>NC_080429.1:85801654-86469641 GCF_029873635.1 Malania oleifera | reverse complement strand
CCTAAACCTAAAACCTAACCTAAAACCATAAACCCTAAACCCTAAACCCTAAACCCTAACCCAAACCCCAAACCCTAAACCCTAAACCCTAAACCCTAAACCCTAAACCTAACCCTAAACCCTAAACCCTAAACCCATGCCTAAACTCGTAATTTCCTAAACTATAATTTATTTGTAATTTACGTGGGATCCTGATAATACACCCGCTGGGACCCTCAACCCATGCCTGCTGTGTCCCAAAACAGCCTAACCCTAAAAACATAACACCCTAATTTTATTCCATAAAACTCCAATACATTCCCATACAACACAGAATCTAAACTCAAATAAGCCTAGTAATACTAAAAATATCCAAATAATCTACTTACCCTGATATTGGGATGGTGTCCAAGTTGGCACCAACAATCTACTCTAGCAGACTTGAAGAGAATCTTCTCATAAGTAACATAGCTGCTTCCGATCATCAAACAGGCAAATAACGAAGTCAGAATTGTAGAGAGAATGAGAGGGGGACGAATTTTAGAGAGAGAGAGAGAGTCTGGCATGCAATCCTCATAGAAAAATGTGATTTTTGGCCTTATATAGAATGCTTTTCCACGTGGCCTTATCAACGAGCCACGTCATCTTGTCGACGAAGACAAGAAGGGATCTTGTCGACGAATTTCAGGCCCTGAAATCAGCCCTCTCAGTAAGTTCTCGTTGATGAGGCACGTGTCCACGTCGACGAGCTTAAGAAGTATGTTCGTCGACGAACACTCTACGCTCGTCAACGAGACCCTGCTGAACCCCCCATTGAAAAATTTCTCCTCTCTCTTTCTTAATTATTTAATTCTATAATTATCCAGGTTACTACAAAGAGAGACGTCTTAGAAAGGCGGGGAATTGAATCTAATTTTTAGGATACTTCTTCTCCTAAACTTTTATATATATATATATATATATATATATATAATATTATATCATATTATATTAATATATTAATAAATTGTATTTTAATATATTATATTAATATATTAATTATTAATTATTAATTAATTTAATATTTAAGTTTTTTTTTTTAGGATCGCTTCCATGCATATTATTTTCTGCGGCGTTACATTCTCCCCTCCTTATAGAAATTTTGTCCTCAAAATTTACTATATATAACCCCAAATAGTAACACAAGAAACTTATAGTGATCATACTATGTACTAATGTCCATCTTTGGGATGTTTAATTCCCAAATCTCAATTGGTGATAACTTGATTGCAAATCAATCTTAAAAAATTTTGGGATTTTGTCAATTAATCAAATAATCTACCAATTCCTGAAAGACAATATCAATTCTTAGTGTAACGTGATTCAACTTCCAATAATCAATGCATAGCTTCAAGGACCCATTGTGTTTCTTAGTAAATAATACAGGTGCAACCCATGGTGATACACTCGATCGAATAAATTCCTTGTCGAGGAGATCTTCTAGTTGCACTCTAGGTTGCCTTTGTTCAACTAATGTCATTCTATATAAAGTAGTCGATATAAGCTTTGTTCCTAGCACTAAATCAATATTAAATTCAATCTCATTTTGGAGGCAGCCTCGATAAACCATATGGAAAGAATATCTAAAAATTCATCACCTATGGGTAAAGAAGTTTGGGTTTCATTAACTTGTGTATTTTCTTTCATTCCTATTACAAACCCCAGACATATGCCCAAATTTCATCCTTTCACAAGCACTCAAGATATCAAACATAAGAGCTTGTTAGTTGGAAGGAAATCGTCACTACATTTGGATCTTTGAGTACCACTTTCTTTTGGAAACAATCAACTAAGTGTATGATAAATAGATAACCACTCCATTTATAGGATTACCTTATAATCCACAATATCCACATTAATAAATCAATCAAGAAGTCATATTCACCAATATTTTAAAATGCATGTATGCATATTCTGTCCACATTTATAGTCTTCCCCACGGGTAAAGCAACTCGCAAGACAATACTCTAAATGTTCAAATTATAAACACAACATATTAGCAAAAGATGCAACAATGTAGGAGTGGGTAGAACCAAAATCAAATAAAACTCTTGCCCAAGTGTTGTGTAATAGAATCATACATCAATTCCTCAGTGTTGACTAGTTCTTGGCAAAACCGAGATAATTCAATAAATTTGTTTTTCGAAAATATTTCCCATTGAAAACTATTTTAAAATCAATCCTAGCTCATAGCCTCAACCCTCAACATCTCTTACCCGTTGCATAGATTCCCACCAATGGTCAGCCTCACCTTTAAATAGAAAACTTACAGTGATGACTTTATACTCATCAAGCACCATACCTGCTGGGATATCTCAGACTGGGATGTATAATCATTTGCCTGTCATATCAAATGTATAGAAGGCATTCCAAAACTCTCATCATAACTTTGTAATTTGTTTAAGTAAAAATTCTATGGGTTTTTAAGCATTCCCTAGAATTTTAATCACTCAATTCCTTCTCAATGTCAAATCGATGCATGGCTTACACTTTTCAATCAACATTTTTTTGGAATCCTACAATCATATAAAGGACAAACATGAACACAAGCATGAACATGTCTAACAACTTCAGAATACAAAATTACCTTGTTTTAAATGTCCCAAAATAGAACAAAATGTCTAAAGAATTTTGGGAGGCACCGCTCCAACACCGTCCTTGGAAAAAGGCTACAATAATACCCTAACACAAAATTCAAATAATTGGCAAAAGTTACTCTCAAGACATTTTTATAATGTAACTGATCACACTTGCGAACACATTTACTAGTTTCTTCTTAACCGTTAAACCATGTCATGTCTATCCTAGTAAGCCGACATGCAGTCTTCATATACATTCATTGGAGATAAATTTTCAATCATATTTTAACAATTGGAAGAACAATATTCCTTTTAAAATATCCACCAATTCTATAGACTTACTATTCTAATTTTCTTTTGTCCCTATCCAAGTTTTTATCTCACTAACTTTTTGTAATGAGTACTTTTCTTCAATTTTCAAAAGTAAAGGCAAACATTCCCAAATCCATCTAACCACCAAATAAGGGAATCTAACTCCATTAACTGCAAATCTAGGTTTTCTCCTCCAATCTGACACTATTTTGTGGAAGTTTCGCTTCCATACTATATATATGTGCTTGTTTATTTGATATCTAATTCCATACATTAAAGAACATTGATGGTTTCCGACTAAATTTTTCCTTAGCTCATTAACTTAATATACTAGATTATCTTACCAAATAGATGCAAAAATTGTAACTTCCAAATCTGAGATGACTGACCCGACTAATCATGGGACGAGTCTTAAAACACCTTATGCATCACAGTCTCTTTTACATGTTGATATTCCCTTGAGTGTTGCCCACATTTCTATGGGTTAGTAATATGATTTCTTATTGTAGGATCTTCTCGCACTCACCTGAATTTATTATTTCCATATCCTTCCATATGTAGCCCCATTTGATTTAAATTTATTCCATTATTGTTGCCTCATTTTCTTTAACCACTTTTAAAAGGTCCTCACTCTTTTGAAATTCTAAATTCATTTAATTCTTGACTCATGGGTTGTAAAAATATCTTCTATTCCTTTTTTGCTCGAACAAAATCTACATTTACTTCCATGACATTTCTATTGCAGACTGTGACTGAATTTTTTTTTTACCCTATACTCTCCTTAAAAAGTCGCCCAAAGACCCATGACTGACTTATGGAAATATGGAAAGATTGAATATTTCCTTTAAGCACAAGAAACACGAAAGAGAATAACATATACCAATGAACTATAACTTTTCATGAAACCTTAGGATAATCAGTATCCACAAGGACTTTACCATTAAAGAACCCCTGGGATTTCTAAACATCTAAATCAGAGGATAACCACTAACATTCTTTCAGTTGCTCTCGGATCCATGCACACTAAATCATAAGGAAACCATAGCAAACTAGGAGTACACTCTGATGTACAAAGGTGCAGACATTCTAAAAATGCATAAAATTCTATTTCATATATTCCAATATTGCAAATGGTAGCTCATTCCTTGTAGTGACTATTTACACAAGAAAAAGATCATAGTGCAACATTATGGGAGAAAAACGTCAATGGTTTGCTGTGACTTTTCTAGAACTATTGACTGTTCCAGAAAAATCATAGAAAACCCTCAATGAATTTCTACTTTCGGCTGTGAGACAAAACTCCAAAATTTCAATTTACTTTATGTATTTTTACTCCACTATGCATCCTATACCCGATCGCGCCCTATAGTCTACAAAATCTATATCCTAACCTCTAATACCAACTATAGTGACCCAAAAAATTTTGCTCAATTTCTCTGATACCACCTGTAATAATCTGAATATTTCATATTATAATAATCATTGATAAAGATAGCGAAAGACCTTAAATGCAAATTACCAGAGTACTAAACTATCCCAATATAATAATATTAATCCCATTATCACAATAAAAATTTGAACTCATTAAAAACATAAATAAAATAACACAATTCTAAACATGATCTTCTATGTAACGCCCCTGGACCCACCACGTGGGGCCCGAGGTGTTATGAGACCAAACACACGTCTCTGATACCATTCACACAGCAGAATTAATTAAATAACCTCAAATAAAATACCAGAGTTCTATATTTACATATGCAGACCCATAAAATACCATCTCATTCTTCAAATTACATAACCAGTATAAAAATATATTAAACATAAAACTAAACACATATCTGTTCTGGTATCCACTCACAAAAACTAACCTCGTCCTGGAGCTATCTAAGCTCGATCACCTGGAAGACCTGAAAAGATTAAATAATCGTCGGGGTGAGACACTTCTCAGTGAGGAAGAAATAAGTTACAACAGTGTGTGGCTGAAGTGTTTAATATATAATTACAAAATATACATACAATTGTATGTCACCACCAATAGCAACAAAGAAAACACATTCATAATCACACCATTGTCAACTCCTCTGTCACCCCCAAACACATACACATGCATAATTATTTTTACTAATAATTCCCAAGAATAAGGAAGTCTACCCGCCCATACAAGTAGATTCCCTCTGCTTTAGTGCTAACACCAGGGCTCTCACCTTTCTCAATAAGCCCTCGAGTGATGTATCCAAGTAAAGTCTCCGAGAATAGGGAAAGTCACCCGCCCATAAAAGTGACTTCCCTCTGCTTTGGTATCCACAGATAATTACTAGAGCACTCGCCTTCCTCAGCAAACCCTTGGGTAGAGTAATCTACTTTATCATAAATACTTATACAATTAAATTTAAACATAAACAATGCTAATCATTTCACTAGTTCGACATGTACACATAACACACCTAATCCACACAGGATACACACATAATCTTCTTAACCACAGAGGTTACAACACAAGCTTCTCAATCACACCCACAAAGGGTCCATAACCACGCAAGTATCACAGTCCACACAAAATTACTCACACAATCTTCATTCACACCTACAAACACACAACCCTGTTTAGGGTAAATAGGTAAAACAAACTCCTCATACCACTGCCAATGTTTTACCCCCTCATATAAATGCCCATATAACAACCTCCTTATATCACTACCAATAATATATGGCTATTTATATCAAGTACGATATAACGACCTCCTCATACCACTGCCAACGTTATAGCGCAATCTATATCAGGTACGATATAATGACCTCCTCATACCACTGCCAACGTTATATCGCACTTTTACACAAACCACAACACAATACACATCCAGTACAAGAAAACACATCAATGCATTTTCATTCACAGAATTTCATCATCCAGACAGCATCACAACCAAATAGTACTCACAATCCAAACAGTATCCACAAGCAAACATCAATCAAAATCAAGCAGCACCCGCAACCATTTAATTATCAAAATTGTTTTCATACCATATGATTTTTCCCATTATATTATATATTCAAAAACAATATTTTCAAAGCCTGCTTTGTTCAGAAATTTATACATAAATATATAAAATTTTATACCCAAAATTTATCCGGTTTAAAAATTAATAAAAATATTGTTATAAAGTATTTCCCCTTACCTGCTCCTCAGAATTCTGCCTAAAATCGAACAAAACGAGACCCTGTATTTCAAAAATATGAACTTACTCAAATCTTAGAAAAATACTCATTTAATGCTTCCTAGGCTCCAAATAACTATATTTAACACAAAAATTCCAAAATAACTCACTTACCCTGATTTTGGGATGTTTCCCAAACTTCTCAAATCGAAATTCTACTCCGCCTATGTTGTAGAGAATCTTCCCAACAGTCTTGTGGTAATTTTTGACTGTTGAACTGGGCTAAATCTGGGCCAGATTTGAAGAGAGAATGCAGAGGGCCTGTTTTTAGAGAGAGAAACAAAATGAAAAATGAATTCCTTCGCTAAAATTCTTATTTTTACCTAATTATAGGCAACTTGCCACGTGACCTCGTCGAAGAGACATCTGGACTCGTCGACGAGCCCAATAACACCACTCGTGGGTGAAACCAAGAGCTCATCAACGAAATTCAGATATATGAGAATCTCTCTTTGTAAACCCTCGTCAACAAGACATGCATACTCGGCGATGAGGCTCAGAAGATTTCTCGTCGATGAGAAAATGAAGTTCGCCGACGAGCACCTGCTTATTATCCTTTAAAATTTATTTTCCCTTTCTTCAATTTTCCCTTTTTCTTTTTATTATCTTTCTTACTATTTTAAATAGTTAAAATTTTCCAGGTCATTACATTCTATCCCACCCACGTTTCACTGCACTACTCTAATCACTGTTATACTCTACATGACATTTGAAAAATATTGGATAATCATGGGATGAGACACCTCTCAATGAGACGGAATAGATTATTATCAATGTGTGGCAACATGAGTGTTAGTGTATTATAAAAATAACCTGCAAATAATTAACTTAATCTGATAATATCATGTAAATTTGTACTGACACCTATATATATAGATATATTTTGAAAATACATACTTTTCACCACATACTTCAATATAATAAGTCTGTGAACGTAAATCATCTGATATCTGTATACATAAAGGAATTTTCCGCTGAATGGACAATACTGTAACATTATGACTTAACCCTGCATGATCAGGTTGTGCAGCCCGAATGCTGGACTTAACCATAGCTGGCCTACCAGGCTAAGTCAAACGTGTCATGTCTGTAGTACAATTGCCCACTCAGCTTGGTCTGAACCCATCCTGCTCTCCGCAACACTTCTCGAGCCAGACTCAAGGGGTATCCTGCTTTCCGCAACACTTCGGGCTAATCGACTCTATTACCAACACTTTCTGAATAGTGTGGTTGCACTATCTGATCTGTACACCCAGCGTGGTCTGGACCCATCGTGCTCTCCGCAACACTTCTTGGACCGAACATAGGGGGTTACACTATCGGATCTTGTTAGCTAGCTACGGTACTGTGCTCTAAACATAATTAGTCTATTAGGGTTCTGATATCATATAGTAGAATTTATAATATAACTGTTAACATGATCTAATTTCACACTCATTATTTCACAAATCTGTGTAAATTATGTTTTCACTATCACGTCATATTTGCCAAATCATAATCGGTATAAAACTGTCATATCATAATTGTTTCGGTATTAGACCAGCATAACATATCATAATTCGACTTAAAGCCGCCATTTCATAACTCTACAAAAATTCGTCCTGTCATATCTCTGTATAAAACTATCATATCATGTTTTTATCATATTCATAGCATTTTCTGAAATCGGTATAAAACCACACCCTGCTGTATAACATCATAAAATATTCTATTCGTAATCATTTAGTCATTTCTCATGCCACACATTTGAGTAAATATTTCATAATATAATAATCTACCTAGAAAAATATTTTTTATTTACCTATTTAATTTAATTCCATTATATCCCAAAAATCTGACATAATCAAATCCCTCCAGTTTAGTTTAATTCCAAAATATTCCCAAAAGGTGGTCCTTGGAACTAGATCAATGGTAACCTCTACCTCACGATCAAGAGGTGGTCCCGGCTGATCCTCGAGGAATACATTAGGAAAATCCCTCACTACCGGGATATCCTCTAATCTCAACTCCCCTTCTGATGACCTTTGGGGTGCCTGATTACCTCCTCAGTACTAATGCTGTGGAGGTGGATAGTTCAATGTCGCGCAACAGTCCCGCACCATATGTCCAGCCCAACCGCACCGATAACAGACAGTTGGTCCTTCCTTGCACTTGCCCTAATGTCTCTGATGGCAAATGGAACAGATAGAACATTGTGAACTCCCCCTAATGGCTTAAGATCCCATATCCTGTCACTAGCCCGAGAAATTACCAAGCCGCCTCCATGAGCCCTAACTAGTGTTGGTTTGAAACCCTTGAGGCAAGAGTCTCTTCTTCTTATTTGTGGCTCTTTCCTCCTTCTGAATAATGACCTCAACTACCATGGCCCTGTCCACCAGTTTAGAGACACTATGAGTCCACAATGCCACCACCTGTGCACGCATTCCCTGCCTCAGACCTCTCTCGAACATCCAAGCTTTCCACGGCTCATTTGGGATCATATGAGGAGCGAAACGAAATAGTTCCAAAAACCTGGCCGCATAATGCAGTACAGTAATGAGTCCCTAAGTCAGATATAGGAACTCTTGAGCCTTCGCCTCTGGAGTGGCAGTAGGGAAGTATCTGTAGAAGAAGACCTACCTAAACGGCTCCAGGTGATAGATGTATGCCCTAGACACTATTCCTAAACCATCTTTGCCAATCTCCACCACCTCTTCACTTCCCCTACCAATTTAAAGGTGGCAAACCGCACCTTATGCTCCTCTGTGCACTCCAACACACCTAGCAGTTCCTCTATTTCCTGAACCTAATATTCAGTTGCGACCAGGTTCACTCCTTCGACAAAAATCAGTGAATTCGTCTGAGTAAACTGCTAAAAAGTGTAGCCCCGACCAACCGGTGGCTGATCCAGCACGCTAGAGTTCCATTGGTTCCCCTTCCAAGCCTGCCGTGCTATACTTCGCAGCATTGCCGAAGCATTGACATCATCCTCACTGGAAGTATCCACATGATTATCCCCTCCAACTACGATGTCATTTCCCCTAGAATCCATCCCGAATATAGGATAGAAACCGACTTAAAATCTCCTCATTTACCCTAATTGAAGCGAGTATGAAATGAAGAGATTACTAATACATAAGAATTCTCAGTTTAAAGATTTATTCCCCTAATTCTGTCACAAAACCGACAAGATACCATTCTCCAACGTAACATTAATTCAACACATGTACTCGATCGCCCTAACGTCCCAACCTAAATTTTTGAGCTCCAGTCCCTCAACCCATAAATGAAACCATCGATGGATTTACCATAGTTTTCCTGAAATCGTCATTCCAGGAAAAACAAGGAAAACCATCAAGGAACTCTACCTCTAAGATTCCAGACCAAAACACAACCTAATTTACCCACTTTTATCCTTAACATATCTCAACCTATACTCTGGTAATTATCAACCATCAAAGTCTACAGAACCTAGCAAACCTAGGCTCCGATACCACCTGTAACGCCCCGACCCGTCACGTGGGCTCGGGGTGCTACTTTAGTGGCGTTTGTGTACCTGATACCAAACTCATCATATAAAATGCAACGGAAATAAAGGATTTAGTGATACCCCATTGATGAAAGACTTAAAAAGATTAAATGTTACTACCCATATCAACAAGGTGCACCTTTCTTTTCGGGAGCTTTCCCATAAGAACTTCATAGTTAAGTGTGCTTGGCTTGGAGCAATTTTGGGATGGGTGACCATCTAGGAAGTTTTTTCAGGAAGTGTGTGAGTGAGGACAAAAACACACTGAAAAGAACACGCCCCCTATTGTTTGGTCTAGGTGGAGGAGAAGAGACGCAGTGCTCCCTAACAGACCCAGGTTGGGACATTACAAATACAATCTCCCAAAATCCATTACCAAAGTTCTATACTACCTTTATACTCAAATAAATCCATTTTCATGTAATTACATCCCATAAAACTAAACAAAAATAAAATCTTTATCTATACACACTACCTACATAAATTTACATCACTAGCTCGGCTTCTCTAGCCTGCTAAACCCGATCTCTGGGATTTCCTAAAAAGACAGTTTGTAAAGTAAGGGTGAGACACAGCTCAGTAAGGGAAAAACTAAGTTAATGTCAATGTGTGGTCAGCATGCATTTAGTGTACATAAAATAACCAATTCATTAAGTAGATAAACACATTTATGAAATCATTCTTAATTTATACTCACACACACAATTAGCCAAGGATAGGGAAGATTACTCGCCTATATAAGTAGTTTCCCTCTGCTCCAATATCATTATTGCCATTAGGGCACTCACCTTTCTCAGTAAGCCCTCGAAATTATCTTATTAATTACTTGTATTCACTTAAATAAACATATATGCATATAAGACACTCCTTGTGACAAACACGCCATTTACTTCCCCCATGGCACGGGTTGTACGGCCTAAAGGCTGGACTAAGCCTGGGTGATCAGCCCAAACAAAGTCAAAAAAATAACATCCTCCGCAAACACATCTGCAGGCATCCACAGCAAAGTTGCAGGTCCGACGCCCTTACTTCAACCTTACACTTACAGTTGGCTGGACCCCTACACTTCTATCCAGAACAATGTGGTTGCACATGGTCTAACTAGTAACGGTACCGTGCTCACAATACACTGGTACCCAGGGTTCCTAAAGCATATCATGCAATTTAGATAATGGAAATCACCATTTAAAACGTTAATTCACATATATTTCTTATTATTCCAAAAACATGGCTCCCGGCCACAAAATACAATCCGGTATATAGTCATCAATTAAAACTCAGCCCTCGGCCGTCAAATAATAATCTTGGCCCTTAGCCAATCAAATAATACCCGGCCACTATCCGTTAGTTCAAACTCCTGCATTTCATAAATAGTTCCAGTATTTTCACAAGTATTTCCAATATTTCTCAAACAATTTAGTATTTCAAAATCCCAAATCCAGATATACAATATTCAATACCAATTAAATCATCTACCACACGATTTTCCATATTTTAACATATCCATATAAACAAACAAGCTTTCCACCATTCATTTTATTCAAAAATATCATACCATATATCCTAGGTTTGTAAAACTTATTTTGAACGGTTGGTTTTCAAAATAACCTTTAAATTATCAAATAAATAAATAAATATATTTATATAAACATAGCAATTAAATTAATTCAAATTTCATAAAATTATTGACTTAATTTAATCCCCTTACCTCATTTCCTAAAAAGCCCAATACAACCCCGACCTACGCCCCACAGTGTTCAAAACCCCTGAAACCCTAAAATTCAAACTTTATCACATTATTCATCACAATTCCCAGAGTAATTTTTTGTAAAATTCTCCTAAGTTTTGAATACCCTAAATAGCCTAATAAAATCCTAAATTATTAAACTTACCCTGATTTATGATTGGTGCCCCGGAGCTCCAATTCAAAAACCCGCTTCAACTAGATTGTAGAAAATCTCCCCAAGAATCTCCTAACAATTTCCGTTCGTTAATTAGGCCTAAGATTTAAGAAAATTTGAAGTAAGAGTGAGAATTGGCCTTACCCCATGAAACATGCCTACGCTGCTCCCACGACAAATTCGCTCTGGTAGAAGTGTCAGTGGCAAAGAATGGAGCCCAATGATATTTTTGGATTTCCGATCGGCCGAATGTGGGAGAAGAAATTGAGGAGAGTGGAAAAGAGGAGACGAGTGAGAGGTGAGAGCGAGAGACGGAGAGAGAGAGCGCATCTCTTTGTTCTTTCATTTCCTAAAGGATCAAGATCCTTCAGGATTCATCCATATATATGTATATAATATATTATTATATTATATTATATTATATTAATATATTATTATTTTATATTATATTATTAAATTAATAATAATAAATATTTATTTTAATTAAATTTTTATTTTTATTTATTTTTTATTATTTATTTGTTTATTTATTATTTTTTGCACTTCCAATTATATTATCATCTAGGGCATTACATAAAGAGTTCCCGAAGGTTTTCTCGCCAAACCCCAACCATACATGTAATGACCTCAAAATTATATCATTTTTTTTTAACATAAATTTCTCTTATATCCCTGCTATGGAAACTCAGGCCTCAAGTGCGCTGGGGTATTACTGTATACAATATCATACTTATGTAGCGAAAACATAAATCACACAACCACATATACCATATAATACCAGAACTCAGTATTTCCATCACATAGTCATAAAATACATCTCTCCCCAATAAAATCAATCTCAAAAATATAAAACTCTACACCATCTTACCCTGCAACTAAGGTAACCAAGAAATCTCTATTCGCGAGCCTAATCTGCTCGCCTAACTGGCTCACCTGAAAAATGTTAGAATAATAAAGTGAGGCAACACTCAGTAAGTGAAAATATGCTATTACTAGTGTGTGGCGACTAAGTTACATATACTTCAAATAACATATGAGCTGTAATAAAGGATAAATATGTAAAGCATATCTTACATTTTTCGTAGTTTAAAACATAATTGTATCATTTGAGTTTTTTACTTTTCATACTGCTAATATCATACTATATTTATCTAATATTGTAAAACTGTATACATATACATAACTGTGCTTTATCGCTGAAACTTTGTATGTCATGATTTGACCGCTCATAACAGGGTTGTGCGGCCCGTAGGCGGGACTTAACCTGGTCGACCCTCTAGGTAAGTCACTATACTCTACCCTACCTTAGTCCGGCCAAACTGCATCCATTCCTAGGCTTGGGTTTGGTTACTACCTCATCAAACGAGCCCCCTCAACCCAGCGAACTAGGGAGCTGCATCCTCTTCAAGCACAGTTTGACGGTACCCACACACTATTTGAGATATGTGGTTGCACTCTATCTGTATTAGCAATGGTAACGTGCCCTGTATTCTGTATCTGTATCGGTATCAGTATCTGTCTATAATCTTTTCACAGGGATCTGATACTATATACATACATATATGCTCTTTTACTGTTTTCATCATGTTTCCAAAATAACCATAACACTATAATTATGTACTATAAATACTGTATATCTGAATAACTGTAGCATCTTGATGCTATATTGTATAATATGTCTGTATACTATGTTTGTATAATCTATCTGTATACTCTGTCTGTATAATCTATCTATATACTCTGAGTGTTATGACATTTAAGAAAACATGACATACTGTAAATACTGTATAAACTGATTTGTTTAAAAATCGTAATGTACTGATTCTAAATAAACTTCTATATATGTATACTGATCTGGATAGACATTTATAATAAACTATTTTGAAATATATAGTGATATACATCAATCTTTATCTGTAAATACTGTATAATATGATATGCTATAAAGAGCTATATAAATTCTATATCAAATAAATATCTACTTAGGCCACGCCAGCGTTGAAATTCTTATTTAGTAAAAGCTGGATAATAAACTGGTATATATAAAATCTCTACTAATATTGTAAAATTCCTAACGTAGCATATTTCCCTTACCTAATTTCTGAAAAGCCCTCACTGAACTCTGGCCCTACACCCGCAAGGTTCTCCACTTAACACCTAGAAAACGACATACCCCAGAACAAAACATCAGTATTTTCCTGCATACAACATTTCTTATAACTGCAAGGAAAGCATATTCTAAATAAAACACCTTACCCTGAATTTGGGATGAATTTCAAACCACTTTCACCGATAATCTACTCTGGTAGACTTGCAGAAAACTTCCTCAGGAGCGTTGTGGTGGCTTCAGATAGTCGATCCGGTGAGAAATAGAGCCGGGATCGAAGAGAGAAGGGGAGGGGTGCATTTTAAAGAGAGAGAGAGAGAGGGTAATTTGCGTTGTAATTCTGTTAAAAATATGAGTTTTCACTATTTATAGAGCCAGATTCGTCGACAAGACACGTCACCTCGTCGACGAGTCCTGAAGAAAGTTCGTTAACGAACCTTCTCTCCTCGTCGACGAATTTTAGACATTCCAAAACCCCCTCTCGGTATCCTCTCGTCGACGAGACACTCAAGAACCCTCGTCGACGAAACCCCTATGTTCATCGACGAGATGTTGAAAAATTCTTTGGGTTAGTACATTATCCCCTCCTTATAAAATTTCGTCCTCGAAATTTACTGTCTATATCATCATCTATCATCTCATATAGGCAAATGGTCTATTTATTTTATTACTTGCCCTCACTTATGGCGGAGGAATACCGTCGTTACAATCTAAGTTCTGGGAGATTACACATATAAAACTAAAAGACCACCTACTAACTAATTCAATACATGTACCTGCAAAAGAATTTTTATCTAATTACTTATACTTTACCTGCTATCACTAACTTCTTAGAACAACTACGGGTATCTCTGTTTGATCTGCTCCTCGAGTTCCTAAAAAGCTTTCTCTATAGCGTGATTTTTCCACAAAACCTTTACTAATGGAATTTCTTTTGTGCACAGTGTCTGTGTCTTTCTATCCAAGATTTGCACCAGTACTTCTTCATAAGCCACGAATCCTTAAGTTCTCTCTCTACATAGCTGATAATGTGAGCCGGGTCTGGAATGTATTTCTTCAACATGGCAACATGGAATACGTCGTGTATCCTAGATAGAATTGGTGGCAAAGCTAGCCTATAGGCAATTGACCCTATTCTTTCTAATATCTCAAAAGGGCCAATATACCTAGGGTTCAACTTGCCCTTCTTTCCAAATATCATTACCCCTCTCAGATGAGCTACTTTCAAGAATACTCGATCTCCCACGTTAAACTCTAACTCCCAGTAGCGAGTGTTTGCGTAGCTTTTTTGCCAACTCTATGCAGTATTAATTCTTTCTCTAATCAGCCGGGCTTTATCATAGGCCTGCTGCACTATCTATGGACCCAAAACTTGCCTCTCAACTACCTCATCTTATAAAAGAGGAGAACGACATCTTCTGCCATATAGTGCTTCGTATGGAGCCATACCGATACTAGCCTAGTAGCTGTTATTATAAGAAAATTCAACTAATGGTAGAAACTGAGTCCAGCTACCCCTAAAATCTAGTACACAAGCACGAAGCATATCTTCCTTTCGGTTTGTCCATCTGTCTGGGTTGAAAAGCAGTGCTGAAAGCTAACTGTGTACCCATAGCTTCCTGAAAGCTTTTCTAAAATTGTGAAGTAAACCGAGGATCTTGGTTTGAAACTATGGATACTAGCACACCATGGATGCGAACTATCTCCTGAACATATATTTTTGCCAATTTGTCCATGGAATAACCGACTTTAATCGGGATAAAATGAGCGGTCTTCATCAAACGGTCAATAACCACCCAAATTGCATTCAACCCCCGTTGTTCCAGTGGTAATCCTGTAATGAAATCCATCGAAACGTGATCCCATTTCCACTCTGGAATAAACAATGGTTGCAACTGCCCTGCTGGTCTCTGGTGCTCAGCTTTAACTCGCTGGCACGTCAAACACTGTTGTACAAATTCATCTATCTTTCTCTTCATTCCACTCCACCAAAAGTACTCCTACAGATCCCGATACATTTTAGTGCTACCTCGATGTACGGTGTATAGGATTTGTGAACCTCCTCCAATATAGTTCTCCAGATCTCGGTATCTGTAGGAACAAAGAGCCTAGTACGGAACCGCAAGGCTCCGTCATCCGATATGCTAAATTCCTCACCCTGATCATCTCGTACCCTAGCCATTACCTCTGCCAACTCTGCATCATCACCCTGAGTTGTTTTAATCCTCTCGTATAACGTAGGCTGAACCACTAGATTGGCAATAACTGCCTAAGGACTCTCCTTTATTAACTCTATGCTGAGCCGCTCCAAATCCACCAAAATTGAGTGCTGAATCTTCATAGCTGCCAGTACGGGTCCCACTAACTTTCTGCTCAGAGCATCTGCCACTACATTTGCCTTCCCTAGATGGTAACTAATCGTGCAATCATAGTCTTTAATAAGTCTAGCCACCTTCTTTGCCTCATATTCAACTCTTTCTAGGTAAAGAAATATTTCAGGCTCTTATGATCTGTGATAATCTTGCACTTTCCACCATATAGGTAATGCCTCCAGATCTTGAGAGCGTACACCACTGCGGCTAACTTTAAATTATGGACAGGATAATTCTTCTCATATTCTTTAAGCTTTCTAAACGCATACGCAATAATTCTACCATGTTGCATCAATACACACCCAAGACCCTTCAATGATGCATCACTATATATTACAAACCCATCCTCCCCTGAAGGAATAGCCAGTATTGGAGCTGAAACTAACCGCCGCTTTTAACTCCCAAAAACTCTGCTCACAATCATCGGTTCAATCAAACTTCACATTTTTCCTTGTAAGTTGTGTTAACGGACCAGACAACCTGGAGAAGCCATCCACGAAGTGTCGGTAATAGCCTGCCAATCCCATAAAACTTCTGACTTCTTGAATACTTCCTGGCCTTTCCCAACTCACCACAACCTCTATCTTACTCGGATAAACTGATACTCCCGCTTCAGAGATCACATGGCTAAGAACTTCACATGGCTAAGAAAAGTAACTTGCCTTAACCAGAACTCACATTTCTTGAATTTTGTATATAATTTTATTTCCCTTAATACCTGCAATACCAGTCTCAAATGATGCTCATGCTCCTCAAAACTTCTCAAATAGGCCAGTATATCATCAATGAACACAACCACAAATTAATCTGAGTATTTATGGAACACCCGATTCATTAAGTCTATAAATACTGCAGGTGCATTAGTCAACCCAAACGGCATCACTAAGAACTTGTAATGCCCATATCTGGTACGGAATGTGGCCTTCGATATATCTTCTACTCTAACCTTCACCTGATGGTAACCCGACCGCATGTCAATTTTAGAATAAACCTAGGTTCTTAGAAGTTGATCAAATAAATCATCGATCCTAAGGAGAGGGTATTTATTCTTGACTATCAGTTTGTTTATCTTCCTGTAATTGATACACAACCTCATGGTCTCGTCCTTCTTCTTCACGAATAGAACTGGTGCTCCCCAGGGCGACACATTGGGTCGTATAAAACCTTTATTTAACAACTCCTGTAACTGATCTTTCAATTCTCTCAATTCAACCGGAGCCATACGATATGGTGCTTTAGATACTAGCGCTGACCCCGACAACATATCTATAGTAAACTCAATTTCTCAATCTAGTGGCAAGCCAGGCAATTCCTCTGGAAAAACGTCTAGGAATTCTTTCACTACTGGTATGTCGGCTTGTTTTAATTCTTCTTTTGGAAATTCTTTTATGTATGCGACATACCCCTAGCAACCATCTTGTAACAGTCTCCTCACCTGAATAGCCAACACCAACTGTGGCGAGGCACGCACTCGTGAACCCACAAATCTAAATTCTTGCTCGCCCGGGGGTCTGAAAATCACTACCTTCTGATGGCAATCTATACTGGCGTGATAGGTTGCTAGCCAATCCATACCCAATATCATATCAATCCCCTGCATATCTAGGACCACGAGATCAACTAGTAATGCTTTCTTTTAAATACTTACTGGAAAACTCCGAAGCACCTTCCTACATTTTACCACTGATCCCATCGGCGTACCCATAGATAATTCAACATCTAATAGCTGGGTCCCTACCCCAGTTATTTTAACATACCCCGCTAATATAAAAGAGTGGGTGACATCTATATAAAAAAAAAATAACAATTTTATATGGTAAAGCAATAAGGGTACCTATGATCACTTCTCCAGCCGTCTTAGCGTCTCCCGACGTCAACGCATAGACCCTTATTGGCACAGTATTCCTTTGCTAACCTCCGTGAGGTGCTTGATATCCACCTCGAAACGATCTAGAAGCCGGTGCATAATTCGATGGCATCTGACACAACCGAGCCATATGACCGGGCCTCCCACAACAATAACAAACATTCTCCCCCAGTCGGCGCTCACCTAGATGTCTCCGTCCGCATCTAGGACAAATGGCAAGAAGCTGTCCACCCTAAAATCCACCGTACTCCACCATCTATCTCTGGCCTCTGCCAGATCTACCTCCTCTCCAAGGGCCTTGGCTGGGAGCCGCCTAAAAACTCGAGGGCGCGGTCCTCTTCTTCTGACTTTGTACTTCAGTCTCCCTCGGTAAACTCTCCTCTACTATAATAGCCCTATCAACCAACTCTACAAAATCCTGGATCCTCAATACTGTCACCCACCTGAAAATATCTCGCCTCAGATTTCTCTCAAACATTATGGCCTTCTTCACTTCATCAGGGACAATATATAGGTAGAAACATGAGAGCTCGATAAATCTCGCTGTGTACTGCTAGACTATAGTCAACCCCTTCGACAGACTCAGAAACTCCTGTACTCAAGCCTCTCTAACTGAGGCAGGATAGTACCTATCAAAGAACACCTCCTTGAATTGAGCCCAGGTTATCAACACTAGAATCGCCCTCTGCTCCTCCAATAATCTGGTGGCTACCCACCATCTCTCAGCCTCCCTTGCCAGCCTATATGTAGCGTATAGAACTTTCTGCTTATCGATGTAGTGAAGTACTGTCAGGATCTTCTCTACCTCCCGCACCCAGTTCTCAGCAACTGCAGGGTCAGCCGCTCCAGAAAAGGCTGGAATATTCATCTTCATAAATTTCTCTATGGTGCATCCCTGAACTGGAGATGGGCCTCCTTGCTTTCTAGAGCTCTGCGCTATCTCAGCTATAACTTGCTAAGCCACACTACGTAGCATAGCGTCTGAATCTCCACCCCCCGCGCCAGAAGGACCAGCTCCATCATCACCACTGGCGTGAGCACTACTACCTCCTAGGTCCATCCTGCAAATATGTAGAACACTGTTTCAAAATCCTATTTCCTATACAGACCTAACTTATTCAACTAAAACTTCAAATCCTCTATCAACCATCCCTTCTAATCCTAACCCCAAAATCCAATCCTACAACCGAAACACACGACTCGTTGATAGTTTACTATGGCTTTCCTGAAATCGTCACCTTAGGAAAAACACAGAAACCACCACGAAATCCTGTATCTAGATCATAGGACAAAACCTTAAATCCTTTTTCCTATATTTTGGTATTGTTTCTCGCTGCACTCTATAGTCTGCGGAACCTAGCAACCTAGGCTCTGATACCAAAATGTAACGACCTCAAAATTATATCATTTTTTTAAAATATAAATTTCTTTGATATCCCTGCTATGGAAACTCAGGCCTCAAGGGTGCTGGTATATTACTGTATACAAAGTCATACTTATGCAGCGGAAACATAAATCACACAACCACATATACCATACAATACCAGAACTCAGTATTTCCATCACATAATCATAAAATACATCTCTCCCCAGTAAAATCTATCTCAAAAATACAAAACTCTAAACCATCTTATCTTGTAACTAGGGTAACCAAGAAATCTCTATCCGCGAGCCTGATCTGCTCGCCTAACTGGCTCACCTGAAAAATATTAGAATAATAAGGTGAGTCGACGCTTAGTAAGTGAAAATATGTTATTACTAGCGTGTGGTGACTAAGTTACATATACTTTAACTAACATCTGAGCTGTAATAAAGGATAAATCCGTAAAGCATATCTTACATTTTTCGCAGTTTAAAACATAACTATATCATATGAGTTTTCTACTTTTCATACTGCTAATATCATACTATATTTATCAAATACTATAAAACTGTATACATATACATAACTGTGCTTTATCTCTGGAACTCTATATGTCATGATTTGACTCCTCATGACAGGGTTGTGCGACCCGTAGGCGGGACTTAACTTGGTCGGCCTTCTAGGTAAGTCACTATACTCTACCCTACCTCAGCCCAACCAAATTGCATCCACTCCTAGGCTTGGGACTGGCTGCTACCTCGTCAAACTAACCCCCTCAACCAAGCGAATAGTGGAGCTACATCCTCTCCGAGCATAGTTTGACAGTACTCACACACTATCTAAGATATGTGGTTGCACTCTATTTGTATTAGCAACGGTACCATGCTATATATTCTGTATCTGTCTGTAATCTTTTCACAATGATTTGATACTATATATATGTGTATATATATATATATACACATATATACTTTTTTACTGTTTTCATCATGTTTCCAAAATAACCATAACACTATAATTTTGTACTGTAAATACTGTATATCTGAATAACTGTATAATCTGACTGTATACTCTGTCTGTATAATTTATCTGTATATGTAATGTCCCTCAATTTCTTAACATAAAATATCACATAATAAATAAAATGGTCAACCCGAACCCTTGGGTAGCGGGGACACCTGTCAAACACAACGGAAAACCTAGCAGTAGTAAACATAAAATCTCAATCATCCAATCATAAAACATAATACCAGAGCATTCTATACATCTTCACATATATCAAAATATCTCTAGGGTCAACCACAAAATAATTCTGACCTTATTACAAAATCTTACCCTTCTCACAGGGTAACCTCACTAACTCAACGGCAGCCCTGACCCACCGGTGTCTCAGGGGCTCCTGAAAAATTAATTAAGTTTGGGGGTGAGACACTTCTCAGTAAGGGAAAATAAACTAAATACAGCTGCGTGACAACATGAATATTTAATGCATTTATACGTATATAGTACATTTCATAATTCAATAAACATAATCATATCGTACTGGGTAAACATATATTTTCACATCTGTTAATAAATCACATCATACATAAAATCATCTGTTATAACTGTAGTACTGAAAACAAACCCAGGATGACTAGCTAGCTGGTGTCATGTATTACCCCCCATAACGGGTTATGCAGCCTGAAGGCGGGATCCGACAATGGCTGGCCGACCACTGCCGAATCAAATATGTCTGTAAGTACGATGAGCCCGCCACACCCTGGTTTGGACTACCAGGTGGACGTCCACACTCTACTGAAAGCCACATCGACTATCCATCTCCTATCCCCTCGTGGGACGATAGCACTAATAAGGCCTCGTGCCAAAATGAACCCATAGCTACGGTACCGAGCTCCTGGTCTGAACTAAACAAACATCATGCTTGTGAAAACATATAATACATTATCATACGTAACATCATTACAGCCTCGTACCAAAAACATAGATACGGCCTCGCGCCGAAATCATACATATGGCCTCGGGCCAAAATCATAGTAAATATGGCCTCGCGCCAATAATATAAATACGGCCTCGTGCCGATAGCATAAATACGGCCTCGTGCCGATAACATAAATACATAGCCTCGCGCCAATAACATAAATACGGCCTTGTGCCGATAACATAAATATATGGCCTCGCACTAAAAACATAAATACGGCCTTGTGCCGATAACATAAATATATGGCCTCGCGCCAAAATTGTTTCAGGTATATATATATATATATATATATTGAAAATACATCATTTATCACATAATCGTCAAAATCATCACAACATAACTCATATTTTCATAATACCTGAAATCATGCTTGGTTCGTAAAATCTTTCACATCATAATACATTTCACATAAAATAATATTCATGCCACACATATGCTGTTAAAAGTCATACTTCATATTCTAAAATCGTGAATTCCTTACATCTCATACATACATGTACATTTTAATCATTAGAGCAGTATTTTCCTAATCGTACATTTCATTCGTAATACACAATATAACATATGCTTTTCTAAAAATAAATTTACTCATAATCAATAATAATTTGTATGGAAAATTACTGCTTTAGTTTATTCCCATACCTGACTATTGAGAAATTCCTTATGACCCAAATCCTACGCCCTTGGCGCTCGAAATTCAACTCATGAAATTTACATTTTTTTTCCAGATTAATTAATCTATTTCTCCAAAATAATACTCATCTAGCCTTCCTTAGGCTCCATATACCTCAAATTAATATTTAAACTATTATTTAATATCCCTAAATAAGCCCCTTAATAATCGCCACACCCCAAATTTGGGGTTTTAGCCCGATACCCCCACGAGAATTCCGTCCCACTAGACTTGTAGAGAATCATCCCCAGATTCTCGTGGTGGTCTCCGTTCGTCAATTGAGCTTATATTTTACAAGAAATTAAAGAAAAAGGAAAAGATGGCTAACCCCAGGGAATATGCTTACGCCGCTCCTACCACCGATCCGCTCTGGTAGAAATGACGGCAGTGGTGAATGGAGTCCAGTGGTATCTTTGGATTTTCGATCGGGCGAAAATCTGTCATGAAGTCGAGGAGAGAGGGAGAGAGAACGTGAGGAGAGAGAAAGGACCTGCGCTGCTGCAGGAAAAGGAAAATAAAAGAAGAAGAAAAGAAAGAAGAAGAAGAAGAAGAAGATAGATGATAAGGGGGGTTTGAATTTAAAATAGAATCCACCTGAAGCTAAGTTTAACATATATATATATATATATATATATTAATATAATAATAATATATTTAATTAATGTTAATAATATATTTTATTAATAAAAAATAAAAATAAATTTTAATTAATTAAATTTTTGTTTCCTTTTTCTTTTAAATTCGATTAATTAATTAATAATAATAATAATAATAATAATTTATTTATTATTTTTTTTTTGAAATCAATCCACTAAAAATTTCGTCCTTGAAATTTGCCATTTCCCCTGTTTCCCTTCTTTACGAAAACACTTCTTATTTTTATTAATTACCCTAACTTATGGCGGAGGAATACTGTGGTTACAACGAGAGCTCTGAGAGATTACAACTATTCAAAATTTTCTCAAAACCATTCACATTTCAAAACTAAAAACTCTATTTATCTTACGTTACACTATACAAATAAAAACTACAATACTATTTCATTCACTTGACTGGCTCAGCTCTAAACTCCACTGAATAAGTGCGGATATCTCTGGCGCATTTGATCCTCTAATTCCCAGGAAGCCTCCTCAATGGCATGGTTGCGCCACAGAACTTTTACCAATGGAATCTTCTTCGTTCGTAACTCCTGTTCCTTCTAGTCAAGAATCTGCACTGGCACTTCCTCATAAGCTAACGTATCGCCCAACTCCAGTGCTTTATATCTAATCATATGAGAGGGGTCTCGGATGTATTTCCTCAGCATAGAAACGTGGAATATGTCATGGATCCTAGATAGGACCGGTGGTAATGCCAAACGATAGGCAACTGGACCCACTCTCTCAAGAATCTCGAATGGTCCAATATACCTAGGGCTTAGCTTACCCTTCCTCCCAAACCTCATAACACCCTTCAGCAGTGCCACCTTCAGGAACACATGATCTCCTGTGTCAAACTCCAATTCTCACCGATGAGCATCAGCATAACTCTTCTGCCGGCTCTACGCTGTCCTGATCCTGTCTCTGATGAGTCTGACTTTATCCTGAGTCTACTGAATCAGCTCTGGCCCCAATACCTGTCTCTCTCCAACCTCATCCCAGTACAACGGGGATCGACACCTCCTGCCATACAGTGCCTTGTACGGTGCCATCCCAATGTTCGCCTGGTAGCTGTTGTTATACGCAAACTCAACTAGTGGCAAATACTGCATCCAACGACCTCCAAAGTCTAGCACACATGCTCGTAGTATATCCTCCAAAATTTGTATCGTCCTCTCTTTCTATCCATCTGTCTGAGGATGAAAAGCTATGCTGAACGACAACTGAGAACCCATGACCCCTTGCAGACTCTTCCAAAAACGAGATGTAAACGGTGGGTCTCTATCTGAAACTATGGACACTAGGACGCCGTGGAGTCTAACTATCTCCTGGATGTATAACTCAGCCAATCTGTCCATGGAGTAGCTAACTCTAATCGGCAAAAAGTGGGCAGTCTTCATCAATCGATCCACCACTACCCAAATAGCGTCCTGTCCATGCAATGCTGGCGGTAATCCTGAGACGAAATCAATCGCTATATGCTCCCACTTCCACTCAGGAATGTGGAGTGGCTGCAATGATCCCGCCAATCTCTGATGCTCAGCCTTCACTTGCTGGCACG
This sequence comes from Malania oleifera, assembly GCF_029873635.1. Taxonomy (NCBI): domain Eukaryota; kingdom Viridiplantae; phylum Streptophyta; class Magnoliopsida; order Santalales; family Ximeniaceae; genus Malania; species Malania oleifera. Next base: position 86,445,543 of record NC_080429.1, on the reverse strand, counting down.
TCAAACACTGACCCACAAATTGAGCTATCTCCCTCTTTATGTTGCTCCACCAGAAGGACTCTTAGAGATCCCTGTACATTTTAGTGCTACCCGGATGTACAGTATATAGGGATCGATGTGCTTCCTCCAGAATGACTTTCTTGATCTCAAGATCGGCAGGAACACATAACCTGGTATGGAACCTCAGGGCTCCATCATCTGAAATGCTAAACTCTGGTTCCTGACCATCCTGTACCTTTCCCATAAGCTCTACTAGTTCTGCATCATTCCTCTGAGCTGCTTTAATCCTCTCCTGTAGAGTCGGCTGCAAAACCAAGTCAGCAATGAACGCCTGATGATCGCCCTCTACCAACTCCACATTGAGCCTCTCTAGATCCATCTGAATCGAATGCTGAATCTCCACTGCAGATACAGATGATTCCATTGATTTCCGACTCAAAGCATCAGCAACCACATTAGCCTTTCCCGGGTGGTAGCTAATAGTGCAATCGTAATCCTTTATTAGCTCCAACCATCTCCTCTGCCTCATATTCAATTCCTTCTGCCTGAAGAAATACTTTAAACTCTTATGGTCAGTAAATATCTCACACCTACCCCCATATAGATAGTGCCTCCAAATCTTCAGCGCGTAAACAATTGCCGCCAACTCCAGATCGTGGGTAGGGTAGTTCTTCTCATATTCTTTCAACTGTCGTGAGGCATAGGCTATCACTCTCCCCCGCTGCATCAACATGCATCCGAGCCTTTTATGGGACGCATCACTGTAAATTACGAACCCCTCTTCTCCTGAAGTAATCGTCAACACAGGCGCAATGATGAGTCGCTACTTCAACTCCTGAAAGCTTTGTTCACATTCATCAGACCACTCAAACTTCGCTCCTTTCCTGGTCAATCTGGTCAATGGGCTTGATAATCGAGAAAAGCCCTCAACAAACCTGCGGTTGTACCCAGCCAATCCCAGGAAACTCCTGATCTCATGCACGTTCTTTGGTTGTACCCAATCAACTACCGCCTCAATTTTACTCGGATCAATAGAAATACCACCCTTGGATATAACGTGTCCAAGGAAGGTAACCTGTTCCAGCCAAAACTCTCACTTCTTGAGTTTCGCATATAGCTTCTTCTCTCGCAATACCTGCAACACTATATTCAGATGCTCTTCATGCTCATCTGGACTCTTCGAATACACTAGTATACCATCAATAAATACTACCACAAACTGATCCAAGTACTGGTGAAAAACTCTGTTCATAAGATCCATAAACACTGCAGGAGCATTCGTCAACCCAAACGGCATAATTAGAAATTCATAGTGACCATACCGTGTTCTAAATGCCGTCTTCAGAACATCTTCCGCCCTGACTTTCACCTGATGGTACCCAGAGCGTAAATCTATCTTCGAAAAGATCTGTGTCCCCTGTAACTAGTCAAACAAATCATCAATACGTGGGAGCGGGCATTTATTCTTGATAGTTACTTTATTTATTTCTCGATAGTCGATGCATAATCTCATCGAGCCATCCTTCTTCCTCACAAACAAAACTGGTGCTCCCTAGGGTGACACACTGGGCCGAGTGAACCCCTTATCTAACAGTTCCTGCAACTGCTCTTTCAATTCTTTCAGCTCTACTGGTGCCATTCTATACGGCGCCTTCGAAATCGGTGCTGTCCTCGGAACCAGATCAATAACGAACTCTACCTCACGATCAGGAGGTACTCCTGGCAAATCCTCTGGAAATACATCAGGAAAATATCTCACCACTGGGATATCCTCCACCCTCAGTTCCCCTTCTGATACAGCCTTCACATAGGCTAAATATCCCTGACAACCTTCTGATAGCAATCTACACACCTGAATAGCAGATAATAACTGAGGTGGGGTGCGCACACGTGATCCCATGAATCTGTACTCCTGTCCCTCTGGAGGTTTAAACACTACCACTCTTTGATGGCAATCAATGCTAGCATAGTGGGCAGCTAGCCAATCCATGCCCAAGATTACCTCAAACCCATGCATGTCTAAAACCACCAGATTAGCTAACAAATACCTCCCTTAAATATCCACTGGACAGTTCTTGAGTACCTTTCTACATACCCCTACGGTCCCAGTTGGCGTAGCAACAGACAAACTAATTTCTAACTGCTGAGGCTCAAACCCACACAATTTAACATAATCACAGGCGATAAACGAATGTGTCACCCCAAAATCAAACAAAACAGTAGCTTTAAATGACAGTATTGAAATAGTACCTATCACCACATCTCCTGCTGCCTCAGCATCTCCTGGCGTCAAAGCGAAAACTCTGGCTGGGGCCATATTTCTCTGCTGGCCTCCTCGTGGTGCCTGGTAACCTCCTCGTGTAGGTCTAGGAGCAGTACTAGTCTGTGTTGGACACTCTCTCATCATATGTCCTGACTCCTTGCATCTGTAGCAGACACCTCGCCCGGCACGACACTCTCCCAGGTATCTCTTCCCGCAAGATGGGCAAGCTGGAGATGGCTGCACACCCTGGAAACCATGATTCCCGGTCTTCTGCCTCTGGTTCCTATAATAGCCACCTCTCTTCCACGCGGCACGACCAACTCCCTGCTGGAAACCAGAAGGTATGGATCTCTTCTTCTGCCTCTGCTCCTCAGCCTCCAATCGCTTTCTAGTCTCTACTATAGTGGCTATATCCACTAGTTCAGTAAAATTCTGCAACTTCAAAATCGATACCTGCTTATAAATTTCTCTCCTCAAGCCTCTTTCAAACTGTCGTACCTTCTTCGCCTCATCTAGAATAATGTACGGGGCGGAGCGAGATAGCTCGATGAACCTCGCCGCGTACTGCTGTACTGACAGCTGTCCCTGCTTCAGATTCAGGAACTCCGTAATCTTAGCCTCCCTAGAAGAGGCTGGAAAATACCTGTCGAAGAATATCTCTCTAAATCGCTCCCAAGTCATCTCTACAGGTATAGTCCTCTGCTGCTCTAACACTCTCATCGCCGACCACCACCTCTCGGCCTCTCCAGTCAGTCTGTAGGTGACAAACAACACCTTCTACTCCTCTAAACACTGCAGTACTGCAAATATTTTCTCCATCTCCTGCACCAAATTCTCAGCGACTGCAGGATCCGTTCCTCCTGAGAAAGCTAGAGGATTCATCTTTATGAACTTCTCGATCGTACAACCGTGGCCTACAGATGAACCACCCTGTTCTCTCGAACTCCTGGCAATTTCTGCCATAACCTGCTGTGCTACGCTACGTAAGACTGCATCTGAATCACTACCCGCAGCGCTTGAGGGTCCAGCACCCTCACTCCCACTGGTGTGGGCACTATTTCCACCGTGGTCCATCCTGAAAGAAGAAATAACTTAACTCAAAACCTCTTTTCCTACGTGTATTCCCCAACTCATATAGTATATTCTCTTAATTAACTTATCACTCCTAATCTTAATTCAAGGTTAAATCCTGCAACCTAGATACCCAACCCGACGATAGTTTACAATGAATTTCCTGAAATCGTCACCCCAGGAAAATCATACAAACCACCACGGAAGTCTTGCATCTAGACTACAAAACCAGACCTCAAATCCTCTTATCCTATACTCTGGTATTATTACTGCTGCACTCTAGAGTCTATAGAACCTAGTATCCTAGGCTCTAATACCAAATGTAACGTCCCTCAATTTCTTAACATAAAATATCACATAATAAATAAATTGTCAACCCGAACCCGTGGGTAACGGGGACACTTGTCAAACACAGCGGAAAACCTAGCAGCAGTAAACATAAAATCTCAATCATTCAATCATAAAACATAATACCAGAGCATTCTATACATCCTCACATACATCAAAATATCTCTAGGGTCAACCACAAAATAATTCTGACCCTATTACAAAATCTTACCCTTCTCACAGGGTAACCTTACTAGCTCAACGGCAGCCCTGACCCGTCGGTCTCTTAGGGGCTCCTAAAAAATTAATTAAGTTTGGGGATGAGACACTTCTCAGTAAGGGAAAATAAACTAAATACAGCTATGTGGCAACATGAATATTTAATGCATTTATACGTATATAGTACATTTCATAATTCAATAAACATAATCATATCGTACTGGGTAAACATATATTTTCACATCTGTTAATAAATCATATCATACATAAAATCATCTGTTATAACTGTAGTACTGAAAACAAACCCAGGATGATTAGCTAGCTAGTGTCATGTATTACCCTCCATGACGGGTTGTGCAGCCCGAAGGCGGGACCCGACAATGGCTGGCAGACCACTGCCGAATCAAATATGTCTGTAAGTACGATGAGCTCGCCACACCCTGGTCCGGACTGCCAGGTGGACGTCCATACTCTATTGAAAGCCACATCGACTATCCATCTCCCATCCCCTTGTGGGACGGTAGCACTAATAAGGCCTCGTGCCAAAATGAACCCATAGCTACGGTACTGAGCTCCTGGCCTAAACTAAACCAACATCCTGGTTATGAAAACATATAATACATGATCATATGTAACATCATTACGGCCTCGTGCCGAAAACATAGATATGGCCTCGCACCGAAATTATACATATGGCTCACGCCAAAATCATAGTAAATATGGCCTCGCGCCAATAATATAAATACGGCCTCGTGCCGATAGCATAAATACGACCTCGTGCCGATAACATAAATACATGGCCTCGCACCAATAACATAAATACGGCCTTGTGCCGATAACATAAATATATGGCCTCGCGTCAAAAACATAAATACGGCCTCATGCTGATAACATAAATACATCATTTATCACATAATTGTCAAAACCATCACAACATAACTCATATTTTCATAATACTTGAAATCATGCTTGGTTCGTAAAATCTTTCACATCATAATACATTTCACATAAAATAATATTCATGCCACACATATGCTGTTAAAAGTCATATTTCATATTCTAAAATCGTGAATTCCTTACATCTCATACATACATATACATTTTAATCATCATAGCAGTATTTTCCTAATCGTACATTTCATTCGTAATACACAATATAACATATGCTTTTCTAAAAATAAATTTACTCATAATCAATAATAATTTGTATGGAAAATTACTGCTTTAGTTTATTCTCATACCTGACTATTGAGAAATTCCTTAGGACCCAAATCCTACGCCCTTAGCGCCCGAAATTCAACTCCTGAAATTTACATTTTTTTTCCAGATTAATTAATCTATTTCTCAAAAATAATACTCATCTAGCCTTCCTTAGGCTCCATATACCTCAAATTAATATTTAAACTGTTATTTAATATCCCTACTTAATTTTCCAAATTTTTACCTGTGGGTCCCAAAATTACACCCACGGCGCTCACCCGAGCCCTAAATTTTAGAAATCCTACTTTAGTCTCAGATGCTTAATATTTAAGAATTTCTAAATTAATGCTAATTAATTAAAAATAAGCCCCTTAATAATCGCCACACCCCAAATTTGGGGTTTTGGCCCGATACCCCCACGAGAATTCCGTCCCACTAGACTTGTAGAGAATCATCTCCAAATTCTCGTGGTGGTGTCCGTTCGTCAATTGGGCTTATATTTTGCAAGAAATTAAAGAAAAAGGAAAAGATGGCTTACCCCAGGGAATATGCTTACGCCGCTCCTACCACCGATCCACTCTGGTAGAAATGATGGCAGCGGCGAATGGAGTCCAGTGGTATCTTTGAATTTTCGATCGGGCGAAAATCTGTCACGAAATCGAGGAGAGAGGGAGAGAGAACGTGAGGAGAGAGAGAGGACCTGCGCTGCTGCAGGAAAAGGAAAATAAAAGAAGAAGAAAAGAAAGAAGAAGAAGAAGAAGATAGATGATAAGGGGGGGGGGTTGAATTTAAAATAGAATCCACCTGAAGCTTAGCTTTAGGTGGTTTAACATATATATATATATATATATATATTAATATAATAATAATATATATAATTAATATTAATAATATATTTTATTAATAAAAAATAAAAATAAATTTTAATTAATTAAATTTTTGTTTCCTTTTTCTTTTAAATTCGATTAATTAATTATTTTTTAATAATAATAATTTATTTATTTATTTTTTTGAAATCAATCCACTAATCTGTTATATCTTCTTTTTTTTTTTTTTTGGGTTTTTACAGTATACTCTGAGTGTTATGGCATTTAGGAAAACATGGCATACTGTAAATACTGTATAAACTTATTTGTATAAAAACTGTAATGTACTGATTCTAAATAAACTTCTAGATATGTATACTGATTTGGATAAACATTTATAATAAACTATTCTAAAATATACTGTGATATACATCAATCTTTATCTGTAAATACTGTATAGTATGATATGCTGTAAAGAGCTATATAAATTCTATATCAAATAAATATCTACTTAGGCCACACCAGCGTTGAAAACTCTTATTCTGTAAAAGCTGGATAATAAACTGATATATATAAAATCTCTGATAATATTGTAAAATTCCTAGTACAGCATATTTCCGTTACCTAGTTTCTGAAAAGCCCTCACTGAAATTTGGCCTTACACCCGCAAGGTTCTCCACTCAACACCTTGAAAACGACATCCCCTATAACAAAACATTAGTATTTTCCTGCGTACAACATTTCTTATAACTGCAGGGAAAACATATTCTAAATAAAACACCTTACCCCTGAATTTGGAATGAATTTCAAGCCACTTTCACCAATAATCTGCTCTGGTAGACTTGTAGAGAACTTCCCTAGGAGCGACGTGGTGGCTTCAAATCATCGATCCGGCGAGAAACGGAGCCGGGATCGAAGAAAGAAGAGGAGGGGTGCATTTTAGAGAGAGAGAGAGAGAGAGAGATAGGGCAATTTGCATTGGAATTATGTTAAAAATTCGAGTTTTCACTATTTATAGAGTTAGATTCATCGATGAGACACATCACCTTGTCGACGAGTCATGAAGAAAGTTCATCGACGAACCTTCTCTCCTCGTCGACGAACTTCAGACATTCCAAAACCCCCTCTCGGTATCCTCTCGTCGAAGAGACGTGCCTTCGTCGACGAGATACTCAAGAACCCTAGTCGACGAAACCCTTGTGTTCGTCGAGGAAACCCTTGTGTTCGTCGAGGAGATGCTGAAAAATTCCTCTGGTTTTTACAATACTAATGTCCACGGTTTCAAGCATTTTGTTAATGGAAAGATACTGAGAGCAAACCTTCTCTGAATGTTTAGGCAAACCATCGACGACAACAAGCAAATAGTCGACGGTTTCATCCCAGCACACTAATTTCACCATGTTTTTTCCTTGTGCATGTCATCTACTCAATTATATGAGCCATATATATCATAACAATCTCCACCTTGGAGGATATAAGCCCCTTAGGAGAAATCTAAAATATGAACCCATAGTTCCACCTTAAACCTGGGATGTTAGGTTGGGACTGCCTCCTGTCTAGCAACTGGAAAAAAAAACATCAAGTCTAAGCAACGCCACTTGAACTTGCCGATGGCAACTTCGGCTTCTAACATTAACTCTGATTTAGTTGTAGATGCAACAACCTGAGATTGCGCTGTACGTTTCTGACAAAGCCTTCCCACAATAGTAAACACAAAAACTGCTGCAAGCCTTCTATCACCAAAGCCCCTTGTATACTCTTCAGCAAATCTCACAACTGATGGTTGACCCTGTTGCTTGCCAAACACCCCATTACACCATCATGGGGGATCTTTGACATATTTCGAATATCACAAGCCTTCCTTCGGTACCGAGCGGTATACATTTCATATCAATTCTCCATAGAATCCCCCTAAGATGGCAAACAAAGTCTCCTTAGGATTCTGTCCACAAAGCCACCCTATGATAACATAATCTCCTTGTAACTCTGTTTATGCGAATCATCAAACCAATACCCTTCTTGGTCGTACCCAACATATTAATGTAAAAACCTCTCAACAGAGTTCCAAAATGATTAGCCTCAGTCAAAGCCTTTCCAGCCAATAACATGTCATTCACACACAACAGATACATCACTCCATTGCATCCTATCACTCTCTTCCTCACTGGAAGCCCCACCAACTCTTACACGTGGTACATATACAATGACTTCATCTCCTTCACCATAGCACTTATCTATCTATTTTTCCCTTTGCTGTGCACTTCAACTTGAAAAATAGTAACCTTGCTGCTGGTAGTAATGAATGCATAAAACATCTGAATGCTAAATTTATACCTGAGTGGTGGTCTGATAGTGGACCTGGGCCCACCGTGATTCTGCTAGTCTCTTAAGCTGAAGCTCCCTGCAATATTAACAATGTCATCTTTGCCTTGAGTTTGTAACTCCACCTGCATCAAAATAAATAGTGAATAAATGTCAAATTAATAGGGGCACACCATTCCCAACTATGAAAGGGACATCTAGAGAGAAGGTAAGCATTTCCTCCTTATCCGTTCTTTTTTACTATTACTTTATAAACCTCCCTCAATCATTGACTTAAACATCAGAGTGATCTCTCAGAACATACCTCGGGTCTTCCAAACTATTATTGATTGGATTCTTATAGGTGGTCGCGGTTGAAAATTAGTCCACGTGAGCCATTTAATTTATGACAGCAACACTATAAAAGATTTTTAAGTAGGAAATTCTAGGCATCAAGAAAAGCAAATTATAGGAATATAATTAAATCATGAGCACAATTCTTATTATGACCATCATCAATGATAATAGTAGTGATCAAAATAATGCTTATTATGTTGATAGATTCTGATAAACTAGGAGCACATAACCTATTTACATTATAATCAATGAATAAATTCTATTAAAATTGTAATATTTACTATTTTTAGGGATGATAATGGAAAGTTATGCATAGATTTTAAGATTTTTAAATTAAATTTATTTGACTAACCTATCCATGATTTGCACATGTTAAAATTAAAAGATCAAATGATTTTTTAGAAAGATGTTTGGGGAAAAAATTTAAAAACTGCATAAATTCCCTTCATTAATTATTAATAATTGTATGTGTGCGTACATTTTGAAGTTCATTATTCTCTCTGAAAGCCCAGCCCCCGATACAAGTCAGAACCTAACCCGGCCCCTTCAGGCGGATGGCCACGCACCCTGAGTCTGACCGGGCAGGGCGAGGCAAGACATCGACTTCCACTACCGAGCTTAAGAACCCTAGACAAACAATCTGTACGTAAACCGACAGTTGTAAATACATCGAAAACACACAGGCATTGGATGGTTGATTCGCTGAACCGGTTCCATCATCCTTCAATTTCACAATGGGAGCAAGCCGAAAATTGCAGGGCGAGATTGATCGGGTTTTGAAGAAGGTTCAAGAGGGCGTCGAAGTTTTCGACAGCATTTGGAACAAGGTCTCACTTGCCTGGAGAGCTTGTCTATTTTTACGTAAAGTTTCCTTTCTTCATAATCATTTTTTTTTTCTTCCTCGCGGAACTCTGTTGTTTCAGGTTTACGACACCGAAAATGCAAATCAGAAGGAGAAGTTTGAGGCCGATTTAAAGAAAGAGATCAAGAAACTGCAGAGATACCGAGACCAGATCAAATCATGGATTCAGTCCAGCGAGATCAAGGATAAGAAGGTATGCCTCTCGTTTCCTCTCTTTTTTTTGGTCGTTATGTTGTTCGTAGCATTTTTTGGTTAGTGAAGATAATCTTATTAAAGGGCATCAAGGGGATGCTTCCCAGGTACAACATAAAAAGAATAAGCACACTGAAGGGTGTCACAGAAATCAAGAATCACAAGAGGATCATTCATTATATTTCAGTCACTGTGCTGGCTCCTAACAGTGGCAATCCACTGACTAATCTCCAGGGCTCTCATATTCCATCCAAACACACGAAAAGATGGCAAGGGGAATGAGTGTCAAAACTTTCCATATCTTTGGTGAAATTGCTAATTTAGATGGGTTGGAGGAGTGTGGTTTGCTAGTTGAGGAAGCTAGGTCTAGAAGGGCTAGTATTCTCATCAATTTGGAGATGTTGCTATTAAGGGAGGACTTGAGTTGGTGTTAGAAATTGAGGGTGAAGTGGACTGTAAATTTTTTTTGGGGTTTTTTTTTTTCACATTATAGGTTGTGGAAGGGGGAGGAAGAATTTCATTAAGGAATTGGAATTAGATTACGAGAATAGGGAAAGCGGTCATGCTCAGACTGGGGAGGAGATTATGAAATTTTTTGAGCATTTGTTTACTTAAGATTGGCCGAGTTAGTTGATGTTGGAGGGCTTCAATTGGAGCCTACTAGAGAGGCTTTTTGAAGTGAAAGAAGTTGGGAAAACGATCTTGATATGTAGGGAGAAAGGCCTAACTGTCATGATTTCACAATGGTCGTTTATCAAGAGGATTGGGAGATGTTGTGCGATGATGATATGAAGTTTCGTTTGAGGAATTCCATAGAAATGGGGTGGTGGGTAAATAGTATGAAGTATGAACCCTACCTTTTGTATGCTTCTCCTAAAAGGACATATGTATGAGGGTGAGGGATTTTTGGCCCATTGGCCTTATGACTAGCCTCTACAAGTCTAAAGCTTTATTTAAAAGGTTGCCAGAGGTTTTGGGGGATATAGAGACCATGGATTAGTCTACTTTCAAAAACATGCATTCTTTAGATGTTGCATTGGTGGCCACAAGGTGGCAAAGGATTTAAGGAAGAGGGACAAGAAGGGGCGTACCTTGTCTTCAAAAAGGTTTATGGCAAGACGAGTTGAGCTTATTTTGCATCTTTTCTTTTGGAATGTGGTATATTTGTTTCCACTATTATGGTGTGGTGATTAGGACAACGAAACTATACTACTTGGCGGAGTTTACTTAAATCAAGATGAGATAATAATGAAAATAAAATAAAACTAGTTTCACAGAGGAAGGAACATTAAATGTATTTTGGAGTCCTAGGAACCCATTAACCCATACATTTATTCGAGAACTTGGGTCCTCCCCTTGATCAAATTCTTTCCCAAATGAACAATCCTTTGGTTTGGGACACAATACACTAAAGGCTGTTAGGAGTAGGGGAAGGAAGGGATTTCTCCTTAAATTGAACTTTGAGAAAGCCTATGACATGGCCAATTGGGGCTTCTTAGACAAGGTTACGTGTAAGAAAGGCTTTGGGGCCTTGTGGAGAAAGTAAATCAAAGGGTACCTGAGTTTGACCCGTTTGTCAGTCATTGTCAATGGTCAACCAAAATAGTGGTCTAGGGCCTCTTAGAGACTTAGACAAGGAGATCCACTATCTCCTTTCACGTGCAATCTTGTTGTGTAGACTCCTTGAGTAGAATCAAGGGGTGCCTAAGTTTGACCCATTTGTTAGTCATTGTCAATGGTCAATCAAGAGAGTGGTGTAGGGTCTCTTCGGGACGCAGATAAGGGGATCCACCATCTCCTTTCTCGTGCAATTTTGTTGTAGACACCTTGAGTTGGATGCTTTTACATGCTTAGGGATCGTGTGGAACCACTTATGCGGAGGTGCTTTTCAAAAAAAGTGTTGCACTTAATAAGTGTTGATGGTAAGTGTTGGATTGAAAAAGTGTTGAAAATTATAGGTGGTATTTGGTTGTATTCAAAATAAGTATTTTTTGGATACTTAATTTTATCATAGGGTACTACATGATTATTCTTAAACGTATTTTAAATTACAAATATTAATATTTATAATTAAAAATTTCATTAATAATTATTTTAATTATTTATAATTAAAATTTAAATATTTTATATTAAAAAATTATAGTGATAATTAATTTTAATTAATAATAATCTTGTTATTAATGCATATTTCTAACATGTTACTATCATATTAAATTATGATATAAATACTGTTATTAATTCAATTATTTAATGTTAATTTAAATTAATAATAGTTTTTTTTCAATCTAGAATTGAATTATAATAATTAATATGTCATACTACGGAGTAAAATTATAATAACAATAATAATAATATTTTATTGTTTTAGTTAATAAAAAATATAAATTTTAATTAGAAAATTAATATAGTTGTCATTTAAAATTTTAATTATAAAAATATTGACTATAATAATATAATTTTATTTATTAATGAACAATAATCTTATAATGAATGTATATTTATAACATATGATTATCACATTAATTTATGTTAAAAATAGTATTAATAACTAAGTTAAAATTTTTTTGTTTAATGATAATTTAAATTTATAGATGGTTTTTTTATTCATTCCTGGAATTAATTATATTTTATTAATAATTAATATTTATAAGGCATAATAAAATATTATATGATTAATGTTTAATAAAAAAATTAATTAATAATTATGTTAACTGTTATTTTTAATTAAGGAGGAGGGTTGCGTTAGGTAGCTGACAGCCAGCGTAAAATTTGTCAGATCACTATGATATGAATCCTTACCGAATATTTGCTGGGGCGTCCCCTACGAGCGACGCGTTGCACTTGAACCACCCGAGTGTAGCGAAAAGTGGGAGAGGGTGGGCTAGGTCGTCGCCCCGAAGCGACGCGCCGTGTCGGCGCCCGGGTACGGTGTCAAATATGCGAGGGTTCCTGCATCATTCTGGACGTGGGCAGGTAAAGACGTTAGTTCAGGAAACTAGGATCAGATTAGCAACTTGGAATATAGGGACACTTACGGGTAAAAGCATGGAAATTGTGGATACAATGATTAGAAGAAGAATTAATATAATTTGCCTTCAAGAAACTAAGTGGGTGGGGGAGAAAGCTAGAGAAATCGATAAATCAGGATTTAAACTTTGGTACACTGGAAAAGAAAAACATAAGAATGGAGTAGGCATTATTATAGACAAAAACTTAAAAGATAGCGTTGTAGATGTAACTAGAGTAAGAGATAGAATTATAAAAATCAAAATGGTATTAGGACAAGAGATAATAAATATCATTAGTGCTTATGCTCCTCAAGTTGGCTTAGCAGAAAATCTTAAGAGAGAATTTTGGGAAGATATGGATAGTATTATACAAGGCATACCAGGGACTGAGAAAATATTTATAGGAGGAGATTTGAATGGACACGTTGGAAGAGATAATAAAAATTATGAAAGGATACATAGAGGATATGGATATGGAGACAAAAATGAGTCTGGGGAGATGATCTTAGACTTTGCTATGTCATATGATTTTAGTATAATGAATACTTGCTTTAAGAAGAGAGAAGAACACTTAATAACCTTTAAAAGTGGACAAAATAGAAGTCAAATAGATTTTTTTTTTAACTAGGGGGGTAGATCGTTTATCATGCAAGGATTGTAAAGTTATTCCAGGTGAAAGTCTAATCACACAACATAGAGTCTTAGTGTTAGATATGTGCATTAAAAAATGGAAGAAAAAGGATAAAATAAACCAGTGTAGGAGAACTAGATGGTGGAACCTAAAAGGAGAAAATATAATAAAATTTAAAGATAAAATGATCAAAGATGGGGATTGGACCTTAGAGGATGGGATAGATTCAAATACTCTTTGGAATAGATTAGCTAGCTCTATTAAAAAGATAGCAAGAGAGATTTTAGGCGAATCAAGGGGAAGATTCTCAAATAGCAAAGAAAGTTGGTGGTGGGATAAAGATGTACAAAAAATCATAAAGATAAAAAGAATTTGGTATAAAACGTGGCAAAAATGTAGAAACAGAGATAACTTTGAAAAATATAAGAAGGCAAGAAAAGATGCAAAAAGGGCCGTTAGTGAAGCTAAACATAGATCATTTAATAGTTTGTATGATAGATTAGGTACAAAAGAAGGGGAAAGAGATATATTTAAAATTGCTAAAGCTAGAGAAAGGAAGAACAAGGACTTAGGAAATGTAAAATGTATAAAAAGTGAGGATGATATTGTCTTGGTTAAGGACGAAGATATTAAAGAAAGATGGGGAAGTTACTTTAGTAAGTTGTTTAATGAAAACCAAATAGAAGACTTAAATTTAGAATTGTCAAATGAGGAAAAGACTAAAAATATAAGATTTATTCGCAAAATTAGAGTTAACGAAGTTAAGTTTGCACTAAAAAAGATGAAAAATGGGAAAGCTATGGGACCAGATAACATCCCAATTGAAGTTTGGAAATACTTGGGTGATAACGGAATTATATGGTTAACTAATTTATTTAATACAATTATAAAAACTAAGAAAATGCCAGATGAATGGAGAAAAAACACTTTAATACCTATATACAAAAATAAAGGAGATATTCAAAATTGTAATAACTATCGTGGAATAAAACTTATGAGTCATACGATGAAACTATGGGAAAGAGTAGTTGAACAAAGATTAAGGTTAGAAACAAAGATCTCAGAAAATCAATTTGGTTTTATGCCTGGGAGATCTACCACAGAAGCTATTTATCTTTTAAGAAGATTAATGGAAAAGTATAGGGAAAAGAAGAGGGACTTGCATATGATATTTATTGACCTTGAGAAAGCATATGATAGGATACGGAAGTTCTATGGTGGGTTTTAGAAAAAAAGGGTGTATGTTGTAGGTATACCGATGTCATTAAGGATATGTACGATGGAGTAATGACTAGTGTAAAGACTATAGATGGAGAAACTAGAGAATTTCCAATTACCATAGGTGTACATCAAGGATTCGCTTTGAGTCCTTATCTTTTTGCTTTAGTGATGGACCAATTGACTAAGAGTATTCAAAAGGAGGTTCCATGGTGTATGTTGTTTGCAGATGATATTGTATTAATTGACGAAACTAGGGATGGAGTAGAGACTGAGTTAGAATTATGGAGAGAAGCTTTGGAATCTAGAGGCTTTAAGATAAGTAGAAATAAAACAGAATATATGAAATGTAATTTTAGTAATGATAGGAGGAATATTGGAAACAAAGTTAAACTTGATGATGAAGAAATAAATAACACTTGTAGATTTCGATATCTTGGATCTATTATGCAAGCTGAAGGAGAAATTGAAGATGATGTAATGCATAGAGTTAAAGCAGGTTGGGTAAAATGGAGAAGTGCTTCAAGTGTTCTATGTGATCGTAGAATACCCTTAAAATTGAAAGGGAAATTTTATAGAACAGCTATAAGACCAGCCATGCTATATGGATCAGAATGTTGGGCGACGAAGAAACATAATATCCAAAAAGTAAAAGTTGCCGAGATGAGGATGCTTAGATGGATGAGTGGTATAACATTGAAAGATAAATTAAGGAATGCACATATTCGTGGTAAGTTAGGTGTAGCTTCTATAGAAGATAAGATAAGGGAGAGACGACTCAGATGGTATGGACACTTGCAACGTAGGCCTTATAGTGCACCTGTGAGGAAGAGTGACTTAGTTACTGTGGGGGGCAGTAGAAGGGGTAGGGGTAGACCTAAAATAACTTGGGAGGAGATAGTGAGTAAGGATTTAATATCTTTGAATCTATCAAAAGAAATGGTCCATGATCGCATAAATTGGCGGAAAAGGATTCATATAGCCGACCCCACTTAGTGGGACTAGGGCTTGGTTTTGTTGTTGTTGTTGTTGTTGTTGTTATTATATGATTATTTTTAAACATATTTTAAATTAAAAATATTAATATTTTCTAATTAACAGTTTCATTTATAAATATAATTAAAATTTTTAAAAATAATAGAAGATTATTATTTTTAATTAATAATAATCTTGTTAAGTGATATTTGTATACTTACTTTTATTATAGTGTATTATATGATTATTTTCAAACATATTTTAAATTAAATATATTAATATTTTTTAATTAACAGTTTCATTGATAATTATTTTAATTATTTATAATTGAAATTAAAATTTAAAAAATAATTAAATATTATTATTTTTAATTAATAATAATCTTGTTATTAATGTATATTTATAACATATTACAGTCATATTAAATTATGATAAAAATAATATTATTAATCCAATTTGAAGTTTTTTTTTTTAATGTTAATATAAATTGATAAATAGTTTTCGTTCAATCCAAAATTGAATTATAATATCTAATATGTATTTTATAATATAGTTTAAATAAATGTATTAATATTTTTATAATTAAAATTTTAAATTATAGGAATATTAATTTTATAATTAAAATTTAAATATTTTCTATTAACTAAAATAATATAATATTGTTTATTCATTGACAATAATCTTGTTATTAATATATATTTATTACATGATTATCACATTAATTAATGTTAAAAGTAGTGTTAATAACTAAATTAAAATTTCTAGTTTATTTAATATTAATTTAAATTTATAGATGGTTTTTTTATTAATTTAAAAAATTAATTTATTTTGTTAATAATTACGAGTTTGCAAAATAAAATAATGTATGATTAATTTTTAATTAAAAATTTTATTAATAATTATGTTAACTGTTATTTTAACTAATATTTTTAAAAATAATTAGCAATTTAATTAATAGTTATATTAATGTTATTTTTAATTTATATTTAAATATTTTTATTAAGTAAAAATAATATAATATTTTTTTTGACTAACAATAATATTGTTCTTAATTTATATTTTAACATATGATTGTCATATTAATTTATGTTAAAATAATATTATTAATGAAATTAATATTTTTAATTTTTAATATCAATTTAAAATAGTAAATGGATTATAAAATTTTCTTATATTTACAAAATTGACCCCACCTTTGAACAATGCCACTTATAAGTGACCAAAAAGTTATTTTAGATTGCTTCTAAAAATTTACTTAAATAGTTGTAAAAAGAGTGGTTTTTGAAAAGCACTTTTTGCAATGTGTTTGTCATAGTACAAGCCAAATGACACTTTTTTTTTTTCGTAATATTACTTATTTTAAGTGATAAGTGGTATAAGCACTTTTATTTTTAAGTGCTCCCAAAAGGGGGCTTAGATTGCTTCTCAAAATTCACTTAAATACTTATAAAAAAACGTGGTTTGGAAAAGCACTTTTTGTAATAAATGTTTGTTGTAGTATAAGCCAAATGCTACTTTTTTTTTTTTTAAAATTTTATAAAAGTGCTTATTTTAAGTGATAAGTGTTGTAGGCATTTTTTTTTTAAGTGCTCCCAAATGGGGGCTTAGGGGTGATTAGAGATGGTCTCCATGTGGGAAGGGAGGAAATAAGGCTCTCACATCTCCAGAAATCCTGCTCCTCCTTGTGGACTACATAGCAAAATTTTAGAAAGTCACTATGTTGCTCAAAACTTTTGAGAAGATTTGAGTTTTAAGAGACGATTTGTTCAAGAGTGACATTGCTAGAATAAGTACTGGGGATAGAGTTCTATATAGTTCCAAAATATTAGTGGTTTGGGCTTACCTTGAGTGGTGGCTCTACTATCTTTGTCTCCCTCTTTGAAGTAATCCAAATTTTGAAGTCTTTTGTGACCCTATGTTAAAAAAGGTAGGTAGAGGATTGGAGGGTTGGAAGAGGGCATGCTTTTCTCTCAGGGGTTGTACCACACTTATTGGTGCCTCTTTCTCCTACATTCCAATCTATTACCTTTCAACATTTGGTAAGGATTCATATAATATAGGACAAATTTTACGTTGACTGTCAGCTACCTAACACAATCCTACTTCTTTATGCGGGCTTGGGACTGGTTGTCTGTAGGAATATTTAGGCATTTAGTGCTATATAGGCAGAGCACATGTTTCTATTCCAATATATTACCTTTATCATTTGAAGTTCCTTTGAAAGTTGCGATACCCTTAGAAAGGTTGATGCGTGATTACCTTTGGAACACTCTCTTCTGAAGTGGTTGGGGTTTTGGAAGGCGGGACAGATTTTATTGTTCAAGGACAGGGGCTTAGGAAAAAAATAGAAATGGTAGAACTTTGTGGAGTGTTGTGGTTTTCACCATTCTTTGGACCTTTTGGATTGAGAGGAATGCTTGAATTTGTAAGGGTCGCACAAGGTGCTCATTGGTAATCTGGATAGAGTGATCTTCCTTGGTTCTTTTAGGGTGAACTCTTAGAAGGGATTGGAAAGCAGCACTTTTATAATTAAAATACACATATTTTTTCTGTTTTCCTGTTCGTTGGATATTTGGTGAGGTCTCCTTGTTCTCCAAGACTTGTACTTTGCTTTTTGGATATTAATAAATCATTTCTTACCTGAAGAAAGTATTTTCGAGTTTGAGACCTAAATAAGAGCCAGAATCAAATATAAGCTGATAGCTCCCCGTTTGGTTTGCAGTATTAGGCCAGAAATGTAATCAAATTCCAGGACTGGAATTGCATTCCTGCGTTTGGTTTGCGAAATCACAGCCGGAATATGATTTCCACTAAGAATACTAATTCCATCATTTAGGGGAATTGTGATTCCTGCCCAAATGGACTGGAATCATTTTTCCTTCCATGGAATGAACTCATTTCCATTAATACCCTCCCAGTATTTTAAATTTTACCGTTTTTTTCATAACCTTGATAACCCCCCTTTTGTTCAAACACAGCAGGAGGCCCCCCTCCCCCAAACACACAACACCACCTTTTGTTCAAACACATATGGCTTCAACAGCTGCTGCACTGCCATGATTATCTCACTCCCATCGTTGCCGCACTGTCGCCGGCTGGATCTTCTGTTCTGTCTCCTGGGGAGTCAGCTGCAATGCCATTGCCATCTCTACTGTGTTGGCCATCGCCCTCCGCCGGAGTCCTCTACCGCTGGCTCTATGGCTCCCACCGCAGCTACACTGCTACTGGATCTCCTGCTCTCTTTCGCTCTCTCTCGCAGTCAGCCGTGAATTGCCATCTCTCCGTTCACCACCTCTCTCTGCTGGAGCATGCAGTCCCTTTCTTCCTGCAATCAATCTCCCTTTCACCTCTCTATCTGCCAAATTGCCTGCTCTCTCTCTCTCTCTCTGATTCTATTCTAGTAATCAAACACAAACTTTTGATTTTAAAAGGGTATTTTTGGAAAACATCATATCTTTCATTTCATTCTCATAGTAATTCTGTGTCTCCTGCCTATTCCGATATAGCAACAACTAAAAAAGGATGATTTTGAAGTTAATTAATTAATTAGATATATCTTATAGAAAGTATTATAGAATACGAAAATATTTCATTATTCAATAGAACCAATACTAACTTGATTAATAGCCCGAATTTGAATATCTATACTGGGTACCAACTTGGTTATCACTTTTTAACCCATCCATGACTTCTCTAGCAATTTCAGGAGAAGGTGGGGCACCATAAAGAAATTGGGAGCTAGAGAAATATCCTAAAATTAAATTTACAAACATGTTAATCAATAATAGTGTTTTAATGCAACTATGCAAGAATGTAACAATATAATATTTTGCATAATTTAAAAATTGAAATAATAAGAAATTGTATTTTATTTACACAATTAAAAACTCCACCGGTTATCAATAATTTTTAAATAATCTTTGTAGAACCGACAATCTTTCTGAAAGGCCAACTTCGCCCTGTCAATTGCCTTGTATATGAAACCCATGGTTAGTTTTTCATTACCATCAACCAATTTAAGAACTTTCTCTAAGGGCTCCTGTATTTTAATTATATTGGAGGCCTTTGCCAAAACTCTTTCCCTAAGATAATCTTCTTTGCGTCATATGCTGGGCTGATTTTGCCATCCCAAACCTTGAATTTTTCCAAGCATCAGATGTGAACATTTCATTCAATGCTTGTTTATGTCTAACAATAGTCTAAGGCAATAAAGTTGATGGCAAATCGAGTGATGGTAGGGCGAAACAATTCTCTATTATTTGTGAATTTCTTCATGAAATTCACTGTCCATGTGTGATTGTAAATAGATGAGGTTATTGCTTTTGCATCTTCTAAGACCATCTTTACATTACTTTTCTTATCAATGTCTTCAAAAATAAGGTTTATACAATGAGTTGCACATGCTGTCCATTAATGCTATCCAGTAGAGATTGGGCCTCTTTTGTATTAACACTTTTCCTTAAGCCTTCATTGTAGCTTCAATATCAGTCATTACTTGGACAACATTTTTCTTTTCAATCTTTTCAACAACCCCGTCCATTAATTTGAAATGAAATTGTACATTTAATAATTATTGTTATTACTATCTAATTAAAAATATACAAGTCTATAATACTATTTACATATACGATCAAAATTTGAAAATTACTTGGAAAAATATTTAATTGTTTGGCCTTGCACATTAGAGGCATCAATTGACTTATGAAACATGGTACCTCTATTGCAATAAACTAAAACGTTTATTATTTGTTTTTTAGTTGGTCCTGACCAACCATGACACATAATGGTTATACCTCCCTCCTTCCAAATGCTAGCAAAAGAAGATATATAAATTTTCATTTTTTGATACTATTGCTCCAAATAAATTTCAAATACCTCATTGGGTGAGGGACCCTTCACCCCTTTTCCAACCTCTGCAACAACATCAAGCATAGGCTGTATAAATGGAGAGTCAGCTGCAGCAACATCAAGCATAGGTTGTATAAATGGAGAGTTAGCTACATTTGCTGGAATTCTAATTATAAATTAGGAATTTTCCAATTGCTTTACCTAATTTACTTTTTAAACCTTTCAGCAACTTAGTGTTTATTTTTGGTTGTTTTGCACTCTTGCTTCTTTCTAAAATAAGATCCATTGTCCTTAGTATAGCTTCAGGGGCATTGGGATTGATCCATTGTCGTCCGCTACCTCCAGTTTCTAGGACACTATGTGATTGAGCTCTACTGAAACCATTGGCACCACCACTACCAGTGCCACCTCTTTCTTCATAAATATTACCCTCTCCAGTAGTTTTTGCTTGAAATCCCTGTCTCTCTTCCCATTGTTGCTATGACCGTATGCATTTTTGTCAAGAAAATCTTTATTCTTTCTTCTTCTAAGTCTTCTTCATTGCTCAAATTCTCAAAATTCCCTCTAATTTGAGCTTCCACTTCTTGCCATTTTTGTTTATCTCTATTTTTCTCAGCATTGTTGCAGATTTTCCATCATATGTTGTCTTGTGTGGTTACTTTCAGGCATCTAGCCACTTGAACTTTTTTTATGTGCCAGGGGTTGTTTCAAGTGTGCAATACCTCCTTTAATTATCTTCCCACACAACTTACACATGATAATATGTCTGTTATTGTCCACCGGAGTACCAAATGCCATCCAATGCCCTCACTAGGTAAGTCCTCATTCCCTTTTTTTCACATGACATCTTGATAGACTTGATTTGATGATCTCTACACAAAACACATAGAACACACAAAGTTATAGTCCTTATAAAAAAATGAAGATAAGATATAATATAATTAATGAGTATTAAATTATCCTTCTAATTTTAAATATTTATTACATAAAAATAAAATATAATTTTGCTTAAAAATAATTAGTATAGTCTAGTAGACTAGTAGTACTCAATTTACTCAAAGTATTTTTGACTTTCTTTTAAAATAAATCAACTTGCTAACTAAATATTTTGTATTTTTTAAGTTTCTTAAATAATATAATACTCAATTACTCATAGCATTTTTCACCTTGTTTAAATAAAATAAAACAACTTAATGAATAAATAAAATAGATAAATTTTTTAAATACCTTGTAATTTTAATAATTTTTTACATAACATATAAAATATACTTTGTATAGCTTTGTAATTTTAATTATTTTTTAAATAACAGAGAAGCAGGAAAAATTTAAAATTTAAAATATACTCTAGTATTTATCCAAGATCTTTGAATATTTAAAATTTTAAAATATTAGATATTTCATTTATTAATAAAATTAGAGTCATAAAATAATAAAAAATGTTAATTATTTATATATAATATATTTATTTTAAGACCATTAAATTTATTTTTTCAAATCTTAGCAATAGGAATTTGGGTATTTATTTAGCCTAATTGAACTGCCTAAGCCCCTAATCCTATTCCTAAACCTAATATAATATATAAATAACAACTCAAAATAACTATTAACTACATCTAATGTGATATATAAATAAATACTCAAACTATTAAGTAAACAACAGAACAAAAGAGAAAAAAAAAAAAAAGAGACAAAAAGGAAGGAAGCATACCTGAAGAGTGATCTGGGCCAGCTGGCAGAGAAGAGGAGTGCAGCTGGAGGAGGAGTCTCGAAGAGTCCAGGACTCGAAGACTAGTTGACCAGTGCCTTTGGTCCAGAGGGAAGACTTGGCAAAAGGAGCTGGGGCTGGCAGCCTGCTGCAACTCGTGAGCTGCTGCAGGGCTGCCTGCAACTGCAGAACAGGCTAGGAGGCTCAACCAAGGGCTTCGACTGCTCAAGGGGAGGAGATCTAAGCTTCCTAACTCAATTTTTTCCCCAAGTGAACAAAGATGGCTGAAGATTTCCAAGAAACTGGAGAAATGGAAAGTGGGGGGGGGGGGGAAAGAGTGCTGGTCTAGTACAAATGAAGGATTCCTTCTTCTTTTTCAGCTTCAAACAACAAATCAAAGGTAAAATTTACTTATTTTAATCTTTGGAATGGTAGATCTGCCAAGGACTAGTGGTTGGCAGAGGGAGAATGAAGGGAATCGTGAGAAAGATAGGTGAATTGGAAAGATAAAGCTGAAACACACTATCGGCTGATGTAACTGTCTGTAACAGACTGTAATGGTTCGTAATGGGGTGTAATGGCCGTTTTGGACTGTTACAGCAGCGTAATGGCCGTTACCGTGAATTTTCCTCCCTTGCAATATCGTGCGTAATAGTTTCGGCAGCCTAAATTTCTGTTACATAACAGCCGTTACGCTACGTAATGGCTGTTATTTAGAACCATGAATGGGAAGAAAATTATTTTGATGCCTGCTCTACCAACTAACCAAGACAAAGAATCAGTCATATTTACTCAATTTGAAAACACTACAAGCAAGGACATGCATTAGTTTGAAGATATCCATTGTCTTTCAAACATTCCTGTCATTGAGTTTGTCATCCCTATGCTCATTGATTCTAATTCTCAACTCAACTCTATGGTGCTGCCGATGGAACGTGGTTTATTGTCTCATTCAAGCAATGGCTTTCGAAGAGTCCAAGTTTGCTTGTCCCGTTTAATTCTCCAACATTTCAAAATTCAAGGCTGAAATTTTTCTTATTGGGGGAGAGTTGATGTAGGACAAGAAGCAAGACCTTGGGAAGATCCATGTTGGAGACTACTTAAGAAGAATTGGATTGATAATTGTTAGGTTTAATTAGTAGTTTATTGTGTATTTAGTTTAAGTCGTATAATATTTTGTGTATTTTGGGGGCTTGTTTGTAATATTTGTGTAAAGTTGGGGTTTGTTTGTAATTCATGTAGTTTTAGGGGTACGTGTGTTATTTTCTTTTGTCTTTAGGCTTTCATATAAATAGTGTGTGAAAGCCATGATGTAGGAAGCAATTGATAAATTTGAAATGTTGATTGAATGTAAGTTCCCCCTTGGTATCTTCTCTCTCCTCCCTTCCCCTCATTTCCTCTCTTTTATTTCTTCTAATCTCTCTCATGGCAGAACCTTGATGCTGCCCTTGCATTACTAAGGGAACACCCAGGTATCTGACAGGCAAAGTACCAACTTTTATCCCCAAAGTGGCAGCAATAGAATCAGCTAGATGTTCAGGAGTTCCTGAGCAAAACAGCTCAGATTTTTGAGGAATTATTCTTCAAAACCAGATATTCTATAGAAGTTTGAGAGAACATATTTAATACTAAAAGCAGAATTTAGATCACCATTTGGCAAAATAAGAAGATATCTGCAAAGCTCAGATTAGTAAGAGCTACTTTACTGTAGTTATGATGATAAGTAAAAAGACCCTTCTTTGCTGCATGGTTTAGGAGTCCTGTTAAAACTTCCATAACCATCGCAAAGATATAAGGGGATATAGGATCAACCTGTCTAACTCCTTGTTCTCCTTTAAAATATCCCTGAGGAGATCCATCAATCAAAATAGAGTAAAGGAGTGGAGATGCATTCCTTTATCCATTGAATAAATTGGGGAGGAGTTTCAGTACAAATCAAAATCTGAGTAATAAAATCCCAATTTACTGAATGAAAAGCCTTCCTTATATCAACCTTCAGAGCAAACTTTGGAGGATTTTGGTTGAGATTATATAAATGAAGTAATTTTTGAGCAACAAGATTATGTTATTCCTCCCTTTAATGAAAACAGTCTGATTCAAGATGATGAAAGAGGGAAGATGGTATTGAAGTCTATTTGCCAAAATCTTGGTAATACCCTTGTATATGATATTGCAACGAGTGATTGGCTTGAAATCCCAACCTATGATATGTATATTAGTGCATCTATTACAATGAAGATATTTTTTAAAATTTTGAGTTCATTTATGTGTACTTTAATTTCTATCCTCTTGGAAATTATACTCGGATTCTAGGCATTATTGGTTTTGATTGTTTAATTCTCAAAGGTGATGAGATTGTTTTAAAAGGCGAAGGCGTAAGGAGAGGCATTTTACCCCTAGCAAGGTGAAACATAAGCTTCAAGGTGTTGATCTGTAAACGTTTTGAGAGTTCAAATTTTTATTAAGAAATTACATAAATAAATTATAAATACTAAGTTTTCTATAAATTTTCTTGAATAATTAAAGTAAAATTTCTTGTAAAATTTTTAACCTTAAATAGCTGAAAGTGGGGATAAATTCGGAACTTAAGATCCCACATGCATGTGTCTTTCTTGGTTAAAAAGGGTCATGTGTCCCTAAAAATATATATAAAAAATGCACCCCACAATAGATGCTGTATCCCACAACTCTTCTGTCTTTCTCAACTCTCTTGCCTCTCTTGTATATAGCATCTCTCTACTCTCTCTCACACATAGATAAGTCTAGATGGAAAGAGATCTTTTAATTGTTTGGTTCTCATTTGGTTCACCGAGGCGAGAGAAGTCATCTACAAAGAGAGAAGCTTCTATGTGATGTTCTAAAGAAGATAAGAAGTTGTTGAGTTTTGAAGGCTAGAATCAGGTCTTCGACATGGGAAATAGTTTGCCTAAGAAGGCAAGGGAACAAATCTAGAGAAGATTTGATGTTGGTTGACAAATGAAGTAGGCTGAGGGAGGGAGAGAGAGAGAGAGAGAGAGAGAGCGAAGGATTGGGAATCATGGTGCCTGATTGGCTAAAGAGAAGCAACAACCCGGTTGCCCTTGGAGGAGTCTCGTTGGAGAAGACCAACTAAGGGAAGGAGAGTATTTGTTGACATCGAGGAATCCGCATCTGCTCTGTAACTTGCACAAATGATGGGGTCCGAGATGTGTACGCTTGTCTATTAGGGCGTGAAAATGTGAGTTTTTTTTTGCTGAAGTGTACGCCCAAATCGTAAAAGCATATGCCTTTGGGGACTTTGCCTTTAATATTAAGCCTTGGGGCGTTTTAGCCTCAAAATGCACGAAGCCTACAAAACACCTTTTAAATCACCTAATAGGTTTGCCTCAAGACTAGGTTTCAAAATGCCAAAATTGCAATGGATTGAGTTTGATTCTATTTTTACAAAGCAATGTATATTGTAGACTAGTTTTACAAACTCAAAATGGAGAAGGAATTAATTTTGTTTGAAATAATAATTGATAAAAAATTGGAATTTAGAATAAAAAAAATATGTTTTGTTTGATTGAACGGAAAGCTGTATTATGTGATTAGTAAAGTTAGTGATTCAAGAATTTGATGGAAATGAGCTGTCATATAAGTGGAGGGTGCTTCAAATGGCAATAGTGAATAATGCAATGAGGCTAATGCTTTAAAAATTAGGGATGGAGGATGAAGAGAAGAATGGCATATATGGATTGACATGTTATGATATGCCATAAGAAGAAACAGAGCATTGAAGGTAAGAATTGATTGCTTAATTTAAAATGGATGGGTTTGAGTATGGTTTGTGGAGTTATCTTCATGACTTAATTCGATGAAAAATCAAACACTGCACTTAAGTTTAGGAGAACTTGGTAATTTTATTTTGGATAGAAATGGTATGCTTTTCTCACTTTCTCCTTCCCTAGTGTGTTTGGAAAATTGTGTATATTAGAATGTGAATTGAGAAATGAATGCATCCAGTTCAAGTTGGAGGTTATCTAAGTTGAGGACAAGATGCGGGGAAGCTGATTCAAATGGTTCAACAATGTTCCATGAGGACCATTAGGGTGAGAGTAGGGGATGCCATGAGAGAAAACATGACTGCAAAGATTTAGCGGGGGAAATATATTTAGATAGAGTTGAATGGTGAAAAAGTATTTGATTTCTGCACAATCACAACCTCACCCCCCCTCCCCCAACCAAGGCCCAAAGCAATAGGAAAGAAACAAGTCTTGTTCTTGATTTAACTTTATTTGTCTCCATTTTCATACAATGCAGTGTCTGGAAATATTTTCCCATTTATCTGTGATTTCTCTGTGTGTATATTTATATATTTATTTTATATCATTTGATGTTACAGTCTACATTTATTTTGTTACTTCTTTTTTGAAACTTGTGCCTACTAGTAGAGTACATTGTGGATTATTTGATTTTGAATAATGCATGCTTCTTGAATCTTGATTATGAAGTTGACAAATTTTTTTTTTCCTTTTTGATATATGTTGACATAGGTTAGTGCCTCTTATGAGCAGGCTCTGATGGATGCTCGTAAGCAGATTGAGCGTGAAATGGAAAGATTTAAGATCTGTGAAAAGGAAACTAAGACAAAAGCATTCTCCAAAGAAGGGCTTGGTCAACAACCTAAAACTGTAAGGGCTACACTGCCTTGTTTTCTACAATTCTACTTGTTCCTCACCTAGTCATTGACTATCTGATAGTTGTGCTTCAGTGTGAAAATGTTGAGAATAGTGCACACCTGTACCATCAATACCTTGTTGATTTAAGCATCTAGAAGATTTGTGAGTTCTCATTGTTCGTTGATTAATTCTATTCCATAGCCATTGATGCTTAATTGGACCTTACTGTTTAAGGCTTTGTGATGGTTGATTTGATACTGTCTGGTTCCCTTGGTCTTTCTGGTTGCTTGTGACAAAATTGTTCCCTTTTAACTTTGTAATTCACTAGTAAATTTTTCACATGAACTGCTTGTGATTGCAAATGAATAATGTTTAAATATATTTAATTTATTTAATTTCTAACTGTTCAGGGTAAGAACTGTTTTTAGTAATTTATCTTTCTTAACAAATTGTTGTCTTTATTAATTATTAAGTATATAAGTTAAACAGTGCTCAAGGTTATTTATAGGAATGTTATATAATGTACCTATACATTATATTTCCTCGGCAAGAACTAAAATATGATGCTCTAGTATATACTTCTGGTGAATTGTATGTGGTGATTATATATATATATATATATATATATATATTTTTTTTTTAAATTAAAAATATGGAATTACTTCTAACTTGTGTTCACCTAATTAAGAAGAAAATTTTGAATTTAATCTAATGGTTGATTTGTTTTATTTTATCTGAACTTGGATTATAAATTATAAGCATCTAGTGTAGTTTATTTATTTTTCTAAACAAATTGATATTACTTTGCTATAATTTATATATATTTAACTAATAAATATTATTTTTCCTAAAAATAAAATTTTTTTTTAAGGAAAAAGGGTTATAGCATAGATCAAGAAGTCATGTAGGAGAGTTCTTTCAACATGAAAAAGTCAGTTGAATTTTAGATTGAGCTGTTATGTGATAGACATGTATGGATATTGTAGGCTATTAGTGAAACATTTCTACGTACTGTATTTTGAAAAATGTAACAGGTTGTTGTAAATAGGAATGTGTTGGATATTTTGGAAACATGGTATTACTGTCCAACATATTTTTTTTTTTCTTTTGAAAAAACATTTTACTCGTAATTTTATAGAGACTAGTGTGGGCCATATGAGTTGCACATGAAGTCTCATGTCATATGATTAAAATGACAAAACCATATATAATCCATATTTAATTACTTTATGCCTTATTTATGAAATAAGGATCAAATGATTCCCAAATTGAGTGTTGGTAGACTTCGTTGCATTTTAATGAGCAATTGTTATAATTTTTATCACTTTTTTTTTATTCGATATACATTTGATACTTTGTATTGGTGAATTAACATGAACACAAAGCACTTTGCATTGAAATTTTTTATTTTGTTTCATGTGGAGCTAGAGTAAAAAAATTTATTATATTTGGTTTAATAATTAGAGTGAGCGAAGGCTGTGCATAGTTGTTAGATTCCTATGATTTGGGATTGGATTCATACAATTCATATCAATTTCAACCTACATCGATTCGAGTCTTACTAGCAAATTTAAATCAATTGAATCATTGCTGAATCTATTAATTCACCTTCTAAATCTAAAGAATCGATCTGAAATATTCACATGATTCTGGACCTTTCATATCTTGACAGTGTTAATTATTATCTATTTTTTTATTTTTAATTCAAGAAAGAATATGCATGGATTTTTTTTTTTATATTGTTGATAAACACCAAGAGTTAAGTTTTTTATTATTTTTTCTTGATTCCTTCCCTTAACAGCATAAACTTAATTTTTTATTAATATTATTTAACTCATTCCCTTTCTTTTCATTTGTTTAGGGAATGAAGATGCATAAACTATGATTTTTTTTTTTAATTCCCAAAATTTAAATGTATTTTTTGCTTTTTGTTCTTATATCAATATATGCATGTCATTTGGTGGAAATTTGTACTGAATCTTACTATTTGATTCGATTCTTGATTTTCGATTTCCAAAATTGGGAATCTGCTTAGTTTGTTGATCTTTTTCAATTTAGGACTCCATTTCAGGGACAGTTCTTGTTGAACTCGAATACCAAAATAGCGAGCATTGATATTTGAGTAAATAAAGGAGGTCATTTTTTGTCAAATTAAAAAGTGTAAAATACTTTTTGCTATGTATTTTGTTGTTTTTCAAAATTTTATAGTGTTTTAAATGCAGTGCATCTTGGTCCTTTCTCACGCTGAGTGTATGCCTCGGCAAAAAAAAAAAAAAAAAAAAAGCCTTTTACGCCTTCATAGGAAAAGAATACACGTAATTGGATTTCTCATTTAATTTTTTTTTTATAAGATTAAATTTCATTAATAAATGAAGAGACAAAAATAGAAGCTGTGGAGTACAATACATCCTTCAGCATTCAATGTAAAGCAATGAAAAAAGTCCTACTCTCCAATCCCTTTGGTGGCGAGGCAACAAAATCCTTGAAAATGTACCCAAGGAATGTGCCAAAAGGAAAATGAGGAAAACAAATCTACCGAATAGCAAGTGGAAAGTAGTTTTGAATTTGGAAATCTTTGCAGTCTGTTGGCCACAATGTCCAAAGAATAGCATGCATCACCACAATGGCACAGTCCATAAAGCCATCCCATTTTTGCACTACCCAAAACCTCAAAACCACACGAACAATAATTCATCCACATTTTGTGGTACTATTGACATTTCACCAAAAATAGACAAAATGGTGGACCAAAGCTGTCTGGCCACCCAATAATGTTGAAAGAGTTGAGGGACATGCAACAATGAAGACAACAGCAAAAACAATAGCAGGAGCAACAACAACAACAAAAAACCAAACCTTAAGTCCCACTAGTTGGGGTGAGGTACTTGAAACTTCTCGTCCACCAATTTACATGATCTTGGGCAATTTCCTCTGACCATTTAAGCATTTTAAAATCATTACTCTATACTCTATTCAAAGTTATTTTAGGTCTACATGTACCCCATCTATTGCTTCTAATAGTAATTAGCTCACTCCCCCACATTGGTGCATTGTTTGTCTTACGTTGCTGGTGCCTAAATCATCTTAGCTGCCATCCCTTATCTTCTTCATGTGCTATGCCTAATTTACCACGAATGTTTATTCCTTATTGTATCTTTTAACGATATACCCCCTAAACATAATAGTGCAAAAAGCCTCCAAAGAAGAGGGACAAACTCAGTTCTTGGCCCTTTCTTGCCTAAATACGAGACAAATTACTCCAACGAGCCTAAGAGAAATAACTGTGTAAAAAGAAATGAGAACAACTCTGCCTGCTTTTAAAGCAAAGGGCACAGACATGAGGCGATTTGTGGTCTTATTAGGTCTTTGTTTTGGAAGCAAGCCATTAGCATTAATTATATAATTTTCTCAAGATCACAGTCCATGTAAAGGCCTTTATCTTTGAAGGAACTTCAGCTTTCCAAATGAGAGTGAAGGATAAAATGAATAGCATTGGGATCATGAATCAAATGAGGGAAAAAAAAAAAACAAAAAGGAATTTGAAGGATAATCCCCACTTGAATCTAAACTCCAAATTCTTTTGTCCTCCCTAATCCGAATTGAAATAATTAAGCACATTAATCAAAAGGGTAAGCTAGTTTCTCTTTCTCATTAAGGTTGTCTCAAGATGAAAATCGAAGAATAGCACCTTGTTGCAAGAGGAAGAAGGCAGAAATAAGGGTTTCATGAGAAGTCGATAAGCAAAGAAGACAAGGATACGTAAGAGCCAAAGGAACCTCCCTAATCCCATGATCCCCCTTAAAAATGGATTCCCTCCCCATTACCAACAACCACAACAACAACAAACAAAAAACCATGCATTAAGTCCCATTAGATGGGGTGATTGTGGGCGAATGCATCAGTCCTTTTTTCAATTTATACGATTATGGGCTGGTTCTTCTTATCATTTAAGGGCTATTAAATCCTTTTTATTTCATTCCAAGTTATTTTAAGTCTACCTTTGGCCCTTTTACTTCCACAGTTCCACCAGTAGTAACTATCTCACTCCTCCTCACTAGTGTACTATATGGCCTACATTGCATATGCTTGAACCATCTGAGCCACCCCTCCCTTATCTTATTTTTTTGTGGGTACTACACTTCGCTTACTGTGAATGTGTTCATTCTCTGATTTATCTTTAACATTTATACAACTCATCAATCCTCGTTGTAGCAAATTTTACTTTTTGGACTTGTCGATTCTTAGTTGCCCAACATTTTGATCCATATAGCATTGCTGGTCTTGTAGCCATCTTATAATACTTTGCTTTTAATTTTAAGGCTATTCTACGATTACACATGTTCGAAGCACTTCTTCATTTTACCCATCTTGCTTTAACTCTATGTATAACATCTTTTTTGATTCTCCTTCAACTTATGTAATAGATCTAAGGTATTGAAATCTAGTTACTGGTATTAATTTCTTGACCGTCAAGTTTAGTTTATTCTCCGATATTCCTCCTACCATGGCTGGAATTACAAATATTTTGTCTTACTTTTACTTATTCTAAAACCTATAGATTCTAAAGTTACTTTTCACAATTCTAACTAGGTTCTTCTCGATCCCTAGTTTCATTACAAAGTTCAAATTATTTTCAAGGTCAAGTACAACTTCTTAATTATTTTGGAAAGGTTGAGGTTTGATAGTTTTGGAAATCAACTCATATTATGACATTCTAAACATGTAGTTAAATTTTTTTAGCCCAATGGAACTTGAGATTCACACACCCAAAATGCATAAGCTTCAACCAGAAAGGTGCAAAAGGTGTGCCATTTTGCACAAATGTGTAATTCTTAAGTCTAATGCGTTAGCCTTTTGGGGATTTGGTATCTTAGATTGAGCCTCAAGTCAAGTTAGGCATGCCTCAAGCCTCATTTGGGTTTTTTAAAACATTGATGAGGATAATATCATCTACAAACAACATGCCCCATGGTACCTCATTTGGATATTAGTATTTTTTATCCATCACTATTGCAAAAAGATAAGTGCTCGAAGAAGATCCTTGATGTACACTAGAAATTCCTTAGATTCTCAGCTTGTAGTCCTAAAGCTAGTCATTACTTACATATCCTTGATGACATTAGTATTCCTACTATGTAGTCCTTTTCTTCCTAAACACAACATTGAACTTTCCTAGATACCCAACCATACACTTTCTCAAAGCCAACAAAACTATATGCAAGTCCCTCCTCTTTCCCCTAAACTTTTGGTTGATCTTCTTAAGAGATGTATAGCTTCTCTAGTTTGTCTTCTAGGCATAAAACCAAACTGCTTTTCTAAGACTCTCGTTTCTAACCTTAGTATTTGCTTAATTATTCATTCCCGTAGTTTCATTATATGATTCATAAGTTTAATTTTACGAGAGTTATTACAATTTGAATATCTCCTTTAGTTTTGTACAAGGTATTGTAGTGCTTTTCCTTGATTTCTCTAGCATTGTCTTAGTTTTTATTTTTATAATTGGATTAAATAAATTAGTTGGCCATGTAATTCCACATAGGCATTTCCAAACTTCAATTAAGATGTTTTCTGGTTCTATTGCTTTTCCATTTTTCATTTTTTTAGTGGAAACCTAACTTCATCAACTATAATTTGCGAATAATTCTCAAATTTTAGCTTTTTCCTCATTTGTCAATTCTATGTTGAAGCCTTATACTTGGTTTTCATTAAATAGCTTGTTGAAAAGTAACTTTGCCATCTAAAGCTATACACTTTGACATCTAGACCTCTTGAAGCAAGGCATATATCTAGAAGAGCAAACACAACAAAGCATTGGGCACAATGTTTACCTAGAACGTGGAAGGGGAATGGGTCATGGTATGACACATGTTCTAAAATGCGGAATGTTAGGGGTATACTTAAACAGACATATTGGTAAAAAGGGTGTAACATCACATGTATATTTTGGAGAGGACATTGAGGCATTTCTAAATGCGGAAGAAATTTTCTTATGTGAATAGATTAATAATGAGAGAAATAGACTTAATATGTGATGATTCCCCACTTTTAACTAACAAAAAGTTGTTGTGCGAAAGATATTGAATTACAAATTGGATTGATATATTTAGCGTTTTGGAACGAAAAATGTACCTTGTTTTGGAACATTCGTACAATTATGTGGTTCGCTAGGGTGTTAGGATTTTTTGGTAACCACAAAATTAGTACATGGAATTTCTTGCCATTTTTTAATTACTTTGGACTTATATCTTAGCTTATATGCAAGTAGGAGTCTCAACAAACAGTACCTCACTCTCTCTTTCTCCCTCCCTCTCCCTCTCGTTAATTGTTACTCTCTTCTCTTTGTGCTTTTGATGCTATGGAATTTCTTGCAATAGCCGATGTTGAAACAATTGATTGAGATCAAAACTAAATCTTTCGATTTGCTATTTGATAAGTTTGGGGAGATCGCGTCCTTGCTTGTGGTTGAGAGCAATGTCTCTAGTAATAGGTGGGTTAGGTTTTCCAGAAAGGTTTTGTTTTGGTTCGCTAGTGACATAACTACTTTTAGCTGCCTGTAAAGGGGGTTTGAATCTATTCAATTAGGTATCATGAAGCTCTCGATGTTGATTTGATGGATGACGGTGTGCAAATGTTTGGAGTTAGGGTTGGGGTGGACAGGGAAGAAGTTTTCAGTTTTTATTCCAAGGGGTGAAAAAGTTGATGGGTGGTGAAGTTTCAAAACTTTTTTTTGCGAGATAGCTAATGATTTTCATGAGGATATATGGAATGTAGGTTAAGATAACTCTTAACAAACATAGATCATGGAGTTAGGTGGTGTTGGAAGGCAATTTCTTTTTGATAGCAAAAGAAGATTTCATTAATAGGGAAAGAATTTACAAGAGGGAGAATGAGATACCTCCCGAGACAAACTGGTAGAAACTAGAAATTGACAAATAAAAACATTCAAGGAAGAAGAGATCATCTAGAGTTGCATTTGGTGGAGGTGATGGCTGCAGTAGTCAAATTCATCTTGTAAAGTGGTGTCTGAAGGTCAAGAAACAAGAGTTGTGTCATTAGTGTGGAGACGAGTTGCAGCTGAATGAACCTAGGGCCATCGCAAATAAGTTGGATTCGATTGATATGATGAAGAAGGAAGCTAGGGTATTCAAGTCCATCTTGTAAAGTAGGGTCTGAAGGTTAGGTAACAAAAGTTGTGTCATTGGTGTGGAGACAAGATGCTGCTGAATGAAACCTAGGGCCATTGTGAATCTGTTGGATTTGATTGAGAGGAGTGATAAGGAAGCTAGGGTTTGTGATGGGGCAAAGACGATCAGAGAGGCAGCTTGGGTTGTGTTCTAGGAGGATGTAGTGAATAGAATTGGGTCGGGCTGCATGCTTCTCATTTTGGACTTGCCCTAGGTAATTGAAAAAGAGGTATTTCATTTTTGACTAAATTGTGCCAATTATTTGAACCGACCCAATGTTTAGGAAAGGTTTATTTGGGCTTTAGTTTGGATCCAAAGGGAGTCTCTCCTTATATGGGCTTCCCACAAAAAGGTCTGGTGATAAGGATACCCATGGTTTAGAAATTAGGGACCTAAGTATTGCCATATTGGTTTCAGATAATGGAAAAACCCAAAATATTGCTCCTATATCTCTGAAGATGATTATTAGCAAGGAGGAAGACATACCCTTTGTTAATGGAATTTTTATTCAACCTCTAGTTATTAGGAATATTATTTAACCTCCAGTTATTAGAAATATGAATTGAAGTGACCAAGAGTTAAGGGAGCTTAGGATGCTAGAAGAGTAGATTCAATTCAAGATTGTGGTGATAAAATTGTGTCTAATGCTGAAAATGTATTAGAAAGTGGTGTGAAAAAGTGTAAAAACAAGTTATGGTGAGGGATAAGTATGATTATTATCGTCTTTATACTAATAAATTTGAAGGTATTAAGGTTTATGCTCATTGAAAGGTGGGTTGTTTGGGCACTGAAATGAAGAAGATATTCGAAGATAACAGAGAAAATTCTAGTGAGTTAATGAAAATGTTACCAAGGAGAGATTCTAAAGGAGATTTCAGTATTGTGGAAGTACCTCACACTAAGAAGAATGTCGGAGGTTCTAATGAGACTAGAAAAGGTAAAGAGGTAAAGAAACGGGGGTGGAGGGACTTCTCAGATTCAAAAAGTGATGGTAATAGCAATTTTGATTGTGGTGAGGGGTTGTTGTTGGATGATTTGAGAACGATATGTGTACGTTTTTGACTCTTGCAATGAAATATGGGATTTATCTTATGTCCATCCACCCTAATTAAAAGGTCTGGAAGGACGTTCTATTTTTGATAAAGATGGATTAAGGAATAAGCTTCTGCATTGGCATGGAATTTTGCCTACACTAGTGGAGGAGATTCCGAAGGAGGAGTTAGAGTCTCAAATCTTTAAGATAAAATGGATTTAAAGCTGAATGATATTGGAGAAAATGAAGTGCGTTTGGATGTTGGCGAAAGCCAAAAAAGGAGTGAGCAAATTTGAAGAGTTCGTTAAATTACTATGGGAAGGGTTTGAAAAGGGGGTTTTCCTTGGTTAATTTTATTTAGTTTTATTTTGGGATCTTGTGCTATTTTGTTTTTGTTTTTGTTTTTTTTTGTTTTCCTTTTTTTCATCTTTGCTTTTTATATGGTGGACTTTGTCCTGCATGTTGTACCTTCTCTTCTTTCTATCTAATATACTTTCTTTTGTTATCAAAAAGAAAAAAGTAACTTTGTCATTTTCTTTTATGTTTTCTTCTTTAGTCAAGACACTATCGTTCTTATTTTTATGCATTCTACATCATCTATGCCCTTGCTCCGTTTTTTTTAGCTTCACTAGCAGCCTCTTTTGCATCTTATTTTGCCTCTTTCTACTTTAGAAGAGAATAAGGAATATTAAACTACCCCTCCCCCCCCCCCTCCCCGGCCCTGTGGGGGGGGGGCGGTCTTGGTTGACATCTTGAAAATAGAAACCATTAAAACAAATTTTGCTATAATTCCAAGGAGGAGCCAAGAATGAATCTCATCCCAAGGAGGAGATTATGGTTTCTCACCTTCAGTTTGTGAATGATACTATTTTTTTCCTGGAGGACCATAAGTCTTCTATTCTAAATATAGTGGGGCTTCTTTGAATTTTTGAAATGGTATTGGGGTTGAAGATTAATATGGGAAAGAGTGGAATTGCGGCTATTAACGAGGCCATAGAATGTTAGGGAATTAGCCTTGGAAGTTGGGTGTGCAGAGTTGGGGTGGCTGATGTCCTATTTAGCCTTTGGAGGGAAATCCTAGAGTAGCTAGTTTTTGGATTTGCTGATGGAGAGAGTGTCCAAGTGGTTAGACAGGTGGAAGGGAACCCTTTTTTCTTTGGGAGGAAGGATGACTCTAATTCAGGCTTGTCTTTCTAGTATTTCCTTGTATTTTCTGGATATTTTTAAAATCCCAATGGGAGTCACTAGTAAGATTGAGAGAATTATGAGAGATTTTTTGTGGTCAGGTGTAGGGCATTTTAGGGATCACTAAGTGAATTGGGAAGTGGTGTGTAGGACTAAGAGAGATGGTGGTTTGGGTCTTGGAAATTTTGGTGTCCAAGAACACGGTTCTTTTGGCTAAATGGCTTTGGTGGTTCCTGTTAGAGGTTTTCTCCTTGTGGCATAAAGTTATGAAAAGTAAATTTGGGCTTGATGGGAATGGGTGGGATACTAATTTAGGCTCTAGATGTTATTCGGAAAGCCTGTGGAAAGCTATTCCCATATTTACCCTCTCTTTATTCCCCACACCAAATTTGTGATTGGTAAGGATTGCAACATTCGTTTTTGGAAAGACATATGGCTGGGAAACTATTGAATTATATTGTTTGTTGGTTATGTCAAACAATTGTATGATGTCGTCTGAGGATGATAATCGATCTTGATTGTTGGATTCCTCAGGTGTTTTCTTGTGTAAGTCTTTTTTTGATTTGTTGGTTGATACCAATCATTCCTTTCCACTCTACAAAGTAATTTGGAAGGTCAAAATCCCCTATAAAATCAAAAATTTTCTTTGGTTGATTGTGCTTAATAGAATAAATACTAAATGACTTGCAGCAGATGAGGAAACGTTTAAAGGATCTATCCCCTGATATATGTATGCTTTTTTTTGATTGTTCAGAATCTGTTTCTCATCTTTTCTTGCATTGTGATTTTGCATGGAAGGTTTGGGACAAGTAATTAAATTATTTTGGAGAAAGCTGGGTTTGTCCTAGAACAATGGAGGAGTTCTTGGCAATATCTTTTGTGGGGTTTAGAAGGAGGAAGGAAGGTATTGCTTTATGGAATTGTGCTTTATTTGCAGTGCTATGGGGCTTGTGGAAGGAACATAATCTATGTATTTTTTCAGGGAAGAAGATTCCATATTGGTTGGTGTGGGAGAGAGTGCTTTCCATGGCTTCTTTGTGGTTTGTGGGCAATGGAAATTTTAAGGGGATGTGTTTGGCAGATGTTCCGCACGATGGGAAGTCCCTTCTAAGTGTGTGCTTATTTGAGTTTGCTGTACTGTTTTCCTTTTTTCGTTTATTGTTTTGTTTTGTTTTTCTGGGAATTTTTCAGATTTTGTTATGGATTTGTCTTCTCCTCTGATCGTACATTCTCTCTTCATCTAATGAATTTCTTTTTCTATCAAGAAAACAAAATCTGTTAGGAGAAAAAAATTCTAGCGTTTCTTTCCAGCCAAATTACCCATAACACAGCACAAAGAGCACACCCTCCACAACCTTTTAACATCCCTGCCGCCTTAGAACCAGTGAAAGAAATAGTAAAAAAAATTCTTACAGTGACTTTGGACAAACCCACATTTCACCAAGAACCCCAAAGAGGGTATTCAATAATTTCAAAGTAGAAGAACACTTAATAAACAAATGTGACGCCTCCTCTTCCCACAGGGTCATATCCGGAGATGTTAGAAGGCTTCCTACTCTGTGGCAGATTGTTGGTGTTAACTGAAGGGCCACCAGCGAAACAAATGCCTTTATCATAGATGGAAATTTTAGCCGCCCAAATACCCTGGCAGAGAGAAAAAACGACATCAATCTTAGTATGATAAGTGAAGAAAGACAAACAAATAATCCCCTGATGAATCCAAAGGCCAAACTCTATCATCACTCCTACAGGGGAGATGGCAACCCTCTGGTAAACTGAGTAAAGAAGACTGCTCCTCCACCTTTCCATTATTCAAAAACCTTCTAAATTTCTATAAAAGAACTATTCCAAAATGAAAATCTCAAGAAGAGAAATCCCTCTCATGAATAAGAAATGAGGAAATCAGATCATTATGATGAGAAGAAAAGTGTTACAAATGAGCAGAGGAACAAGGTTGTTAGAATTGGGATCCTACATAGGATTGTCGGTGGAGTCCGCAGGATCGGATCGTGGATCATAAGATTTTACTTAGAATGTAAAGCAGATTAAAAATTTATGTATTTGGTATTTTTTGACGACTCTCAATAGAATAAGCCTAAACTCTTGGCAGTAATTTTAAGAAATTAAAACAAATTTCAGGAATCTAGCTAGTTTGCTTGCTAGCACCTAGCAAAATTTTCCTTCAATAATTTGATCCTAAAATATTTGAATGATCTGAATTGCAAAGTGTTCTACAAAGGGCAGATTGTTGCTAGCTTGTTTATTCAATAATTTTAATTTAAAAGAAAGTCAAAAGTATGAAGGAAAAGGAAGGAAATATTGCTAATCTTAATTCAAACTTCTGTAAACTTCTTAGCTTCTGTGGCTTTGTCATCAGACCCTGAGATGAAAAAGAAGAAGAATGGAAAAGACAAGGAAGGTGAAGAAGAAAAAGAAGAGCTTTTTGTTGAAGGAATTAGAACCCTTGGTTAGTCGAAATGAAAATAAGAAGAAAAGGAAAGCTGTTTGCCCTATGCTTTGGGGAAAAAAAGAATAGGTCTCTGGCTTCTCGATGATAAGAGAAAAGAAGAGGATGAAATGAAAAAACTAGAGTCGTAGAAGATGAAGAAGAAAAAGAAAAGCTTTTTGTTGAAGGAATTAGAAGCCTTGGTTACTCAAAATGAAAATAAGAAGAAAAAGAAAGCTGTTTGCTCTCTGCTTTGGGGAAAAAAGGAATAGGTCTCTGGCTTGTTGATGATAAGAGAAAAGAAGAGGATGAAACGAAAAAACTACAAAGATAACACATAACTGCTACTGGGCCTACTGGCCTGCAGCTTTAAGTACAAGTCCCTGTTTAGTGGCAGCCTGCTGGTTGATTACTTGGGGTTTGCTTATCAAGAACCTTAAGCTCTTAGAGAGCTTTCATTTTCGAAGGAAGAGAACTTTTAGAGATGCTGAGCTGCTCTCTTGACTTCGAACGAGCAAATCCCAGGAGATGCTCATTATTTTGCCCTAAT
Organism: Malania oleifera; assembly: GCF_029873635.1. Classification (NCBI taxonomy): domain Eukaryota; kingdom Viridiplantae; phylum Streptophyta; class Magnoliopsida; order Santalales; family Ximeniaceae; genus Malania; species Malania oleifera. The sequence continues at coordinate 86,406,522 of NC_080429.1, read as the reverse complement.
TGATCCATTTGGCCCAGCTAGACTATACTTTGTATCTATTGCAAGAGTAAAGTGTTTAGGCCAATAAAATATAAATTGGGCCTTTTTCTTTAAAATCCCAACAGAAAAAATCCATATTCTGTTGCACAAGTTGATTTGTAGGAGCCCAAGTGGGATCGCGGTCCTATGATCCTATTGGATCCTATGATCCTTCTGGGATCCTACTTGATTCTGATTCTACATATGGTCCAGATCGATTAGGCAAGTCTGGGTCGTAGAAACCATGCAAAAGAAGAAGATAATGCTGACCACCCACACCCAAACATTTTCCCAAAACCTAATACAATTTCCTCTACCCAATTGAAAAGAACTGCCAGGGACACTATGAAGAGCTTCTAGATCCCAAATTTAGCATCCCAATCTTTAGTTTATTAGCCATATTTACTTTTTAGAGACCACTTCTCATCAAGGAAATGTTTTTGACACCAAATTACCTAGCCCAAACCTCCCCTCCTTTTGCACTTACGCACAGCTGCCCACCCTATGCGATGATCTCTGTCTTGCTCACCTACTCTTGACCTCAAGAAATCCTTCATCAATTTATAAATATCCTAGCCACTCTCACTTGAATTTTAAAAATAGACTAGTAGTACAGGGGGATAGAAGAAAGACAAGCATGAATTAGAGTTGTACGATTCTATAGTGGGAAAACATTAAAAACTAAGTATAATTATGAAAATATTCTGCTCTCTCTGTAGGGTGCTCTGTTCTTAGGCTGCTGTCTTCTACCCTTCAAAGGTTAGGAAGATTAATAAAGACATTTGGATTAAATTGAGATATGAAAGGTTATCTGATTTTTGTTACGAATGTCGAAGATTAATTTGTACTCTTGATGCAAGAACGAACACAAAGCAAAAACTAGTACAAGTGAGACTTACGAGCATCTTCATGATTAAGCATGAAATGGATTGACGACGCCTTGGATAATGCTGACACTATTCAAAAGGATGAATTCCTTGGGCAAGATCAAGCAACAACCAAGGTGGCGCATGCAAACAAAATAGAAGAAATGAGTGAAAAATGAATCCAATCTATGTAACAAACCACAATATCACCAGGTTATCCTTTGCCACCTGGAATTCTGGTTTGAGAAGAAGACAAAATGAATGATGACTTGGCTGAAGTTTTGTATGAGCAGTTTTATGTTGATTCCCAATACAGAATTCCACTAATGGACGACAAGAATGAAATCATAGTGATCCCTAGACAGTATGGGCCTAAGGACCTAGAGGAGGAAACACCCACTCCATTTGCAAAGACAGACCTGCCCCAGCTGCAACCTTTTTCAATTAACCCTATGGCTTTGCAGCCCATTACTGCCAGCCAAACCACCTACAAGCCTCGTAACCTTCCTCTTCACTAGGCAAGGTACAACCTGAACCTCTTTAAATTTGTTAAAGCTTGATATACATTGTTGGCCCCCAACCAAACAGCTAGCTTTTAGGTAAAGTGGTAATCTAACATGGTGTCAGAGCTGGTTACCAGGAGGTCCTGGGTTCTAGTCTTGTTGCTTGCGTTTATTGTGTGGTATTTAAAAAATTATTATATTCCCTATAATGGGTGGTATTATTGTGTCTTTATCTCTCTACGTGCTGTTGCGCTGCAGGTGCGGGGGAGTGTTAAAGCTTGATATACATTGTTGGCCCACAACCTAACAACTTAAGCTTTTAGATTAAGTGGTAATCTAACAAAATTATTTGAAAACCTATCCTTAAAAAGGAAAAAGTGTATGGACATCTAAACTCATTCAGAAAAAAGAAAAATATGTTTTTGGGAGTTCATCATGAAGGTGGAGGAAGAAGAATTTGAGAAATAGTGACTTGGGAAGAAGTTGGGGAAAACAAGAGGCCATGTTGTATTGAAGACTTCTCATAAAGTTTTAAAAAACCCTTGTACTGGAAGCGACAAGATTCATGAAATATGATTTATCACTGGAAATGGCTGTGGAGGCGGGTCTTACTCTGCCCCACCAAGGGCTATGATAGTCTTGGCATGGAATTGTCGAGGGCTTGGCCTTGCCTCAACATATTGACAACTTAAGGCCTTGGTAAGCAGATATAATCTCGATATAATTTTCCACTCTGAAACAAAAGGAGGGAAAGATAGAATCAACAGACTTTTGACAAGTTTGAACTTCTAGTTTGGTGCCATTGTTAGTTGTAAAAATTCAAAAAGGGGGCTGTGCATAGGTTGGGGAGGAAACATGCAAGTTTATATTTTTCTAGAAGATTCAAATATAATTTCCACCATCATCCACCATGGAAATAGGGCTTGGATTTTGAACTGTGTTTATGGCCCTCCATATTACAAATTTACAAGGACCAAAGCATGTTTTGGAATAAACTATATTGCATAGTGGAGGAATTCAAAGGTCTAACTCTTTGCAATGGAGACTTTAATAGTCTTTACAGTCTTGTTGACAAACAAGGAGGAAGGCGCAAAGCAAACTCCTAAAAAAAAAGGGCTCCTCAATCCGATAGCTGAACAAGACTTCATTAATCTAGAGTTCTGTGGTATTCCATTCATGCGTTCAAACAAAAGAAGTGGTGCTGCAAATACATAGAAAGAGTGGATCTGGGGATTGCCAACATAGCCTGGAGACTAGACTACTCGAGGGCTTCTATTAAACACTTACCTGCAATTTGCTCTGACCACTGCCTTTTTCACTTTACACCTTGAGTGATTTCAACAATTATCCAAGGCTATTCAAATTTGAATGGATAATTTGGTCAACCCCTCCCAAGCTACATTCATCAAAGGCAGAACAATCTCTGACAACTCTTTTCTTGCTTAGGAGATCCTTGATTCCATTGGGAAAAAGAACGCAATAGGTTGTCTTATGGCTGTGAAATTGATTTACGTAAAGCTTTTTACAAAATAGGATGGGTTCTAATATTGACAGCTCTAAATTGCTTTGGTTTTGATCAAAAGTTCATAAATTTGACACACCAGTGCATAAGCACCACTTCCTTTTTAGTTCTAATTAATGAAGGCCCGTTAGGATTTTTCAAACTAGAGAGAGGATTGAGATAGGGATACCCCCTTTCTACTTTCATTTCAGGTGCTGAAGTTGTGTCCGGGTTATTGCTGCATGAAGAGGAGCAAGTTAATTTCCAGGGCAAAAAAATTACAAGAAACTTCAACCATCTCTTGTTTGCAGATGATCTAATCATCTTTAGCAAGGCTACTAACAAAAATGCTCTTTCTATTCTTGTGATTCTAGAGACTTTTGAGGAATGGCTGGGCTAATCAGCTAGCACAGAGAAATCTGTAATCAGTTTCAGTCCCAACATGAACAAAAAGGATTCATCAAAAATCAAAGAGACTCTGGGTTTAAAAGATCTAAAACCAAACTCCAAATACTTTGGTATCCCTCTCCTTTTAGGCAAGCCAAAGAAAACTGTTCTTCTTTATATAACAGATTCCCTCATGCAGAAACTAATTGGATGGAAAGAAAAAGTTCTCTCTGATGCAGGGAGAAGCACACTTCTCAAATTGGTGGTTCTCGCCATACTCACTTATGCTATGCAACCCCAAAAAATCCCCATCTTTTTATGCCAAAAATGGGATAGCCTAGCTAGGAATTTTTGCTGGGTAAACAACAAGAATAGCTATAACTCCTTGTATCTCAGAGCCTGGGAAGATCTTTGCACTCTAAAACAGCTTGGAAGTCTAGGTTTTAGAAGAAGGAGAGTCATTAACTAAGTCCTACTCTCCAAATTATCTTTTAAAATGGCCTTAGAAAAGAAAACCTGCTGGGTTCAACTTCTAAAGTTGAAATGCTGTGAGGAACAAAAGTTCCTCTAAATGCAAGAAAGAAGTAACGACTCTTACATTTGGAAAATTATTCCAAGAGGGAGGGAGGCTATAAACAAAGGCGTATGCTTAATTGTTGGATCAGGAGAAGAAGTAAACATATTGGAAGACCCTTGGATTCCCTCTATTCTAGGTTTATCCCCACGGCCAGCAGCAAATCCTCCTAATAGGCCTACTAAGGAAGAAAAGCTTTTTTGATGTATATTAATTTGCACTTTTATTATTTTAATCTTGCATTTATAATATAATTTGATTTAAAGACAAAAATGATCATTTTTAATTAAGTTTTTAATTTATTTTAATTTTATAAATATTAATCAAACAGTTCCATAAAGTGCTGTGAACTTATAATAAACTCCTCAGCTGAGGACAATTAGGTCCATAAACCAGGCTAAACCACCAGTATTCATTACCTTTAATGTACGAAAGAGCGGACACAGAAATGAAACATAACGGTACATCCACTTTACAAGTCAACTCAGTGTCCAAATTGACAAAATTACCTTGGGGGATTTGGCAGACGCTAGCCACACCCAATCCTTAAAAAACCTAGAATCACAAATACTCCTAGCAAGAAATGTATCCATCAACTCTGAAAATGAGGAAAAATTTGAAACTGTGTTGCTGTAATTGGATTTATTTTCAAGCCTTGTAATTGTTCTATTGTACCTCTCTTTTTCTGTTTAAAGTTGTTCACATAGCTGATCTTAATGGGTCTTGGACTCCATTGTTTGATTTATAGGCCCTTTCTTTTTTTGGTTGATGGATGTTTTCTTTGTATCATGCATTCATTGTTTCTCTTTGCTTCTTTTTACTTCCATTTTCCTGTTTCTTGTACAATTTGTGCTTCTCTTTCCCTCCTATTTTATAATTATTAAAAACGTGAATAATTGATTGTATTATCCATTCTATAAATTTTTTTTCATTGACTTAAGTAATTGTGTAAATTATTTTGGTAGGATCCAAAGGAGAAAGCTAAAGCAGAGACAAGGGATTGGTTAAACAATGTGGTATGAACTGGCCATTTTCTTGAAATTCTCATTTCTTTTAATCTATTTACAAAAATTGCTGCACTAGAATTTATTTATTTATTTATATATTTATTTTTTTCCTGGCATACAAAATTTTCAGCGCTATTTGTCACAATTCACAAAGAGTTGTTTTATAACTACAAATTTGTTTGTGCTTTTGCTTGTAGTTCACATTGCTTGGATGTTTAGGTGAAACTTGAATGACCTTGTTTATGCCTTTTGAATGATCTTTGTTTATGCCTTTCTCATGGTTTGTAGGCGAGAGAATTTGCAGAGAGGATGATGGCCTATACACAGACATTTATATTAGTTTGGTGGCATTTGCTGGGCACATGTTTGTGTTACATAATTGTGGACTATTAAGATAATTTTTTTTTTTTTTTTCCAAATAAAAGTCCATTACAGTCTTGGTCAGAGGCTCATATGATTGGGCAGAAGAACTGGGTAAATTTAGCTAAAATTCTTAATTGATGTTCATTCAGTGGTATGAAAATTCTACAAGGCGCACCATTTAACATGGTGTACACATTAAATTTGTACATAAGCACCAAGAATACTGTTATAGACTATACTGTTGCTATGTCTCTAATAAGATCCAAATGTTTTCCATATATGTTGTGTATGAAATTGTCCGCCAAAAATATGCGAAGATTAAAGGAACAATCCAAAATGGAGTTGAATATGACCCCTCTGACCTGGTCTACTTTAACACACTGATTTGGAGTCTTCTTTTTTATTTTTATTTTTTTTTAAAATTTATTTGAAAGGAAGTATGTGAACAGAAACAATTAAGGAATATGGTGGGGGAACAAAGTTGCTGCAAAGTCAGCTAAGAGAACATTTAAAATAAAATCAGGTTGTTTTGATAAAGGAGCAAAAGAGAGGTTCTGTAACTATCCTTTTTGCAAGGCCATCCACAAGCAGTGGTTTCCTTCTTTGAAGCTGTGGGTATGGTGTGCTTTTCAAGTTGCAACAACAAACTGGGGGTTTAGAGTGTGATTATCAATGTAACCATCTAGCACAAGGGATGTAACAGCTTTTGAATCTCATTCAACTAAGATGTGGAACAGAAAAAATGAATAAGCAATTGAGAGGCCATTTAAAGGACCCACAATCTGACATCAACATTTGTTGCATATTGAAGGTGACTGCAAAACCCATCAAAATTGTGATCCAACTAATCTGTGATGAGGCCTCTGCTCCAGCCCTTCCTGGGTTGCCAAACAAGGAGTCATTTGTCTTAAATTTGTATGAGTTGGGTGGAGGAAGGGTCCATTTAATGAAAGCCTAGTGGGAAGGGAAGGGTCTTTGGCAAGTTTGGTCATCCTTGTCTTAACCTTCCAACAAGATTGCGTAGAGAGAGGGCATTATCTGGATGAAACATGTTTTGATCTCTCTTGTACCAATTTCCCAAACCAGTTGAGGAAAATCTAGTGAAGGGAGTTCAGCATTTGATCGTGGGGGAAGCAGTTTGTTTTAAGAAAATATTTAGCTGGTAGAAGGAGGTGCAATGACACAGGGTTGCTGCCAGACTTCTTGGGCCTTAAGGCAATCATGAAGAGCATTGGCTAACAGATGCAGGTCATTAGAATTGATGAGGCACATGTGAGAATGGTTAATATTTCTTGAGCCTCAGTTGTTAGATGGTCATGGACAATGTGCCAAAGGAAGTGTTGAAAAGGGAGTTCTCCAAATCCAATTAGTAAATTAAATGAGGCTCCTTTCATGTAGCATTCGAGGGTCAGGGGATTGTGGTAAGCGGAGATCGGTCAAGGAGTTTGTCAATAAGGTTACTGGGTTAGTCCTGATATTTTGTTTTTACAAGAATCTAAGTTTGCAGAGTGAATGCTTTCTTAGTTAAGAGCATTTGGGATGTTGGATTTAAAGATTGGGTGTCTTTCCCTTATAAGTGTCGAGAGGCCAGGTTGTAATATGGGATGTGAGGGTGGCTTTGCTTGGAGAATGTATGTTAGGCCAGGTTGATGTTGTTAGTTGTGAGGGGTTATGGAGAGTGGTGGTTTACCTTTGTTTATGGGCCCACACAATCTTTTTTGCAGGCTTCTTTCTTTGAAGAGTTGGCTCACAAAGAGAAACAAATGGGATCCATCTTGTGGATGGATTATAGATCTAATATTGCTTATAACTTATAAGCAATACCAATCAAACAGATCAAAGTTCTATGATATTGGATAATGGAATTGTCATCATGACAAGAAATTATCTACCTAGTAAAATACGTATCACAAGCAAAAGGGCTATAGCTCAGTTAGGTAGAGCCCTTCGTTTGCATCTGCACCAATGTTTTTCAGGGGAGTCCGTCCATTATATAGTCAAAAGAACTTTTGGTCTTTGTAGATTGCTTTGGGTGAAGGGTAGCTTAGGCACAACGGTAAAAATTGTCGCCGAGTGACTTGGAGGTCATAGATTCAAGATGTGGAAACAACCTGTCGCAAAAATGTAAGGAAAGGCTGCGTACTTTAGACCCATCATGGTCCGGCCCTTCTTAGAACCCTGCATACATGGGAGCTTTGTGCACCAGACTGTTCCTTTTTTTTTTTCCTTTTTATAAATATTTTGCATTGGGTGGTGGGTCGGCGTCAATGTTATTGGGACTTCTAGTGATAGGTTGGGAGGGACGAGGGTGACTAGCAGCATGAGGGTGTTTGTTTTCTTCATTTGGGACTGGGACTTGAGGATACCCCCCCGACTAACAATCGACATTTCACTTGGCTTGATAGGCCGGATTCTTCTTGTATTGACAGTTTTTTTTTTTTTTACCAATTTTTAGGATGATGTTTTTTTTTTAATTTTTTTTTTCTTTTTTCAAATGTAGTTGAGGTTTTTGTTAGGCTTGTTTTTGATCATCACATGGTGCTTTTAGATTCCAATCCTATGCAGTGGGCTCCAACCCATTCACATTTGAAAACATATGGTTGATGAATTCTTTCTCCTAAGAGTTTGTTAAGAATTGGTGGAGTGGTCTTTTAAAGGGTTGGAGAGTTTCACATTTACGAAAATTGAAGTTCATGAAAAATTATTTGAAAACATGGAGTAAGAGGTTTTTGGAATCATAAAGGAGAGAAAAATGAAAATCCTTGGTAAGATTGATAGTTTGGATTGGTTGGAAGAATGTGGGTTGTTGGGTGAAAAATGCAGATGGTGTGCTAGGAGGGCTCGTCTTAGTAATGATAGTATGTGATTCTTTTGAAAAAAAAAGGGGGGGGGGTGTGTGTTTTTTTTGGCAGCAAAAATTGACGGTAAATTGGGTTAAAGGAGGGGGTTTTTCAGTTCTTTTTTCCATGACAGTTGGGAGGTCATTCAAATGGATATTACGAAGTTTTTTAATGAGTTCCATCGCAATGAGGTGGTGGGCAACAATGTAAAATCCCGCCCTAATTGTCCTCATTCTTAAAAAGGAATGATATAGGAGGGTGAGAGATTTTGTGCCTATTAGTTTGGTTATTAAAGTTTACAAGATTTAGCAAAAAATTTGTCAAAAAGATTTTGAGAGGTTTTTAGGGGATAGGGTGATTCACTTGGTCTCTCCCCTTCACCTCCTTCTCCCCTTGCCCTTTCCTCTTCGCGAGGAAAACCCTAATCCGCCTTTTCCCTCTGACTTACCTTCTTTCACCACTCGTAGCTTCCAATGTTTGTTCTCTATAACTATGGGGGGACAAATTTCACTCTTCTGCCTTTGATTATGGATGACATAGTTATCAAAGGCAAGGGAGGCGTTATACTATGCTGAAACAAACAATTCAAATCAAAGAGAAAAGCTTCGATCTGCAATTAGACAAGGTTGAGGAGATATTGTCTTTGCTCGTGGTTGAGAATAATGCCTCCCATAATAGGTGGGTTAGGTTTTATAAAGAAGCGGTGGTCTGGTTTGCTAATGGCTTGTCTTCTTTTGGTCAAATGCAAGGTGGGTTTTGAACTTGTCAAATGGGATTCACAAAGTATCGGATGCTTATCATGTGGACTAAGGTGGGAGAGTATTTGGAGTTACAGCTGGGGTGGAAAGGCAAGAAATTTTCAATGTTTATTCATGGAGGCGCTAAAGGTGATGGATGGCAAAGCTTCATAAGTGATTTTTGAGAGATAGCAAAGGTATTTCGTGAAGATTTTGGAGGTGTCGGTGTTGATAGTACTGCATGCCAAAGATCGTGGAGTCGGGTGGTGCTGGAAGCAAACAGAGGGATGGAGAGGGTTGCAGTAGCCAAGTTAATTCTCAAAATTAAGGTGTGTTAGCTGGGAAAGAAGAATTGTGCCATCAGTGTGGAGTTGCAATGCAACTAAATGAAACTGAGGTCATCACAAATCTATTGGATTCAATAAATTAGAATGTAAAGTAATTTAGGGTTTTGGATGGTGTTGCGATCATTATGGAGGCAGCTAGGGTTGCTTTCAGGGAGAACACTAGGAAAAGAATTGGGCCAGGTTGTACATTACTCGTTTTGGACCTAGCCCAAGTTATTTAAAAAGGAGGTATTTTTTTTTTGATTATATTGGGTCAATTATTTTATTAGGCCCAATCTCTAGGAAAGGTTGGTTCTTTGGATCCAAAGGAAGGTTCTCTTCATTTGGGTTCCAAGCAGAAGGGTGAAGTTGGTGTTTTGGCCCATGCGTGCAGTAATGACAACATGAGCATCATCTTCTTGGTTTCGATAAAGTGCAGGTTCAAAGTTTTGCTCATTTATCTTAGGAGATGAGTATTGGGGAGGAGGACTCTAAAACGTTTTTCTAATGGAATCCAAATCTAGCAAAAGTTTTCCGAGATTTGAGTTGGACTGACCAACCATTTTAGAATTTTAGCAGCATATTAGATTTGAAACAAGATCATGGGGGTGAAAATCATGTCAAATCTCAAAGATGAATTAGAAGGCGGTGCGGGAAAAAGTGAAAAGAAGAAGCTGGGTTTGAAGAGAAATCTGAAAATTGTAGTGGTAATGCTGATAGATTTGAGAGTAAAAAGGTTTATGCTCGTAGGAGGGCGGCTTGTTTGGGTGCTGAATGAAGAAGGTTTTTGAAGTAAAGGGAGAGAATTCTGGTGAGTCAGTGCCAAAGTTACTATGATGAAATTCTAAAGAAGAGTTAAGTATTGGGGAAGACCCAAGTGCAAAGAAGAAGGCTGGTTGTAGTAACGAGGTTTTGAAGGAAAGATGGGTAAGAAATGGGGGGATCTTTCATATTTAGAGAGTGATGATATTAGTGAGTTTGATTGAGGTGGGGGCTTATTGGATGAGATTTGAGAACAATATGGGTACATTTATTATTCTTACAATGTAATTGGGGATTTATCATATGACCATCTGCCCCCATTGGAAGGCCTGGAGGGAGTTTCTATTTTTGATAATGATGGTTTTTGTAAAAGTTATGGAGTAGGGATGGAATTTTGCCTACACCTGTGGTGGAGATTCCTATGATGGACTTGAAGCTCAAATTGTTTTGGATAAAATGGATTTAGAGTTAAGTGACATGGCAGAAATGAAGTGCATATGGATGGTGTTAAAATCAAAAGATGAAGGGATAAAGGGAATTAGCAAATTTGAAGAGCTCGGTAAGGCTATGATGTGAAGGGTTTGAAAAGGGGGTTCTTTGGGTAATATTGTTTTATTTTATTTTTTACTATTTATTAATTTTTCTATTTTTTTTTATTTATTTGGTGAATTTCTTGCGCCCGCTGTTGTACCTTCTCTTCTTTTGATCTAATATATCTTCTTTGCTATTAGGAAAAAATAGAAGATGTTTGTCCATGACATATATGGCTTTAATTGTGAAGGGACAGCCTTAGGAGCTGTTTACGCTTTCCTGGGGCTTGAGGCATGGGGACCCTTTACTTACAATGGCGGTTGATTGTTTAAGTTGATTGATTACTCATGCTTAGTATTTGGAGTGATTAGAGGTTTAATGGTGGTTTGTAAGGAGGTGGAGGTGGAGGTGTCTCACCTTCAATTTGCAGATGAGATATTATATTTTTCTTGTGGATAGTGTTGTATAAGTTCTTGGCATGTTTAGAATCTTTGAGAAGGTGTTGGGACTGAAGATCAACATGGCAAGGAGTGAGGTGGTTTGTATTAATTGGATCATGGTGTTTTTGAAGTTTTTTGAATTGGTAATGTGGTTTCTCTGAATTGTTTCTTTGATTGAGAAATGCTTACAATGATTCCCTTTAGATACTAACTTCCTTTGGCACTAGTTTTTTAGAATCAATTATGGTGTTCATGAAAATGGCTGGGATACGCATGGGAATGACAATGTTTCTCTTGCAAGTCCTTGGAAATTCATTTCTTAGGTTGCTAAATTTTTCCTCTCACTTGCTTTAGGTCGGGTGTTGTCAATTTGGTTTGGTTTTGGGAGGATGTTAAGGTGGGTGAGGTTATTTTGTGGAGGTTTTGGTATCTCGTATCTTCAGATTAGTGCTCCGGCCTCTTTATATATATCTTTGAAGGGGGTAAACTCTTTCGTAAGATTTCCATATTCTTATGAATCTTGATGAAAAGGAGGTCTATGAGCTTATCACTTTGCCAAGCATTATTGACTATTTTGTTCCTCAACTGAGGAGTAATTCTAGAACTTGATTAGGGGACGCATCGGCGTCTTTTTCTTCTAAGCCCTTATTTCTCTTTTAATTGACACTTCTTTTCCTTTAAATAAAGTCATTGGCAAGGCTAAGGTTCTTTTTAAGATCAAGGCTTCTTTTGGACTTGATGACTTTTAACAGGATCAATACAAATGAATTGCTAAAAAGGTGAGCCTATAAGGCTATCAGCTTAGATGTTTGTATGATGATAGTCTAATGGGACTAATGTGCATCTCTTCCTGCATTTTTGATTGGTGCAAGAGCTGTGCCTCACCTTGTTTTCTATTTTTAGTGAAATGTGGGTAGCTTAGAAAAATGTGGCTGAATTCTTGTTAGTGCAATTTTGGGTTTTTGGAAAGAGCAAACACGGGTTGCTCTTGTGGAAGTGTGTGGTATATGCTATCCTTCAGTGTTTGTGAGAAATGTGAGGATCTTCAATGGTAAACATACTTCTTTATACTCATTATGGGACACAGTTTTTTTTCTCACTCTAGTCACACACTCTTTTGGGTATTATTGGGGATTTCATTGTCTGACTTCTGAAGGGACTAGAGGGCACTTCTGTAATTATATTGTCGATTATTGGAGGATGCCTTTTTTTACATCTGGTGTTTTTGTTTCTTTTCTTATGAATGAATTTTTCTTATTAAAAAAACTCCTGTGCAAAAAAGTTCACTTCTCAGGTTCAAAAGCCCTGTCAGTAAGTTGATGTAGATGTGGAATGTCTGTGAATCTTGGGCAGAGGCAATAAAATCCTCAGCTTCTCAGAGGAGTCTTTGGGGCTGATAAGATTCTTTCCATATCAATAGGCACATGGAAAAGCGGAGTGGGTTCAGTTCAAAGGGCCATCTAAATCAAATTAATCCCTGATCTACCTTTTGTCACCTTGGGGAATGGCGGTCATGGGTGATACTTTTATATGGGCCAAGACCAACCAGTCTTGAAGCCAAGAGAAATACTAGTGGCCCAATTTTGTGCATGGAGTGATCTTCTTCCTCATTTATCCGCCGCTTTCATGCTAGTTTTGTGCCCCATAGGAACACAACTGATAGCTTCACCATAACTTCTTCATTGTGTCCACGGTAATGAAAGGAGGGGAAAAAGGAATGTGTGGCCCTAAAAGTTGACCTTAAAAAGACAGATAATTGGTAGATTGGTCTTTTATCATGCATGTATTATTCTCTCTTAATCCCTCTGATAGTATCTTTTTAGAGTTGTCTTTGTTATTTAGCATTGTTAGTGTGTTATGGTCATTGGCATGTACTTTGGCATATATTATAAATAGAGGGAGAGACCTATCATTGTGATTAGGTCTTGTATTTTACCCAATTATTCAACGCGGTATCAAAGCATGATTTTGAGATGTAAACTCTAATTGTCACAGCCACCATGAAAACCAAAGCCTAAAACCCTAAATCCACTGCATGTATACCATTGTAGAAGAATTTCCTGTGACACTATAGCCCTAAAAAACAGCTAGCAGGTGCTGGAAGCCAGAGCAGTGGCTGGAAAATTCTCAGGCGACACTGCCAGTTCTGGAACATGAAACCCACTACAGATTTTGCAAAAACAATATCAGTCACCGACAGACGCTGCCTATCTGCTCCCATTGAAATCCCATCTCTAGACACTCCCCCACATGCTGGTCGAAGGCTGCTAGGGCTGACCCCACGTGCGGGTGCATAAAGCCAATTTCTGGCATGTTTTTGCCTGAATTCTTCCAGCAGTGCTTGAATTCCTCTATAAACATATTATTGATGTTTTTTGTCCAAAGATGTCACCTTTTTTAGTTGCTGATGTTCGACATTGGAGGAATGGTTGTTTGATGCTTATCAACACTGTTTGTCAATGTTTATTTTGTTTATTGGCCTTTAAATGATGGTATTTGCTGTGTTTTTGATTTGTACGTTGTGGACTTGTGGTTTGCATCAGTTGTCAAAGGTTGTGTATGTAGGGATCAAGTTGGTGAATTCGAAAAAAATGTTGTCCACTTTGTATTTTTGATCTACTACTATATCGAGGTTATGTGTGTGTTGGGGTGGAGTTCTCAAATCCCATAAATGTGTCCCCCCTCATCAGTTTTTTGTTTGAGTGAACAACGTTATATAGCTATCTTAGAGGAGCGTTCAAGGTTTCTGCAATATCAGGCATCTTAACAAGCAAATCATCAGATTGCATCTTTTTCTTAAAAAAGTAACCTAATTGTTTGTATGTCATCCAGTATCTCTCCCCCTAGTCGCTGAGTTGTCAATTCTGCTGCCACTGATTATATGACTGGTGTCACCAACTTCTTTTCTACTCTCTAGTATTCTACAAATTTACCTCAAGTTACCCTTGCTAATGGATCCACTGTTGCTGCTAAAGGAACAGGAACTATAAATCCTACTCCTTTCATCTCTTTTTTCTTCTGTTCGCTACATTTCTAAATCCCCCCTTAATCTCATGTCTGTTAGTAAAATTACAAAGTCACTAAATTGCTCTGTAACCTGCTTTTTGGTACTTTGTTCTTATTCAAGATTTGAAGATGAGGAAGACAATTGGCGCAGGACGTGAGGCTGGTGTTTTAACTGCTTTGAGTCGCTCTTTTCTCCTATTGCCCGTAGTGCTGCTGCCACCCCACATCAAATCCATTGTTGCCTTGGTAATCCATTATTAGACAAGTTAAAAAAGCTAGTTCCAACTTTGAGTTTTGTGTCTAACCTTGACTGTGAGTCTTGTCAATTAAAAAAGCATCCATTGTGTTACATTTGCCTCTCGAGTCAATAAAAGAGCCGTTAGCCGTTTATGTTAGTCCCTTCCAATGTTTGGGGTCCTTGTTGTTCTAGTAATTTAATATCTTTTGTGCCTTTTGTTCTCAAATAAAAACTGGGTTTGATATGCTAGTCTAGATACTTTGTAATGATAATGCTAAGGAGTACTTCAGTACTCAATTCACTACCTATATGACTAACTTTGGCATGATCCATCAGTCATCTTGTGCCCACATTCCACAACAAAATGGAGTTGCAAAGTGGAAAAATAGACATATTCTTGAAGTCACCTGAACCCTATTGTATCAAATGAATCTTCCCATAGTTATTTGGAGTGATGCTATACTCATTGATTGCTCTCTTATCAATAAAATGCCATCTTTTGTTCTTGGTTGTAAAATCCTATATTCAATTATCTTCTCTAAGGCTCCTTTGTTCTCCCTTCCTCGTCATATGTTTGGCCGTGTCCATCCATCAGTTAAATCCAGGAAGGGATAAATTGGATCCTCCTGCTATCAAATGTATTTTCTAGGTTATTCCTATGCTGAAAAAGGATCTCAATGTTATGGCCCACTTTACCTCGATTCTTTTTCTTTGCTGATGTCATCTTTTTTTGAGTCTACATCATACTATTTTGATTCCTTGAGTTTTGTTGACTTTGATTAGTCCATTTCTTTGCCTAGATTTTTCGATCCTAATTTATTTCCTTTGCCCAGTCTTCCTACATATTCATCTAGTGTTGGTCCTCGTTGCTTGGAGCATCCCAATCTGCAAGTGTACACACAACAACTCAAGGGAGGAGGGCCTCCTCCAACTTCCAATTCTATGCCTCTAGTTCCTTTGTTAGATGATCCTCTTCCCCAAGTCGTTGAGCCTCCTATTGTTGTTTAAATAGGTAAACACACTTGTACCCAACATCCAATCTTTTATTTCTTATAATTTCTTGTCACCCTAATACTACTATTTTGTTAGTAATCTGTCTTTTGTTGCTCTTCTAGTCTATTTTTGAAGCCTTGCAATGAGAGAAGACATGCATGCTCTACCAGATAATGATACTCGGGAATTGGTACGTTTTCCTCCTGATAAATCTGTGGTTGGTTGTTGTTGGGTGTCCACTATGAAAGTCAATCTAGATGGTTCCATGGCTTGATTGAAGGCCCGCCTTCTAGCTCAGGGATATACTCAGGTGTATAGATTAGACACATTCTCCTCTATCGCAAAACTTGCCTCAGTACATTTGTTTTGTTAATCTCCTTAGCCACCACCTTTCATTGACCTACATCAATTGACGTGAAAAATTCTTTCCTACGTGGTGATCTTTAGGAGGAAATCTATATAGAGCAACCACCTGGTTTTGTTGCTTAGGAGGAGTAAGGCTTAGTATGTCAACTCTAGAAGTCATGGTGTGGTTTAAAATAGTCTTATAAGGCATGATTTGGTCACTTCATTGCTGTAGTTTTGAGTTTGGCCTTCAACAGTGTGCAGTAAATCATTCTTTATTTTATTGTCATACTCTATCCAAAAGGATTTTTCTTATTTTGTATGTGGATGATATTGTGATTATTGTTGATGATGATCAAGAAAATTAGAGCCTAAAGCATTTACGGTAAACTAGGTTTCAAACAAAGAGTTTGAGACTATTGAAATACTTTTTTGAGTATGGATGTATCGAGATCTTGTATCATAACTGTCTTGTCACAAAGGAAGTATATTCTTGATCGTTTAGATGGGATTGGACTGTTTGGATGCAAACCCATTGATACACTTTTGAACCCTAAAGTATGCTAGTGTCAAATATGGGTGATTTGTTGCCCAACCTAGGATGATATTGGAGACTTGTTGGAAGGCTGAATTATCTCACGATCACTCAATCAGATATATCTTTAGTAACAAGTGTTGTTATTCAATTTCTTGATTCTTTAAGAACAATTCATTGCGATGCAGTAATTCGCATCTTGAGATATCTCAAAGGTGCACTTGAGAGAGGTCTCTTATAACATAATCATGGTCACACTCATATTTAGGGATATATTGATGTAGATTGGGCTGAGTCACTTTGCGACAAAATATCCACAACCGGGTACTGTATCTTTGTTGGTGGAAATTTGGTTTCTTGGAGTAGTAAGAAACCTAGGTCAAGTGTTGAGTTAGTGTATGGGGACATGACTCACACCACTTGTGAACTTGTTTGGTTGGAAGAACTAGGTTTTCCTCATTCTTAGTCTAAGAAGCTAATGTGTGATAATCAAGCTACCATTCATATTGCCTTTGGCTTGTTCTTCCTTGAGCGGACAAAACACATTGAAGTTGATTGCCACTTTTTTTTGGGAGAAACTTGTGCAGAAGCTCATTTCCACAGACTCAAGTGAAGTCTAATTTGCAGCTTGCTGATTTATTTACTAAAGTGTTGAGTGGTGCTTATGTCTTATGATATATATGCTCTAGCTTAAGGGGCAGTATTGATGGTTTATCTTAGTCATTTGGCTTTGTTAGCCCCTGTTTGGGAGCATATAGAACTTATCACTTAAAATAAGAACTTTACAAAAAAGGTGGTGTTTTGCTTACACTACAACAAACACTTATTGCAATAAGTGCTTTTCCACCTTCACTTTTTTAAGAACTATTTAAGCAAATTTTGATAAGCAATCTTAGATATAGTTTTTTGGTCACTTATACGTGACACTATTTGTAGGCGGGGTCAATTTTGTAAATATCAGAAATTTAGTGGCTATTTTATAATTTAAAAAGTTATAAAAAATAATCATATATTATTTTATTATGTATTATAATATATATTAATTATTAATGAAACATAATTCAATTCTAAAATGAAGAAAAAAAATCGTCCATTAATTTAAGCTAATATTGAAATTAAAAATACAAATTTGGTTAATAATATTATTTTAATGTAAATTAATGTGATAATCATGTTATAAATATAAATTAAGGATAATATTAATGTTCAAAAAATAGTATTATATTATTTTTACTTGATAAAAGCATTTAAATTTTAATTAAAAATAACAGTTAACGTAATTATTAATTGAATTATTAATTAAAATTTGATCATATATTATTATATTATGCATTATAACTTGTTAGTTATTAATAAAATATAATTAAATTCTAGAATGAATAAAAGAACCATTTATAAATTCAAATTAACATTAAATAAACTAAAAATTTTGATTTGGTTATTAATATATTTTCTAACTTAGATTAATGTAATAATCATATGTTATAAATATATATTAATAATAATATTATTGTTAATTGATAAATAATATTATATTATTTTAGTTAATAGAAAATATTTAAATTTTAATTATAAAGTTGATGTAATTATCATTTAAAATTTTAATTATATAAATATAAATATTTTTATTTAAAATATATTTAAAAATGCCTATTAATTATTATGACTCAATTTTGGATTGAAAACGAATTACTTATTGATTTAAATTAACATTAAATAAATTAACATTTTAAATTTAATTAATAATATTGTTTTTATCATAATTTCATACGGTAGTAATATGTTATAAATTTACATTAACAATAAGATTATTATTAATTAATAATAATAATCTTATATTATTTTTTTGATAGTAAATATTTAAATTTTAATTATAAATAATTGAAATAGTTATCAGTGAAATTTTAATTGAAAAAATATTAATATTTGTAATTTAAAATATTTTTAAAAATAACCTTATAGTACGATGTAATAAAAGTAAGTATCCAAATACCGCTATTTTAAATACAACCAAACACCACTTATAACTTTCAGCACTTTTCTAGCTCAACACTTATTAAATTCAACACTTACTCTGAAAGGACTTTTGCATAAGTTGTTCCAAATGATCCCATGTATTTGTGTCATGTTAACAAGTGAGAGTAAGTGTATTATGGTCATTGGTTTGTACTTTTGACATATATTATAAATATGAGGGAGAGACCTATCATTCTGATTAGGTCTTCTATTTTACTCAATTATTCAAAAGTGTCATAAATCTCATCCTCTCATTTGCATCTTCCTCTTCTTTCTCTATTCTCATCAATGGCATTGCTTCATACCCCTTCCTTCCACCTATAGGCATTCGACAAGAACCCCTATCCCCTTACTTCTATATTCTCTGTAAGGAATACCATTGTCGTCTTATCTTGAAAGCTTGTGACTTCTTGGTTTGGTTGGTTTTAACGTGCATCCTTTTCTCATGTTTTCTTTGCAAATGGCTTATTTGTGTTTCCATGTGTGAACATACCTAACCATGTCTCCATTACAAATATTCTTAACCAGTTCTAATAATTCTCAAGCTAAAAAGTTAGCTATAGTTTATCCAAGGTCATCTTCTCAAGGAATACTTAGGAAAGCAAAAAAGCTAGATTGGCCTCCCATTTGTGTATCTCTGCCACTTTAAGATTTCAACAAACATCTTGGTTTTTGCATAATTAGTTGAAAATACATGCACAACCTTTTAATGAGTCTTATTAGACATGGTAAGCTAAAGGCTTGCCAAGTAGAAAGCAGGCACCCTTACACTATCTTGGGCATGGTTATCAAAATCGTGATCTGATTTGTAGAACTTTGCAATTCTACTATCCAGATTCACCCCAACTATCCAAATTGCTACGAAAGTTGGAATGAGGTAAAATCAGTCTTAAACTTCTGCTAAATTGTTGAAATTTCCATTATTGCATTCCACCACCCTCGAAATTGAAATAGCAATCAATTTCCGTTTTACAAATTTCCATCGGCATTTCCACGAATCATTTGAAATTCATCAAAATCTAGAAATTTCAGCAAAATTTGGTGAAATTTTAACTATTAAATCAAATTTCCTTAAAATTAAAATATGGATTTTGAAACCAATATTGAAATTTCTCATTTAATTAATTTTTGTTTTTAAAATTGAAAGTAAAGATTCTTTCAAGGATATGGATAATAGCTTTCATACTTTTGAAATTGTATGAAAAATTAAAGTTATATGTTAGCTACAACACTTTGTTTGGTCAATTGTATTTAAATTATTGGTTTTTGTATGACAAATAATATTTAACTAAGTTGTAAATTTCGGTTACTTTAATTGAATATGTTCAATGTGAGTGCTATATGGCAAGTGTTCCACCTATACCCCACATACACGTGTCATGTCATTGATGTATTTTATTTATAATATTTCATTTTTAAATCTTCCATTATTATGTTCATTGACAATTTCATAAGTTCGATAAAAGAATTCCATGCTTTACTAGTAATTTCTATCATTTTTTAAAATTGAAATTGAAATTGACATTTATGTCGAAATTTCCATATTTATGTAGCCTCGAAATTATAGTCGAAATCGAAATTTAAGACCTTGGGTAGAATCATGATAGAATTGCAGCAAAATTGCCGAATTGTAGAATTAGGATCTCGTGCAGGATCATACCCAATTCTACTTTGCCACCTGGATTGAGTTTCCTCTCTTTTTGGGCATCAATGATAAAATCCAATGCATGTTTTTATTGGCCCAAAGGCCCCAAAAATTTTATGTTTACATCATTTGATACCTAGTTGGTCCAAGTCTTCAAAAGCTAGGGCAAAATAGCTCCCCATCGATCAACAGATTCAGCACCTAACTTTCTTTTCCCTTATGTTTGATACTTAAGTTCTCTTTGAAGTTTGGCGATCAGCACCTGATTTCTCTCTCTGTTCTTGGTGTTTGATCTGAACCTAGCTTCTTTCTTTGGAGTTCAACAAGTAGCGCTCCCTCAATCTGTTGTTCTATCAACAGCAGCCAATTCTACATTCGAAACACAGAGGCTAGCTTCTCTGTTTGGGGTTTGACAACATGAGGTTCTTGGTGTTTGATTAGCAGCAGCCAAGCATAAAGCCAAGCCAGGTGGCCCCACAGAGGTATGCTTCAAAACAGAGAGCTTTTGAGTCTTGCTTGTTGAGGAGAACAGGGAACATAGCTTTGTGAGGCCTCTTCATCTGCAGCATTTGGTGAAGGACCAAGGTCCACTTGAAAGCCCTTATTTTAGAAGGAACCTTAACCTCCCAAATTAAGTTATTTAAAAGGAAAGTGCATGGACTCGAGGATTTCATAAGATGAGAGAAAAGATTTAATGGAAAAAGAACCATTTTCTTGAGATCCAAATGCCCTTCCGACTTGGATTTTCTAATTCTATCCCAAGTTACTAGATGATTTCTCTTGCCCTCCACAACTTTTGACCATAAGAACTCCGTCATAATCCTCTCTAAGGCCTCTGTGACCCCAAGAGGAACTTTGAAAAGAAAATGCAGTATTATGTAAAGAGCAGCATTAGTAAGAATAATGTGGCCTCCTAGTGATAAGTTAGCCTTCTTCCCCCCCTCTCCCACAAAATCTATTTCCCAATCTCTCTACCACAGGGTTTGGAAACAAGGTATAGTTAGGATTACCACCAAGTGGAAGACCCAAGTAGGTTAGAGGTCACTCCAAAATTGTCAACCTGCTAGGTCAACCAAGCCATCCAACTGTGTCAAATGTAAATTGATATTCGCTATCCCACCCTAAGACATGTTAATTTTGAGGCCCAAAATATTAAAGATTTCAAAAGAGTAAGAGTCTTGTGAAAATTCAGAGTACTATCCTCAAGGAAAAGGGTATATCAACAAATGGAGATGGAACACTATGAAATTCTCCCTACCTACCTTGAGACCTTGGATGACGTCATGATCGTAAATTTCCACGAAATTTTCGAAATTTCCATCGAAATTTCTCCTTTCCACCATCCTCAAAATAAATTGGCGGCCAATTTTCATTTTGCAAAATTTCCACTGAAATTTCTATGAATCATCCGAAATTCATTGAAATCTTGAAATTTCAGCAAAATTTTAATTATAAAATGAAATTTCCTTGAAATTAAATTATGAGATTTGAAACCTATTTAGAATTTTCTCACTTAATTAATCTTTTTTTTTTTGATAATTGAAACTAAAAATTCTTTCGAGAAGGATATGAATGATAGCTTTCATACTTTTGAATTTGTATGGAAAATTAAAGTTACCTACTAGCTACAACATTTTGTTTGGTCAATTGTATTTAAATTATTGGTTTTTGTATGATAAATAACATTCAATTAAGTTGTGAATTTCATTTACTTTAATTGAATATTTTTAATATGATTACTGTATTGCAAGTATTGCACCTTATACCTCACATGCATGTCATTGATGTTTTATTTATAATATTTTAATTATAAATATTCCATTATTATGTTTATTGTCAATTTCATAAATTTGATAAAAGAATTCCTTGTTTTACTAGTAATTTCTACGATTTTTAAAAATCAAAATTGAAACTGACATCTAAATCAAAATTTCCATCGAAATTTCTGTATTTATGAAGCCTCAAATTTTTAGTCGAAATCGAAATTTAAGACCTTGAATGACATTAAGACACTGGGCGTGGTTTATCGTCGTAATCAGTACATTGACAACTAAGGTAAAGAGAAAAAAGGAGTGAGGATCCCCTTGCCTCAAACCCAATGAGGCCTGAAACCACTTCCTTGGTTGGGTATGCAAAATAATTGACATTGTCACTGTGCAAGGCCATCCTTTAATCCTCTTCCTCCAAGCCGCAATGAACCCCTTCAAGGCCAACATATTATCCAAGAAACTCTAGCTAAACGCATCATTGACTTATTCAAAATCTAATGAGTACAACAGCCCTCCCTCCCCTTGTCCTAACATCCTGCACTGTCCTAACATCCTGCACCACCTCATCAGAGTTTTGCTCCTCGATTATGATGAAGAAAAAAGAAGAAAGAAGAAGAAGCAAACATGAGAAGAAAGTGGTAGATCTGGTTTCACAGTTGCACAATAACCGTATAATACCCAAACATTGTATTTATACATCTGCTAAAAGTTTCTATAAAAAAAATATTCAAAAAGTAAAACATTTAATCACAAAACAATTCCTCAGAATTTAAATATCCAAAATAATCCCAAATTAACTAAAATTCCTATTGTATCTAACTTTCTCAAATTAAAACAAAATCCTTAATTTCCAAATTATCAAGCAGAATATGATTGCCTAGAATTGAGACTAGGTTACTAAGGTGGCAGGATTGCGATCAGGAGAATTCACATGCTTGTAGTAAATAACAGATAAGAGCCAGTCTCAGCTAGATAGTGTGTGCTAGGGCTAGTTTGGGGTTAGCAATATTCTGAATCTATGTATATTTTTATTGGTGGTCACAAATTTGTTCATATTGTAGTGAGGAAAAAACTTTGCTCAAAATAGGTATTTTTGTATGATGATAGAAGTTCAAATGGTTAAAGTCAATGAGTTCTGCTTCTGAATTTTTGTTAAGAAAAAATCTAGCTATTTCTGAACACCATACTTTTTAATTGTCAATACTATAAAAATCAGCAATTGCCATTGCATCTGCACGGAATGACAAAGTGCTTGACGGTAAAAGATTTCTAGAAGTGGTCTTCTCCTGATTTTGAGAAAGAGAGAGGCAGTTCAAGATTTGTGTAGTGATTTTTTCTTTTTTAATTTATTTAGGAGGGGGGAGGGGTTGGTAAAAAAAGGTTCAGAGATTAAAGTTTGTGTAAATTTCGTTTGAAACTCCAAGATAAATGCCTCTTCTAACTCGTTAGCACCTCAATTGCACTATATATACACGTGCACATATTGGATGTATTTGAGTCTTTTGATGAAAAACTAATTACAAGTAGCACATATTCCAACCCAAAGCATAAAACTTGGTCTTAGAGAATGAGGCATCTCATGATTTGCACAGTGATGGTTTTTATTTTGGTATTGTTTAGGCCGCGGCTGATAACGAAGGGTTGAGGGATCCAGACTTCCAAGGAGAGAGAAGGGTGGGGAATATTAATTAGAGCATGTATGAATTGATATTGGAACTCCTGTGTAAACACTGACTCTGTCAGATTAGCAGCTCAATTACAAGTTGCACTTGTATCAATCTTAACCAATGTTTTAAAAGGTGAAGGCATAAGGTGAGGTATTTTAAACCTTAAGAGGCGAGGTGTAAGCCTTAAGGTATTGGGGCGTAAGCCTTTTGAGAATTTGTTTTAAAGATAAAAATATGTTAAATAAATTATATATGTTTAAATAAAGTTAAAATTAAGATAATCACAAATATAATGTAAAAAAAACCTAGATATACTTTAACAAACTTGTTGGCCATTCAAAAATTGCTAATTTGAATACATGACATAAATCTTGACAAGAGATAGCTGTACCATTACGAAGTTCAAACTATTTTCATGATGTAAGTACAACTCTCAGCTATTTTAGAAAGGTTGAGGTTCTAAAGTTTTAGAAATCAGCTCATATTATGACATTTCTTTTATACAAACACGTAGTTAAAATTTTATAACCAATTCTAACTTGAGAATCACACACTCAAAAGGTGTAAGCCTCAATTAGAAAGGTGTAAAAGGTGTTCTTTTTGTAAAAATGCATAAGCCTCAGCATGTAATGCGTCAGCCTTTTTGGAATTTGGTAACTTAGATTAAGCCTCAAGGCGTTTTAGGCAGGCCTTGCCTTGAGGCGAGCCTCGATTGAGCCTTTTAAAACACTGATCTAAACTAGTACCTCAAGTCAAGTGGACGATTTATACCATAATGGATTGAGGAGAGCATGGACAGCTGATGATTTGCATAGTAAAGTTTTTCTTTTTGCTTTTTTTTTTTTGGGGGGGGGGGGGGGGGAAGGGGGTTGGTAAGAAAAAGTTGAGGGATCCAGGATTCCTTAGAGCAAGCTTTATGGGATCACAATGATAAATTTGGTGAGAAAATGTTGAAGAGCCCATTCAAGCTGAATATGAGATTGTTTGGTAGAGTAGAATCACATAGATATGTTGGACATCATATCATAACAAGGCCTGAGCTTTATATAATACTTAATATCCATAATGAATATGAACATGAAGTGATGAATATGAGAAAGTATTGAAATTATAGATATTGGAGCAGTGTTTTAGAAGGAAATTGAACTATATGCATATTAGGTATATGCTCTCATTGCACTAGAACTACATATACTTCATGTTTATGTGCACATTTGTGCTACTTGTATTAAGTGAGGCGCATAACAAGTTTAGAACTGAAAGTAAATCCTATTAAAGGTCCGATAGGAGAAAAAAACAGGGAAGGGGAAAACAGTTGTAAATTGTCAAATAGATCTAACTTGGTTAGGGACCAATCGAGCTGGATGGTTAGGCCATGTTCCACTAGGGGATGAAACTGCCTTAATTAGGTGAAATACTCTATTTGAGAATGGCTGCTGACAATGTTACCAGAGTGTGGAAAGTTCCACTTTGTGGAATGCGAAAGGGATCGTAGTACAATTCACTCTCTTAAATGTGGAACATTAGTTGAAATTATGTTTTGTTTTAATATATTTGTATTATTATCTAAAGAAAATGTGGAACATTAGGGGTATACTTCTATAGATATATTGTGAAAAATGTGTTGTGGCTCTCGCATCTTCTATATAGGTTGTTGAGATGTTTCTAAATTTAGAAGAAATTTTGTTTTATGAAATTGATTGATAATGACCGAAAATAGAATTGCAATGTTATGGTTCCCCACTTGAACTTGTTAAAAAAAATTATGGGCTAAATATTATATTAAATTAAAACTTTGGATCATTAGATTTAGTGTTCTAGAATGAAAATGTACCATGTTTTGGATGTTCATATCAATTCATGGTTCGCTAGGGTGTTAGCAGTTTCTGGTAACTATGGTTATTGCTTTGAGTGCTGGAGTAGGGAGGCGTGAAGAAACAACTATAATAATGTGTTGGGGTTGATTAGCTTTGATCATACAAGGTATGCCTGCACATATGTATATATTTATATTGAGGGGGGATTATACAATTTCAATTCTGATGCTTTTTAGGTTGTTGCCTTATGATGTTTCCTATTATTTACAATTTATTGTGCTGTATCATATTTGATTTATAGTTTATTTGAAGGTGTTTTGCCATCATGAAATTGTTTTATATTTACCCCATTATTATGTTTTTTGTTCAATTAAATACCAGAATTGCCCTTTCTTTGATTGTTTTCTAATGTATCAGCTTGTCCTTGAGTAGGTTGGGGAGTTGGAATCCCAAATTGATAATTTTGAAGCTGAGGTTGAGGGACTTTCTGTTAAGAAAGGAAAGACAAGGCCTCCTAGATTGGTATGATAGACTAAGGATGCTGTGTGGGAAGATTTTTTTATTATGTATGTGGCTGTTGCTGAATTGTCTTTGTTGCAGACACACTTGGAGACTTCTATTGCTCGGCACAAGGCTCATATAATGAAGTTAGAATTGATTTTGAGGCTTCTTGATAATGATGAATTGAGTCCTGAACAGGTTAACGATGTTAAAGATTTCTTGGATGACTATGTAGAACGCAATCAGGTTTAAATTCTCATAAATTGATTTCATTTTTTTGTCCTCGATTTAAGCAATATGAAGTGTAAAGGCTATCCTTCGGTATTTATTGGTGTGTTTATTTGTGTTTTATTGAGTGGCCGCTATGTAAGCCAGTGCCTTTATAGCACCTGTAACTTTCCCCTTCTAATTTTATTATGTAGGAGGATTTTGAAGAATTTAGTGACGTTGATGATCTGTACAGCTCCTTACCTTTAGAGAAGGTGGAGTCTCTTGAAGATTTGGTTACTATTGGACCCCCTAGTCTCGTCAAGGTGAATCTTTATGCTCTATTGCTTTCTCTTCGCTTGATTCTGGTATATAGTTAAAGTTGGGAATAGCTGTCATTTATTTTCAAATTTTTTTTCTCAGGCTTTTAAATTTTTTCTCAAGCTGCATACTTGCCTAGTTATTTGTCTATTATTCTTTCTATATGGTTTTACCGTTTTAGTAAGTGGTTTTGAGTTAAGTTTAGTGATGCTTGTATGTTAAACTGGGTATTTTGGAATATATTAGTAGGGTGATTTTCAATTCATGCCATCTCTAGATGATTATTGTGACGTCCTTGTTTTATGCTCGTGACTGGTCGCAACTCCTTTTAAATTCCAATGGAGTCACTAGGCCTAGGCATAAATTTGTTTTGCAAAATCATTATTTGATAGCAAGTTAGAAATTAATTAGGAGTGAATATTTTTTGAAAACACAAGATACATGTATTTCATAAAGCAACTAAAAACGTTTTACTTTCAGTGACAAGCACTTTACATTGTGTTGTACGTAGCATATAAAATTTTTCACACTTACTAGTCTATATACATAACCTCCAATTGAATACATGCTTACTATCCCTATTGTCTTTTTGCAAACATGTACCACATGTCAAAAATGTCAATCTCTTAGAGAACTTAATAAGTGGGGCTCCCCTGTAGTTCAAACCTGATATTAAGGAATAGGGTAAGCAACCACGAGCTCAGTAAATATTCTTAATTCTCCCTTATTCAAATAAGGATTTCAATATTATAACATATGATTTCTTATGCGCATGCATAATCATAAGGTGCATGAACACACTTTATTCTAAGCAATATGCATGAATATGCTTTTGATTCTAAGCAATCTCTTCATATAAATTTACCATCACAAAACATCCAAAAAGCATGCATTTTCACATTGTTTTTTTCAACATAGCAGTGTTGTCCCAATTAAGTGCATATTTCATCTGAAACAACTACCAAACTCCAGCTTGGGCAACCATTGCTTAATGTGGAAATACCAACAAGTGCCAAATTCCAGCTTAGCCAACCATCGCTAAATGCAGAAATACCCTTCGGAGGTTTAGGGCCTTTCACCAAGGGAGACACAATTCCTACTTGCTCAAATTCCACAATATGAAAGCCACAATGACACATTGTGCAAGCTATTTCACACAACAATGATTCAACATATGCATACGCAAGCTTTTCCACGGCAAGTAAAACAATCATCCTTACAAAATGAATATCTACCACATGAAAATTTCACAACTAAACAAGATATGCAGTTATGATCACCAAAGAAAACATACATGCAGCTGTATCAAGTAATTAGAAAATAATAAGCTTAAATCTCCCTTATTAGGATTCAACTCTATGCAAGTTTGTACCCTCATTTCTTGTTGAATAATTGGGTAAAATGGAAGAGCTTACTTCAATGATAGGTCTCTCCTTCTAGTTATAATATATGTCGAGTACAATACCAATGACCATGATACCCTTACTAACTCACACTTACTAAATAACCATTAACACTCCCCTCAAGATGGAGCATATATATCATATGCTCCTAGCTTGTTACAAATGAATTTTACACTTGCACCTCTCTAGGCCTTAGTGAACTAATCAGCAAGCTGAAACTCAGACTTCACATGAGCGGTTGTAGTGAGCTTCTGTACAAGTTTCATAGATATGGGAGGAGAAGATAGTTGGGAAGAACTTGTTGGAGATTTGGGTTTTTGACGAAAAAGCAGAAGAGTCGTTAATGAGTAAGAAGCAATCTCATATACCTCAACTTGCACAAGAAGAGAGCTCTTCATTGTCCTTTGGCAAGGATTAGGTAGTTCTATTAAGTGTAAGTCTGATCAAAAGACAACTTTGATTGACGAGGGGTATTTGTCCTCTGCTCCTGAGCTAATTCCTATTAAAGTGATTGTTGGTGTTTGTCCTACAAGTTTTGGGAGGGGCAACGATGAGGAGACAGTTGCTGCAGTGCGCAATTCAAATTCTTCGAAACCTGGAAAAGGTATTGTTCCTACTTTATTCAGTCCTTTTCTAATGATTCTTTATGCCAAAATGAGGGAACTAATGGGGGAAGTGACTTTGGTGTTGGTGTAGGGGTTAGTGAGAGGGACTATAGAGACTCGTACGAGCTCTTAAATGGTATGGGTTGAAGTTAGTGAGCTCTACTGGAGTTGAAGTTAATTGGGGGTGAGTCCAAAAACTTATGAGGGGGAAAAAAAAAAAGGGGGGTGGAAAAAGAGTTTAAAATATTGATTTTACCATCAATTACAGGGGAGGGAGGGGGATAGGGAAAGGGGGTAAGTGCATTAGACTATGAAGGTAATTAGTTGGAATGTTAGGGGTCTAAGAGATGTTAGGAAGAGAAGTCTGATTAGAGATGTTTTGTTAAGGAATTTATACGATATTTTCTTAATACAGGAGACTAAGCTTGAGCTTATAGACGGGGAGGTAGTTAGAGGAATTTGGGAAGAGTGGTGTAAGGATTAGGACTTTGTACTTCTTTCGGTTTGATGGGTGGCATTCTAGTGTTGTGGGACACTAGGTCTATTACTAGAGTGAATAGTTTAGTCGGTTTTTTCTCTCTTTATGTCTTGCTTGATATTAGAGATGGGGGTCAATGGTGGATTTCCTTTGTGTACTGTTGTCCTTATAAACCTACTCTTAGGGGAAATTTTTGGGATGAGCTATATTTTGTTTCTGGCTTATGCTTGCCTAGGTGGTTAGTGGGAGGTGTAACACAGTCAAATTCCTTCAGGAAAAAAAGGGGGGGTAGTAGGGTTAATGTCTCTATGCAAAAGTTTGATTTGGTTATTAAGGAGTGTGGGTTGAGGGACCTTCGTTTGGGCAATGCTTTGTACATGGTCAGTGAGTGGGGCTAGGGAGGTCACTAGTAGAATTGACAAATTCTTGCTTTCCATTGACTTGGAGGAGTTTCTCAATCTTTCTTAAGTGGTGCTACCTAGACCCACTTCTGATCATTTTCCTATATTTTTGGAATCTAGGAAAGTGCCTTGGGACCCCACTTCGTCCAGGTTCAAGAATTTGTGGTTAGAACATGCCTACTCGTTGACCTTGGTTAGGGACTCATGGAGTGAGGAAGTGGAAAAGGGCTGTGATGGGTTTAGATTTATAAAGAAGTTGAAGAGGTTGAAAGAAAATTTTAAAAGTGTAGAATAGAGAGGTTTTTGGAAGGATTAGGAGTAAAAAGTCTATTATTGTAGGAGAGTAGGAAGAGCTAGAAAGGAAAAAGGAGTGATCCTTTCTAGGAAGGAAGAGGTTAAAAAGGTTTCTCTAAAGAACTAATTGGAAGACCTAGTTTTTGAGAATATGAGATGTTGGATGCAGAAGACGAAGCTTAAATAGGTTAGAGATGGTGATTGTAATTCTAAATTTTCTTCATAGGGGCCAATGGGAAAATGAGGAAGAATTTGATTAGGGAATTGGAGGTGGATAGTGGGGTATCTTGGATCCTAAAGTAATTGCCTCAGAGATCACATATTTTTATTATAATCTGTATGCTGAAGAGGATGAGAGTAGCCCAATAGTGGAAGGATTAGAATGGGATCCCTTGCCTATTGATAATATGGCTTCGCTAGAGACACTTTTTGAGGAAGAGGAAGTTAGGGCTATAATTTTTGGGATGTAGAGGGATAAAGCTCTTGGGATGAACGGTTTTAATTTCTTTTTTTATCAAGATTGTTGGGTGGTGGTGACGAATGAACTGATGAAGGTTTTCAACGAATTCTATTGGAATGCGAGTTTTAAGTAAGAGTATTAATTCTACGTTTATAACTTTGGTGTCTAAGAAAAGTAGGTCTATCAAGATCTCTAACTATAGACCAATTAGTCTAGTTTCGAGTTTTTATAAAATAATCACCAAAGTGCTAGCTAAGAGGTTAAGTGTGCTACTTGATGAGGCCCAAGTGCTTTTGTGGGAGATAGATGGATTGTGGATGCAATCCTGATTGCGAACGAAACTATTGAGGATATGAGGAGGAGGAAGAAGAAGGGGCTTGTTTTTAAGTTTGACTTTCAAAAAAGCTTACGATGGTGTGAGTTGGAACTTTATGGATAAGATTTTTTGTGAGGAAGGGGTTTGGGGAGAGATGGCGTAGATGGATGAAAGGCTGTATCTCTAATGTGAATTTTGCGGTGATAGCAAATGGTGAGACCAAATCTTAGTTCAAGGCCACAAGGGGGATTAGACAAGGAGATCCTATTTCTCTGTTCTTGTTGTGCTAGTGGCTGATTTTTTGAGTAGAATGGTGAAAGGGCTGTGGATAGAGGTTTAGACCATTTAGTGAAAGGCCTTAAAGTAGGTAGGGAGGAGATCATAATGTCGCACCTTTAGTTTGCGGATGATGCTATCTATTTTCTGGAGGATCATGAACATTCTTTCATTAATATTTTGGGCCTCCTTAAATTATTTGAAAGGGTTTCGGGGCTTAAGATTAACTTGGGTAAGAGTGGTATTGCAGCTATTAATGTGCTTGCAAAGCGTGTTAGGGATTTAGCCATGGAAGTTGGGTGTGCCAAACTGGGTTGGCTAGTGTCCTATCTAGGAGTTCCTTTGGGAGGTATTCCTAGATCATCTAGTTTTTGGGATCTTGTGGTAGAGGGAGTGTCTAAGAGTTTAGATGGGTGGAAAGGTGCCCCTTTTTCTTTGGGAGGAGGATTACTCTAATTCAATCTTGTCTTTCTAGTATTCTGTTATATTTTCTTTCTATTTTTAAAATTCTAATGGGAGTCGCTAGTAGGAATGAGAGACTTATAAGAGATTTACTTTGGTTAGGGTAGTGGGTTCTAGGGATCATTTGGTGAGTTGGGTGGTGGTTTGTAGGACTAAGAGGGAGGGTGGTTTGGGTCTTGGAAATTTGGTGTCTAGAAACACGGCTCC
Organism: Malania oleifera; assembly: GCF_029873635.1. Taxonomy (NCBI): domain Eukaryota; kingdom Viridiplantae; phylum Streptophyta; class Magnoliopsida; order Santalales; family Ximeniaceae; genus Malania; species Malania oleifera. Next base: position 86,375,705 of record NC_080429.1, on the reverse strand, counting down.
TCTGGCTAATTGGCTCTGGCGGTTCCCGTGAGAGGTTTCTTCATTGTGGCATGGAGTTATCAAAAGTAAATTTGGACTTGATGCGAATGAATGGGATACTTATTTGGGTTTTAGATGCTCTTTGGAAAGTTTGTGGAAAGCTATGTCTCAGATGTACCATCTCTTTATTCCCCATACTAAATTTTTTTTTTTGGGCAAGGGTTGTAATATCTGTTTTTGGAAAGACCTATGGATAGGGGATGTCGTTTTGTCGACCCCTTTCCTTACCCTTTTTGATTATGCGCAGGGAAAAATAATCCCATTTCTTCATGTAGAGTAGACTCGAACGGTCCTTTACCCTCTTAGGATTTCCATTTTAAGAGAGCCTTGATCATGTAGGGCATGCATCTTTTCAACCATTGCAGTCCTCCACGCATAATGGGATATGGCTTTAGAAATAGATTTTAGAAGAGAAACAGAAGACAGATTGCTAACGAAACAATAATTCAAGAGTGACAAGAAATCATAATAAGCAAAACTAGAGATTGGATGTTGGGTACAAGTGCATATACCTTTCCGAACAGCTATACTAGGGTCAAAATTGTAGGAAATAAGATCATCTGACAAGGGAACTAGAGGTGCAGTAGTAGAAGCTAGAGGAAGCTCTCCTCCCTTGATGTGTATACCTACAAATTGGGATGATCCAAGCGACTAGATGAACTTAAATTGGATGAAGATGTAGGAGGATTGGGTGTAGAGAATAAATTGGGATTTGGAAGGCAAGGCAGAGGAATAGACTCATCAAGGTCAATAGAACTCAAGGAATTAGAGTAGTATGGTGTAGACTCGAAGAGGGTAACATCAGCAAAGACAAAGAGTCGATGTAAAGTAAAGCTATAACTCAAGGATGAGATTTTTTTGAGGAAGGGGTTTGGAGAGAGATGGTGTAGATGGATGAAAGGTTGTATGTTTAATGTGAATTTTGCGGTGATAGTGAATGGTGAGCCCAAATATTGGTTCAAGGCCATGAGGGGGATTAGACAAGGAGATCCTCTTTCTCCGTTTTTATTTGTGTTAGTGGCTGATGTTTTGAGTAGGATGGTTGATAGGGCGGTGGATAGAGGTTTACTGAAAGGCCTTAAAGTGGGTAGGGAGATCATGGTGTTGCAACTTGCTCCTTCAGTTTGCGGATGATGCTATCTTTTTTCTGGAGGATCATAAGCCTTCTTTCATTAATATTTAGAGGCTCCTTCAAATTTTTGAAAGGGTTTCAAGGCATAAAATTAACTTGGGTAAGTGTGGTATTGCAGCTATAAACATGCCTACAGAGTGTGTGAGGGATTTAGGCATGGAAGTTGGATGTGTTGATCTGCGTTTGGCATTCCTTTAGGAGGTAATCCTAGATCTTGTAGTTTTTGGGATCCTGTGGTGGAGAGAGCATCTAAGAGTTTAGATGGGTGGAAAGGAGCCCTTTTTTCTTTGGAATGGTGGATTTTCTAGTATTACGTTGTATTTTCTTTCTATTTTTAAAATTCCAGTGGGAGTTGGTAGTAGGGTTGAAAGAATTATGAGAGATATTCTTTGGTCAGGGGTAGTGGGTTCTATGGATCAATTAATGAGTTAGGAGGTGGTTTGTAGGACTAAGAGAAAGGGTGGTTTGGATCTTGGGAATTTGGTGTCTAAGAACACAACTCTTCTGGATAAATGGCTCTGGTGGTTGCTGCTAGAGGTTTTGTCATTGTGGCATAAAGTTATCGAAAGTAAACTTGGACTTGATGGGAATGGATGGGATTCTCATTTTGGTTTTAGATGCTCTTCAGAAAGTTTGTGGAAAGTTATATCTCAGATTTACCCTCTCTTTATTCCCCATGCTAAATTTGTTTTGGGTAAGGACTGTAATATCTGTTTTTTGACAGACCTATGGGTGGGAAATGTTGTTTTGTTCACCTCTTTTTGTCGCCTTTTTTCGCTTGAGCTCAGGGCAAAATGATCCCATTTCTTTGTTTAGAGTGGACTTGGGATGTTCTTTACCCTCATGTGATTTTCAGTTCTGTTCTATTTGCAGTGTTTGGGGCTTGTGGATGGAACATAATTTGCATGTGTTTTCAGGGAAGAAATTACCATATTGGTTGGTGTGGGAAAAATTCTTTTTATAGCTTCTTTATTGTTTATGGGCTATTGAAATTTCAAGGGAAAGTGTGTTTCAAATGTTCAGCGCGATTGGAAGTCTCTTCTTAGGGCATCTTTGAGTTTCTTTTGTTATTTTTTATTTTTGAAATTTTCTTTTTTTGGTTTTTCTGAGGATTTTATGAGACTTTGCTAAGGAGATGTCTTCTCACCTGCTTGTAAATTCTTTCTTTATCTAATGAATTTCTTTTTCTATCAAAAAAATTTTTCAGCTTCTTCAAACTTAGTTAAAGTTTTCCTCTAAAATTTACAGTATTTTCTCCTGATTTTCTTTGAATTTCCCTGATTTTTTTTGCAGAGCTCTCTTTCTCCTGTCTCTCTAGAACTAGGGTTTACAGCAAGAGTTTGTAGTATTCTTTTCTGTGTTGAGGCTGCTCTGCTGGGCTGGAAAGGTCAAGACAGCAGCTACTTGCTGCCAGCTGCTTGCCAAGTGTCTCCTTTTAGGCTAGAAACAGGGTAGGACTGCAGTGGCTGGGGGCAACAAGGGTCATGCCATCTGTTAGCTAGGTGTGGGCTGCTGCTGATTTGTGGCGCTGCCAGGTGTCACATTTAGATTCGGCATGCTCCATCCTGTTTTTCCTCCTCTCTTTCTTAGCATATCCCTCATAATTTCCTTTCCTCTAAAGGCTCCTCCTACCACTAAATAAGTCAAATGGAATTCCCAATATCAGTTAACACAACTCAATTAATGAATAACTTGGCTAATATGAACTTGTTTAATGGAAAACAAAGCAAGTCATGCTCATTCATCGAAGTAGTTTAAATTTACCGCGGCTGAAAGGGTATGGTTATCACAATTATGGTTTAAAAATTGTAATTTTTAATATTTTTGTCTGGTTTAAAGAAAGGAAATTGGTAATATCTAGCTTTTGGGAGGAAGAACTGAGAGATTCTGTTAGTTATTATTTAATAACTGTTGCTAGGTTTTGTTTAAATGTGTACATTACTTGAGAGAATATGAAGGCTTGGATGGCCTGGACCCGTACAGCAGCCACTTTAAGAATCAGGTGTCTGATTGGGTTCTCTGGAAGATGAAGACGATTACTGAAGCCATTGCTGTGTCTTTTGAAGGGTTTGAAGACAGGACCTTGAAATTATTTGAGGATATCGAATGCAAGAGAAGAGAGAAGGCATGTAATAAATTCAAAAAACCCTTGGGCAGTAACAGAAAGTTGGATACCAACAGGGAGTTGAAATGATTGGAATGCTCCTAAACTACAAAAAACTGGGAGGATTTTCATATATGATGGAAGCTTGCAGCAGCCGGAATCCTTGTATTAAATCATGTTAAGGAATCTCATATTTTGGAATGTGAGGGGACTCAACAACAGATCTAAAAGGAGTGTAATCACTCCATTAATTCCTCCTCGATTTCCTGTTTATTTAAGAGTATGGACAGTAACTTTTATTGGGTCCTCACAGGGGTTTACTGTCCAGGTGAAGGATCCTCTCGTTATCATTTTTGGAATGAGCTCCTGCATGTTAGGAGTAGGTTGGATGCTCTTTGGATCATCGTAGGAGACTTCAACTTGGTAGTTTATCCTTATGAAAGAAGTGGGGGCAGCTCCAAGAACAGTTGACAGAGTTTCTTGACTTCATCAATGTGAATATCCTCATTGTTCCTCTGCTCAGTGGTAGCAATTTCACTAGGTCCTATTCTAGGGAGCCCCCTTATTCTCAAGGATTGACAAATTCTTAATTTCTGTGGATTATGAAATTCAGTTCCTCAAAGTGACTCGGAAGTTTATCCTTATGAAAGAAGTGGGGGCAGCTCCAAGAACAGTTGACAGAGTTTCTTGACTTCATCAATGTGAATATCCTCATTGTTCCTCTGCTCATTGGTAGCAATTTCACTAGGTCCTATTCTAGGGAGCCCCCTTATTCTCAAGGATTGACAAATTCTTAATTTCTGTGGATTATGAAATTCAGTTCCTCAAAGTGACTCGGAGCCTACTCCCTAGGCCCATTTTAGGCATCTTCGCCGTTCTCCCTTGAAACCAGACGAGTTAAATTGGGGCCGACCCACTTTCACTTTGAAAACATTTGGCTTAAGCATGAAGGGTTTAGGGAGTAACTCAATTTTTGTGGTCTTCTCCTCGTGTCATTGGGAAGGCCAGCTAGATCTGAAATCAATCCCATCCAACGCTGGTCTCCATGTTTCAAATTCAGAGTGAAGGCCTTCGCAGAAATTTTCAATGCCTTTTTTAATTTCTTCTTCAGAGTCAAGGTGTTTTCCCCAATTTCAATGCTAGATAAGGTGTTGCATCTATGATGAGCATGTTCTGTCTGGGGAAAGAACTTAGTATTCCTATCCCCCTCCTTGAGCCATAAAACTCTGATTTTCTGCCTCCAAGAAATCTCTTCAAGGTTAATAGCCTTACGCAGCTGCTTCTTGAGTGACACTCTTCTGGCCCTCCTTTCTTCATCAAGACCTTGGTTTAACTCTTGCTTGTCCAGTTTTTTATGCCATTGAGGATTACATTATTTTTCGCATGAGCATTTCCAAAAGTGATTCTTTTCTGAAATTTCAACCGTTTTCTTTCAATCCCATCAATTTCGATAAGCTGATATGACTCTAATTTAATTGTGAATGGGCGTGCATTTTAGCTTAAGGTAATGGCTTTGCATGTTTGATGTTTTGGTGTCTGCTCGTTGTATTTGACGCTAGCTTTTAGTTTTAAAGGATCATCTTCCATTCCTTTTAAGTCTGTTCATCATATTCCCATGATTATAGCTTTGTGCAAGACATTTCTGCTTCTATTTTTATTATTATTTTTTTAAATAAGTTTTTTGGGAACCCACTTTTGCTTTGAAAACATTTGGATTAAGCATGAAGGGAATGGGGAGCAACTCAATTTTTGGTGGTCTTCTCTTCATGTCATGGGGAAGGCCAGCTAGGTCTGAAATTAATCCCATCCAATGCTGGTCTCCATGTTTTAAATTCAGAGTAAAGGCCTTTGCAGAAATCACCAATGCCCTTTTTAATTTCCTCTTCACAGTCAAGGTGTTTCCCCCGATTTCAATGCTAGATAAGGCGTTACATCTACGATGAGCATGTGGTGTCTGGTGGAACAACTTAGTATTCCTATCCCCCTCCTTGAGCCATAAAACTCTGGTTTTCTGCATCCAAGAAATCTCTTCAAGGTTAATAACCTTACTCAGCTGCTTCTTGAGTGACACTCTTTTGGTCCTCATTTCTTCATCAAGACCTTGGTTTAACTCTTGCTTGTCCAGTTTTTTATGCCATTGAGGATAACATTCTTTTTCGTATGAACATTTCCAAAGGCGATTCTTTACTGCAATTTCTGCTTTTCTTTCAACCCCGTCAATTTTAATAAGATGATATGACTCTAATTTAATTGTGAATGGGCGTACGTTTTAGCTTAATGTAATGGCTTTGCATGTTTAATGTTTTGGTGTCTGCTTGTTGTATTTGACATTAGCTTTTAGTTTTAAAGGATCATATTTCATTCCTTTTAAGTCTGTTCATCATATTCCCCTGAATTATAGCTTTGTGCAAGTCATTTATGCCTTTTTTTTAAAGTTCTTTTCTGAAATTTATGTGCAGGGTGGTGGTGCTGGTGGTGCAGTTTTAAGCTTGAAGGCTTCTTTAGTGGCATCGGCAACACAAACATTGGTGAGTACTTAGTTTTTTTGGACAAGGATATATTGTTTCATTGTTAGAAGCTGGAATGAAGATGCAATGAGATGAAAAATTGTTAGGGTTGCCTTAGAATCATAATAACATTGTGCTCTTAGTTTAAACCGATGTTTGCAGAGTGAGGTTCTTAACTTGAATTGTTGAGAATTTGTTTGGATCAGAATGTAAGCTCTAATCCTAGAATTTTTATTTTATTTTTTATCGACAAGTAATTCTATGAACAAAAAACAAAAGATTTAAATCTGAATAAGTGAGCATTGATATGCCATTTAAGAAAGAAATACTTTAATTAAGTGAGAAAAAAAGAAATTAAAGGGAACTAAAGAATGAACCATGATTAGATTTAAGAGAATGGGCAAGAGAATTAAAAGCAAGAGCGTGAAGATGAAAATAAATTACCTCTAAGTTTTGTTACGTGAGGAGATGAATTTCAAAATCGGTGAGGGGTAAGGTCACGAGTTTATAAAATAGAGAAATGTTGAAACTGACAAACTGAGCTTTAGACCTAAGTGGGCCAATAAGGGTTTCTTTCATTTTTATTTTTTATTTTTGCTCAGTTATGTGGTGTTGGGCTGAATTAACGGAAAACCAAATGGAAAATAAAAAATTCATTTGAATTTGACCCAACAATCTGTAACATGTGTGGGATTGTAGGATCGTAGAGTTCCCACAATCCCATATCATTGCCCCATAAAGTTGCCACCAATAAATTTTTTATGGGGGCTAGATTATTTTGTGGCTTTTAGGTATTGGGATCACAAGATTCTAGGATCCAAGCCTGGATTTTAATGTATGGCTATAAATTTGATTTGATTCAACAGCCTCTCTAATCAACTTGATGCTTTCAACAGTGATTTGGTTGATAAGTATCAATGCTTGTTCAATATTTAGTGTTTAAAAAGAAATAAAAAGGTGTTAAAAAAGAAAAAAAAGGTATGCTTGTTTGTAAGCGCATCAATTTAGAAGGCCTTATTTTGTCTTGAAGTGGGATAATTTGACATGTACAAGGTGTCACCTCCCTGTTTTTTACGGGGGTGAAAAAAATACCATTTTGGTTTATGCAAAAGATCATTATATTTTTTACCAATATTTTGCAGAATTTGAATTGCTTTTCTTTTTTTACGATAACTAATTCTTTGAGTTATCCAATTCCATTTAAGACAGCTAAATTTTTTGTCTATCTAGTCTCTCTTTTGAGGGGGTGGGGAGAGGAGATTTGTTTTGACCCAAATGGTTTTTAAGATATATTTGCTGATTTTTCATTTGTTAGGGTCTTCTCTCTCTCTCTCTCCAGAATTCAACTTTCAGAGCATGTTGCTTTAGACCAAGTAGAAATCTGGGAACAGTATTTTTAACTAACCTTGCTTAGATGGTGGTGTTTTAACTCCCTTTGTGGGGGGTTGTTTTTGTGATTACTAGAGTGGCTATGAAAATCTTAAGGAAATTCTGTCTGTACTTCCTTTTTAACTAGACTAAGCTTGTGTGGACAAATATGTATTACATTGTATTGTGGCCCCTTTTATATCTGTTCAATCGTCCCATTTTATATATTGAGGCTCCCGTTTCCCAGTAATATTATGTTTGCTTGTCCTTATGTGATGATTGTGTGATGAATTGTTTGTGTTGATAAAGTTTCTTTTATGACCAGGCCACAGTTGCGTCTGCTGTTCAACATGTTAGTTCCATCCAGGATCCAGCTGAGGAGATAGCTTCCCAGGATAATAATTCTGATATTGTTGCAAGAACTCCAACTACTAAAAGCAGTGTTATCAGCTCTTCTGTTTCGACACCTGCAGGAAGTGTAGCAGCACCTGCTACCGTGAGTGTTTCAGGTCATAATTTGTCTGGTCCTTCAACTGCTTCAGCAACCCTTCCAGGTTCAGGATCTGTTAGGGCTACCCTGGAAAGTGCAGGTGCTGCTGTTTCTTCATCCCCTGTAACTCTCACCATTTCTTCAAAGGAAGAAGAAGTTGGAAGCTTCCCAGGTCATAGGTCATCTCCAGCTCTTGCTGATGCTGGACTAGTAAGGGGTATTAGTAGGGGTGGCCTACCCAGTCAGCCGCCAACTGGCATCCCTCTTGGATCTGGCAGCACACTTCCTAGTAGTGGAGCCCTTGGTGTTGTTCCTCTTGACACAGAAAAGAGAAATGTTTTAGGAGCTGATGAGAAACTTGGCAGTAGCGGCATGATACAGCCTCTGGTTTCCCCACTGAGTAGTAGAATGATCTTGCCACAGGCTGCCAAGGCTACTGATGGAGCTGGCTCTGCTGATTCTAATAATGTAGGTGAGGCTGCAAGCATAGCTGGCAGAGTTTTTTCTCCTTCTGTAGTTCCGGGCATACAATGGAGACCTGGAAGTTCTTTTCAGAGTCAGAATGAGCCGGTATGTGACTTTTTCTTAGTTTTTAAAATAAAAGATAAATTATTTGCCATGTTTGAAAACGTAAAAATAAAAATGGCATTATCCTATAATTTTTTTTATCACCCTTCTTGTGTCTGTGTCAGTGCAGAGTTCATTATTTTACATCTGTTTTGGTGTATGATATTTATCCATCATGGAAAATAAAGCATTTAGGAAACGTTGGATTAGAGGAATGTTAATATTTTATGACATTTGAAATAATTTTTGGACATTAGCTACATGGGTAACTTTGTTGTGGGGCTTTTCCCTCACTGTTAATGGAGGGTGGTGTTGTGAAGTAGAAAGACTATTGGAATTTATATTAGTTTTTTTTTTATAAATTGTTTTTAACAATTATTTATTTATTTTGGTTATAGGTGACACATAATACATACACATATGATAATTGAATCATTAATGGTGCCCAAATGATTATTTTTGATAATCAAAGAAATTTATTAGGAAAGTAGAAGTAACTAGAAGTCTAGAACACGAGAATAAAATAAATACATGGAGAACAAGATATCCCTCACTACTCAATATAATTAACGAATACATATTATTGTCATGAACAGTTTCTTGAAGAAAGATGAAACAACTACCAGGTCAGTCCAACAATGATTTTTTTTTTTTTTAGAGATTTATGTTGGGCCAATTTGGGCTATTTTCCCCTTGTTTTGGATTACTCTAGTCCAATGGAGTACCACTTCTTTTTTGTTTTGGAAATATGTCGCTTTCTTATCCTTTTTTTTTTTTTTTAAATCCTTTGTTGAGGAATCTTGTGATAATAGCTCTAGTGAGGGTTGGGAGGGACTTAAATTATGAAGAGGTTGGAAGATCTTAAGGTTGCTTTGAATAGTTGGAATGAGGAAATCTTTAGTAATTTATAAAGATGCATGTATTTCTGGGAATTTACAAAACGGAAATGAATGTAAGACAGCTGTGGCTCTGAAGGTGTACAACCCTCAATTGGCATGGAATGAGGGGAAAGATGAGAAAAATCTAGTTGTAAACAATTGTACGGATTCAAACTTGTGGGCAGAAAATTTTTAAAATAGATGATGTTGGGAACTTCTACGTTGAGAAATCTTAAAATTGCACCAAATCTGATGTAGATAAAAGAGTGAATCAAACAGAGGGAGAAAAATTGGGGGAATGTCTCAGAATATAATAGTGAATTTAGTGCTTTTGCTTGTGATAGTGGCTTGTGATAGTGGTTTATTGTTGGATGAGATTTGCAAAAGTTTGGATTGTGGGTTTGATTTTTCAGATGCATTGAGGGTATTTCTTATGCTCCCCCATCTCTATTTGAGGGTTTAGAGGATGTTTCTTTCAATCTTTGTGTTGACGCGGGTGGGGATGGGAGTTGTTGAGAATTTTCTTTTGACTTGTGAGTAGCCTATGTAAGGATGGGATGCTACCTAATCCTGTGGAGAAGATTAGTGAGCAGAATGTTACTGTGAGTAATCAATTTAAGGGATGCCACCTACTCCTGTGGAGAAGATTAGTGAGTAGACGGTTCCTGTTCAAAATCTTTTGGGGATGGAATGGGATCGTGGTGGCTGATCATGGAGGGAATGGAGTTTGATTGGATGGAGCTAAAAGTAAATCAGAAGTAAATTTTTGTTTTCGTTTTTTTGTCTTTGGGGTACTTTTTCAGCTATGGGAATCTCTTCTCCTCCCATAGATCGTAATTTTCTTTATTCTCTTTCTTAATATATTTCTTTTGCAATTAAAAAAAAGGAAGTCTTGGGCGATGTGAAGATTATGAAGTGTAATATCTTGCAAGCTGTAGAGAACCATTTGGAAGAGTTGGGTAATATTTTGGAGGACTTAGCTTGTACGAGGTCTCCCTTAAGAACGAGTTTGAGGCTTTATTGTTGAAGGTGGAAATGAATTGGAGGTAAACAGTTAAATTTAAGTGGGCTAATGAGGGGAATTATAGTACCTTGGATTTTTTCACAGATTGATTGAAGGTAGGCATAGAAGACTGTCATTAAAGAGTTGGATTCTGATGATGATATTGCAATTAGGGATACTGCAGATATTTCGAAGGAAATTACTGGGTTCTTTAGGATTCTGTACGAGGAGGAGAACTCTTGTTAGCTTACGGTTGACGGATTGGATTGGTGCCTTATTTCTAATATTTTGTTGGTTTGGACTGTTTGATTGGAGAAGACCGTGAACAAATAGGCTCCGGTGTATAGGGAGGACCTTGCCGTTTAATTTAAGAAGGAACCATAAAAACTGTGGAATCCACTATTTCCTTATTGATTTATATTTATTTATGTTTTTGATACCTAATATAACACAATTTATTATTGAGGACGAGACTAAATGGGATGTGCTTAGTATGGATGGGGAAGAGGTTTCAGGTCCAGATGGGTTTAATGTAACTTACAAAATTTCAGGAATGTGGTTGGGGCCAATGTGCTTAAAGTGTTTCAAGAGTTTCATGCTAATGGAGTAATCCCCATGAGTATGAATTCAAACTTTATCACTTTAGTCGTGAGGAAGAGGAAGGTCATTCTGTTAAGATTTAGTGATGTTAGGCCTTTTAACTTGACTACGAGTCTTTATAAGATCATTGTTAAGGTTCCTGCTAATATGATTGTACTGGTGATGGGGAGTACCATATCTATTTCTCGGGTGGCCTTTGTGTGAGGTAGTATGTTTGGAAGCTTTCTTTTTAGCTAATGAAGTTGTGGAAGAAATCAGGTTTACTTTCTTGCATGGATTTTGGGAAGGCATGTGATGGGGTTAGCTGGCAGTTTTTGGTTGTGATATCATAGGAAGGGCTGTGGTGCTTAAAGGAGGGGTTGGATTAGGGTTATCTATCTTCTACTTCATTTCTGTTGTTATTAATGATCAACGGCTCTAGGGGTGTGAGGCAAGGGGATCCTTTATGTCTGCCTTTGTTTATTTTGGTTGCTGATGTGTTGAGTGGGATGATTGAGAGGGCCATTAGTAGGGTTTTGTTCAGGACATTGCTGTGGGTAGAGATGGTGTGATTGTGCTCCATCTACCATGTGCTGATGATACCCTTTTTTTCTTGTTGGATGGTAGCAGCACTTTTGTAATATTCTCACTATTTTTCAGGTCTGAATTAGTTTCAAGGCTTAAGATTAATTTAGGTAATTTTGGTCTTGTTGCTTTTAATTTGAGCCTGAGGTTACTTCTAGCTTGACTGTGCTTGTGGATTTTTCTGTGGTCTTTGTCTTATTTAGGAATCCCTTTAGGTGGGAATTCACGGAAATTCATCTCCCTGGTTACTTCTTTGTTTTTCCGCTGGATCAAATATAATGTGGGAGATGGGTGTACTGTTTGGGTTTTGGAAGCATATTTGGATTGGGGACTTTTGCGTTACTGTTGTGTTTCCTTCCACTTTTTGTCTCTTGTTGCATCATGATGCACTTTATCTTGTTCTCTCTTGTTGTGTATGGCTATGAGGTGACTTTGGATTCTATGTTTCATTGCAATCTTAATGAATGGGAGTTTGAGGAACTTTTGTCTGTCCTAGGGTTGTTGGATGGATTTTGTTATTATCAATGCAGGGATGTTAGTATTTAGTGTTTGGATAATTCAGATGTTTTCTCTTGTAATTTATTTTTGTTGATGGTTATCTTAGTCATTTAACATTGTTCGTTTGTAAGTGTTATGTTAACAAGAGTTAGTAAGGGCATTATGGTCATTGATATGTACTTTAACGTATATTATAAATAAAGGGAGAGACCTATCATCGTGATTAGGTCTTCCATTTCACCCAATTATTCAACATGGTATCAGAGCAAGATTTTAAGACCTAAGCCCTAATTGTCATAGCTGCCATCAAAACGGAAGCCCAAAACCCTAAATCCAATGCATGTATACCATTGTAGAAGAATTTCCAGCAACACTATAGCCCTAAAAAAATAGCCAGCAGCTGCCGGAAGCCAGAGAAGTCACCAGAAAATTTCTGTGCGACACTGCCAGTTCAGGAACACAAAATCCACAATAGATTTTGCAAAAACAACACCCGCGTCGCACTTCGCCGCATGAAGCAAATTTCAGGCATGTTTCTGGCCTGAATTCTTCTAGCAGCTCTCAAATCCCTCTATAAACATATTATTGAAGTTTTTCGTGATGCTTTTTGTTCAAAGATCTTACCTTTTTTCAGTTGCTCATTTATGACATTTGAGAAATGGTTGTCTGATGCTTCTCGAAGTTGTTTGTCAATGTTTATTGAGTTTATTGAGACTGAAGCAGTGGTATTTGCTGTGTTTTTTGATTGGTACATTGTGGGCTTGTGTTTTGCATTAGTTGTCGAAGGTTGTGTATGTTGGGATCAAGTTAGTGAATTTGAAAAACCTCTGTCTGTTTTTTATTTGCTGCTTTATCGAGGTTGTATTTGTGTTGGGATGGAGTACCTAAATCCTAAAAGCGTGTCTCCTTTGTTAGTTGTTTGAGTGAACAGCGTACTACAGCTATTTCAGAGGAAGAGTATTTAAAGTTCCTGCGGTATCAGACATCCCAACAAGCAACTTCCGGTATCTCTCCCACTAGTCCCTGTGTTATCGATTTTGGTGCTACTGACCATATAACAGGTGTTACCAACTTCTTTTCTACTCTCTAGTATTCTACACAATCTACCTTGAGGTTACCCTTCTTGATGGGTCCACTACTATTGCTCAAGGAATAGGAACAGTTTATCCTACTTCTACCATCTCTCTTTCTTCTGTTCTCTACATTCCTAAATCCCCCTTTAATTCATGTCTATTAGTAAAATTATGGAGTCACTAAATTGCTTTGTAACCTTCTTTCGTAATTCTGTTGTTATTCAGTATTTGAAGACAAGGAAGACGATTGGTGCAGGACATAAGGTTGGTGGACTTCACTACTTTGAGTCACTCTCTTCTCCTATTGCCTATAGTGTTGCTGCCACACCACATCAAATCCATTGTTGCATTGGTCATCCATCATTGGACAAGTTAAAATAGCCAGTTCCAACTTTGAGTTCCATGTATATAACTTGGATTGTGAGTTTTGTAAATTAGGAAAACATCATCGTGTTCCTTTGCCTCCTGAGTCAATAAAAGGGTTGTTAGCCCTTTTGTGCGAGTCCATTTCGATGTTTTGGGTCCTAGTCGTGTCACGTTAAAGTTGAGGTTTCTATGCTTTGTCACTTTTTTGTCGATGACTATTCTAGAATGACTTGGTTGTTTTTGATGAAAGATTGTTATGAGTTTTTTAATATCTTTTGTGTCTATTGTTCTCAAATAAGAACTCAGTTTGATATGCTAGTCCAAATACTTCATAGTGATAATGCTAAACAATACTTAGTACTCAATTCATTACCTGTATGGCAAACTCTGATATGATCCATCAATCATCTTATGCTGACACTCCACAACAAAATGGAGTTGCGGAGAGGAAAAACAGACATATTCTTGAAGTCACTTGAATGCTTTTGTATCAAATGAATGTCCCCTAAATATTTTGGAGTGATATTGTGCTCACTGCTTGCTCTGTGATCAATAAAATGCCATTTTCTGTCCTTGGAGGTAAAATGCCATATTCAATTATCTTCTCTAAGGCTCCTTTCTTTGCTGTTTCTTCTTGTATATTTGGTTGTGTCCCCTTTGTTCATTAGTTAATTCAGGAAGTGATAAATTGGATACTCGTGCTATCAAATGTATTTTGTTGGGTTATTCCTATACTCAAAAAGGATATTGATGTTACAGTCCCACTTTACATCAATTCTTTGTCTCTGCTAATGTCTCCTTTGTTGAATCTACACCATTCTATTCTAATTCCTTGAGTTATGTTGACCTTGATGAGTTTCTTCCTTTGCCTTGCGTTTTCGATCCTAATTTACTTCCTTTGCCCAGTCCTCTTGCATATTCATTTAGTTTGAGTCTTTATTGCTTGGATCATCCCAATTTGCAAGTGTACACATGACGAGTCAAGGGAAGAGAACCTCCTCTAGCTTCCTCTTCTACACCTCCAATTCCCTCGTTAGATGATTCTCTTCCCCAGGTGGTTGATCCTCTTATTGGTGTTCAAAGAGGTAAACACACTTGTACCCAACATCCAATCTCTAATTTTGTTTCTTATGATTTCTTGTCAGCCTCGTACTACTATTTTGTTTGTAGTCTTTCTTCTATTGCTCTTCCTATGTTTATTTCTAAAGCCCTATGCCATTTTGGGTGGAGGAATGCAATGATAGAAGAGATGCATGCTCCACAGGATAATGATGCTTGGGACTTGGTATGTCTTCCTCCTAATAATTATATGGTTAGTTGTCGTTGGGTGTACACTATGAAGGTTAATCTAAATGGTTCCTTGGCTTGGTTGAAGGCCTGCCTTATTGCCAAGGGATATTCTCAGGTGTCATGGCTTGGGACTATTCAAACATGTCCTTAGACACCACCTATCACTGGCCTCTACACTAGTTAGACATGAAGAATGCTTTCCTACATGGTAATATTCAGGAGGAGGTTTATATGGAGCAACCACTTGGGATTGTTACTCATGGGGTTCAGGCTCAGTGTGTCGGCTCAAGAAGTTACTATATGGTTTAAAACAATCTTTGAGGGTGGTGTTTGATCACTTCAGTGTTGTAGTACTTGAGTATGGCCTTCAACGGTGTGAAGTAGATCATTCTGTATTTTATTGTCATATTCCATCCAGAAGGATTCTGCTTATTGTGTACGTGGATCATATTGTGATACAAGTGATGATGATCAAGGTATTCAAAGCCTAAAGCATTTCCTACAAACTAAGTTTAAGACAAATGATTTGGGACCATTGAAGTATTTCTTGGGTATAGAAGTATTAAGATCTCGTACTGGAACTGTCTTGTCATAGAGGAAGTATGCTCTTAATCTTTTAGATGAGATTGGACTGTTAGGATCCAAACCTGCTAATACATCTATGGATTCTAATAGTATGCTAGTGCGAAATATGGGTGATTTGTTGCCTAACTTAGATGATATCGGAGACTTGTTGGAAAGTTGAATTATCTCATAGTCACTCGATTGGAACATCTTTTGCAACAAGTGTTGTGAGTTAGTTTCTTGATTCAACAAGAACAAGTCACCGGGATGCAGTAATTCGCATCTTGAAATATCTCAAAGGTGCACCTAGGAGAGGTGTCCTAGGTCAGGATCAAGGTCATACTCATATTCAGGGATATACTGATGTAGATTGGGTCGGGTCCCCTTTTGATAGAAGATCCACATTTGATACTATAGCCTTCTTGGTGGAAATTTGATTTCTTGGAGGAGTAAGAAACAAACTGTGGTGGCCAAGTCAAGTGTTGAGTCAGAGCATAAGGTCATGTCTCACACTACATGTAAACTTGTTTGGCTGAAGAACATGTTGGAAGAATTGGGTTTTCCACATTCTTAGTCTATGGAGCTGATATGGGATAATCAAGTTGCCATTCATAATGCTTCCAACTTGGTCTTCCATGAGCGTACAAAACACATTGAAGTTGATTGCTACTTTGTTCAGCAGAAACTTTTGCAAAAGCTCATTGCCACCACTCATGTGAAGTCTAATTTGTGGCTTGCTGATTTTATTTACTAAAGCTTTGGGGGCTGCACATGTTAAATTCATTTGTAACAAGCTAGGAGCATATGATATATATGCTCCAGCTTGAGAGGCGTGTTGATGGTTATCTTAGTCATTTAGCATTGTTAGTTGTGTGTGTTATGTTAACAAGTAAGAGTAAGTAAGAGGCTAAGAGCATTATGGTCAGTGGTCTATACTTTGACATATATTATAAATAAAGGGAGAGACCTATCATTGTGTTAGGTTTTCCATTTCCACCAATTATTCAACAAATTTTGTGCTCATCTAAACAAGTTTCATTCTTTTCGTCTTTCTAATTGATTGTTGGGGGCTAAAGTTCCAAAAATGATAAAGGCTTTTTTGTTGGGCCATTCTTAATTAGTTTGACACCAATGATTTGTTGGAGGTCTGAAGGTCATATGAGGCTCTATCCCTAGTTGTATTTGTTATGTTCTATCGCAGTAATGAGGATCATGCTCATATTCTTTGGTGTCTATGGAACAAACTCTTTGGCTTGTTGGGAGAGTGTTGGGTGTGCCCTCATTCTTGAGGGTTCTTGATGGTTCATTGTAGAGTTTCTAGATGGTGTAAAAATGTCAGGGACTTCTGGTGTTCCACTTTTTATAGTTATTTAAGTTATTTGGGTTAAGAAAAATGCCTGGATTTTTCGACATTGTGGGTCCTCTATGGATTCAATTTGGGACCAAATTGTGTTTTTTAGCATGCTTATGGGTGTTTGGTACAAAGCGTATAGTAATACGGTTTTTGTTGACATTTATTGTGATTGGCTGATTCTTTTGACTTAGTCTTGGTTTTCTTGTATCTTTTTTCTTTTTGAGGATTTCTGATCCTCGTTGTACATTATGCTTTCAAAATAAGTTTTTTGAGGATTTTTTTATCCTCTTTGTGCATTCTTCTTTCTTCATGCATTCCTTCTTCTATTCAAAAAAAGAAAGACCTAATTCATGCGTTGGGGCACGAGTGACTACTTACATTTATCAATATGTATGCTAGGTGACCTTGTTTTTGAATGAACAGAAGTTTCTTAAATTTTTAGCTCTGCTTTAGGCAGACTATGATTTCTCCTCTACAGATATTTCTTGGGAAATGAGAGCAAGAGATGTGCTTTGGAGAAAGACCCATGGTAGTTACTTTCATTATTCTTAGTGGCCTACTACCTAGGATGAAGCTTCAATGTTAAGGTGGACTTAAGGACAGGATGAACTTATATTTTAGCAATTTGATAGTTCATGGATGTTAGTGTACTGACAATAGAATTATAGGGAAAATAGAAGTTGGCACGAGGGTTCAAAGGAAAATTCCTTTCTTTATTAGAAAAAGCCCAATTTATTTCCTGATCAGTGTGAGGTAGGAAGGGAAGTGCCCTTAATTATGTGTTATAGTTTAAATAAGGGTAAAGTTAGAAATATAAGATTACACAACAAACAGACACTCTCTTTTCTTGTGCAAATTGATCGATATTGGTTTTTTCATATAATCATTGTTTCGAATCTATTTGACATTCAGGGGCAGTTTCGTGCAAGAACTGAAATTGCACCAGACCAGAGGGAGAAATTTTTGCAGCGGCTTCAGCAAGTGCAGCAACAAGGTCACAGTACCCTACTTGGCATTCCTTCTCTTGCTGGTGGAAATCATAAGCAGTTCTCCGCGCAGCAGCAAAACCCCCTCTTGCAGCAGGTTCTATTTATTTTCTTTCAAACCTTGGGGTTTTAACACTTTCCTCCATTTCTGAGTCTGTCTGTGTCTCTGTTTCTCCTGGAAATTAAATTTAGTGTTGATTTTATTAATATTGAGCTAAAGGCAAGTTGAAAATTCAAGATTTACAAGTTATTGGATTGGATATGTACTAAATCATAACATGAGGAGTCATGATGCTTGAGTTGCCTGTTGGTTATAGGTGTCTTTTTGTTACTGTTGAAATATGGCAATGACTGGAGAATGTGCTGAATGGGTAGGTCTCCTTTTCTGTTTATAATAAATGCTATATGCAGTAACTGAAGTTTATGGCCTTGCTTGCTAAGCAGTAACACTCCCCTCAAGCTAGAGCATATATAAGATATGCACTCCTAGCTTGTTACAAATGAACTTAACCCGGGTACCTCATCAAAGCCTTCGTGAATAAATCGGCCAACTGATATTCAGACTTCAAATGATGAGTTTTTCTATCATATTTTCTCTAACGAAGTGACAATCCAGTTTCATATGTATTGTCCTCTCATGGAAAACCAGATTGGAAGCAATATGAACAGCCACTTCATTATCACACATCAACTCCATAGGCTGTGAATGCTGGAGTCTGGAACCCAAGCTCTTCCAAGTTTCCAACATATTCTTGAGCATGTGCCATGCCTTTATGCTCAGACTCTGGACTTGATCTTGCAACTAATGTTTGGTTCTTACTTCCAAGATACCGAGTTTTTCAACAAATATACAGTGGCTAATAGTAGACCTTCTGTCTAAAGGCGAGATAGTCCAGTCTATACCTGTGTATCCCTAAAAATTTGGGATGATCATGATCCTGACACAAGAGACCTCTTTGAGGTGCATTGTTGAGATATCTTAGGGTACACATAATAGCACCCCAGTAACTGATTCGAGGAGCGTCAAGGAACTGACTTACAGCAGTGGTTTCCAAAGGACCCTCATTTGGAATGAGCCTTTTACTAGGATCATCGTACAAATCAAACACATATTTGTTGGGGTCTATGAGTTTGTCAATGTTCTTGGATCCCAAGAACCTGTCTCATCCTACAAATGAAGCACATATTTTCCTTTTTAATATTTGTCAGTCTTTATATGAGATCTAGATACCTTGGTATCCAATAACTACGTGGTTTTATATTCCTTTGACTATCATCTCATATGATGACAATATTGTGCACTTAAACAATGAGAAGCATCCTACATGCAGCTAGTGTGACAATAGAATACAGATTGATCTACTGCACATTGCTGAAGGCCAAAACTGCAGTAGGCAATATGATGACTTTGGTGAACAAACCAACCTTGACTCCCCTAAAGCAACAAATCCAAGAGATCGCTCCATGTAAACCTATTATTTGAGGCCAATTAAATGTAGTGGCTTAAGAGATCCAATACATACAATGGACCAAAACGAATAATGCCTCACTAGAGTTGGGCCTTAGACTATTAGATTTGGTATTAGAGCCACCTTGGGGTTACCATCATGTGGGACCTTGCACAGAGGTAATTTGAAAAGGATGTCATAGGTTGGATGGGAGGGTATGTTATGTACTAGGGGGAATCCTTGGGCCTAGTACAATGGATTGGGCTCCAACTATGTTAGGTGCTTTTTATGGGACAAAATCATGAGGTTGGTGGGCCAAAACGGACAATGGGCTTGAGATTGTTACACCAAGCTTCAAGCAAGCAACTGAGCTGCCATAATTGACCTTGCTAGTAAATAGTCATGGCAACCAACCACCAACTTACTAGCCAAAAGTGACAAGTGCCCAAGTATTGTTGATTCTCAAAGCATCCATCTCTTCATCCATTGCAACATTATACCCAACAATAACAATAACAACAAACCAAGCCTTAAGTCCCAATAGGTGGGGTCTGCTATGTGAATCCTTTTTCTGCAAATTTACATGATCATTGGCAATTTCCTTACTCAATTTCTCATTCTAAGTTATTTTAAGTCTATCCCTATTCTTTCTACTATCCCCCATAGTAAACTCACTCCTCACTAGCGAACTATTTGGCATAAGTTGCGGATGCCCAAACCATCTAATTCGTCCTTCCCTTATCATATATTCTATAGAAGCTATGGTTAACTTGCCGCAAATATGTTTAGTCCTTAATTTATCTTTTGTGTTATACCACTCATCAACCTTAGCATTCTCATCTCCACAACTTTTACTTTCTGGATATATTGTTTCTTAGTTGCCCAACATTCTGATGCGTATAGCATAGTTGGTCTTATAGCCGCTCTAAAGAATTTCCCTTTTAATTTGAACGGTATTTTACGATCACACAGTATGCTTGAAGCACTTTTCTATTTTACCCAACATGCTTTAACTCAATGCATTACATCTTCTTTACTTTCTTGTTGAGCTTGCATAATAGATCCAAGATATCGAATCTACTACTGTTATTGATTTCTTGACCATCAAGTTTAACATTTTCTTGATTATCGTCATATTATGACTAAAATTGCATTTCATATATTTTGTCTTATTTTATCCTAAAAACTCTAGATTTTTAAGCTTCTCTTCATAATTAAAACTTATTTTCTTCTCAACCCTTAGTTTCATCGATGAAGACAATATCATCTACAAACAACATAACCATGAAACCTCATTTTGGATACTCCTAATAAGTTCATCCATTGTTAAAGCAAAAAGATAAGGGCTCAAAGCAAATCCTTGATGTACAACTATTGTGATCGGAAATTCCCTTGCCTCTCCACATGTTGTCCTAGTGCTAGTCATTACTCTATCGTCCACATCCTTAATGGCATCAATATAGCTACCATATACACATTTTTTTTTTTTTTGTTAAAACCAACCACAAAATTCCTTAGGTATGTTATTGTAAACTTTCTTTAAGTCAATAAGTAACATATGCAAGTCCCTCTTCTTTTCCCTAAACTTTTTCATTAATCTTCTTAAAAGATATATGGCTTCTAAGTATATCCCCTAGGCGTAAAACCAAATTTATTTTTTGAGACCCTCATTTCTAACCTTAATCTTTGTTCAACTACCCTTTTTCGCAGTTTCATTGTATGAATTATAGGTTTAATTCCAATATAGTTATTACAATGTTGAATATCTCCTTCATTTTTGTATATAGCTATTAAAGTCCTTTTCCTCAATTCATTTGAAATTTTCTTAACTTTTATAATTTTGTTAAACAAATTAATTAACCATATAATTTCTTTATCACCTAGGCATTTACAAACTTCAATGGGATGTTATCTAGTCCTGTAGCTTTCCCATTTTCATCTTTTTTAATGCAAACTAACTTTATTGACTCTAATTTTGCGAATAAATCTCGTATTTTTAGGCTTTTCCTCATTTGTCAATTCTAAGTTTAAGCCTTCTACTTTGTTTCCATTAAATAGCTTACAAAAGTAACGGCTCCATCTTTCTTACGAGGCTTCTTCCTTAACCAAGACAATATCATCCTCACTTTTTATGCATTTTACATTATCTAAGTCCTTCCTCTTTCTTTCTCTGGCTTGTGGTGTCATTGTTCATATACCTGCAACTTAGGACGATCCAATTGGCAAGAGGGATTCAATGGAGGCAAAGGTGCAGGAGGACAAGAAGAAGGTAGAGTCCAAAGGCCCACAATCAAGACAAAAATGAGTAGGTAATCGAAGGGAATCATTATCAAAGTCTTTGAGTCTCAAAGACTCAAGTAGTGGGGAGTAGACCCAAAGAAAGTGACATCAGCATGCACAAAAAAATGATTGATGCTAGGATAAGAATAATAATATTCTTTCTATGAATGAGAATGCCCAAGGAAACACATTTGAGAGCACGGGGGATCAATTTATCTATCCCATGAGACAACTAATTGGACAAGGACACAACTGAATGTATGGGTACATAATGTGACCAAAAGGGACCTTTGTCACGACAATTTCAGCTTGAGCTGAAGATTTCTTCTACCAGAGCAGCCCACTCTTCACCGAAGGTCATCCCGTTGCTATTCTCTAGTTTGTGGGTTGAGTAGAAGGTATAGAGTGAGTACAGGAGTTCCCATACTGCCAAAATCCATCTTAATACACATTCATTTGGTATAATATGGTGTGGTTGACGTCTAGAATGTTTTTTTTTTTTTTTTCATTTAGCAACTCCGCTGTGCATTATCACTACAAAGAATTCAAATAGGCATATCAAATTGAGTTCTAATCTCAAAACAGAATGCACTATAGATGAAAAGTAATTCAGCATGATCTTTCATTAAGGTAAAAATACAGGGAACTCAATTTAGAATGGACACAATTAGGACACCATGTATCTAAATGTTGATTAAAAGAAAAAGGACAAATTGCCTGTATACTTGGGGAACAGAAAATGAATTGCTGATGCTTTCTTAATCAACAAGATTCACTTTCTAAACTAGCTAGAGGACCCAAAATAGGAATTAACTTCTAGAATTTCTCTAATGGGGAATGACCATGGTGACAATAAATATTAGTTTTTTATAGGTATTCCTGAGGCACCTGTCAAGGCTTTTTGTTAAAATGCATAATTTAAAAGGTGTAAATCCAAAGTGTGTACATTTTTGGAATGGGAGTGTATGCCTTAGCTGCAAAAGCATGCTTTTTTATGCCTCAAAGATGGTGATTAGACCCTAAGGTTTTATCATATAGAAATTTGGGAAATTGAAGGCATGGAAAATACAAAGAGAAAATAGGGTTGATCACTTGAGGGGATTTGCCTCCAAATTAGCCAAAGGCTGTGAATTATCTTATTGCTTGAATGAAAAAGCCCCGTAGGGTTATATATATGGGGTAAGGAACCCTACTTCTATTAGGAATGCAAAATATCTTAATTCAAGTTTTTAATGTATTCGATTTTTAATTGATTTAGGAATCCTAGCACATTAAATAAAAATCTCAATTCTAACATTAAATAGAATCTCACTTGGTTTAAGGAATCTTAACACATTAATTAGAAATACCAATTGATTTGGGAATTCTAATAGAAGGAATACACCTTTTGAGTCCAGCAATTAAATTATTTTTTAATGATATAAAAAATATTAAAAAACAACAGAAAAACATATTAGGGCACATATGTCTTCTTGTTCGTAATCCCTTGGATGAATCAAAGAGCCTCTCCCTTTCTTCTATGAGTGCTCCATTTGTTCAGAGCCAATTGATCATCACCGCAAGCTCCTATGGGAAAGGGAAGATATGAACTGCCGTTGCGCACTCTTTTTCACAAGGAGAATTCTTTTTCACATTGAGATGGTTGCATGTGAGCAACTCCTCCTGCAAACTCTCCTTGCCTTTCTCTCTCTTTAGCCAGCTTCTTCAATCCCTACCTTCCTCTTCCTTTAGCCATCTTCTTCAATCCCAACCTATGATGGTTTGAAAAGCAAGTGTGTGAGATTACAGCTGGTATACTGATCAAAATGGCCCCTTTGCCTCTTTACATTTGATTCCTTGACATAATGTGCATTAGAAGAAAAAAAGAGAGAGTTGACATAGAGGAGGGCTGAATTCAACTTTATAAGAGCTGTGAGGGACATTTCAAAATAGCAATGTGTGTGTTTTATTATTATTTTATTTATTTATTGGCTGGAAAGGTAACTGAGTGGTACTAATTTTGTTTCCTTGGATAGGCACATGGCTGTAAGCTTTACAATTCATGGGCAAAGAGAGTTGGAGTTTTGTGAATTTGGAGTGTTGAAATTTTATATAACGAATTTCATAATTTACTTGATAAAATTTATATTATTTACAATAGATGTTATATTTATTTATATATTTAAATTAAAATCAAATTCCTAAAAGTCTTACTCCTCTCGATTGGTAAAACAAGGATAGCGAATCAAAGTAGTAATGTCCCTAGCATCATGTCCTTCGCTAATTGTCTTCCTCGTCTTCAAATCTTGAATAACAAGGAAATAACAACAAAATTGGGGGGAAATCTGATTGAATAGTTTAATGATTTTGTCAATTTACTAACAGGTTAAAGGGAAATTCAGGAATATATAGTACATAAGAAAGCGAAAAATAATTAGTAGGATTCACGCTCCTTATCCTACTAACTGTGGTAAGAGAGCCATTTGCTAAGTAAAATGGGGCAAGGTTTCAGTATACTGGAGTTGATAGAAAATGCTAGGTATATCAATCATATTAAATTTTATGTTAATCCATATAATGAAGCAGTACAAATTTTCCCTTTCCATTTTGTTACCAATTTCTCATCTGCTCAAAATTTTTGTAAGATTTGGAAGTGTGTTGAGGATTCACTCAGTGGCAGCTTCCAAACCCTCCACCGCTGCATTTCTTCTTGAGAGAATATCTGTGCCCCTAAATATTATGGCAACCAATCCTAATATATCGGATTTCTAATATGATTGATCCTGCATTCTATTACTGCCATGTATGCTGTATCATGAGACTTTCCATGTAGTCCCAACATTGGTCAGACCACCACATCAGCACATCCACAATTAGTACGTTTGTGCGGTGCACCTCTGTCACTCCTGTCTCTACCACCATGAATTCTTGAACCATCCTGGTAAGTCCCTACGTGACCAAGAGGAACACCCAGAGTGATGAAGGCAGACCTCTCAGTACTAGAATTTAGAATATTTGGGCTGAAGGATGAATGCCAGAGGAGGCATGAAGAACATGAGGATAGACATCTAAAAATGAAGGTAGCACTGCATTCCAAGAAATCTTGTACCAGATTGTTTCAAACCCGCTAAGATGCTAAAAGTTGTCATCTATCTCCCTGTTTCTGCATCTCACGAACATTAATGTGATGGTTTTTCCTATATTGAGTTTCCAATGATTTTGTTTCATCTCATTGAAGTAATTATTGATCCTCTTGTCGTACTTCCAAGAACTGCAGATAGAGATCATACATGTAAGTCAGATTATGGAAGACAGCTGCCCCAAATAAGGTTGCTTTTTTTACCTGAGAAGCAGCTCATATTAAGATCTTGACGCTGTACAACTTGCAGAGAAGGGGGGGTCTCCATTGCCAACAGATGTGCCCTTTGCATGGTTGAGGCTGAATCAGTAGACTGTACCCTTCTCTATTGCCCCTGGACTGGAAATCTTTGGATGTTGCTTTGACTCTTATCAGACAAAGTTGGGTTACCGCTAGATCTGCTGGAGGGGAGCTCTGGGCCTGGAGAGGGATTCCAGCATGGTTTTAAATCGCGGTAGAGGGTAGCGTAACGTATTGGTAACAGGGTGTAATGGGAAGCAGGAGTAGCGGATGTTACATAACGGGAAGCGGGTGTAGCAGCCGTGAATTTTTTTGAAGCACGCACAACCTTGTGCATATTAGCATACTTGCATGTTTTAAGCTTTTAGCCCTTCTTAGAAAGAGTTTTAGTGTATTTTGGATCCTTTAGTTTGAGTAACTAAGTTATTTGGTAAGGGTAACAAGTTTACATTTGTTTTAAACCACCATTGATAGAAAAATTATGTGTGTATGTGTGTGTATTTTTTACTTCTCATTGTTCTTATCTATGATAAATTCTTATTTGTGCTAAATTAATTAATAAAACAAAATACATTAGACACTTCATTAATCTATTA
Organism: Malania oleifera; assembly: GCF_029873635.1. Taxonomy (NCBI): domain Eukaryota; kingdom Viridiplantae; phylum Streptophyta; class Magnoliopsida; order Santalales; family Ximeniaceae; genus Malania; species Malania oleifera. The sequence continues at coordinate 86,350,640 of NC_080429.1, read as the reverse complement.
GACACATAAGACATACGAATAATACAAATATAAAATAGCTAGAAAAGAAAGAAATTTGAAGTTGAAAAATATAAAACATGAATATCACATTACTAATATTAGCAAAATAAAAATATTTTCCTAACAAGTTAGTATTTTCAAATTGTTAATTAATGCATACATTGTGAGTATTTAAAGAAATAGCAAATTTTGTATCATTGTCATCCTCTTTATAATCTTTCCCCCCCTCTTGCCACTTGGTATATTGAGAATGATATATGAAAGAGAGGGAAAAAGTGAGAAGAAAAGGTAAAAAATAAAATAATTTATTGGTGTAATAGTCTTGTAGCGGTTACATAATGGCCAAGGCCGCAGCGGCCTTTACGTAATGGTCGCGGTTTGTAACGGCCGCTACGGCCTTGATTTTTCTTCCCACTGATTTCGCAGTGTGTAACGGTATTGGTAACCCAAAAAACCGTTATGTAACGGTGTTATGTAGCGGTCGCAGCCTTTATTTAAAACCATGGATTCCAGCAACAAAGGGAAAGAGGAAGGCTTTGTCTCTTATTCCTCTTGCAATTTCCTGGTGTTTATGGAAAGAGAGGAACAGATGAGCTTTCAAAAATTCAATCTCAACGCTTCAGTTCAGCAAAGAGCAGTGGTTTACTGTGGCTATTAGTTTGCAGTGGACTTGCAGCAAATGAGTTTAATGTAATTTTTATATTTTTTTGGCACCCTTTCTTATACTTTGGTTTGGCATTCCCTTGATGCCCTTTTAATATATATATTTTTTACTAATAAAAAATTAAAAAAAAAATATGAAAGATTTATTTAACAAAAAAAAAAACTACTTTTGTTAAGCACCAATTTTGGTTTTTCATAGATCAATATGTATATTTTCTTTTCACGGCATTATCCATGTTTGCAGTTCAATTCTCAGAGCTCATCTGTGTCACCTCAAGTTGGTATGGGGCTTGGAGTCCAGGCATCGGGCATCGGCACTGTTACATCTACCTCCTTACAGCAGCCACCAAATTCCATCCATCAACAGTCTAGTCAGCAAGCAATGTTATCAACTGGAACAAAAGATGCAGGTACTCCTAGACCCAAAACTCAATTCTTTCTTATTAGAGTAAATATCATTTTAAGCACCTGGGTTTGGGATTGCTGTCAATTTGTTTCCTCAAATTTTGCAATTAAAAACTTATAGATTAAAAGTATTGTGATTCAAAGCAGCTGCTTGAGGCCAGTTGGTAAGTGAAATGCAGGTGACACACAATTATGATATGTCATTCTTTTCAAAAAATCATGTGCAAGTGTGTAAATGCTAAAAAGCTCAAACTAAAAAATTAAAGTTGGGTTCAAATGTGACTTGCCATTCTTTTTTCCATTTTTTAATTAATAAGCACTGAAATTTATTAGAGAAGGAGAAGAATAACAAGAAGAAAAGGAAACAAGGATAATATGATATCCTCCCGAAATACAAGAAAAATAACCCAAAAAAAAAACTGAAAGAAAAACAATAGCATATAGAACAGCTCTACTGGATCGAAGCATTGGAATCCCGCTGTAAATCTGCCAGAGGGGCATGTGGAAGAACCATTAGCCAAGAGACTCACAAAGAAGTAAGGAACACCATTCTACTCCAAAGCAAAATGAGAGAAATGGCATTTCTCTAAGAAATTCTACCGTTTCGCTCCAACCAGAGACACCAGAAAATAGCCATAAACCAGCATTGCTGCAAAGCCTTTCTCCCTGTCCCCTTCTCAAATCTGCTACATCTCATGATGCAAAACACTTCCAACATGGAAGAATAGACCAAATTCTCTCCAAGATCACCACACAACTTACTCAAAATTGACCAAAAGAAATGACAATGAAAGAACAAGTTCGAACAGTACTCCCTGCTCTCGAAGCAAAGGATACACGCTTCAGGTTATAAGGACTAATGAGGTCTACTAATGTGAAGGAAGTTTAGTATTCAATATTCCCAGGGTGGCTGTCTGTCTTAACTTTAGAAGGAACTTTAGCTTTTCAAAGAAAGCAGTGAAGGGCTGAAGGAACAGCACTGGGGTCATGGACCAATTAGAGAAGAAGGATTTGCGAAAAAATTCCCCAGAAGAAGCACATTAGTAAAGGGCACATTCATCAGTCTCTCCCTCATTAGGGTTACTCATGAAATGGAAATCCCTATCCACCATCTTGTGAGAGGAGAAAGGAAGAATTAGAAGTGTCATGAAAAGAAAATGCATGAAAAAATGAGGATACACTAGCCAAAGGAGCCTCCCTAATCCAATGATCCTCCTAAAAAATGAATTCTTTCCCCATTACCAACACTACAGCAGACATTAGGAAAGAAAGAGAGAGAGATCTGAGAAAAAAATTTCCAAGGGCTCAAATAGGTAAATATTAGTCCCATCTTTAGCATTCCATCCAATGTGTAGAAGACCAAATTTACTGCAGATTACCTTATGCGAGGGAAAGTGTGGTTATAAAGGAAAGTGCGCCATAACCATTTTCCCTACCAAAGAAATGTTTTTGGACACCAAATTACCTGGACCCAAACCACTCTTTTTCAGACCTACTTACAGCCACCCGATCTACAAGATGGTCTCTTTCCCACTCTCTTGCGCCCAACCACAAGAGATCCCTCATTAGTTTCTCTAACCCCCAAGCCACTCTCACATAAATTTTAGAGAAGGACTAGTACAGGGGGATAGAAGAAAGTGAAGTATGAATAGGAGTAATATGACTTCCGAGAGGGAAGAAAGCCCTTTCTGGACATCCAGAAGCGCCTAGTCAAAAAGCTTTGTCATTGAAAAGATGTGTGACATTATGTGTGACATTTTTATTTCTTTTTTTTTATTTGTTGACAAAATGATGTATCACAATATTTTATCACCCATGCTTCACTTATATAATAGTCCAATGTGCCTAGGCGAGAGGCACACTAAAGTGATGGCTTTTGCGCTTCATAGAGGTTGAGGTGAGGCAACATGCATTAAGAACTACAAAATGAGAGATGCTTCAATGTGTACCTTCTTTATTTTTCACTGATGCTTGGCCTTTTTCCCCTCTTTTGATCCAAGTCTTCCTATTTTTGTGATATGTCTATAATTGGAAAAAACGTGAGAAGAACTGGATCAATCTGGTTTTCAGTTTGTAGTTTTTGCTCCTGGTTTTCTCTTTTGTAGTTTTTTACAGGGGTACCAAATTGCCCCTTATTTTTCATGCTGCCTCCAAGACTTCTGTTGCTATCTTACTGTTGTTATATAATTGTCTGGATTATGTAAGGTAAGACAATCAATGGGAATATCCCATCAAAATTAATTTGAAATTAAATTTCTATGAATTATTTTAGCTTTGTGTTGAATTTTGTTTAATTATTAGTTAATTAAGACGAAGTTAGATTGAAGGTGAAATTTTTTTATTATTTTTGAAAAATAAATTCGGTGAAACAAGCAAGTCTTGCAGGAAGCTTTAATATATTTAACACCATATTATTCATGCATGATACAGATGTTGGTTCCTCAAAAGTTGAGGAGCAGCAACAACAGCAGAATCTATTAGATGATCCAACCGCAGAATCTGATACTGGGGCTGGGCCTGGAAAGAGTCTTATCAATGACGATGATCTGCAGTCTCCATATGCTGCAGAAACACCTGTATGTTCAATATTCTTCAATTTTTCTCTAATATTAGAGAGCTTTTACAAAAAAATTTGTTTATTTTTGTCGCTTTCTGTTTGCATATGATTTTATTATCCTTTATATTATTATTATTATTATTGTTATTATTATTATTGTTATTAATGTTTTTTAAAAGGCATAATCAACACTTGATACTTGCCCAATTTAAGGCATGCCTAAAATGCCTTGAGGCATAGTCTAAACTACCACATCCATGAAAGTATAATGTGTAGTACTTTAGTACAGTAACACTGTACTTGAAATCATGTTGATGTAGAATTCAGTTCAATTGAGCTCAATTCGATTCATTTAGAAATCCAATAATGCTATTTGGGATTATTAGAATTAAAAGTGAATTCTTGAAAATTCTTTTGCTTGGTATTGGTAGAAAAAAAAGGAAGAAAGAGTACATTTAATTTTTCCTTTTCCAAAAACATTTAGAAAAATATTTATCAATTGGGGGCAATAATGATACTTGTTTCTAGTTCCCACATATTTACTAAATTCGACCATTTTTGGTTGAATTTGTGATTCTAGTTAATTCTATTTATTTGCACACCAAGCACCGGACTTGATCGAGAATAAGAATTTTGAATGACATTATCTTCAATAACTAATGCTTACACATTCGCATAAAATGTGTGCCTTGTTCATAACTTGAGTTCTACACATTTTGGGATTTTATGGTCAGATCTGGATAGTATATTAGAGCTAGAAAAATTTAAGGAAGGCTCTAATCTTATTCAATCTCTAAAACTCGTAAACCTAAATGTTTTCAAAGCAATTAAGAGCTATCTTAAATCATCAACATGATTTATGTTATGTTTATATCTTAGCATGGTTTAATTGAATGATTTTATGTTTGAATGCTTATAATTTCCAACAAGTAATTTTTTTTTTTCCCAAATTTATTTGTTGTTTTCCTAATTTTCCTTGTTTTTTAGTATGTATCAAAATTGCCTGCTATTTTACATAAAAAAAAAAAAAATTGGCAAAATGATTATGCCATAACGCCTCAAGGCTTGTCACGAGCGGAGCTTGTTCAAGGCGTTATGCTTGCCTGTGACCACATGTCTTTGGGATGAGTTTCTATCATGTAAATACTAGTGTAGGTTTATTTTCCAATAGTAGTTTCTCTCTATGCTAAAAAAGGCAGTATGCCTTCTTGATCACTTTGATGTTTCCTAGTGCCAAAGTGAGAATACCACAAAAAGCTCTTTAGGGGAGTGTGAGTGTTCATCAACTTGTAAAACTGACTAGCTATTGTCAATGTTTTTAGCTTACTTGCCTCCCTCGCTAGACACACAATGTTAATGGAGTGTGAAAATACTACCTTTATAAAAAAGAAACAAGTAAAATTTTGGTAAATGACCATGCCAACCAATGCTAAGAGAATTAATGTGCTGGAAACACAGGCTGAGACGGCAGCCAATATTGTGGCCATAGAGTTGGCCCGACTGATGGAATGTGTTGATGAAGTGGTGGGATCACAAAAGCATCAACAAAGTTTGATAAGGGAAATGTCAGAGGACTTTCACCACATAGTGGAAACCTTGCAAGCTCAGATAGCTTATTTGATTGCAAAGGTGAATTTGGTGGTTCTTGCTATGGGAAACTCACACTAAGAGGTTTAGCAAGACCAAGGTACTAGAACCTAGAACGTATGGGGATGCTTGTGATGCCAAGGAGTTGGAGAACTTCTTGTTTGATATGGAGCAGTACTTTCACGCTTTGAGTAAGGACTTAGAACAAGTGAAAGTGGATACTACAACTATGAACTTGGTTGGTGAGGCCAAACTGTGGTGGCGTACCAAGTACAATGAGATTGAAAATGGACGCTGTGTTGTGGATTGTTGGGGAGATTTGAAGAGAGAGCTCAAGGGCCAATTCTTTCCTAAGAATGTTGAGTAAAATGTTAGGAAGAAACTGAGAGACCTCAAGCGTACTAGGTTAATCAAGGAATACGTGAAACAGTTTTCTGCTTTGATGTTGGATATCAGGGACGTGTTGGAAAAGGACAAGCTGTTCTATTTTCTTGAGGGGTTGAAACCGTAGGCAAGAACAATACTTCATAGCCAAAGAGCTCAAGACTCATCTACCGCACAAGCTGCCGCAGAGTGCTTGACTGACTATGCTGGTGGATACTACTGCTTCGTCCAAAGAGTTTGGCATAAGGGGAAACAACGGAAAGTCTTTCAAGAAGGGCAAACCCAAAAGTGGGGGAGTCGAATTAAAAGCATTAACTTCAGAAGAAGCTTCATCGTCTCAAGGGTTCAGCACACCCACTGGAAAGAGTAGAATTTCATGTTACTTGTGTCGAGGCCCTCAGAGAGTTGTTGAGTGCCCTCACAAGGCATCACTCAATGCCTTACAAGCTTCCACTATGGAGCAGGTAGTGGAAAGTGATGGGGAAGAGGAGGATACGCCTAGGATGGGTGCAATGCGGCTGGTGTTCGCATTGGAAAAGCAGGCGAAAGCACCAAAAGTTACACAAGCGAAATGACTGATGTTTATGGACTCGAGGATCAATGGGAAGAGTACCCGTGCTATGGTGGATACCGGAGTTACCCATAATTTTGTTTCACAGGCAGAAGTAAGGAGACTCAACTTATCCTTGGAGAAGGATATAAGACACATGAAAGCGGTGAATCTGTAGCTCAGCCTACTCTTGGAGTAGCCAAGCAAGTGACTGTGAAGCTTGGACAGTGGGCAGTTCATGCGAATTTCACAGTGGTGCCATTGGATGACTTCCAAGTCATTTTGGGAATAGAATTCCTAAGGGAGACTAAGGTAGTGCTGATGCCTTTTGCTAGTTCTCTGTGTTTGATGGGAGATCACCCTTGCATGGCCGTTGCAAAGAAAGGAGACGATAATAAGTTCCTTTTAGCCTTGCAACTCAAGAAGGGGTTGAGAAAGGGTGAGCAGACATATCTTGCCACGGTGGTGGTAGATGAAGAACTAGGCCAAGAGTTGGTGGCTAGGACCATCCAAGTTGTGTTGGATGAGTACAAGGAGGTGATGCTGGATAAGCTGCCTTATAACTTGCCCCCACGACGAGGTGTGGAGCATGAGATCGTGTTGTTGCCAGGAGTGAAACCACTTGCTAAGGGGCTATATCGGATGGCGACTCCAGAGCTAGCAGAGTTGAGAAAACAACTTGATGAGTTGTTGGAAGCGGGATATATTCGCCTTTCCAATGCACCGTTCGGAGCACCGGTGTTGTTTCAGAGGAAACATGATGGGAGCATGCGGATGTGTGTAGACTACAGTGCGTTCAACAAGGTGACAGTGTGCTACAAGTACCCTATTCTGTTGATTGTCTCTGTTGGATCAGCTGATTCATGCCAAGTACTTCACTAAACTTGACTTGAGGTTAGACTACTATTAGGCGAGAATTGCTTATGGGGATGAGCCGAAGATAACTTGTGTGACGTGGTATGGGGTATATGAGTTCTTGGTGATGCCATTTGGATTGACGAATGCGCCTACGACATTCTGTACTTTGATGAACCAGGTATTTTGTGAGTACCTCGACAAGTTTGTCGTGGTGTACTTGGATGATATTGTTGTCTGTAGTTCCACTTTGGAGGAACATGAAGAGCATCTACGGAAGGTGTTTGATAGGCTAAAGGGGAATCATTTGTATGTGAAGAAAGAGAAGTGCTCTTTCACTTAGCAGTGCATCAAATTCATTGGTCATGTGATTGAGCAAAGTTCATATGAGGATGGATATGGAGAAGGTAAGGGCGATTCAAGAATGGAAGATCCCAATGACAGTGAAAGAGCTGCATTCCTTTCTTGGTCTCGTCAACAATTACTGGAAGTTCGTAGAGGGGTACTCACGGAGAACTGCTCCTATGACAAAACTACTAAAGAAGGGTCAAGGGTGGAACTAGTTAGAGAAGTGTCAGGGAGCCTTTGACGACTTGAAGGATGCCATGATGAGAGATCCGGTACTTACTCTTCCGGATGTCATGAAAACCTTCGAGGTGCAAACAGATTCATTAGACTTCGCCCTTGGAGGAGTCTTGTTGCAGGAGGGACATCCTGTTGCGTACGAGAGCCGTAAGCTTAAGGAATTGGAACGGAAGTACATAGCTCAAGAGAAGGAGATGCTAGAGGTGATGCATTGTCTCCGTGTGTGGCGGCATTACTTACTTGGATCAAGGTTTGTGGTGAAAACGGATAACTTAGCCACTTCTTCACACAGCCAAAGTTGACACCCAAGCAAGGCCGGCGGCAAGAATTCTTGATAGAATTTGATTTCTCATTAGAGCACAAGGTGAGGTTCCTGAACTAAGTCGCTGATGCACTGAGTAGGAAGGTCGAGCTGGCGGCCTTACAGATGGTAACACACCTGACTGTGAGGATTGTTGCCACGACGATGTGGGAACACATTAGCCAAAGATCCAATTGCGCAAAACCTCATGAAGCTGATGACCCATGGTAGCTGGCTCTTTGTGCCACGAGTTGGTGATTTGAGGAAGACACTGTTGAGAGAGTGTTATGATACCATGTGGGTTGAACATCCAGGATAGTAGTGTACTTTGGTCTTATTGAGGTAGAGGTATTATTGGCCGCATATGCGTGATGATGTGGTTGATTATACCTAGACTTGTCTCATCTGCCAACAAGACAAGGTGGAGCGGAAGAAGATTGTAGGGCTGTTGGAGCCCCTACTAGTACCATCCAAATCGTGGGAAAGTGTCTCACTGGACTTCATCACCAACCTGCTCAGAGTGGGAGATGCAGGGCCTATACTAGTGGTTATAGATAGGTTTTCGAAGTATGGTACATTTATACCTACACCAAAGTACTGTTTGGCAAAGGAGATGACACAAATATTCTTTATGAATATTGTGAAGTATTGGGGTGTTCCCCAAGATATTGTTATTGACCGCGACTCAAGATTCACTGGCAACTTCTAGACATAACTTTTCAGAATCCTTTGTTCACATCTTTTCATCTCTTCGAGCTACCATCCATAGACGGAGAGACGGAGAGATTCAATGGGCTACTAGAAGAGTACTTGCGCCATTTTGTCAACTCCAACCAAAAGAATTGGGTGCAACTATATTTTGTGAATGGCCGAATGAATTATTCTTGAGTTCTATATATTACATATAGACTTTACAAGAATATACATGGAAACTAAATAAGGTCTAGCATGATTTTAGCCCTATACAAGTAAAATATAATCTGTTAAGCCCTATACATGTAAACTAAATATATGCTAACTGTACAAAATAATGAATTGAAATATAAGGAAATAAATGTGGGCTGAAGTAAGGAAATAAATCCTTTGCTTTTCCGTTTTCTAATCTGTTGATAGCCCCTTCAAATTGATGCGGATTGATCAACAAGCATCAATTTATTACTTAGGAAGCAATGTTGATGACGAGTGAGAGCCTTGGTGAAGATATCCGCAATTTGTAATTTAGTGGAAATGTGTGGAAGAGTGATAACACGAGCTTCAAATGCTTTACAGATAGAGTGACAATTGACTTCAATATGCTTTGTGCGCTCATGATAGACAGGATTGGCCGTGATCTGGATTGCACTCGTATTATCGACATGTAGAGGTGTAGGATCGGTCTCAGAAAAATCTAGCTCAACAAGCAAGCCTCGAACCCAAATAATTTCAGAACAAGCAAAAGACATTGCCTGGTATTCAGATTCCATCGGTGACTTAGAAACTTTGTCTTGCTTCTTACTCTTCCAAGAGATCAATGCATCACCTAAGAACACACACCAACCAGTGATGGAGCGACGTGTCTCCACACAACCAGCCCAATCAGCATCGCTATAAGCAGCAAGGCGAGTAGAATTGTCTGCAGGGAAGAATAAACCACGGGTAGAAGTGCCCTGAACATAGCGTATGATCCTACGAACAATAGCCAAATGAAGATGACGAGGAGTTTGAAGAAACTGGTTGACTTGCTGTACAGCAAAAGAAATATCTGGTCTAGTAATGGTGAGATAGACAAGACTACCCACCAACATCCGGTATAAACTAGGATCAGCAAGTAAGTCACCCTCCTCTTTGCGTAGCTTGACATTTAATTCCATGGGAGTATCAACAGAAGTACCCTTCTGAAGGCCAGCTGTGGCCACTAAGTCACTAGCATACTTATGTTGATTGAGTGAAATACCTGAGGGACTACGATTCACCTCAAGACCAAGAAAATATGTGAGAGACCTAAGATCTTTCATATGAAAGGACTCTGAGAGATGAATCTTGAGCTGAGCAAGTAAAGCAGCAGTAAGTAGGAAGTGGGAATATCTAAATTTCTTCCTGCATAGCTTGTAGCCAACAATCATGCTTGGTAGTGTGTGAGTAGGAAGTGGGAATATCTAAATTGGACAATGCAGCAGTAAGAGCTGAAACAGAGCTGCCAGAACTTGAAGAGGGAAACCCATACTTATTCATGGGTACAAAGACTCGAGAAGAGCGACTACCAAAGGCTCTGGAGGTGCTGCAACTGACTGAATCTGGAGTGTGTTAGGATCAGATATCAGATGAGCTACCAGAAGAGACTGTGGGCGGGGGCGCCGCGTATACACAATACCTGGTTTAAAACGAGAACTGACTAGATGAGGATTCGAGAACTGCTCCTCAAAGGAGGGGAGAATCATAGTAGGAGAGGAGGGTACATAGGACACAGGAAAGAAATGTTGCTTTTCAAAGAAAATAACATTCTAGAAATGCGTGTACGGTGTAATGTAGGATCATTACAAACAAATCCCTTTTGACACACATTGTATCCCAAGAATGCACATCGAACAAATTGAGCAGATAATTTATGTCGCTCATGAGGAGGTAAATGAACAAAACATACATAGCCAAAGGTACGGAGGTTATCGTAACTAGGTTGCTTAGCAAATAAACGGATTTAGGGAGACTCCATGAGTAGGATTTGAGAAGGTAAACGATTAATCAAGTATTAGTTTTTAGAGCCTCAACCCAAAACAAGGATGGAACAGAGGATTCCAGCAAGAGAGTATGGACCACATCTAGGAGATGATGATTTTCCCGTTCGGCTACTCCATTCTATTGGGGCGTAGTAGGACATAAACATTGATGAATAATGCCTTTAGAAGCCAAAAATGCTTGAAACTCAGTAGACGCATATTCACCACCAGAATTTATGTGTAATGTTTTAATAGAAGCAGAAAATTGATTGTCAACATATGCTAAAAACTCCGTGAAAGTACGAAAAACCTTAGATTTAGAGCGAAGAAAGTAGACCCTTGTAAATCTGCTATGATCATCAATGAAAGTCTCATAGTATTTAAAATTTTCATGTGAACTAACTGGGGAAGGTCCCCAAACATCACTATGGATAAACTCAAAACACTAAGAAGCTCTACTAGCATGCAAAGGGAAGGGAGGAGTTTTGCTTTTACCATTTGCAAGAGGCACACTCAAGAGATAAAGAAGAACGTTCTTTATTACCAAGTAAACCATAGTTCAATACATGAGATAAGATCTGAGTATTGGGATGACCTAAACGACGATGCCACACCATACTAAGATTTGAAACATTATTACAAGCAAAAGACTTAATAGAAGAAAATGGGGAACGTGCTAAAACAGGCAAAAGTAGTGGAAACAAGCACCCCACTTTAGGTCCCTTTCGCGATTGGCTCCCCGTTACCTGGTCCTGCACAACACGACCATTACCAGCACAATTGTTATCAACTAATTGACCAATAGAAATAAGATTCATGTAAAGCTGAGGAGCAAGAAACATATTAGTGAACTTAGAAGAGGCATCCCTGACAGCAGCTATAGGCAAAGAACTGCCATTGGCAGTCTAAATAGCAGATTGACCAGCGTAGGGCCGAACATGACACAAGGTAATGTGCTTATTCGTCATGTGATTAGAGGCACCCGAGTCCACATACCAAAGATTAGTAGAATTGTTACCTTGGAGCCCCATTGTTGATAATGCCGAAATTAGCATCTGTTGCACCATTTTCGGGTGTGCAATAATTCGTTGGAGGAGGTGCAGGAACAGAAGTCACCTAAAGAAGAGCCAGGGGCCGCAAAAGTCACTGTGGGGGGTACACTAACAGAAGTCTGGAATGCTTGGGCCTGACGATTTTGCCGGCGGATACGACATTCTTTGATAATGTGACCCTTCTTCTTGCAATGAGAGCAAAATTTCTTGGAACAATGAGCAGCGATATATCTAAATTCTTTGCAGAAAAAACATTGCAAAGTGCTAGAATGCGCATGCAGTCCTCATCGTTGAGCAGCATAAGCCACAGGGACAGACTTGGAACTACCATGAGATTGTGCTAGAGTAACTTGAGTACTAAGTTGTTGTTCTTCACGACGTAACTCATCAAAACAAACATCTAGAGAAGGAACAGGAGAGCGATTTAGTTGAGACACGCAAATAGATTCCTACTCGGGACGAAGTTCCTTAAGAAACTGATCACAACGACTAGTCTCGTGAAGACGCTGAATAATGGGAAGAGAAGCCACAGGAACATCCGCAGTAACTAGATCAGAATATTCATTCCAAAGAGTCAGAAACCCCGAATAACAATCTTGGATGGAACGATTGTCATGTTAAAACATGACAATCGCATGCTCTAATTGAAAACGACGGGCACCGTTATCTTGATCATATACTATTTTTAAATAAGTCCACATGGATTGAGCGGTGCGATAAGGTCGTAAGTTGGGGACAATATGTAGCTCAACCAAGCCAAGGAGCCAAAACATAATTCGAGTATCAAGCACAACCCATGAAGGACAAGCTGCGGTCTCCTTGGATTTATCAGGATTGGGTGTACAATTCATGCCATCAATATGACCCCAAAGATCTTTTCTCTTTTGGAAAAGTTAAAACCTGAAAAGTCCATGTAGAATAATTGCTGCCCGTAAACTTGGCACACACAGGTGCGGAATCCATGCTAAATAATGGAGAAAATCGAGAAGTTAAAAAAAAAAAAAAACAGACTTTGCCGAAAAAAACAAACCACCAGAAAATCTAGAAGCCCAAAATAAACAACGCAGGTACAAAGAAAAACCAAGAACAACCTCCTTGCACTAAAAATTAAATCTTGAACCAAAAAACTGCACTAAAAATTAAATCTTGAACCACAAACCTGCTGTGCCGAGAAGATAAGTGCCAGAAACAGCAACAGAAACTGGAGAAATAAGTGGCAAACTAGAAACTTGTTGTGCCTGCTTGCCGAAAGTCACGAACAGCAACAGAAAACTATTGCTTGCTTGCCGAGAATCAGGACATAAACTGGAGGAATAAAGGGCAACCTAGAAACCTACTGTGCCGATAGCCACGTGGCCACAGAAGTACTGAAAGAATAGAGAAAAAAATTCCAGAAGAGAAAACAAAACCACAACAGCCTTGAAATCGAGAAGACAAAAAATTGAAGTAAAAAAAAAAAAAAAACCGGAGCAGTCAGCTGGCTCTGATACCATGAATGGATGAATGAATTGGCCTTGAGTTCTATATATTATTTATAGACTTTACAAAAATGCTATACATGGAAAGTAAATAAGGTATAGCATGATTCTAGCCTATACAAGTAAACTATAATCTGTCAAGCGCTATACATGTAAACTAAATATCTAGCATGATTCTAGCCCTATACAAGTAAACTATAATCTGTCAAGCCCTATACATGTAAACTAAATATATGCTAATTGTACAAAATAATGAATTGAAATATAAGGAAATAAATGTGGGTTGAAGTAAAGAAAGAATCTTTTGCTTTGTTGTTTGCCGTTCCGTTGACAGCAACTACTTGATGTGGCTCAATTCTGTTTCAATGCCCAAAGGAGTTCAACAACCAATAAGAGCTCTTTTGAGCTTATTACAGGACAACAGTCGTTGTTACCTCACACAGTGAACAAGTTGTACAGAGGAAAGAGTCGCAGGGTGTACATTTTCACCGGAGAATGGAGACAGAATGTTGAGATTGCCTGAGCCTACTTGGAGAAACCTTCTAAATGGATAAAGAAGTGGGCAGATCAGGGGAGAAGATTGCAGCACTTCAACGTAGGTGACTTGGTGCTTGTTAAGCTCAATCCATAACTGATCAGGTCACTACGGGGAAGAGATAGGATACTACTTCGTAAATATGAAGGACCAATCCCCATCTTGGCCAAAGTTTGGAAGGCCTCTTACAGAATTGGCTCCCCCGGTTTGGATGAAAGTGCATCCAATGTTTTACGCCAGCTGCCTTAAGCCGTTCAACGCCGACACCAAAGATTGAAGCAAAAATCAGTAGACCAGAGCAGAATTGAAGACGATGGAACCTGACAAACATGAAGTTGAAAACATCATTGCAGATCGAGAGTTCACATCCTCAAGGAAGAAGCAGCGAGAGTTCTTAGTGAAGTGGAAAGGCCTTGGTGACGACAAAATCAGCTAGGTTTCTGCAGAAGATATGCAACCGTTCGTGGACAAAGTTGAAGTGTACCTAGCATCAAAGTCTACGAGGACGTCGACCGCATAAGTGGGGGAGCGTCACAAGCCAAGCTTGTTCAAGGCATTATGCTTGCCTGTGACCGCTTGTCTCGTGCGTTTGGGATGAGTTTCCATCATGTAAATACTAGTGTAGGTTTATTTTCCAATAGTAGTTTCTCCCTATGTAAAAAAGGTAGTATGATTCCTCGGTCACTTTGATGTTTCCTAGTGTCAGAGTGAGAATAGCAAAAAAAGCGTTTTAGGGGAGGGTGAGTGTTCATCAACTTGTAAAACTCACTAGCTATTGTCAACGTGTTTAGCCTACTTGCCACCCTCACTAGACACACAATGTTAATGAAGGTGTTGTTAATGAATTATGTTGCTTCCATGTTTACTGCTAACGTGCCATTACTTTCATAACTTGCTTATTGCTTTCGCTTATGTTTAATTGAATGACAATGAAAGTGTTTGTGGATGAATTGTGGTAAACGATAGGCTGGCTAGTTAAACTAGAGGGCTTTAGCTAGTGCCGCATGGTCCATTCACAAAGGTGTGAAATATTCGGCCCGTGACACTTATGCCTCCCCCTCATTAGTGTTGAAATGCCCTACATTATATGTTTTTTTTTTAGAACATGATTTTTTTGTTGTTCATGTTTTTGACTTTTGGTCTGCGAGTTTGAAACTCTCCACTCTTTACAACCTGCCTGAGGGATGGTCTTTAATTGTATTGTGCATTGTAGGGTAGTATTTTTCTTACTTGCATTGGAGAAAATTCTTGTAACAACTACTTTAGAAGTTTTCAAAACAAAATTAGGACAGCAATGTGTGATGTTGCGCTTTAATATACGTTGGGATGGGGTTCATATTGATTAGGTAAGGGTTGGTTTGTCTTCATCGAATCAAATTGCAGGAATATTATTCATTCTTGTTCTATGTTCGTTTCATATTGAGATGAAATTGCCCAAGATCATGTAAATTGGCAAAAATGATTATGTAGCCGACCACCTATTGGGATTTACAGCTTGGTTTGTTGTTATTGTTGTTTGTTTTGATTTTGTTTCGGTTTTTGATAAACATGTTGTCATGAACTTTGTGTATTTCATGCATACCTACATTTGTTATATTTGCACACACATATACACACAAGGGTTCATCATTGGTGCACGCTTACAATAAATCTGCTGTTAATAAATATTTTAGTAAGTACTGCCTTGTGGACATTGCTTTCGTGTGCACGCACACACACATATAATGTCCATCTTGATTTGGCACCGGCAACTAGTGTTACTATTGCAGTCATTTCTATAGATAGGTTTATTTTTTGCTACATGGCTATGAATATATCTTTGTTAACTTTGTGTACAATGTTGACGACTTGTGTGATTATTGATACTTAGGGAATAGTGATTGTTCCCATTTGTACAATATCTTACTAAACATTAGGATTTTTGCATTTAATAATTAATAACTCTATGTTGTAATGGAAAAACTTGGCTTTAAGAGCTTCTATTAGCTCATGGTGTTGTATCAAGGTAGGTGATTAATAACAACTTGATACAATAAGTTTGTGATTAATTCAAAAAAAACCTTTAAATTAACCCAAATGAAGGAATTATTCAATTGAAGCCATGAAGACAAAATAAATTCTTAATCTAACAAGGTAATCTAATCATTATGCATTGACTTAATTGAATGTGCCCCACTAGTTATTGTCTCTTAGTAGAGCACATAACTAATTTCACTTTTTGTGACTCTACAATTATTAATGGTAGTTTTGTACAAATTAAATGATTATTAGATGAGCATGTATACATATATAATAAATGGGTGCTTCATATTCTCAGGCATGAGCCTGTGCTTTTTGTCAAGACCCAATTTTCCTCCCACTTGTGTAGTTCATGCAACACTTGCCCAGAACTCTTCCCAACCAAGTTAGCCGGCTTTTATACAATTGAGCCTACATGTGCAAGCATGACATAAGTCATGGACCACAGGGGTAGTGATGAGAGGAATATCATACCCGACCCTGAGCACATAAGGGTAAGAGTTAGCCAAAATAAATAGTCATCACACAATAGCATTTGCAGCAGGCAAGCATCAGTTGTCATGGTTCTCAATCAAAATAGGTTTTTTTTAAAAAAAAACCTAAATTTTTGAATGTCATAAATCTGAAATAACCTTTGGAATGGGATGCTAGTTCATTTGAGATATAGTGGAAGTGATTTTAGGTGAATCCATAGGAAGAGACTTGATTGCTCATTAGAGTTGGTGGTGGGATGAAGCATCCTAAAAGCAATTGAAACAAACACAGCAAGACATGCCAATGACTGTAGAAATATGGAAATAATTAAAAATATTAGGAGGCAAGGAAAAAAAAAATGCGAAACATGTCATTAGTGAAGCTAAACATAGAGCATTTACCAATTTGTATACTATACTAGTTACTAAAGATGGGATAAAGACAAATATTCAAAATTGTTTGGGATAGTGAAAGAAAGAGTAAATAATTAGGCAATATCAAATGTATAAAAAAAAAAAAAAAAAAGAAGTTACGGCAATATTTCTTTAATTTAAAAAATAAGACATAAAGAAAGATGATGAAATTAATTTGATAATCTAGTTAATGAAAGCCATGTAGAAGGTCTTAACTTAAGATTGAAAACTAGGGAAAGGCTAAAATTTTGAGTTACATATGCAAAATTAGAGTTAAAAATTAAGTATGCATTAAAGAAGATGAAAAATGGGGACCTAATGACATTTGCATTGAAGTTTGAAAATACACAAGCAATAGTGGAATGATGTGGTTAACTAGTTTGTTTAATGAAATTATAAGGACTAAAAAAATGGCAGATGAATGGAGGAAAAGCAATTTAATACCTATATGCAAACATAATGGAGATATTCAAAATTGTAATAACTATTGTGAAATTAAACTTTTGAGTCATGCAAGATTTTTAAAAAATTAGTTTGCCTTTATACTCGAGAGATCAGCCATAGAGGCTATATATTTATTAAGAGAATGGAAATGTTTAGGATAAAGAAGAGAGACTATGCATGTTTTTTATCTACCTAGAGAACATTTATGATTATCTATCTAGGGGAGTAATAAGGTGGATTTTTTAGAAAAGAAGGTATTAGGTGATAAGTATATAGATCTCACTAATGATGTATAAAATGACTCAATGAGTTAGTAACTAGTGTTTGGACCATGTTATTAAATAACGGCCGTTACGCATTACGTAATGGAAAATCATCTCTCCGATACACCGTTACAGCCCGCATTAGCGGTGAGCAGAAAATTCACGTGCGTAACAGCCGTTACAGAACCGTAACGGCCCATAACGGCCATTACACTAACGTTATGACCCGTAACGTCCGTTACGACACATTACAGCCAACAGCCCCTTACACTACTGCGTACCTTCCTTATCTCCTCAAATCTGCTCCATTTTGTTTGTTTCTCTCCATCATCTAGCTTAGATCTCCTCATTTGAAGTCTCCAAAGAAACGAAAGCAGCTTCGAAGCTTCGATTTGTTGTGCTGTTCCCTCTCACACTCTTCGTCTCTTTCGTACAGCTTCAATCTACTGATCTGAAGCTTCAAAATCCCCAAAATCAACTTTGATTTTTGCCTTGAAGATGTTCTTCACAGTTCGCAGCCATCGCAGGTCAACTGACTGGCAGTTCATCTTGAAGGTGTTTGATTTTTCCCTTGAAGGTGTTTCGATTTTTCCCTCTTCGTCAGTTCGTCTCCTTTGTCCAGTGTAAGAACCCAAAATCAACTTCCAATTTTCGATTTGTCGCAAGGAGCTGTGCTCTGCAGGTCGCCTCCATTCGCAGGCTCGCAGTCGCAGCTCCAAAAATAAGTTTTGAAGCCTTCGATTCCCCCAAATTTTGGGGGCTTGCAGGTTGCAGCTCTCTCGCAGCTTCAGTGGGGACTCGGGAGTGGGTATGTTTCTTCAGTTCTTCTACTTCATTGGTTAATGTAATTGTAAATTATCAATTTATTCTAAATTAATAATTTAGTTTATTTTATAATTTTAGTTTATATTTATTATTTAATTAGTATGCAAATTTATAAATGATTATATAAGTAAAATTTATTAATTAAAATAAAAAAATTAGTATAAAATTATTAAAACATAAAATTTATAAAGTTACTTAGAGAGTTAGAATACAGATTTAGTAAAAAATTATTAATTAATATTCTACATAATTATTTTTTTAAATACCTTGACTATTAATAATTTAATATTAGATCTAAAATTTATAATAAATCCTAATTTCTGCACAATTAGTCAAGTCTCAAGTGACTCAAGTACACTACCATTTAAATAATTAAATTGTAAGATTTACAATTCCATATTTATTTTTTTAAATTGTAATATAAATTATTGGGTCTATTGACTCATTTTAAGTAACTTTATGTCTTTAATCAATTGATTCTTCATTTTAATTACATTTCTACATCTTTTTTACCCATTAAACTAATGCAAACTTTAAAAAAATATGCCTTTTTTTGTAAGCAGCGCACTAAAATTAATATAAAAATCATAATGTCTATTAAAAAGCATTTGTAGGTTGAATTAAGGTTGTCAAAATTCATTAAAAATCATGCATTAATGGATTTCATGCTTATTTATCGATTTTGGCATGGTTGTGCATGTGTGAAAAAAATTCACAGCTGTTACGCCCGCTTCCCGTTACGTAACACCCGCGTCTCCCGTGTCCCGCGACTGTTACGCGACGTTACCCGCTACCGCGATTTCGAACCATGGTTTGGACTATATAGTGGGAGAGTTTTAAGAAATTCCAATAATAATATGTGTACATCTAGGGTAAACCTCATTTTTTTGCTTTAGTTATGGATGATCTTATTAGGCATATCCAAAATGAGGTTCTAGAATATTTTGTTTGCAAATGATAGTGTTTTGTTTGATCAAACTAGATGTTCTCCTGAATCTAACTTGGAATTATGGAGACAAACTTTGGAATTACATTAATTGCAATTTTACTCATTTTAGGAGGAACTATAGAGAAAATATTAGATTAGTTGGTCAAGAAATTCTTAGTGCTAGTGCATTTTGGTACTAAGAAATTCTTAAAGGTGAGGCATAAGCCTTAAGGCATTGAGATTTAAGCCTTTTGAGAATTTTATTTTTAGATAAAAATAAGTAAATAAATTACATATATTTTAAAATAAAGAAAAAGAAAAGAAAATTACAAATATAATTGAAAAGATAAATAAATATAATTTGCAAACTACTTGTTGACCATTCAAAAAGTGCTAAGATATTGAGGATATTGCACTACGTCATGCTGAAAGTTGGAAAATGATTTATATTGTTGACCTCATCAAGGCTTCATCATTGTAATTTTGGCAAATTTGACATTCTATGAATGAACTTTTTTGACCTAAAACTAATCTCAGAAGTAGCTGGAGATCTAATCGAAATTCCATGAACTTTAAATAATTTTATACTTGGATCCAATTATGGAAGTGATAGTTTCTTTTAAAAAAAATTGACCTTATTGTTAGCATAGTGTAGTTTTATGCGTTCCATGAACTTTAAATAATTTTATACTTGGATCCAATTATGGAAGTGATAGTTTCTTTTAAAAAAAATTGACCTTCATTGTTAGCATAGTGTAGTTTTATGCGTCTTTCTTTTTTATCCTGCAGATGGGAGGGGCATCTAGCTCTTTGACAGAACCCACTCAAGTGTCAAGAGATATCGATCTTTCTCCTGGGCAACCTTTACAATCCAGCCAACCTTCTGGTAGCCTTGGTGTTATTGGCAGAAGAAGTGTTTCGGATCTTGGTGCTATTGGCGATAGTCTTACTGGGTCAGTTCTGAATTCTGGGGGAATGCGTGATCAGGTATACAATCTGCAGATGCTTGATGCTGCATATTGCAAGCTTCCTCAACCCAGAGACTCGGAGCGTGCAAAAAGCTATTCTCCAGTATGGAAATCCTTTGATATACATTTCATTGCATTCTGTCATGTCGACACATACACACACGAGTGCACGCACATATTGTAATATTTTTGATTCCCCTATGGTTGTCTTGTGTAGAGGCACCCTGCCGTGACTCCTCCAAGCTATCCTCAAATGCAAGCACCCATTGTCAACAGCCCTGCTTTTTGGGAACGTTTGGGTCTTGATACTCTAGGCACAGATACCCTGTTTTTTGCATTTTACTATCAACAGGTACTAATACTCTGCTATTTATCCTTTATTTATATACATTTTTTGTGTTTCATTCTTCACAATAAAATTATCTCAGCCTTGTTCTCAAGTAAGTTGCCCCCTGTAGAATACTTACCAGCAATATTTGGCTGCCAAAGAGTTGAAGAAGCAATCATGGAGATACCACAGGAAATATAACACATGGTTTCAACGGCATGAGGAGCCCAAAGTTGCAACTGATGAATATGAGCAGGGGACTTATGTGTACTTCGATTTCCATATTGCTAATGATGACCTGCAACATGGATGGTATGTTGATTATCTGTGTGATTGAAGCTTTAATTTGCGTGATTGTTTCTATATGGAATATTTTTATGACATATTAGCTATATTTTTTAGGGGGCATTTATTTCACGCCATCTTTCAAGATTCATAGGAATGTAATACCTATGACATCTCATTCCTACGTTTGTTAGATCATGGAAATATGATATAGCTGGCATATTCACATTCGTGGGAATGTAAGGATTCCCATGAAACATGGGCATCCTACTCCCACCTCCCACATGAGTAAGTGTTGGTGGGAATCCTACGTTTTAGACCAAATTGCCTTCACTAGTTTGACTTTTGGACATAATGCCCTTACAATATAATCACACAGTATTATTAGATTTAAAATATTAAATTATTGATAAACTCAAAGTAAAAATTTTAAATTAGCATAAAATTAACTATTTTAATTAGAAAATATATGTAATGTTAATTAAAATTATTATTTATAAAGGTTTAATTAAAATTTAAGTAATTACTAATTAGGAAATAGTTAAAATTTTAGTTAGAAAATATTAAAATGGAAATTAAAGATATTAATTAACATAATTAATATAATATCTATTAATTTTTTATTTTTATTTTTAACTAGAAATATCAAAATGTTAATTACAAATATTAATAAAAAAGTTTCAATTAATTTTTTAATTAGACAATGTTTAAAATATCTATTAAAAGTGTTAATATTTATATTAATTAACATTTGTATTTGACTAAATAATAGTAATATTATTGTTATATAAAAATTTAATATAATAGTTAATATTTGGACACTATATTGCTCTTATTTACTCCGGCTAATCAATTATTAAGTATTATATGTTTTAAATTTATAATTGTGAAAATTTTGAATTTAATTAATTACATGTTATTATGTTAAAACAACAATTGTTCTTTATATATACGTTACACACATATCAAGGGTAATACCTATTAGGATTCCCAAGTTGAGCCAAACATTGGCATCCAAATCCTATGTACATTTTTGGGAATCTTACAATGCTAACCAAACAAAAATATTTCCATGAGGCAGACATCCTTTTCCTAGGAATGAGATTCCTAGGAATGTTATTCTATGAGAATATTTTTTATATCACAAACCAAGTTGACCCTCAGATTCTAGTAGGGCCTTACTATTAGGGTAATATATGTTTGTATTTAGTGTTTGAAGAATTTATATGTAGTTACATTTTTTTAGATACTGCATGAACACTTAGCAAGAAAATTTTGCAAGAAAGCTTTGGGCCAATATATGCTACTCGGGTCAAATATTAGATCATCTATTAAACTAGATGATTAAGAAACTCTTAGCACTTGCATTATCAGTCGAGTTATGCACCAATAAGGGCCCCTTTATGGATTCCTATTGATTTGGTTGGTTAGTTTGGTCTAAATTGGGAACTAGATAGAATAACTTGAATAGTCATAGCAAGAAAAAGGGATTGAATAGTGATAGCAAGGAAAAGGGATTTGCTAGTTCTCAACTTTAAGATATTGCCCCAGATTAAGCAAAATGCAAAAGAGTATCATATGTAACCATTGCTGGTGGGACTTAAAAAGGCTTTGTACTGTTACGTTTTTCTTGGATCCTAGGAAGCATGGACTTTGGGCTTTGGATTTAGATATGTATGGATCTGGACCTAATGCATTACAAAATCTTATTGAGTGTCCAAATTCAGACAGATTTAAATCTAAGCGAGAAATCTATGCCCAAACATCATGCAAATGTTTGTGATCCAACACACTGCTCAATTATTACATCTGAAAATATGGAGCTTTCAACACTAATAGCTCAAGGTTCATTCATGAACTTGTTCATGTTGGCTGAAATTGGTTCCCTGGTGCATGGGGCCTCCTATGATTGCATCCAGGTAGGGTTGCCACGAACTCAAAAGTGGTCACCCTCCTACCCTTTTGTTTTTACTTGGGTGAAGTGGTGCGCATCGTAGTAAGTAGATGTGCATCATAGTAAGAAAACATGTGAAGATCTTTGGCACTTTCTTTGAAAGAGAATTATAAGGTCATTTCTTATGACTAATGTACAATTTTCTGATACTCAGGTGCCAGAGGATCAAGACCGAATTCACTTTCGAGTATAACTATCTCGAAGATGAACTTATCGTTTAGAAGATACGGACATGTATAGAATATCTGGCAGCATTTATATGAAGTTGGGAGTTCATTTGTTTGTACCATGTAACAATGCTTGATTATATTTCATTTTCTTTTAATGGGGAAGATTAATTAGAAGCATGGTATGCATTATGATTTGAACTTGTCACTGCAATACTTGAATTCCAAAGAAAAAAGTTTTTTCTTTTGTCGAAATGATGTAACCATTGAAACAGCAGATCTGTAGATTATTAAAAAACAAAGTATTCCTTTCCACGGGCTTTGGGCAGAGGCAGTGGTTGAGTGATGAACACATCATGCTTTATTATTTTCCAGTCATATCTCTCTCAAAATTAATTATAGAAATATTTTAGGCATGTGAAAGTTAAGTAACAAGGCAAAGTGAATTCAAGTGGATATTCCTTGTAAAATGTTTTAATTTGAATTATTTTTTAATATGTTTTTGTAAAAAATTGCTACTGTGAACAAAATACCTAACTTGCCAATAGGTCACTTTTATTTATAATATATATATCCAGCATGTTCTAATGACCATAATACCTTACAAATTCCTACTTATTAATACAACACTAACATATTAATAATATATTAAATGACTAAAAATAACCATTAAAAGAGATTAACTCAGTTTAATTTGCTTGTTCGAATTCTTCTAAATGATAATAAGTGATTAAAATACAATTTCATTTGCTTGTTTGAATTCTTTTAAATGATAATGCTAAAGTTCAGCACCCATGTTTCTATATAAATGACCGTGTGAGGAGTGCCAAAAATGTTTTGGAGTGATGCAGTTCTCAATGCTTGCATTTACCTCAATAGGATAACATTGTCTGTCGGAAATTTTCTTTTCTTGAGAAAGGAATTTGAGTTGGGAGGTTATGTTGTGATGCTAATGGTTCTTGTTTTTCTTCATATTCATTTGGAAAGCTAAAATCCCATGTAAAATATGGGCTTTTATTTAGCCTGTTACTCCTGACAGGTTTAATACTAGTGATTGGTATTAGGTTAGGAGATCTTGCAAGCTTTGCCTATTGATGTTTGCTTGCTTTGTTTCCAAGCAATGAAATGGATGTTCATTTAACATTGCCCTTTTTCTTGAGGCATTTGGAGCTGAATTTTGGTATATGGAGGAAAAAAGGGTGTGCTCTTCTTCCTTGGAAAGGTTCCTTTTTGAAAGATTAATGGTTTTAGAGACCTTAAGAAGGCAAAGGTTATTTCAAAAAGTGCTACTTTTGTCATTGTGTAAAGCTTTTGGTTGGGGTGTTACAGAATTTTTAGAGGGTGTGTTCACCTAATGCCATCTAACAATCTTTGCGCATGTGGCGAAAGTACACGATGCAAAAGCATAAGTAAAAGCAGAGGAAAAATTTCAAAACTGAAAATTTTAAATAAAAAAGTTTAGATCTCAGAAGGGGCACAATTGGCAATATAATACAAGCAGCCTTGTTCTAAGCAATCTACATTCACCGCTTGTGCCTAGGCAGATGTCCATTTGTACCTATGCAAAATTCACCAAGATTTAGCATTTTTTGATAACCGTAATTTATGATCATTTGGAATCACTTTTATAGAAGTAATTTCTTGAACAAAAGTACTTATTTGAAAATAGTGAGGAATTACTTATTACAAGTACTTTTTCATAAAAGTATTTTTTCCTCAATTTACTATACTAATAGTCATTTCTTTATGATTTCCATATGAATTACTCAAGTCAACATTATGAAATTTTGTATTTGTGCTACATGGCCTCCAACTCAAATATGCTTTTGTCGCTTGTAGGGATGTATTATTCAAGAATTAATATTTAATCATGTCTATTTGCTCCCTTAATTTTTTATTTTTTATTTTTTAAATGTTTTGCCTTTGTGACTTCAACTCCCCTTTACTAGTACAATAATATTTTTCGCTCGGTCTGAAGCATAAACGTATCATCCTGGGGAGCACCGGTGTTGTTTGTAAAGAAGAAAGATGAGTTGATGTGGATGTGCATCGACTATCAGGAAATTAATAAGATGACAGTGAAGAACAAGTACCCGTTACCTCGTATTGACGATTTGTTTGGCCAGTTAAAGGGCATACAAGTTTTCTCTAAGATTCGATCTAGGTATCATCAGGTAAAAGTTAGGGCGGAAGATACTCCGAAGCCTGCATTCAGGACTCGGTATGCCCATTATGAATTCTTAGGTATGCCGTTTGGATTGACAAATGCTTCTGCATTGTTCATGGATCTGATGAACATGGTCTTCCACTAGTATTTGGATCAATTTGTGGTGGTGTTCATCGACGACATTCTGGTTTATTCGAGGAGCCCCGCGGAGCATGAAACTCATTTAAGACTGGTACTTTAGGTACTTAGGGAAAAGAAACTATTTGTTAAATTTAATAAATGTGACTTTTGGCTGGAACATGTTGTATTTCTAGGACATGTAGTGTCCAAAGAGGGAATTTTAGTGGACTTGAGCAAAGTGGAGGTGGTAGTTGATTAGGTGAGATCAAAAAATGTACATGAGGTTAGAAGTTTTTTGGTCTGACAGAATGCTATCGCCGGTTCGTTGAGGGGTTTTCTACGCTATTAGGTCCTTTGACACAACTTACGAGAAAGAACAGGAAGTTTGAATAGGCTAATGAATGCAAACAGAGTTTTTAGGAATTAAAGTAACGACTAGACATTGCCCTATTTTTTACCATTCCGTCAGGAGAGGGTGAATTTGTGATCTATAGTGATGCATCTCTGAAAGGACTCAGGTGTGTATTGATGCTGCAAGGAAAAGTTATTGCATACACTTCTCGCCAACTCAAGGAGTACGAGAAAAATTATCCGACGCACAACTTGGAACTGACAGTCGTAGTTTTTGCATTAAAGATCTAGATGCACTACCTATATGGTGAAAAGTGCGAGATCTTTACTAATCATAAGAGCCTTAAATACTTTTTCACCCAGAAGGAATTGAACATGAGGCAGAGAAGATGAGTTGAGTTGATTAAGGACTACGAATGTACCATTAGTTACCACCTAGAAAAGGTTAATGTGGTAGCTGATGCTTTGAGTCGAAAGTTGGTGGGTGCATCAGTTTCAGCGGTTGTTGTACATCATTAGATCAGGATGGACCTAGAGAGGTTGAGTGTAGAGTTAGTAGAAGGGAATTCACAGGAATTCATTGCCAGTTTGATTATTCTGCCAACCTTGCAAGAGAAAATTAAAGCCGCTCAGACGAAAGATGCAGAGTTAATGGAAATTATGGAGAAAGAAGTACGGAGCGAGAAACAACCAGAATTCAATGTTTCTGAGGATGGAGTTCTCAGGTTTCACACCAGGTTGTATGTACCTAACAACGCAGAGATTAAAAATACAATTCTGGAGGAGGTTCATTGCTCTCTCTAGGCTGTTCATATGGGAAGCACGAAGATGTATAGAGATCTAGAAGAATCCTTCTAGTGGAGTAACATGAAGAGGGGGATTTTCAGATTCGTGGAACAATCTCTGACATGTCAGCAGGGGAAAGCATAGCACTAGAGGCCAACGGGACCACTTCAACCACTTGATATCCCTAAGTGGAAATGGGAACATATCTCGATGGACTTTGTATCAGGGTTGCCTTCAGCGGTGTATGGATAGAACGCCATCTGGGTAAGAGTGGATCGACTGATGAAGACTGCGCACTTCGTTCCAATCAGAATTAGTTATTCTATGAATAGGCTGACAGAAATTTATATGTAGGAGATTGTACGACTTCATGGCGTCCTAGTTTCCATTGTTTCAGATTGAGATGCATGGTTCACGTCTTAGTTCTGAAAGAGTTTGCAGGATGCCTTGGGATCTCAATTCACTTTCAGAACCGCGTTTCACTAGCAGACGGATGGGTAGTCCGAGAGGACCATTCAGATTTCTAGAGAATATGCTGCGGGCGTGTGCGTTGGATTTTGAGGATGGTCTTTGGAAGAGTTTTGTATGATATTGTAATCTCTCGTGACATTGTGTGTAACCATGGTATTCCTCCGCCATAAGTGAGGGTAGTTAATAAACTTGAGACGGGGCCGTTTTGTGGTTAGCTACCGAGTCTTTTACAGAGATGGATCGTGAGTTAAAGATGTGATTGGTAATAGTTAGTGAATTTCAAGGACAAAATTCTTTTAAGGAGGGGAGAATGTAGTGACGAAAAAAAAAAAATATTATTAAGATTAATTATTAATTAATTAATTAAATATTATTATATTGAATTAATTAAATTATGTAATATGATGGTTATATATATATGCCTAAATATATAAGGATAAGCGATAAATATATGTATATATATAAGTATATAATATAATATTATTATAATATAAGTTATTGTTAGAAATGGTGTATTCCCAAGAGGGGGGGGGGTGAATTGGAATTTAAACTTTCTTCCTAGGTTCAACTAATCCTACAATCAGTATTATATAAACCTAGGGTCTTTTTATGCGATTCCAAATGCGTAGATAAAAATGATGTGGAAATTAAATCAAACACATCATTTAGACCAAAACATACATGTGCGGTAAATATAAAGTACATAAATATAAACAAAACACACGATATGTTATCGGGGTTCGGCCAACTGTGCCTATGTCCCCGCTTCTAGCTCGCAAGCTGGAGGATTCCACTAATAGCTCACTTAAGGGTGGAGCAGCACCGTTTACAATCAGGTCAAATTAACACAGGGCTGACCTCAACCTTAACCAGGTCAATTGAGGCTGACCTCAACCTATATGCCTTAATAGGACGACGCGCCTAACTTTCCTAACCAGGTCTAAGCCAATCTGGGACTATTCCAGGGCTAGTCTCCCTCTTCAGGCCCGTGCCTGGAAATACAACAAATGTGTATTACAATCAAATGGTATAGTGATTGTCTTTTGTGTAAAGCAGATATGTACCCAGATGCGCGTAATAACATACACCACAATATGATTCAATATGTAAGCTCAATGTGGTAGATGGTTCAACTCTCGAAGGTATTTTCTATTAGTGTAATGCATACGTGAGAGTGTCAAACAAGCAATCTTTGTATCACAAGATATTCAACCAATAAGTTCACACAAAGATGTCAAGTCTCAAGTATTTCAATCAGCAGGGTATCTCAAGCATGTAAGTATCAAATGATGTATATACTTGGTTTGCAAAAGATGTGTAATCTTTGTATTCAGCAAATAATGTATGAGTGAAAGAATATTGCAACGAGGATCACTATCACACAAACAAATATCTCTTCAAATATTTTACAAGATAAAAGCGCAATAGATATTTGGAAGTGTTTGAAAAGTTTTTGAAACCAAAAACACATACAATCTTCTCAAGATCTTGCAATAAAGGTGCAAGCTTAGAAGATCTAACAAAGTTTTCTTAGGATAGACTTATCAACAAAGTCCCCTAAGAATCCTTAGGTTTTGTTCTCAAATAAAATTTTGTCAAGCAAATAAAACAAGGAGAGCAATCCCTTCCAAACACACACTCAATCCACTTACAAATGATGTAGGCACTAATAGAAGGTAAGCTTGAGTGAATGAGGCTAAAAAATGAGTAGTATAGGCTTTTGAATTTTCAAAGAATTCTCCCCTAATCAAAGTGGTTAATCCATCCTAATTTTCTCAAATGATCTCATATATATAGGTATAGGAGAAAATATGACCGTTGGGGACCTATTGGGTATTATTAGGGAAGTTTAATGATGTTTAAAGCATTTAAACCCTGTTTAAAAAATATTTAACTGCGGTAAAAGTCAGGGCAACCCGAGAGGTCCGGTCAACCAGAAATGTTTCAGTCGACCAAGTCTCATATGGTTCGGTCGACCAAGGGACTTTTGAACTGAGGGCTTGGTCGACCAGGAGAGGGTGATTTCTCAATTTTTCGATGTTCAGTCGACCAGGCCATTTTGAACTGACTGGTTCGGTCGACCAGACCGCTGGAATTTCTCCCGAGGACCCTCAGTCGACCAGGTAGTTGGAGTACAAAACTGGCTCGGTCGACCAGATGGTCAAAATGTTGACCTAGGGAGGTTTCGGTTGACTGGGGCCTTTTGAACTACCTGGCTCGGTCAACTAGGGGCTTGGTCAACTGTTGACCCAGGCCTGGTTTGGTCGACCAGGGCAGAATGAACTACGTGGTTCGGTTGACCGAAAGTACACCAAGTGTGCATTTCGGTCCCATTTCAAAACATATGAACCCTGTTCAAGTGCCTAATACATGCAAGTGCAAATGTGAGTGTCCTAAGGTCACTTAGGATCTAATTTTGAATACACCGAAAAAGTCTGGTGTCGGTCGACTGAAGGGTGTTCCCTAAGGTCTGTCTAAGGTCATTTTCCTTTTGAGCTTACGTATTAAGCCATGTAGGTGATGCATGCAATGATTACAATCAAAGCCCTATTTACTATTACATACCTTTCCTACTTAATTACTACAGACCCGAATATAAATTACAACAAATAAATTATATCTAGGGTCTTCATCTTCGTTTTCCTTCGGGTCTATGAGTGCCATCATAGGATACTACAAAGATAAACTTGCACATCAACTCGGAAGTCATTGAATACCTAAGTATTTTTCATAATCAAAACAGGGTATGACCTATAGGGTCAACAGTTATATTATAACTTACTCAGTAAGTTAACTTGAGATTGAATTTCAATCTCATGATTTCAATTCTTCTTTCCCTCAAGCATCTCTCTACGCCTCCCTCTCTCTCTCTCTCTCTCTCTCTCTCTCTCTCTCTCTCTCTCTTCGATTTCCTTTGCCAAATGTGCGTCGATCGAAGAACATAAAATACCCCTGAGTTCCATTCTCCGCCATCAACATTTTAATCGGAGTGGATTTGTCGTAGGAGCGTCGTAGGCACCACTCCTAGGATAAGGTAAACCCACTCATTCTATTCAAATTTTCCTCAATCTTTAGCCAAACTGATGATTAGAAATCCTCATGATGATCTAGGGGCGTTTCTCTACAAGTTTAACGGAGTAGATTTTTTAACTGAGCTTTCTAGGCACCACTCCAAGGCTAGGGTAAGATTTAGGGAATTAAGCAAATTTGATGTTTTTGGGAGTTTAATCATTTATTTGGAATTTGTGGGCCTGAGGAATGTTAAAATAGAATTTTACCACGGGTTGAGTTGATTAAACTAGGATTTATGAATTTAGGGTTCGTGTGAGAGCCGTAGGTGCAGTTTTGGGATCCCTGTAGGCGTAGTTTTGGGAAAACAGGTAAGGGGATTAAGTTAAGTCAGATTTTTATTAAAGTTGAACCGATTAAATTGCTATATATATAAATATATAAATTTATGATTTCAAGGGTTATTTCGAAAACTGACCGTTCAAAGTAGACCTTATAAATTTAGGATATATGATATGGTATTTTGGATAAAATGAACGGTGGAAAATAGGGTTTTATCTTACGAACTTCAAATTGTGTTTTCTTGGTTGTTTAAATGGCTATATTCAAATATTGAAATTGTGTGGCAGGTGAATAATCGGTATGGGTTATGGTATAACTGAATTTGGGTATAGTTGTGAAAAATACTAACTTGTTTGTGAAATATACTGGAACTGCCTTTGAAAAATAATGGGTTTTATTTAATGGTTGTAGGCCGGGTTTTACTTGACAGTCAGGGGCCGGGTTTTATTTAAAGAGTCAGGTTTTGTTTGATGGCCGGGGGTCGGGTTTTATTAAATGGCAGGTTGTAAATGAAATGGGATTTATACTGCAGTTTTTATTACTTAAATTGCATGATATGGTTTGAGAACCCTGATGACCAATTGTATTATGAGGATGGTACCTTTGCTAAGGAATTATTTTGAGACCGGGTGTGCCTACACTTTACTGAGAGGTGTAGGGTGGTCTCCGCCATTTAGCCTGCGTAGGATGGAGTACCTTCCCTAGAGTTCGGACAAGGAAGTGGTATGGCTACCGGACCTATAACTGAGTTGTGGATGCCTGAAGACGTACTTGTAGATGGTTACTTTGATTGTGTCTGGGCTGATCTCCTAGGGTATAAGTCTAGACTTCAGACCGCACAACCTCTCTCATGGAGGAAGTAAATGGTGTTTAGTCCTAGGGAGTGTCTTTTATGCATATCTGTTAATTTATGTAAATGGTGTTTTTATTTATTGAACTTGTTTATATGGAGAAAGTAACTGCATATCTTTCAACTGTAAAGGTGTAAGTATTTGTTTACTAATTAAAATGCATGAATGTTTATGGTTAAGTAAACTCTCTGCCCGAGGGCTTGCTGAGAAAGACGAGTACCCTGATAAGTATCAGTTGTAGCCATACCAGGTTGCATAGTGTATCAGAGCAGAGGGGAGCTACATGTATGGGCGTGTAATCTCCCCTATCCTCGGAAACTTTTGCTTATAATAATTGTGTGTGTGTGTGGGTAGGGCTTGTGAATGTTTTTATAACTATGATTATTTAACAAATAATAATATTTGGTATACACTAAAACTCGCGTTGGCCACACACTGGTATTAACTTAATCTGCCTTACTGAGAAGTATCTCACCTCTATATACAAATCATTTTTCAGGACTATCTCGGGATTGAGCTTAGCAAGCTCTGGGGCGGGGTGATAGCTAGTTTCAGTTTTTGTGAGTGTTTGTAAGAACTCTAATGTATTAAGTTATATTTGAAGTCCCTGGATGTGAATAATGGTTGTATGGACTTAGTTGGTTTTGTATGATATTATGGATTGTAATATGAATATTTGGAGACTTTTGTGTGTAAGGTAGTTTAGAACTTTGGTAATGTATTTGGAGTATCATTTATTTCCACTGCATTTATATTATGATTATGGTATCAGGTACTCAGACGTCACTAAAGTAGCACCCTGGGCCATGTGGCGGGTTCGGGTGTTACAGGTGGTATTAGAGGCTAGGTTTGTTAGGTTCAGGAAACTTTGTTAGTAGAAGATTACTAGAGTATAGGTTGAGAGAAGATAAGGATAGGAATGGGTAGATTATGCGAGTCTTGGTCTGGAAGCTTAGAGGCGGAAATCCTTTGACGGTATTTTGTGTTTTTCATGGAATAACGATTTTAGGAAAGCCATGGTAAATCCATCGATGGTTTCTTTTCTGGGTGGAGAGACTGGAACTTGGAAATTTAAGTGAGAACGTTAGGTCAGTTGAGTTTGTGCGTAGTGCCGGTGTTATAGTTAGAGGTAGATACCTTGGCGGTTTTGTGGTAGAATTGTGTAAACGATTCTTTTAACTACAAACTCATAGGTTGTATTATTTCTTCATTCCATACTTGCATCAACCATGATAAATGTGGAATTTCTAAGTTGGTTTCTATCCTATCTTTAGGATGGATTCTAGGGGGAAGGACATTGTAGCTGGAGGATATAATCACGTGGATACTTCCAGTGAGGATGATATGGATGCTTCGGCAGTGTTGCGAAGTATAGTGCGGCAGGCTATGAAAAAGAACCGGAGGGGCTCTAGAGCACAGGATCGGCCATCGGGTGGTTGGGGCTGCACTTTTCAGTAGTTTACCTAGACGAATCCGTTGACTTTTGCAGGAGGGGCGAACCCGATCGTAGCTAAAGATTGGGTTCAGGAGATAGTGGAACTGTTAAGTATGCTAGAGTGCACAGAGGAGAAGAAAGTGCGGTACGCTACTTTTAATCTAGTGGGGGTAGCGAAGAGGTGGTGGAGATCAGCAAAAATGGTGGAGGAATAGTGGCCAGGACCTGCGGCTATTACGTGGAGCTGTTTCAAGGAGGTTTTTTTCGACAAGTACTTCCATACTGCTACTAGAGAGGCTAAGGCAGAGGAGTTCCTGAATCTGACGCAAGGACACTTGACCGTACAGTAGTACGTGACCAAGTTTATAGAGCTATCCTACTTTGCTCCATACATGATCCTGGATGAGCCAGAGAAGGCCCGGAGGTTTGAGAAGGGTTTGAGGCAGGGAATACGCGGACAAGTGGTGATGTTGTTGACTAAAAGTTTTTCTGAGTTGGTGGACAAGGCCATGGCAGTTGAGGCTAGTATCCAGGAGGGTGAGAGAGTAGTAAACCAGAAGAAGAGATCCTTGCCTCAGGGATTTCAGACTATTACCAACAAAGGTACATGGAGAAGGCCTAGTAATTTCACGGGCCAATGGCAGAAGATGGGACATCGAGCCCATCAGAGGAATCCACCATGTTCTACCTGTCCTAGATGCCATCAGAAGCATTGGGGCAAGTGCAGGGGTGGACCAACTAGCTGCTACTGGTGTGGTGGGGCTGGACATATGGCGTGGGACTACCGTGCGACGTTGAGTCACACTCCTCCACAACATTAGTATCAGGGAGGTAACTAGGCACCCCGAGGTAGTCACTAGAGGGGCATCGCCCAGGCGCGGGTGTACTTGCTTACATCGGAAGATGTGGAGAACGCCAGGAACGTGGTGACATGATCTATTTCCATTTTTTTGAATGGTGCTATTATGTTGTTTGACTCAGGTGCGACACACTCTTTCGTGTCTCGAGGATTGGTTAAATTGTATGAGGTATAGACATAGTTGTTAGATGCCGAGTTAGGTGTGGTCACACCGACAAGGTCAGTTGCTGTGTGTAGTAAGGTGATCAGAGACTACTCAGTGGAGATTCAGGCGAGAATGCTGCCTGCTAACTTAATTGTTTTTGACATGCATGGGTTTGATGTCATTTTGAGGATAGATTGGCTAGCATCCAGCTATGCGAGTATCGATTGCCAAAGGAAGGAGGTAGTCTTTAGACCTCCAGGGGAGCAAGAGTTTAAATTCGTTGGGTCGAGTGTGCGCTCTACACCACAGATCCTTTCAGAAATTCAGGCAAAGAGGTTACTTATGGAGGGTAGCCAGGGGTACCTTGCATTTGTAAAAGAAGCATTGAAGGAGGGACTTAAGTTGAGGGATATCCTAGTGATAAGGGAGTTCTCGAATGTGTTTCCTAAGGACTTACCGAGATTACCTCTCAATCGCGAGGTGGAGTTTGCCATTGAATTAAATCCAGGGATAGCACCAATTTCTAAGGCTCCATATAGAATGGCTATGACTAAATTAAAGGAGCTGAAGGAGAAGTTGTAGGAACTACTTGACAAAGGGTTTATTAGACCAAGCATACCACCCTAAGGAGCGTCGGTGTTGTTTGTAAAGAAGAAATATAGGTCAATGAGAATTTGCATTGACTACCAGGAAATTAATAAGTTGACAATATAGAACAAGTACCCGTTACCCCGTATTGACAATCTATTTGACT
The DNA here is from genome assembly GCF_029873635.1 of Malania oleifera. Taxonomy (NCBI): domain Eukaryota; kingdom Viridiplantae; phylum Streptophyta; class Magnoliopsida; order Santalales; family Ximeniaceae; genus Malania; species Malania oleifera. The sequence continues at coordinate 86,316,637 of NC_080429.1, read as the reverse complement.
AGTTAAAGGGCACACGGGTTTTCTCTAAGATAGATCTGCAATCCGGGTATCATCAGGTAAAGGTTAGGGTGAAAGATATTCCAAAGACAACATTTAAGACTCGGTATGGCCATTATGAATTCTTGGTTATGCCGTTTGGATTGACAAATACTCCTGTAGTGTTCATGGATATGATGAACAGGGTCTTCCACCGGCATTTGGATCAGTTCGTGGTGGTGTTCATCGATGACATTCTGGTTTATTAGAGGAGCCTCATGGAGCATGAAGCTCATTTGAAACTGGTACTTAGGGAAAAGAAACTATTTGTTAAATTTAAGAAATGCGAGTTGTTTTTGGAACATGTTGCATTTCTAGGACATGTAGTGTCCAGGGAGGGAATTTCAGTGGACCCGAGCAAAGTGGAGGTGGTAGATGATTGGGCGAGACCGAAAAATGTGCATGAGGTTAGAAGTTTCTTGGGTTTGGCAGTATACTATCATCGGTTTGTTTAGGGGTTTTCGAGGCTATTAGGTCCTTTGACGTAACTTACGAGAAAGAACAAGAAGTTTGAATGGACTAATGAATGCAAGCAGAGTTTTCAGGAATTAAAGCAACGACTAGTCACGGCCCTAGTGTTGACCATTCCGTCAAGAGATGGTGGATTAGTGATCTATAGTGACACATCTAAAAAAGGACTCGAGTGTTTCTTGATGCAGCAAGATAAGGTTATTGCATATGCTTCTCACCAACTCAAGAAGTACGAGAAGAATTATCCAATACACGACTTGGAGTTGGCAGTTGTAGTTTTTGCATTAAAGATCTGGAGGCACTACCTATACCGTGAAAAGTGCGAGATCTTTACTAATCATTAGATCCTTAAATACTTTTTCACCCAAAAGGAATTGAACATGAGGCAGAGAAGATGGCTTGAGTTGATTAAGGACTATTTACCACCTAGAAAAGGCTAATATGGTAGTTGATACTTTGAGTCGGAAGTCGGTGGATGCGTTAGTTTCAGTGATTGTTGTATAACATCAGATCAGGATGGACCTAGAGAGGTTGGGTGTAAAGTTAGTAGAAGGGAATTCATAGGCATTCATTGCCAGTTTGATTATTCAGCCAACCTTGCAAGAGAAAATTAAAGCCACTCAGAAAAAAGACGCAGAGTTAATGGAAATTGTGGAGAAAGTACAAAGTGAGCAACAACCAGACTACAATGTTTATGAGGATGAAGTTCTCAAATTTCACACCAGATGTTGTGTAACTAATGATGCGGAGATTAAAAAGACGATTCTGGAGGAGGTTCATCGATCTCTCTATGCTATTCATCCGAGAAGCACAAAGTTGTATAGAGATTTGCGAGAATCCTTCTGGTGGAGTAACATGAAGAGGGAGATTTCCAGATTCGTGGAATAGTGTTTGACATATCAGCGGGTGAAAGTAAAGTACCAGAGGCTTGCGGGACCACTCCAACCGCTTGATATCCCTAAGTGGAAGTGGGAACATATCTTGATGGACTTCATATCGGGGCTACCTTCAGCGGTGCATGGATAGAATGCCATCTGGGTAATAGTGGATCAGCTGATGAAGACTGCACACTTAGTTCCAATCAGAATTAGTTATTCTATGAATAGTTTGGCAAAGCTTTATGTGCAGGAGATTGTACGACTTCATGGCGTCCCAATTTCCATTGTTTCAGATCGAGATGCATGGTTCACCTCTCGGTTCTGGAAAAGTTTGCAAGATGCCTTCAGATCTCAATTCACTTTAGTACCGCGTTTCACTTGCAGACGGATGGTTAGTCTGAAAGGACCATTCAAATTTCTAGAGAATATGTTGCGGGTGTGTATGTTGGATTTTGAGGATGGTCTTTGGGAGAGTTTTTTATGATATTGTAATCTCTCGAGACATTGTGTGTAACCACGGTATTCCTCCTCCATAAGTGAGGGTAGTTAATAAACTTGGGACGGGGCCGCTATGTGAGTGGTTGCCGACTCTTCTATAGAGATGGATTGTGAGTTAAGGATGTGATTGGTAACAGTTAGCGAATTTCAAGGATGAAATTCTTTTAAGGAAGGAAGAATGTAGTGACCTAGAAAAAAAATTATTATTAAGATTAATTATTAATTAATTAATTAATTATTATTAAATTAAATTAATTAAATTAAGTAATATGATGGTTATATATATATATAACTATATATATATATATATATATATATGCCTAAATATATAAGAATAAGTGATAAATATATGTATATATATAAGTATATAATATAATATAATATTATTATAATATAAGTTATATTATAACTTAGTCAGTAAGTTAACCTGAGATTAAATTTCGATCTCAGGATTTCAATTCTTTTTTCTCTCAGGCATCTCTCTACGTCGCTCTCTCTCCTCCACCTTGCCTCTCTCCTCGATTTCCTTGGCCAAACGTGCGCCGATTAAATAATGGAAAATACCCCTAGGTTCTATTCTCTGCCACCGACATTTTAACCGAAGTGGTTTTGTCGTTGGAGCGTCGTAGGCACCACTCGTGGGATAAGGTAAACCCACTCACTCTCTTCAATTTCTCCTCAATATTTAGCTAAACTGACGATCAGAAACCATCACAATGATCTAGGAGCGTTTCTTTACAAGTCTAGCGGAGTAAATTTTTGAACTGGGCTTTCCATGCACCACTCCAAGGCTAGGGTAAGATTTAGGGAATTAAGAAAATTTGATGTTTTTGGGAGTTTAATCATTTATTTGGAATTTGTGGGTCTGGGGAATGTTAAAATAGTATTTTACCTGGGGTTGAGTTGATTAAACTAGGATTTATGAATTTAGGATTCGTGTGAGCGCCGCAGGCGCAGTTTTGGGATCCTTACATGCATAGTTTTGGGAAAACAGGTAACGGGATTAAGTTAAGTCAGGTTTTTATTAAAGTTGAACCAATTAAACTGCTATATATATATATATATATATATATATATATATTAACGCCCCAAACCTGAAAAACCGGTCTGATGCGTTACATGTGAATAAACCGTGCTTCGTGGCGACCTGAACCCGCCTTGTGGGACTCGGATGCCACGTCATTCATTTTCCTGTACCTGATATTCTATTAATAATTATGCAGCGAAAAACATAACTATTATCCTCTATCATATAAAATACCAGAGTTTTCTACTTTTATTTATATACCAAAATTAACTTTTCATCTACTTGTAATCACATATACACATCTCCAAAAACATAATCCACAACTTCATGTATTCAACAACCATCCTTTTCTCAGAATACTTAAAACATAAAACATAAAATTTATACATTCCCAAAAGTATCATAAGAAATTATACCCTTTTTATTTCTATATTCCAAAAATGATATAACAACCTCGAGCTCTCTAAGCTCAATCTCGTGGAGGTCCTGAAAAAGATAAATTTGTAATTAGGCGAGACACATCTCAGTAAGGGAAGAAACAGTATATTAAATTAGCGTGTGGTCAACATGAGATTTAAAAATAACATATTTATATCATTTGCAAACCATTAGCATAAATTCTGAAATCATTTCCCAAGCCTAATCAAACACATGTAAGGTATTTTACCCATGAAACTACCCAAGGATAGGGATGCTTACCCGCCCATACAAGTAGCACCCCTCTGCTCTGATACTTTAGGCAACCAAAGGTCACAAATTAAGCATACCAGGAAACTTACCTTACTCAGTAAGCCCTCAGGTGAAGAAGTAATCTCGTACCCACATAATTCATACAAAATTTTACCAGTGAAGGCCCTAGAGAATAGGAAAATTTACTCGCCCATACAAGTATTTCCCTCTACTCTAGTACATTATGCAGCCTATTGTTACATCTAATACTTACCAGGGCACTCGCCTTTCTCAGCAAGTCCTTGAGCGAAGAGTTTGCCCTGCCCAAACATAACATGTTCTACTAGTCTAAATACTAATAATACCATAATACATTATTCTGTTTGTCATTATTCTGTAATTCACATCTGTTCATGTTCTTAGCTTTGAAATTTCATAGCGTTTCACTTTACATGGCTCTTTCCCATTTTGCATTGTTAACATATCACATTTCATTTCCATTTCGTTCATTTCCATTTCATTTTCATTTTCATTTTAATCCATAAAATACTCAACATCTTCTCCGCTGTGGTTGTTTAGTTCGGCATCTTTTCAGTCGTGGTTGTTTAGTCTTGGCATCTTTTCACCATGTTTGTTTAGTCTCAGCATCTTTTCAGCCGTGGTTGTTTAGTCTTGACATTTTTTCATCCGTGGTTGTTTAGTCTTTTCAGCCATGGTTTTTTAGTCTTGACATCTTTTCAGCCATGGTTGTTTCTATAGTTGCATTAACACTTATATGCAGCATATTCTATATAACATTTCGTTTCAGTGCATTTCCTATATAACGTGCATCTCATACATATAACATAGTCCCACACAAAGTTCTATTTTACTTATGCCATACTATTTAACGGTAAAATTCATATATATATATATATATATATTTTTTTATATATTCCCCGTAAAATAAGTCAACCTACATTTAACATTCAAATACTGAAAATATACCTTAAGCCAACCTACATTTAACATTCAAATACTGAAAGTATACCTTTCTTATCTTACATAATTATCCTGTAAATATCTTTCACTTTCATCAGTTCATTTTCGCATATATATATATATATATATATATATATATATATATTTAATAAACAGCCCTATACTCAAAAAACATAATTTAAATGGCTAACATTTTTGAATTCATACAAAAACATATACATGCATATACATAACATATTTCATTTTCCATTTAATTCATAAAAAATCGGTTTAATATATATTCCCCCTTACCTAGTTTCTTGAACTACGCCAACAGGGTCCTCGAGAAGATACTTGTGGCGCTCACCCGAACTCTGAATAAAAAATCCTAGTTCCATTAAATCAACCCTATGCCTCCCTATAGATGAAAGAATATGAGAAGAATTACCCTACCCATGATCAGGAGTTAGCAGAGGTGGTTTATGCGCTGAAAAATTTGGAGACACTATATGTATGGGCGTAGGTATGATATTTTCACTGATCGTAAGAGTTTGAAATATTTTTTCACACATAAATAATTAAACATGAGGTAGAGAAGGTGGCTGGAGCTGATAAAAGACTACGACTGTACCATCAGTTACCACTCGAGAAAGGCTAATGTGGTAGTTGATACTTTGAGCCGGAAATCAGTGGGAGCAGTAGTGTTAGCAGGGATGACTCAGTATTCGATTCAGATGGATTTGAAAAGACTTAGGGTGGAACTCATAGAGGGTGATCATAAGGTATTTATTGTTAATCTAGTATTACAGCCGACCTGCAGGAAAGGATTAAAGCTGCTTAGAGGTTTGATGCAGAGTTGGTAGAAGTCATGGATAAAGTACAAAATGGTCAAAAGGCAAACTTTAGTATCTCATATTATGGGGCTCTAAAGTTCTGTACCAGGTTGTGTGTACCTGCAGACATGCTAATGGGTGAAAGAAAGATTGTTAAGTTTGTAGCACAGTATTTGACATGCTAATGGGTGAAAGTTAAGCATTAGAGACCGGCGGGATCATTGCAGCCACTTCGCACCCCTGAGTGGAAGTGGGAACATATAGCGATGAATTTTGTCATAGGATTACCATCGGTACTACATGGACAGGACGCTATTTGGGTAGTCGTAGATCGATTTACAAACACTACCCATTTCTTGCCTGTCAAAATTAACTACTCCATGAGCAAATTAGCGAATTTGTATATTCAGAAGATAGTTAGACTGCATGGTGTGCTAGTGTCCATTATATCAGATAGAGACCCACGATTTACATATCAGTTGATGTTCAACACATCATTTCACCCTCAAATAGATAGGAATATGGAGAGGATGATATAGATACTAGAGGATATGCAGTGAGCATGTGTGTTGGACTTTGGGGGAAATTGGATGCAGTTCATGTCACTGATCGAATTTGCGTATAATAATAACTATCAGGCTAGCACTGGGATGGCACTGTATGAGACGTTATATGACACGAGATGCCGATCCCCATTGTACTGGGATGAGATTGGGGAAAAACCAGATTTTGGAGCTAGATCTAATACAGCAGACTCATAATAAAGTCAGACTCATCAGAGATATGATTAGAACAGCACAGAGTTGGCAGAAGAGTTATGTAGATACTCGCCGACGTGATTTGGAGTTTGACGTAGGAGATCATATATTTCTAAAAGTGGCACTAATGAAAAGAGTTATGAGATTTGAAAGGTAAGGTAAATTGAGCCATAGGTATATCGGATCATTCAAAATTCTTGAAAGAGTGGGTTCAATTGCCTATAAATTGACATTACCACCGATTTTGTCTAGAATTCACAGCGTATTTCACGTCTCCATGTTAAGAAAATGCATCCCAAATCACTCCTATGTGATCAATTATGAGACATTGGAACTTGATGATGCCTTATATTATGAGGAGGTGCCAGTGCAGATTTTAGACTAGAAGGAACAAGAGCTGCGAACAAAGAAGATTCCACTGGTAAAAGTGTTATGGTGCAATCATGTAGTAGAGGAAGTTTCATGGGAATTAGAGGAACAAATGCGCTAGAGATACCCACACCTGTTTAGTGAGACCCAGGGTTGAACTGGGAAAAAGAAAGTGAATAACAAGGTGTATATTTTGACTTGTATAGTATAGGATAAATAGTGTTTTTGTTTTTGTTATAAATGGTTTTAGGGGAATTTTCTTTTGTTATTCATGATTGTAATCCTCCATAACCCTTTTTTTGTAACCACAGTATTCGTCCGATATAAGTGAGGGTAATTAATAAAATTGGAATGTTTCTTTAAGGATGGAAAGGTGATAAATAGCAATTTCAAGGACGAAATTTTATAAAGAGGGGAGCATGTAGAGACCCGAAAAATTTAAGTTATGAAAGTATTAAAAGAAAATAAATGAAAGAGAAGGAAAAAGGAAAAAAAAGGGGGATCAGCAGGGGTTCATTGACGAACCAACGGTCTTCATCGACGAATGTCCCTTTACGCCTTGTTGGCGAAGGACACATGTCTCGTTGACGAAGAGATACTGAGAGCGGAGAATTTCTAACTATTAAGGGTTTGTCGACAAACTCATTACCTTCATCAGCAAACGCTCTTCTGTGGTTCATCGACGAGTCCACGTGTCTCGTTGACGAAGTCACGTGGCCAACGATCTATAAATATGTTAAAATCAGGTTTCAACGTAAAAAACTCATTTCTCTCATTTCTCTCTCTCTAGGTTCGGTTTCTCTCCCTTCTCTCTTCATTTCTCGCTCCGTTTAAGCCCGTCTCGACGATCAGAAGTTACCACGGGGTTTGTGGGAGAGATTCTCTACAACTTAACTAGAGCAGATTTTTTATTTGGAGTTCTTGGGCACCATCCCAAAATCAGGTTAAGTAAGATATTTTAGGGTTTAAATGTTTATTTGGAGTATATAAGGCCTAGGAAGTGTAAAATGAGAAATATTTTGGGAAATGAGTTAATTAATTTGGGAAAAATGTGAATATCAAGGTTTTGAGTTTTGAACGCTACAAGTGTGGTATTGGGTTGTTAACAGGCCTCTCAATAAGTTAGGTAAGGGGAATAAATTATAGTAGCTATTTTTGGGAAAGGAATTTCTAATTTAAAGTATGTGAAAAATGAAATATGGTATTTTACTTGTGATTAATATGTTATAAATATTAGACAAAAATTGTGTGGCATGAGAAGTATGATATAATAGGTTTATAATGGGAATGTAATTGAAATTGGGATATATGATTTAAGTTGAGGAAAATGAGATTATGAAATATATGTTGAACTATTTTATGGAACATAATTGTGATGAAATGATTGTGAAAAATGAGATTATGAAATATTGGGATACATAATTGTGATGAAATGAGATTGTTTTATGGAAATGATGAAAAGTGGTATACAGAATGATTTTATGGAAAAACGAAGATATATATATATATATATATATATATATATATATATATATGCAATTTACTGGGAAATAATGAAATTTGGTATTTATATGTTTTTACTGAGAAATGTTGAAATACGAGAAATGAGATATTTATTATGAGAATTAAATGTGTGTAGAAAATGATGAGAATACTACTGATGTGATGAAATGAATGTGAATACCGAATGTGAATACTGTATTGTGAATACTGAAATGTGATTACTGAATTGTGAATACTAAACTGAGAATAATGAAATGTGAATTCGAAAATGTGGAAATGAGTACCCTGATGGGTTGTTGTTAATAGAGAGTACAGTATCGTTGCTAGCGAGGTATTAGTGCAACCACACGGTCTCGTGGAGAGTGTGGCATGACAGTCGATTGGGTCAATGAGAAGGGTAGTTTTGCCACTTGGAATCCAGACCATGAGCAGGCAAGCCAATCGTACTACAGACATGTGCTTACATTATTTTGATCTAACCGGGTAGGCTAACCGCGGTTTATATCTAACCTTCAGGTTGCATAACCTTGACCATGGGGGCAAGCATGGCATGGAGAATATCCTCAGGGCAGCCATGAGTTACAGACACATTGTGGATTTTGTTACTGGCAGATACTCTTGTGCTAGATTATGATTACTCATTACAGACGGGATAATGAACAGCCGTGGGTTATAAACACATTGAGATATTTATATGAGGATACCCATGGGCTAGAATGTGAAAGTGAGAATGAGAAAGAAAAGCTTATGAAAGCTATTGAAATATCAATATGAGAAAGAATAGTCTATGAATGAAAATATGAATATGATTTTTAGAAATAAGAAAGTATGTATATGATATGAAAATAATAAGAGAGCTTTGAAAACATGTTTTACATCCATATATGATTATGAAGACACATTTATATATATATATATATATATATATATTTTCTCCTAGTTGTTATATTTATTAGAATGGAATGTGTTATAATGTAATTGAACTCATACTGCTACACACTGTGAATAATTTATTCCATCTTACTGAGAGTTGTCTTACCCAAATATTTAAATATTTCAGGGAATCGTAACAGGCCAGGAGATAGAGCTCCAAGATAGAAGGGAGCTAGTACCCTGATAGACAGGGTAAGCATTTTGTGTTGGGAAATGTGTTTGTGTAATTCCCTGGGTTATGTTATGGATTTTTGGAGATGTTTATGGATGTTTAGTACTTTAGTTATTTGTATTCTGAATGGTATGTAAGTATGGACTTCTACTGTTAGGTATGTTTTTATATGATGGACTGATTACCCGGTATCCCACTTTGGGTCGGGTATTGATGATATATGGTATCAGGGTTTTGATATGATGATAATCATTATTATTATTATTATTATTTTTCAAAAAAAAGTGGTGGAAAAATTAGGTCGTGACAAGTTCTCTTTTAATCTATGTTTCTTTTAAATGCTAAAATTGTTTTACACTGAGTTTAGCCCTTTTTGCTAATGCCAAAAGGGGGAGAGATTTGTTGAGCAAAATGAAAAATATTTCTATACTCATTATTTTTATACTCCTTGCTTTTTTTTTTTTTTTTTTTAATTTTAAATGAAATGAGCATCTGAGTTTTAATGCTAAATCTAAATGCATGATAATTTTAAATGTCTTCTTTATTGAATATGCTTGAGCTTCATTGTTTATTTTTAAGTTATACATATTGTAAGGGGGAGCCTTTTCAGGCTGCACCCATTTTGCTCCCATGTGTTTGTCATCATAAAAAAGGGGGAGATTATTAAATTTTTGAAATCTGATCCTTGTTTTGATGCTGGTAGAGCACAAGTATATTATGTACGTATTTAGAATGTGAACATGTTTATCATTCATCATACATATAAGATTAAGGGAAAATGGAAGTTATGAGGAACTTAAAACTTATACACGTGTCGTGTTCCATGAAGAAGTGAAGAGCAAAAAGAAGAAGAAGACATATGTTTTTCCTTGTAATGCATTTAGTTTAAGGTTCAAATTTTTAATAATGCATATCTTGCATGATGTGGATAAATGCTAAAACATGACCATAGGGAAACACAATCTGCATGAAAAATCGTTTTCTAAAATGATAAAATCTTACAAAGGTTTTTAAAATGAATTTAAAGTCAAAAGTAGGGCAAAGCTCAAGATTTTTGCTGACCTTAGTCAACCGGCCCTTTCATGTGTTTTACACCTAAGTCGATCGACCATGTTTTTGGGCCAAATTCAAAGGCCCCGACAGACCGGCCCAATTCAAGCACGAAAGCCCCCGCTGATCGGTCCTAACTCTCAAAAAATTTTAAAATTCCCATCTGACCGATCTATATGCTTAAAAAAAAATACCCAATCAACTGGCCACTTGGACTAGCAGACCGGTCTTTAGGCCTAGCCAACTGAACTAGCAAAGGGTTGAAATCGCCCAAAGGCCAACCGACCAGAGGTCTCCCAAGTTGACCGAACCTTCCTGAAATTTGAATTTTGGCTTAAAGTCAATCGACTAGTGAAACCCTCGATTGACCGAACCTCTCGGGTTGATCAAATTTTCAAAACTAAATGGTCTTTATTTTTTGGTTAAACAAATTAATTAATTTCCACCGTGTCCCTTAATGGTCAAATTTTTGGGAATTCTATATATAACCCATTCATAAGCATAATTAAGGATCTTTAATTATCTGAAATTCTCTCTAAAAATATTTGAGCTTTATTTATTATTCTTATTCTCTCTCTTCTATTCTTTTGAAAAAATCCTTTTGAAAGAGAGCATTGATTATATTTCACTGCTTCCATTAGCATATTGATTGCTCTTGAAGGTTGTTGAAGATATATTTATTTGAGCATTAATTTTTATCAAAGATCATAATTTTCTCCTACTTGTTTATTTAAAAACTCTTCTTGGGAGAAAACCGTTTTTGGGTTATTGTTTACAAAATCTTGAGCATATATTAGCTCATTTACATTGCTTGGAAGATTTTGTATTACACATCAAATTTCTCCTCTCCATCCTTCATTTCCAAAATCATTTTTGAAGAAATTTTGTAAGTTATTCAAAAGACTTGAGCACACATTTACATTCATATCTTTTGTGCTTAAAAAGTCTTTTTGCTTTTGGGCTTTCAAAGATAAATCTTATTCTTTCAAAAACCATTGGAAAGCAAAACCCTAGGTTCTCCAACATTTTTATTGAAAAATATTTTTGGAGAAATATTTATTGGGGTAAAATCTTTGAAGTACTCATCATATACATTTTACTCAAAGATTGTAAAAGTTTTATTGTGAAAATTACCATACTCTACTGAGCATTATTTCATATCATATAAGAGTGCATCTAGAGCTTCAATTTGTACATCTTTGCTTAGTTTGAGAAGCACTTATTTGTTTAGAAAATTCTTATTGAATTTGTAACCGGTTTGGCTCAGCCCGGTGATTGAGTTGGGGAGACTCCACCCCATAAGGAGAGCTGGTTTAGCTCAACCCGGTTAATTGAGCTAGGAGGGCGCTATCTTGTAAGGTGTAAACGGTTTGGCCTCGCCCGTAAGTGAGCTAAGGAGACTCCGCCCTATAAGGAGTATTGTAAATGGTGTCACTCTACCCGGTTAAGTGAGCATATAGTGTAATCCTTAAGTTATTTGGCTTGAGGGGGGGATGCTGCCAGGATTGGAGGAACCTCGATAAAAATATTGTCTCTCTCTCTTGGCTATTTATCTTTCTTGCACATGTATGTTTATATTTGACTTATTGTGAATGATGTGCATGATTTAAATATTTCCAAAGATTGACATTTGAATTTGTAATTGCTTAAAAAGACCTTAGGTTGCGTTATACTGCTTGTTGATCTTAAAATAGAGGTAAATTGGCCTAGGAAATTTTTAAATACCCAAATCATCCCCCTCTTGGGAATACACCAATACTCTCAATTCCCAATTTACATCAATCAGCACAACCATTCATATGATCATAATAAACCGAATATGATGTTTGTAAAAGAAAAATCCATAAGATATTAAATTTCTTCATTATAAGATTAAGCTCATTCTCCCCGTAAGATTAAGTTCTCCTTCTTTTTGCATTTTGCTTTACTCTCTCCCTTTTTTATATAAGATTATTCATTTTGTAGTTTTGTTCGAAATTTTTCATTTTTATCTAAGATTATTCATTCTGCTTTTTGTTCTAAATTATTCCCCTCTTTATCTCAAAATAAAATTTCTATTTTTTAGGACTTCATATAAGAACTTCATTTAGCATAACTCCATTATACTTTTAATTCTATCCCTTTTTATATCATTAAAAGGAGTTTAATTTTCCCAGCTCATTTGTTTACTTTGCCAAATTTCCTCAATTAAAAATTTGAATGTTCATGTGAGGAGTAAGAAATTTTAAAATCCGAGTAGCATCCATTTGATAAAACTTGAAGTCTTTATGGGATGCAAAGGCAAGTAAAATGAGGAAAAGAAACTCCTTCGAGCTGATAAAACAAGAATCAATTCCACCACAGATGAGTAAACAATTGACTAATGTTCAGGAGGTACTCATTCATAAAAGTTAGGTCAAGAACTTTACCTAGGATAGATTCAAGAGTGCGAAGTCTCTCGTTGTAAAGTTTCTTTGCCCTTGATGATGCAATCCAGCAGCTAGAACTTTTCACTTTGTCGTGGCTAGAAGATTTCCTCTTGTCTCCTACGGATTTCCTCCTTTGGCATTGTGAGAGAATGGATTTTAGGAAGGGATTTCGTCTATTTGGAAAGGGAGATGGACAAAAATCAAAGGGAAAATGTGGATTTAGGGTTTTTTGAGGTAAGGAGAGAGTTTGGGAGTGAAGAGACACAAAATTAGGGCTTTTTTGCTTGGTCAATATATAAAGCCTCAACAATATGGTCAACCAAAGAGAGGGTTCGGTTGCTCAAACATGTGGCAGAAAGTTTCGGTCGATTGAGCCAAGGGTTCGGTTGCCCGAGTCCCAAAAAAAAACATCCGATCAACTAGGCTATGCTTACGGTCACTCGAATTGGGCTATTTTCCTTTATTTTGACCCTTTTTAACTCTTTTTTGCCTCGATTGCTTAGCCAAATATTTTTAGGCAACATCCCTTGCATGTAATAGGCCTAATTTAATCCTTTTACTTATAAAGCGCAACATGCTAATGGCTCAAGGTCAAATGGCTTTCCACTTTAGTTGTGTGTGCATAGGTTCCTTTGAAATTGATACTTTCTTCATAATTGAAACCTAATACAACTAACCTAGCTTAGTTGCGGCCAACAATACCATTCAAATAATATGAAGCTCTAATTGATTGATCATGGGTTGAGAGCTTATAAGGGAGCAAGGATGAATACTCTTATACAAAGAATAACTTAATGAACAAACAAGAGTATTGAAAAGAAATTAGAATCAACCATATTTTGTGAGTGCTCAAAATCAAATTGCATTGCACTAACACTTTGAAGATCATTGGTTGAGTGAGGGTTTTTTAGATTAGTATGAATGTACATTTGAGAACCTATCATTGCTTTGAGATTTTGATAAGATGAATCCTATTATCAATATATGACATGAATGAGTATAAGGATATAAAAGATTTCCATTGATAATTGATTCTCAAAGCGACCTTATATTTATCGAAGATATTAGGAGGCTATTCTTGTAATAAGAGTGCATAATGGTTACATATATTTTTACAATGAAGAGCGAGGAGTTACCCTTTGTAAAGATTTACTAAATATTTGATCCTTAGGGTGGCCCTTGTTGACTTTTTGAGTCTGTTTCCTGTTTTGATGTTAACAAAGCACAAGTATCTTATCTGTATTTTTAAGTGTTTGAGCAGGTTTACATTTCAACACACACATAAGGGAAAGACAACAGAAGCCATGAAGAACTTAAAGCTCATACTCCTGGGGTATTCCATTGAAGATTGAAGAGCAAAGAAGAAAGAAGACATATTTATTTCAGTTGGAATTGCATTTAGTTTAGGAATGTCTGTAATAATGCATGCTTTACATGATGTGGTTAAATGCTCAGACTGACCATACACAGGCCTTAGAAGGACCTAAACTTTAATAAAAAATCCTTTTCATAAAAGCTAAAATCATACAAGGGTTTTAGAATAGCTTTAGGGTCCAAAATCAAGATAAAAGTCAATGTTTGACAGTCGACCTACCATTTTTTCAAATAAGTTTCCACAATTGATCGATCTTAGAACTTGGCCAATTTACATTCCTCAGTCGACCGACACTTTTAAAACAAAATGGTTCCAGTTGACTGACATTGTTCACTCTGCCATCCAGCTCTTGAGTCCAACCGATCAAACCTACGAAGGGTCAAAAATCGCCCAAGGTTAGTCGGCCAGCGATTTCCTTCGTCAACCGAGCCCCTAAGAAATTTGAATTTTTTGCTTTGGTCAGCAAACCGACAAAGTCGTTAGTCAACCAACCCTTTTGAGTTGCTCAAAATTTCAATGCTAAAAGGTGTTTAATTTTTAATTAAACAAATTTAAAATACCCTCCATGTACCCACACAGTCATATTTTTAGAAACTCTATATATACCCCTTTCATTAGAACAATTAGCAACAAGATTAGCCCAAAAATTCTCTCAAATATTTTGTGCCTTATTTTTCATACTCTCTTTTTTTTTTTCCTTTGAAAATCATTTCTAAGAGAGCTTTGATTTTTTCTTTCACTTCTCTTATTTGCACATTGATTGCATTTGAGGGTTGATTGAAGGTAATATTCATTTGGGCATTCATTTATTGATTTTAAAGTGTTCACTCTCACTCAAGCTTTTGTTTTGAAAATCATTTTTAGAGAGTAAGTTTAAAGTTTCTCCTATATATTTTCTTGATAAATATCTTTGGGGAAACTTGGTATAACTTGTGAATCTTTGCACATTCATTGCAAGATTCAAAAGCTCATTATATTTTTATTGCAAAAATCTCTTTTAAGAAAAAACCCTAGCTTCTCCTTGAACTATATTTTTGAATATCATCTTTGGAAAAATCTTTGGAAAAGTCAAGAGTACCTTGAGCATATTCTTCAGCTACATATTTTTTCTTGAAAGGTCTCTTAATCTTGAGAAAATTATTTGAAAACAAAACCCTAGGTTCTCCAACACTTCATTGAAAAACAATTTTTGGAGAAATATTTTTGAGGTTAAATCTTTGAAGTATTTTTATCATATACTTCATTTTCAAAGATTGCAAAATTATTTTTGAGAAAAATACACATTCTCTACTAAGCTTTAATTCAGATCATACGAGAGTGTATTGAGTTTCATATTGTACATCTCTGCTTTTGTAGAATCATTTTTATTTGTACGAAAAATTTATTATCTTTGTATTCCTGGCATGGCCTAAAGAGGAATACACCAACTTGTAAGGTATACTAGTTTGGCTCTAGCCTGGTTGGGTGAGCTAGGGAGACTGCGCCCCATAAGGAGAGGTTTGGTTCTGCCCGATAAGTGAACTAAGGAGACTCCGCTTTGTAAAGAGAACCAATTAGGCTCAGCCTGGGTAATTAAGCACGGTAGGTACCGACTTGTAAGGTGTCAAGGTATGGCTTCACTCGTAAGTGAGCTAAGGAGACTCCGCCTCGTAAAGAGTATTGTAAATGGTGTCGCTCCACCCGGTTAAGTGAGCACTTAGTGGAATCCTTGAATTGTTGGCCTAAGGCAGGTATGTAGGCAAGATTGGATGAACCTCGATAATAAATATTGTGTTTTTCTCTTTCCCTAAGCTATTTAATTTGCGAACATGTATGATAATTTATTATGTTAATTATTTTACATACACGCTTTATATATTTCTAGGATTTGAGATTGTGTAGAAAAGACCCTAGGAAGATTTTTTTTTTTTTTAAATATCCAATTCACCCTCCCCCCCCCCCCCCTCTTAGGAATACACCATTCACATCAGTCCTATGTTAAGATAACCTCTCTTTGAATTACTTTGGTATTGCTTTCCTGATTATCATCCAAATGATGAGTCATGTATTCCTTGGCAGGGGATGCTCACTAAATCGAGTATAACTTGAGAGCTATTTTTCAATTTAATACATAATTCCAAAGTAATTATTAGTGGAAACTTTCAAAATAAGCATAATATTTTTATGCTTGTGGATTAAGCATGATAAGTATGTCCTAACTATTTTGGCAATGAACATTGAGGAGTATATGAAGCTTTCTTGAACAATGCTCTTGGTGATTCCTGATTTATGACTAATGGGAAGGTACCCTACAAATATGCTTTTAACTTTGAGCAAGGATACAAAACTATGAATAGATGATTCTTTATCGAATTTGATCGTGGTTTTGTAAAGTTTTTCTATGGAAGAGAAAGCTTTTGCATTAACCATAATTAGTGAATTTTTACATATTAAGCATAGAGGGAATATTTTATTTTTACTTATTAAAAACCTTTAACCCCTTTTTGGATGCTTCTAATTTGATAGTATGATGTCTTTTAATAAGCACTAGTAGATTAAGAATTGATGATAATCAGTGTTTATGACTAGGTTTGAGAAGATTTCAATAGTAGAGTTTGACAATTTGAATTATAAGTGATGACTGCTTTTTCATTTTTGAACGACTTTGAATTTTTATTAAACATTAAGGTTCCAAGATGAGTTTTTGGGTTGGATGGTACACATTCCAATGATTTTTTTCCCCTAAAACTCAATTTTGTGCAATGGACAAAATATGTTATACTTTAGATATTCAAATTTAAGCATAAAGCATTAAGAATTATTCATCTAAGAAAGACACCTTTGTCCATCGGAAGTGGATTTATTAGAGCATGCTTCTAAGATTTTATTTAAGAGTAGATGGATCTATGTTATTCATCTCAAAAATACAAGGTTCCAAAAAAATATTTCTATTGTAACCCTCAAATAGGCTAGTTAAGCCCTTAACCTTTACTTTGGACATTTTGGAGGAATGATATGGATTTATGTGGAGACTAATGTCCTATTCAAGCAGATGTTATTTCATTCCTTTCTAGTCCTAAGTTAGCATGCTATCACATTCCTTGTGCTCTAGCCAATATTTTTTGTATATTAACCAATCAACAATGATATACACAGTTTAAAAGATTATTTTGATTTTATCATTTGAATTTCTCATATTGGCTTAATTCTCTCAAGTCCTTGATATAGTAAATGTGTAGACTAGGGTTTGACATCTTGAGGACTATCCACTATCCAAGTACTATGTAGGTTTACTTAGTCATCACTATCCCTTTTCATTTATGCATGGTTAAGTCTAGTTAGTTCTTAATCAATAACTAATCTTAAGAACTAAGGAAGAATTATTCTAAAAATTATGTAGTTCGTTTTGGTACCCATTCTTCCTTGGGTCCTAAGGGATTTGTTTTCTTGATTATCCATACCATCTTCCTATCTTTGCCTCTAGCACTTCTAAATGAGCAAGTGTAACAAATGTGCCTTTTTCTTTCACAATATGAGCATGTTTTGTTTGAGGGATTTGATTTGTTAATCCTATTTTTATAAGTAAATATGACCATAGGATTTAGAAGAGGAACCTGAATCCTTTTTGAAAAAAGCTATTTCTTTTAACTCTTCTAATTTATTTGAGTTATCCTGTTCATTTGTAAATTTGGAGATATTATAGAATAATCTTCCACCTTTCCTTCTAAACTAGTGATTTCCAAATCCTTTTCTTTTTCTAAGGTAGCATGGGATTCTTTTAAATTTTCTAATTGTTTTGTCAAACTTTTATTTTCATTTTTCAAAGTTATGTTCCTTTTTGACTTTTTTATTAGAATCTTATGAGCCTTAAATAACTCCTTTTGTAGTTCCTCATAAGATGACATGCTTTCATCACTAGATTCATCACAAGATTTGTCACAAAATTCATCACAAGAATCATGAAATGAGGTAGAAGGAGAAATGTGTACCTCTTCATCAGTTAATGCTATCAAGCAACAATTTGATATTTCTTCATCACTTGAATTTGTGTCATCCACTGTGATAGCCTTCTTTGCTTTGGTTCCTTCATATGTATTTCCTAATTCTTTCCAAATTTCCTTAGCACTTTGACATGCCATGATTCTACTAAATTCATTTGTATCTAAGCACAATATAATATATTCAAGGCACTAAAATTAATGTGCATTAATTCAGTGTCATTTTCGTTCATCTCATTTTATAGTTTGGGAATTTCTATATCATTAATGTTGGACATCCCAAATGAGAGTATATAGTATAAAGGGGGGGTGAATAGATTCTTTTCATGTATAAATAATTTTCTCTACAAAACAAAAGTCTTCGCAAGATGCAAGCAATTATATCACAATATATGAAATTTAAATCATGCACAAAACAAATAATAAAGAGTATAGGGAGAGAAAATCAACACCGATATTTTTATGTGGTTCGACACCAAGCCTACGTTCATGCCTTAACACCAAACCAAAGATTCCACAATCCACTATGAATATTCCTTCACCGGCGGAGTAAGCCTTACAACTTGGGAACAAATCCCTACCACGCTCACTAAGAGCCTTCACCAAACGGTTCATCAAGAACCTTACAACTTGGTTTACAAAGAACCCTTACAAGAAGATGATTAAGTACAAATGATGCTCCTTTAATTTGAAACAATAAAAATCTATGCAAACTAGCCATTTATGACTGTTGGGCATTTAAAACAATAAAAATCTATGCAAACTAGCCGTTTATAGCCGTTGGGGCAGAAATCCCAATGCAAACCGTTGACGGCTTTCCCAAAACCTTCGATGGTTTTCTTGAAACTGTCAAAGTCATCAATATAAAATTATGGTATTTTTTCTTAGCTTTCCATAGACACCAAGATCGCCCTTTTTGGATATTTCTAGCAAAAGTTATGCCCTAAATACCGAAAGGTGTTTAGAAAATTTGATAAGTGCATAACTGAGGTTTTAAATCCAAGCAAAAAACCTTTTAATCACTTAAAAATTCTTGGACAAAAGTATATAAAATATATTAAGTTTAATAAAGTTTAATACTTGTCCAAATGAGTTTCTCCTTGAATAGAAGATATCTTATTTGATATAACACATTTGAAAGCTCATTTTGATATCTTATATGTCAATATGTCCTTTAATGAAAATATGCTAGACTTCTTGAAGCTTTTGGACATAAGACTCATTTAGATAAAATTGGGACTAAGTATGAAGATGTTCAAAATACCAAGATGCTGAAAACTTGACCCTTTGAAAAACATATTTGAGTTTAGGATTCTTTTAACAAACTCTTTGATTTTAACTTTGAGAACTATGAATTGAGTTTGTGACTTTTAGTGCAATCCTATAAACCAAATCGCATGAGCTACAAGATATACTACCTTAAACACACATCCATTACATAAAATACAATATTAAGCTCCCTTTGGCTGTGCTTGGGTTCTTCCAAGTACGTGTCCATTTGATCTTTCTATTTGAACATTAACTCGATCCGATCTTTGCCTTTTGACCAATACTTTATGTATTCGACACTTGTACTTGTACTAAGCATGATCTGCAAAGATGGAAAATACTAGAAACCACATATAGGTTAATATCATCAAAACATATAAAACATGATAGTGTAGCCACCAAGGCTAACATTCTCCCCCTTTTTGATGATGTCCAACCTATTAAAAATTTACTTAATCTTTGCATTTGTGGTTATACTACCATAGATTAACATGCAAAGATAAGCTTACCTTGAACTACTAATGAGTTGTTATCATCAAAACAGGACAATTAAACTCATGTAGCCTCTAAGGCTAACAATCTCCCCCTTTTTGATGATGGCAAACCATTGGTATTCTATACAGGGTATGATTTAAAGCTCCCCCTCAAATTATGCATATTCTTAAATAAGACTAAAATATTCTCTCCCTTACTATATGTATATCTAAAGTTTACTCCCCCTTACTTTATGCATACAAGGCATAATAAAACATTTAATTAGATATTACATATCCATTGGAGCTTCAACATGCAATTCATAAAATAGAAAGTTCATGTAAGATAAAACAAGTAATAAGCAAGATGAACTTTCATACTACCATATGCATTCTACCCCACATGCGTTTCACTTCTCCCCCACACATATCAACAAACATCTTGTTCCTAACATATAGGACACCAAAAAAACTTCTCCCCCTTTGATCATCATAAAAAAGATAGGTGCTATTTAAAAAAAAAATCTCCCCTTAAAGATTAGTTTCATGGAGGTGATGTGAGTATGTGCTAGACCCATATACCAAAATTTTGGGTGCTAAACCATAATATTAGAAAAGCCTAGATTGGCTTCCTTCCAAACTCATGAATGATGATTCAGAAGTTAAACCATTTGTTGTAGATCAATCATTCAATGATCATTCAAGAATAGACATTTTCAAAATAAGCACAAAATATTCATGCTTGTAATTTAAGCATGGTAAATGTGTCCAAACAACTTGGTAAAGAGCATGTGTATAATTTATAGCATTCTAGGAAAATTCAAAGTATTATCGAAAATTGTGCATGTTTTTCAATATAGCATATACAGTGTTTAGGATTCAACATGCACCACTACATATTCAATTATTTAGCATGCATTATAAAAATATTCATAAAGTTCAACCCACATGCAATGGATTTCAAGCCATGATCATTCAACATGCAAAGACTTATAATTACCATTGAATCGTCATGCAAATGATCTTTTTATCATGCATCATTTATAAGTATTCATTAATGGCAATGTGCATGAACTAGTCTAAGTGACCACTTAAGGTTAAAATACTAAGTTCAACTTGGTCACTATACTGATACTACATAAGACTTTCAAAAGTATTTAGAATTTAAAAATAAGTCTTATGAAGTCATAATTTTAGTTGACTAGCTAGCATGTATGTCTAAAATGTATGTCTAAAATAGATCAATGAATTCAATATGCAAGACCCTAGTCAACTACCAACATGCAATGCATAGATCTGCATCAGCTGAGCAGATGATGTTCAAATCAGGCATGCAGTTCAATATATCCAATAAATATAAACTATTCATCATATAATATAATATTTAGAAAGTAAGGGATAGTAAGCGTTCAGTTCACACAAAGCATCCAATATAAAAAATAAGATATTTCTAAAATAAGCAAAATACAATGAAGTATTTATTGGATAAACTTTAGATTTGCTGCTTCCCCTCAATTATATAGCCCAAGCACCAAAATTTTATGATCTTTTGAATATATTAATCTGATAGGAATGGTGTATGCCCAAGAGGGGGGGGGGTGAATTGGGTATTTGAAAATTTCTTCCTAAGTTGACTTCAAATTACAATCAGTAGAGTACAACTTAGGGTCTTTCTAAGCATTCACCAAATTCACGGGTATTAAGAATATGCGAATATTTAAACCATGCACAATAAATTTAGACATAAACATGCACATGCTGGAATGTAAAGAGTATAGGGAAGAGAAAGAACACCGAATTTGTTATCGAAGTTCGGCCAAACCAGCCTACGTCCCCATCTTAAGCCAATAGCCCAAGGATTCACTAAGTGCTCACTTTAACTAGGCAGAGCGACGCCACTTACACTCTCCTTACAGGGTGGACACTCCTCAGCTCAAATTACGGGACTAAGCCACAACCAATACACCTTACAAGGTGCTCCTAATTCTCTTAATTAGGTCTGAACCAATCTGGGACTTTCTTAATTGGGTCTAAGTCTATCCGGGACTCTTGACAGGGTGAGTCTCCCTTTTCAGGCCACGCCTAGAATACAACAGATAATAAAGTTTACGTATAAGTAAAGTTTCTCAAAAAGTAGATGTGTACAAATTGAAATACTATATGCACTCTCAAATAATTTAAGCATGAAACTCAATAGAGTATGGTTTTTCCTCTCAAAAATATTTTTCAGATAAAAATGTGAGAGCATGGAAAATGATTTTCTCTTTTGAAATGACCTTAAAAAATAATCAACAAGCCTTCCAAGAAAATATGTATACGATTAAATACATGCTCAAGACTTTTCTCAAGAACCTTTTCAAGTCAATATATATCAATTAAATGTATGCTCAAAGTTCTTGAATAACCTAAGAAGTTCTTCTCCAAAAATATTTTCAAATAAAAATAAGAGAACTTGGGTTTTCTTTCTAAATGATTGACCTTAAAAAATCGAACTCAATGAGGCTTTCAAGCAACACATATATGAGATTAAACATGTGCTCAAGCCTTATTTGAATAACCAAAAATTTCTCCAAATATAATTTTTCAAATAAAAAGAATGGGAGAAATTTTGATCTTTGAAAACCAATGATGTAAATAAAAAGGCAATCAAGCATTATATATAAACATGAATATAAGCTCATGCCATTCTAAATAAAACCTCCAAAATATTTTTCTCCAAAAATATTTTCAAGAAGAGTAGGAGAAATTTGATCTTAGAAAAATAACAAGAATAAATAGTAGAGGCCTTCAAGCAATATATATAAACTTGAATATATGCTCAAGCCTTTTCAAAATTAACTCAAGAAAAAGAAGCCTTTGAAGTAGAAATATACGAGTGGATATATGCTCCAAGCTTCCTTCAATAACCCACAATATTTTCTCCTAAAAAGAATTTTCAACGTGAAAAAGTAGGAGAAATATGAAATTTAATGCACAAAGGGAGTAAGAAAAATGAGGGAGAAGCAAAGAATGTGTAGATATGTTCTTAAGATGTCTCTCCTTAATTTTTCAAGTGTATTTGTCTTGTATTTATAGGCAAAACCAAAACTAGCCGTTTTATGGCCATTGGGTAATAAAATATGATTTAATTTGAAAAATAACCATTTTTTGGCCGTTGGGGAGCTTTATGCACGGACACTCTTCAATTTTTTGGACATAACTTTTCTATACAACTCCAAATTGAATGTTCTTGGTATCAACAGAAAGAAAAGAGAACATATCACAACTTTCATGTTGAACAATTTTTAAGATAAGAACTTATGGATTGATAAAAAAGCCCATCACTGATACGGAAGAAACATGAAGAGATTTTTTCTACTACGAACACCTTTCGGTGTTTTAGCCATAATGTTTTCTATATGACTCCAAATTGAACGTTCTTGGTATCAACAAAAAGATAAGAGAAAATCCAAAAACTTTCATGTTGAACAATTTTTAGGATAATAAGTTATGGATAAAGAAAAAAGTTTATTTCTACTGTCCAGTCGGCTGACCGATCGACCGACCCCTTTGTAAAAATTAGTTTTTGCCTTATTTTAACTTCAAAACCATTTAAAAACGTTTGCATAAGTTAGGAATTTTATGAAAAGGACTTTCTTGTTACTTGGACGTCCTATGGTCAATCTAAAGTATTGGTTGAGTTTCAATTTAGATCATATGATATGTATGCGCACATTAAACCTAAATAATTATTACAACTTAGAAAATAATAAATAAATTCTTCAAGTCTTTTACTCCTCTGATTGTCCATGGAATACGCCTTGGAATATGATCGTTGGTATGCATTCAAGGATTCCATATTACATCTCTCATTTGTGCCTTCTGCATTATAAATCTGTTCAAAGACTAAATGCACACATGAGATGTCATGGTTTGTCATAATCAAAACAAATATTGAACTCAAAAAGTCAACATAATCATTTAAGCTTCAAGATGAGTTTAGGGCTATATGCTGCAAAGACTATAATAAATTCCCTAAAGCTCAATTTTGTATGATGGACAAAATATGCTATATTTTAAGATATTCATACAAAAGCATATGTATATAGCATTTAAAATATTTAACTAGTTAAGATCCTTTGTCCATTTGGGGGGTTTACTTAATTATGCAATAGCCAATATTAACATATAATGACCAATCATAATGATATATATATATATATATATATATATATATATATATATATATATAGATAATGATGTTCAACACTCACAAACTGAATATATTGTTGTTCAGAAAAATATCCCTCAATAAAATGTATATATATAACAAAGATTGTGTTGAGATTAAAAATTTGAAAGGAACCTTTTTGATTGTAATTGATATAATCTTCAAAGCTTTTTGATAAGTTCACAAAAGATATATTTGTGCATTTTTACCAAGTGAACTAGAACCCTAAAATTCTCCAAAGTGCTTAAATATATCTTTATTTGGGAGATTTCATAAAAAGAGTATTGTGTGTTGAAGCATAATCATTCATAAAACGATTGTATTATTTCCATACATTCTGAGCTTCAAGTTTTATCATATGATTATGTACTAGGACTTTGAATTGTACTCACTAGCTTTGTTAGAAGCAACATTGAGTGTTTTGCAGATTAAATTGTATTCAAGGTTCGGTTTTTGAACCGGGGTTGAGGAGAGAGCTGTATCTCTTGTAAGCAGTGGATTAGAAGGGAGTTGTACCTCTTGTAAGCAGTGGATTAGGAGGGAGTTGTACCTCTTGTAAGCTGCGGATTGTGAGGGAAGCTCCGTCCCAATTTAAGGAGCAGGGATTATAGTGGAATCCTTGAGTGGGTTGCTCAAGGTGAGAACGTAGGCTGGGTTAGCTGAACCTTGTAAAATCGTGATTGCATTCTCTTTTCCCTTATCCTTTTCATTTTCTGCATCGTATTTCAATTTCCTGCTTGCTTGTGTATGTTGAATAACTTTACACGCATTTAATTGGGTAAAATGGAATCCATTGATTTAGTAATTCAAATCAACATCAAATTCGAGCCATTAATTAGTTAAACATAAAAATAGGGATTGATTGGTAAATAAGTTTCAAAGAATTTTTTAAAATACCCAATTCACCCCCCTTTTGGGATTACACCTAAATCAACACTTCCCTTTGAAGAATTTCATGGTATTTTAAAGCTTTTTCCATAAGCTCCTTATTTTCCCCTTTTAAGGAGCAATTTTCTTCTTTCAAGATAGAATAAAGACAAGGTTCTTTGCCTTTAGATTTTGACAATTTTCGTTCCAAATTTTCTATCTTTTCTTTCAGTTTCGTGCTCTCTTTGAGAATCTAAAACAAACTCCTAATTTTTCCTTTTGAGAGATTCATTTTCTTTTTTCAAAGAGGATTCTCGTTGCTTAGACATAGCAAGCTCTTTCTCAACATTTTTGTTCTTCCTTTTTACTAAAACAAATTTATCATACAATTTAGAATAATATTCTACTACTTCATCATAAGAAGGAATATATTCATCATCATCTTCCGAACTTGTTCCTTCTTTTTGTTCATTATCCATGAAGTAAGGATGTGCTTCTTTCTCATTTTCATCATCGGTGGCTGAACCATCGATTTCATCCCAAGTAGCACCATTCATTGCATTATGATCCTCATTTAAAAAATTTCCTTCATTTTGATTTAGGGGGCAATTTATCATGTCATGCCTAAAGTTATTGCCAATCACAACATTCAATGCATGACTCTTCCTTTTCTTAATGTTGCATTCTTAAAAGTTTCTTAAGTTCTCTTGTGAAGAATGCAATATCATTACCCTCATTTATTTCTTGGTGATTAGCACAAGGTATATCTAAGACAAGATCATTTTCTATCTGAGGTTTTTCTAGATTTCTTGCTTCTTCAATGCTTATAGATGACTCAGGTAAGGATTGGAGAATTTTTTGAATATAATCTTCGAATTAATAAGTTCTACCAAGTGCTTTCAAGTTGTTAATGAGGTATGTGAAACGAGTGAGCATGAAAGAAATTTCTTCACTATCATTTAATTTAAACATCTCAAATTCTCTAACTAGCATGCATATTTTTGTTTGTTCATTTTGAGATGGGTTTCCATAGATGTTTTCAAGTACATCCCATATTTCTTTTGCAGTTTTACATTCGCAAATAAATAATATGCATTGCTTTAAAATTGAGTTCAACTAACCTTTTTTTTCTTGGTGATTGTTCCAATAAAGCTTTTGGAATATCCTCATTTTTCTTTGTGATTGAGAAGTTTCCTTTGGAGATGAACTCTCACAAATTCAAATCGTATGCTTGAATAAAGAGGGTCATTTGATTTTTCCTTGCATGGTAGTTGGAACCGTTGAACATCGGTGGTTGATATACGGATTGTCCATGTGAAGAGGTGCTCACCGAATACATTGATTGTTTACACTCTGGATTTTATTCCAAAAAATGCAAGCGCCTCGCTTTGATACCACTTGTTGGATGTCCCAACGGGGAGTATACAGTCTAGAGGGGGTGAATAGACTGTTTTCACGAATAAATGATTTTCTCTACAAAAAAAAAAAAAAGTCTCAACAAGATGCAAACAATTATATCACAATATATGAAATTTAAATCATGCACAAAACAAATAATAATGAGTATAGGGAGAGAAAATCAACACCGATATTTTTACGTGGTTCGGTACCAAGCCTACGTCCATGCCTTAGCACCAAACCAAAGATTCCACAATCCACTATGAATACTCCTTCACCAGCGGAGCAAGCCTTACAGCTTAGGAACAAATCCCTACTGCATTCACCAAGAGCCTTCACCAAACGGTTCTCCAAGAACCTTACAACTTGGTTCATAAAGAACCTTTACAAGAAGATGATTAAGTACAAATGATGCTCCTTTAATTTGAGTTGATAATAAATACAAAACAAACTTCACACTTAATCTCTCACGGATTGAATCAAACACAATTTAGAGAGTAAGAGAGATTGAGCACTTTGAAATGAATAACTAGAATGCAAAAGAGCCTAGGTTTTGGATTCAAAGAAATCTTTCACTAAATGCTTGTATAAATCATGAAAACCATTGTTAAACAAGTCTAAGGACTTGCATTTATAGGCAAAGTGGGCTACTAGCCGTTTTATGGCCGTTGGGCGTTTAAAACAACAAAAAACTATGCAAACTGGCCTTTTATAGCCATTAGGGCGGAAATCCTAAAGCAAACCGTCGACGGTTTTCCCAAAACCATCAATGGATTTCCTAAAACAATCAAAGTCATCAACATGAGTTATGGTATTTTTTCTTAGATTTCCATAGACACCAAAATCACCCTTTTTGGATATTTCTAGCGCAAAAGTTATGCCCTAAATACCGAAAGGTGTTCAGGAAATATGATAGGTGCATAACTGAGGTTTTAAACCCAACCAAAATGCCTTTTAATCACTTAAAAAATTTTTGGACAAAAGTATATAAAATATATTAAGTCTAGTAAAGTTTAATACTTGTCCACATGAGTTTCCCCTTGAATATAAAATATCTTTTTTGATAAAACACATTTGAAAGCTTGTTTTGATATCTTATATGTCAATATGTCCTTTAATGAAAATATGCTTGACTTCTTGAAGCTTTTGGACATAAGACTCATTTAGATAAAATCGGGACTAAGTATGAAGACGTTCAAATTACCAAGATGTTGAAAACTTGTCCCTTTGAAAAAAATATTTGAGTTTAGGATTCTTTTAACAAACTCTTTGATTTTAACTTTTTGAGTTTGTGACTTTTAGTGCAATCCTATAAACTCAAATGTCCTAGTATGCATGCATTGGCTCAACTCTTGCTTAGAAATTATGTATGAAACAAAATTGCAAGAGTTAGAAGATATATTACCTTAAACACACACCCATTACATAAAATAAAACATTAAGCTCCCTTTGGTTGTGCTTGTGTTCTTCTGAGTACGTGTCTATTTGATCTTTCTATTTGAACATCAACTCGGTCTGATTTTTGTCTTTTGACCAATACTTCATGTATTCGACACTTTTACCTGTACTAGGCAGGATCTGCAAAGATGGAAAATACTAGAAACCACAAATAAGTTAATATCATCAAAACACATAAAACATGATAGTGTAGCCACCAAGGCTAATAATTAACATTTTCATTGGCACATAATTCCCTTGAACAATTACTCTCTAAGCTCTCCAATCCAATTTTTTTTTTATAAAAATACTCATTCTTTATTTCCAAGTGGTGTAATTTACACCACAAAACATTAGAGGTCTTGTAGTGGTTTGTCTCTCCCAAAACAGGGTTACACCAACTTAAGCCATAAGATCTTTATACAAATTCTATCAAGTTTATTGTAACCAGGCTCTGATACCAATTGTTAGAAATAGTATAGTCCCAAGAGGGGAGGTTGAATTGGGTATTTAAAAAAATTAGGCAAATACTTAAACAATTTTTACGATGGTTTGAGCAAGTGATTTAAATATGTGTATGCAATCAATATTCACAATAAATATGAATAAATATCAATGCACTCAAATTAAAGATAATAGGGAATTGAGAATAAAACTTAAATTTTACAAGGTTCGGCTATACCCCCCTAAGTTCTTGCCTCAAGAAAACCACTTGAGGATTCCACTACGTACTCCTTTAACAAGGAGAGCCACCTCTCTCCTTCACTTGGCAAAGACGCCTTTACAATCCCTCCTTACAGGCGGAGATGCCTTTACAATCCCTCCTTATAGGTGGAAATACCTATCCAAGCAATATCCCCTTGCTTTGCATGATTCACACTCGAATCGTGAAAGTAGAATGAAGATACAAAAGGTGTACAAAGAATGCTTCTCAAAAGAGTGAATAAGTACAACAATAATATCACAGTAATACACTCTCAAAAGATAGTGAAAGGTAAACAAGGAATTTGCAAAGTGCTTGAGAAAGATTTTCAACAAAAGATCAAACACTTGGATTTTTATGATGGATGAGTATCTCTATTTTTCTTGTTGTTAAAACAAGTTAGAGACCTCATATTTATAGCCAAAATGGCATACTAGACATTTTATAACCGTTGAGGATTGAAAATAATTTTTTATTTTGAAAACTAGCCATTTTTCGGAAATTATGTTGCTTTTCTCGAGAGGTCTGGTCGACTGGATGCTGGGTCCGCGATTTTCCGATGCCTGGATTCTGGGTTTTCTACTACGGACACCCTTATTTTAGGTATATCTTTTTCTAGAAAACTCTAAATGGAATGTTCTTGGTATCAAAATAAAGCTAAGAGAAAAATACCACTACTTTTATGTTGAAATTGTTTTAAGATGAGAACTGATTGATTGAGAAAATTGTTCATCAATGTGATGGTAGAAACATGAAGGGAATTTTGAAAAACTTGAGTTGTGCTTTTAAAACAATTTTTGAATTATGCTCAAGTTGATTTATAAAGAAAATGTATATTCTTAGGAGGAGTCACTTAAACTTAAAATCATTAGGCCCTGAGAAAATAAATATGTATTTTTTATTCATTTTTATATCCTTTGGAAAATACATTAACAATGTGGTATCAATGTGCACATGCTGGTAAATCCTTGTTTGATATCATGTTCATTTCAAAACTAATAATTGGTATCAAAACAACATGTCCTTATAACTAGTGGAATTTTAATAGTTAGTATCCTCTCTACCATGTAGTTATAACAATTAGTATCAGGCTCACATGTTTTCATTATACTATACCTTATGGGAATACATATTTGTTTTGGCAACCAAAGATGATTATGATTAAATTAACATTAAAATATTTTTGAAAGGACGAGTGAAAGCTAAATGAAAAATTAATATTCATCCTTGCATAAGCATCCTTTGGGGGAGTATAAAACATTAAGATTGCTAATGTGCTGCATGCTACTTTTACTTCTTTGGTGCACATTCTGTTTGAGTTAATTGATTGAAATATGTTATATACTATTCATTGAAACTCCAAACAAGTCACTTAAGTATAAAGTTATCTTGGGAATATTTTATTTTAAAACAGCATGCTGCCGAATTTTTTTTTTTAAATCCTCTCAATATACCTTTTGTATCTAAATGACATCTTTTGCCTTTGCACTATATTTCTTAGCCCTTTTTGCTGTTGCCAAAAGGGGGAGAAAGAGGCAAAAGTGGGTAAAACAATGCTTAATCTATAATTACCCATTACTTTAATTATTTTTATGCATAAAGTCAGGGTGAACCTCTCTTAGTTGTACCCATTTTTGCATAAAGTATTTGTCATCATCAAAAAGAGGGAGATTGTTGACCTGATAGGTCACACCCAGTTTTTATTATGACAAATACTCTTGAAACTGATGATTGTACTAAGGCTTGCATGCAGGTTCACTGTACACGTGTATTAGGACTAAAATATATACCATGATGGTGTGCGGTATTCGTGCCGATGAATGAAGAAATATGTATTGTCTTTGTAATTGTCATTTCATTTCTTCATTCTAGGATGTAAATTTAATTATGAATTGTGTACTCCTATGATTTGTAATAATTTGCATCATGCATGGTAGGTAGGTATGCTCATGATAGACCCTAGTTGGACCTTAGGTACCTACATTTAGTACACAAGTCCCCAATATCTATTATATCAGGGGAATCAATTTAGGTTAAAAATGAACTTAATGGAAAATATTGAGAGGGTTCGGGTGACCGAACCGATGTCATGTAAAATGGCTCGGGCGATTGAACAAGTCAATATGTTGACTTGGTGTTCGAGCACCTGAACCACTTTTGAGCGTATCTCCCTCTGGTACCCGAACCTATCTCAGGTTCCTTTTCAATAACCTGAGCGCCGAACAATCACATTCAAAATGGGCTCAGGCGACCGAATTGGTTAGTTTGGTTAACCGAACTTAAAGCTGGGCACCCGAACTAGTGAACAAATGCTACTGACTTTTGTTTAGCTGACCGACTCTCAATTTGGGCACCCGAACCATTAAAAATTAGATTTTTGATTGTGTCTATTCGGGCACTCGAACCTCAGGTTGGGCACCCAAACCTTGCAAGTTAAAATATTTTTTACTGATTTTTTAATGGGGTAAACTGGGTTAATTTTCTTAATGGCTTTTGAAACAAATTCCAATGGTCAAAAAATCCTCCTTGCCTATAAATACCAGTTCATTTTTTCAGAATTAGCAAAGGATTAACATTTTGATTGAGGCAAAAGTTCTCTCAATTTCCAAAACCCTAGTTTAGCCTATATTACTCCAAAATACTTATACTCTCCATATTTCTTGATCTTTCAAGTGTTGTGAGTATTTCGAAACCTATTGTGCTTAATCTTACTAGCTAGAACTCTTACTTGTATTATTGCTTGATTAATTTTCTTTGAGAGTTTAACATCAAGTTCTTCCACTGATTTAACTTGATAAATCTTGTGTGGGAAGACTTGGAAGGTTGTGGTTCTTGCATTGTAATTGCAAGACACCTAAACCTATATTTTTGTGTGCAAAAATCCTTTTCAAAAGCTAGTTTTTCAAACAACTCCATTGTACTTTGTATATTGAAATATCTTATTGAGTCTATTTGAATCAACTTGCTTAGCATATTTGAAACCTTGATGTAACGACCTCCTCAAATTCTATATATTTATATATAGAGTTAAACTGTGCTGATAACTCCGGATAGAATAAAACATCAACCTAAGCAGCGAGAAGCTGAAGTCAAGTATCCACAATCATATTCATATACAATACAATACCACAGTGCTAAATACTCCCAAAATATAAATACATAACGGAACTAGGGCTACACAAAAATACCCTCTTTCCCAAAAACGCTCACCCTCTTGGCAGGGTAGCATTGTAGCTCCTCTGCTTAGGAGCTCGATCTGCTCACCTAGCTGGATCACTTGAAAAATATCAATTAAATGGGATGAGGCAGCGCTCAGTAAGAAGAAACATGCTATTATTAGGGTGTAGCAAGTGAGTCATATACTTGGAAAATCTGATCTAAACAAAAATATCATATATAACAAAACTGAGAAAACCTGTATACCTGTTATTATATAAAAAATGGTTACGTAGCTTAACATAAACTGATTATTTAGAATATTCTATTCATAATACTGATAATACTTATAAGTATAACTGTCGTCAGTAAATCTGATCATAATATGTATAAATAATAACTGTGAAAATTCACTGGATGGATAACTAAAGTCATGAATTAACCCTTCATGACAGGGTTCTGCGACCTGAAGGCGAGACCCAACCTGGCTGACCGATCAGGATAAGTCAACTGAACTCCGACAGTCAGATCGGCCCCCTCAACCCATATCTGATGGGGAGCCTGTCCACAACATAGGCACGATCAACTTTCGAATACCACCTATTATCTGAATAGGGGTTGCACTTTGAACTAAATAGAGCCACGATACCGTGCTCTGCTGCTGAATATGGTCCATCAGGGTCTGATACTATATACATAACTAATATTTCTAAAATATTATTTTTACCATGATTTTGTTAACAGCTGAAATAGCCATAACATAATATATACTAAGTTGAATAAATTGTAATAACTAGATATCTGGTATGTCTACATAACTGAATAACTAAGTTTTCTGATTAACTGTATAAACTGAACGTTATGGTTATGAAATGGTTATATCATAATATTCTGAGAAATACTATAAAATACGAGTTTCTGTGCATGTGCTGAAAATCATCATATTCTGAAAATTATGGAAACCTTGTACTAGGCTAATAATAAACTCATGCCACACCATTAAACATTAATATTATCAGGTTCTGAAACCGCATAAATAATCTGAATAATAATTTGCTGAAAATATATAATTTATACTAAATTATAACAGGTTTGCCTAGCATAGCATATTTCCCTTACTTGGTTCTGGCTAAAACCTCCTACTGTATTGGGTCCTACACCTACAGGGCTTTCCACTCAACACCCTAAAAATCATATAACGCAGAACAAAATGTCACTATTTCTACGTCTACTACATTTCCTACAACTACCGAAAAGCCAAATTTCAACAAAAAGGCCTTACCCTGAATTTGGGATGAAATCCAACTTCATCGCACCGACGATCTGCTCCGACAAGCTTAGGGAGAACTTCCCTAGGGGCATTGTGGTGGCCTCAGATCATCGATCTGGTGGTCTATGGGGCCAAAATCAAGGAGAAATGGAGGAGGAACCGTAGAGAGAGAGAAGAGAGAGAGAGTTTCGCTGAATTTCTGCGTAAAAATCCTCGTTTAACACTATTTATACTGTGGCCTTCATTAACGAGGTCAAGAAGGCAAATCGTCGATGAACTTCCTCCCTCATCGATGAAATTTAGAGTCGCCCACATATTCTCAGTATCTACTGGTCGACGAAGCACACCCTTGTCGACGAGCCCAAAGTACTTTGCGTTCATCGATGAAGTCTACTGCCTCCTTCTATTTCTGTTTCCATTTCCCTCTGTCTTTACTATTTAAATGCCATTATTTTTTAGGTCATTACATTCTCCCCTCCTTGTAAAATTTCGTCCTCGAAATTTAGTATTCATATAACTCATCATCCTTTAAAGGAAAAACGATCTATTTATTATTACTTGCCCTCACTTATGGCGGAGGAATACCATGGTTACATGGGTAGTTCTGGGAGACTACAAGTATAAAAGAAAATTCTCCCAAAACTAAAATACTACCTATCCTATATATTACATTACAATTTCACTTTGCTAAACAAAATAAATTACTATTACCTTAATTATACATCACTGTTGTATTTACTAAACAAATGGGGATATTTTCGTTTGTTCTCATCTTCAAGCTCCCACGAGACTTCTTCTATCGCGTGATTCTTCCACAGGACTTTTACTAGTGATATCTTTTTATTGTGCAATTCTTGTTCTTTTCTATCTAGGATCTGTACTAGAGCTTCCTCATATGCCAAAACATCACTGAGCTTTAATTATGCGTAGCTAATAATATGGGAAGGATCTGGGACATATTTTCTTAACATAGAAACATGAATCACGTCGTGAATCCTGAATAAAGATGGTGGTAAAGCTAGCCGATAAGCCACTGACCCAATTCTCTCAAGTATCTCAAATGGGCCAACGAACCTAGGGCTCAACTTACCCTTCTTCCCAAACCTCATAATCCCCTTCAATGGTTATATTTTCGGAAATACATGATCACCCACTTCAAATTCCAGTTCTCAGCGGCAAGTATCCGCATAGCTTTTCTGCCGACTCTGTGCTGCACTGATTCTATCTCGAATGAGTCAAACTTTATCGTATGCTTGCTGTACTATTTTTGGCCCCAAAACTTGCCTCTCACCCAGCTCACTCCAATATAAAGGGGAATCACACCTCCTACCATAGAGTGCTTTATAAGGAGCTATGCCAATGCTAGCCTGGTAGTTGTTGTTGTAGGCAAATTCCACCAATGGCATATACTGAGTCCAGCTATCCCCAAAATCCAATACACATGCTCGCAACATATCCTAAAGTACCTGAATCGTTCTCTCTATCTGACTGTCTGTCTAAGGATGGAAAGCGATGCTGAATGCTAGCTGAGTCCCCAATGTCTTTTGCAAGCTCCTCCAAAATTGCAATGTAAAACGTGGATCACAATCTGAGGCTATGGATATCAACACTTCATGAGGTCGAACAATCTCGTGTATGTAAATCTCTGCTAACCTTTTTATAGGGTAGCTAACCCTGATGGGCAGAAAAAGAGCTGTCTTTGTTAGCCTATCAATAATCACCCAAATGGCATTCTGACCATGCAGCGCTGGTAGTAGCCTAGTAACAAATTCCATGGATACGTGGTCTCACTTCCACTCTGGAATGAAAAGTGGCTGCAACTGACCAGCTGGCCTCTGGTGCTCAGCCTTAATCTGCTGGCACGTCAAACACTGCTGTACAAATTCTGTAATTTCCCTCTTCATGCCACTTCACCAGAAATACTCCTGCAGATCCCTATATATTTTCGTACTGCCAGGATGAACAGTGTATAGAGATCTGTGTGCCTCCTCTAAAATCATCCTCCTGATGCTGTCATCTACAGGCACATACAATCTAGTGCGAAATATCAAAGCCCCATCATCAAAAATATTGAGATCTTCCCCCTGACTATCCTGTATTCTAGCTATCACTTTTTCCAATTCTGGGTCATTCCCCTACGCGACTTTAATCCTTTCATAAAGTATAGGTTGTACAACTAGACTAGCAATAAACACCCGAGGATCATCTGCTACTAATTCCACGTCGAACCTTTCCAAGTCCATCTAAATTGGGTGCTGAATTACTGCTGCTAGCTGTGCTGTATCTTCTGATTTAGGGCTCAAAGCATCAGCCACCACATTCACTTTACCTGGGTGGTAACTAATGGTGCAGTCGTAATCCTTGATGAGTTCTAACCACCTTCTCTGGCGCATATTCAACTCTTTCTGTGTAAAGAAATACTTTAAGCTCTTATGATCAAAAAATATTTCACACCTCTCACCATATAAGTAATGTCTCCAGATCTTTAATGCGTGTACCACTGCAATGAATTCAAGATCGTGAGTAGGGTAGTTCTTTTCATATTCTTTCAATTGCCTGGAGCATACGCTACCACCCTACCATGCTACATCAATACACAATCGAGTTCTCTCAAAGACGCATCACTGTAAATCACCTATCCATCACCTCCTAATGGAATCTCAGTACTGGTGCAGTGACGAGCCACTGCTTTAATTCCTGAAAACTCTACTCACATTCTTCATCCCACAAAAACCTGACATTCTTCTTGGTCAAACGTGTGAGAGGCCCTAACAAAGCTGAAAACCCCTCAACAAATCGACTGTAATAACCAGCCAGTCCCAAGAAACTTCTGACTTATTGCACATTTTTCGGCCTAACCCAATTAACCACCACATCAATCTTGTTGGGATCCACTGAAATACCATCTCCTGAAATCACATGACCCAAAACCAGAACTTGCTCAAGCCAAAACTCACACTTTCTAAACTTGGCGTAAAACTTTTCCTCCCTGAGTGTCTGCAGTACTAGCCCTAAATGCACCCCATGATCCTCAAAATTCTTCGAGTACACTAGTATATCATCAATAAAAACCACTAAAAACTAATCTAAATACTGATGAAAAACTTTATTCATCAAGTCCATGAACACAGTTAGGGCATTCGTCAGATCAAAAGGCATAACAAGAAATTCATAGTGCCTGTACCTGGTTCTGAAAGCTGTCTTTGCGATGTCCCCTGCTTTTACTCTCACTTGATGATACCCTGATCTGAGGTTGATCTTGGAATATACCCATGTACGTTGGAGCTGATCAAACAAATCGTCTATACGGGGTAGAGGATATTTATTCTTAATACTAACCGTGTTGATTTCTATGTAATTAATACACATCCTTAAAGACTCGTCTTTCTTCTTTACAAACAACACTGGAGCTCCCCATGACGATACACTGGGTCGTATAAATCCTCTATTCAGCAAGTCTTGCAACTGATTCTTCAATTCTCCTAATTCAGTTGGAGCAATACGATAAGGAATCTTAGAGATCGGTGCTATCCTTGGAGGTAAATATATGGAAAAATCCACCTTGCGTTCGGGAGGCAACCCTAGTAGCTCCTCTAGAAAAACATCTAGAAATTCTTGTACGAACGGGGTATTGTCGAGCTTCGATTTATTCTCTGACACTTCCTTTATAAAAGCCACAAACCCTTGACTTCCGTCCTGGAGTAGTCTGCTTGCCTGTATAGATGATACTATCTACAACGGAGCATGTGCACATGAACCAACAAACCTGAATTCTTGCTCACCTAAGGATATGAAAATTACTTCCTTTTGATGGCAATCAATACTGGCATGATTAATTGCCAACCAATCAATTCCCAATATTACATCAAACCCACACATAGATCTGTTGGTAGCACTCTCTCCTGAATTTCTATTGGATAACCCTTAAGTACCTTTTGACACCACAACACTGACCTTGACGGTGTAGCTACTGACAACTCTATATCTAATGACTGGGTCTCACTTCCATATAATTTAACATAGGATGTAGAGACAAATGAATGTGTAGCACTTGAATCAAATAAGACAATAATTGGATATGATAACATAGTAAAAGTACCTGTCACCACATCTGTGGTAGCCTCAGCATCATTCGACATCAAAGAGTAAACCCTCGCCGGGACCATAGTCCTTTGTTGGCCTCCACGAGGAGCTTGATATCCTCCCCAATAGGTCCTGAGAGTTGGGACCTGGTCTGGTGGTCCTAGACATGCACGTGCCATGTGGTCGAGTCTTCCACAGCGATAACACACATCTCTCCCAGCCGAGCACTCCCTCAAATGATGTCTCCCGCATGTCTGACATACCAAAAAAGTTAACATACCCTGACTCTAGTGAGGTCCTTCCGTCTACCGCTGATCTCCCCTATCACAACCTCCTCTCCATGAACCCCTACTGAAGCCAACCTGAAAACCTTGAGGCGTAGGCCTCTAACTCTAAGCCGCTATACCCCTCTGTATACCACTCTCAATGATCGCAGCTCTGTCTACAACCTCCGTAAATGTTTAAGCCCTAAAACCAATCACATGCTCAAACAAGTTCTGCCTCAGTCCCCCTTCAAACTTCATTGCCTTTTTCTCTTCATCAGGTGCAAAATGTGAGGCAAAACGTGACAACTCAATAAACTGAGCAGCATATTGAGATACAGTCATCTGCCCTTGTGCTAGGTGCATAAACTTTGTTGCCTTAATGCTCCAAACGACAAAATGAAAATATCGCTCAAAGAACAGCTCCTTGAATCGATCCCATGTCAGTGGTACTGGAACAGGCCTCTGCACCTCTATCATTTGCGCTGATCTCCACCAGCGCTTTGCCTCCCCTGTCAGTTTAAATGTTACAAATACTACTTTCTTCTTATTCGAACAAGGAAGCACTACCAACGTCTCTTCGATGTCCTAGACCCAATTCTCAACTACAATCGGGTCATCTCCTCCAGCAAAGGATGGGGGTTTCATCTGTGTAAACTGCTTAATCATGCAACTACGCTCCCCTAAGCTCCTGGCCATCTCAGCCATCACTTGCTGGGTGACGTTGCGCAGTACGACATCAGTATCTCCACCTCCAATGCTGGAAGGTCCTGGCCTATATCCCCCAGCATTCGTGCCACTGCTTCCTGGGTCCATCCTGAAAACAAAGAACACACTTTAAGAATATTATCTCCTACACAGATCTAATCTATTTTATTTTACTCAAATCCTATATTTATAATTAACTACTCTCCCCAATCTTAACTCAAAATCTAGTTCTGCCACCTAGACACACAACCCGACGATAGTTTACTATGGTTTTCCTGAAATGGTCACCCTAGGAAAAACACAGAAACTACCACAAAAAATTCTATACCTAGACCACAGAACAAACCTCAAATAATTTTCTATACTATGGTATTGCTTCCGCTGCATTCTAAAGTCTACAAAACCTAGCAACCTAGACTTTGATACTAAATTGTAACGACCTCCTCAAATTCTATATATTTATATATAGAGTTAAACTGCGTTGATAACTCCGAATAGAATAAAACATCAACCTAAGCAGCGAGAAGCTGAAGTCAAGTATCCACAATCATATTCATATACAATACAATACCAGAGTGCTAAATACTCCCAAAATATAAATACATAACTGAACTAGGGCTACACAAAAATACCCACTTTCCCAAAAACGCTCACCCTCTTAGCAGGGTAGCACTGTAGCCCTTCTACCTGCGAGCTCGATCTGCTTGCCTAGCTGGATCACCTGAAAAATATCAATTAAATGGGAGAGGCGACCCTCAGTATGAAGAAACATGCTATTACTAGGGTGTAGCAAGTGAGTCGTATACTTGGAAAATTTAATCTAAACAAAAGTACTATATATAACAAAACTGAGAAAACTTGTATACTTGTTATTATATAAAACATGCTTACGTAGCGTAACTTAAACTGATTATTTAGAATATTTTATTCATAATACTGATAATACTTATAAGTATAACTGTCATTTGTAAATCTGATCATAATATGTATAAATAATAACTGTGAAAATTCCCTAGATGGATAACTGTAGTCAAGAATTAACCCCTTATGATAGGGTTCTGCAGCCCAAAGGCGGGACCCAACCTGGCTGGCCAATCAAGGTAAGTCAACTGAACTTCGACAATCAGATCGGCCCCCTCAACCCATATTTGATGGGGAGCCTGTCCACAACATAGGCACAATCAACTTCTAAATACCACCTATTATCTGAATAAGGATTGCACTCTGAACTGAATATAGCTGCGGTGCCGTGCTCTGCTACTGAATATGATCCATCAGGGTCTGATACTATATATATAACTGATATTTCTAAAATATTATTTTTACCATGATTTTGTAATAGCTGAAATAACCATAACATAATATATATTGAGCAGAATAAACTATAATAACTGGATATCTGGTATGTCTGCATAACTAAATAATTGAATTTTCTAATTAACTGTATAAACTGAACGTTATGGTTATGAAATGGCTATTTCATAATATTTTGAGAAATACTATAAAATACGAGCTTCCGTGCATGTGCTAAAAATCATGGTATTCTGAAAATTATGGAAACCTTGTACTGGGCTAATAATAAACTCATGCCACACCATTAAACATTAATATTATCAGGTTCTGAAATTGCATAAATAATATGAATAATAATTTGCTGAAAATATATAATTTATACTAAATTATAACAGGTTTGCCTAGCATAGCATATTTCCCTTACCTGGTTCTGGCTAAAACCCCCTACTGTATTGAGTTCTACACCCGCAGGGCTTCCCACTCAACACCCTGAAAACCATATATCCCAGAACAAAATTTCACTATTTCTACTTCTACTACATTTCCTACAACTGCCGAAAAGCCAAATTTCAACAAAAGGGCCTTACCCTGAATCTGGGATGAAATCCAACTTCGTCCCACCAACGATCCGCTCCAGCAGGCTTAGGGAGAACTTCCCTAGGAGCATCGTGGTGGCCTCGGATCGTTTATCTGGCGGTCGACTGGGCTGAAATCGAGGAGAAAGGGAGGAGGAACTGTAGAGAGAGAGTTTTGCTGAATTTCTGTGTAAAAATCCTCATTTAACACTATTTATATTGTGGCCTTCGTCGACGAGCCACGTCACCTTGTCGATGAGGTCAAGAAGGCAACTTGTCGATGAACTTCCTCCCTCGTCAACGAAGTCTACTGCCTCTTTCTGTTTCTGTTTCCATTTCCCTTCTTCTTTACTATTTAAATACCATTATTCTTCGAGTCATTACACTTGATCTAATTTTGTACCATTCACGTGTTGTGTTTCAAATCTTGCTTTGATATACACTCTAGATCTGGATTGATAATCTATACTTGATTGAGTGTTTAGCACACATTAAAGCGCTGAGCATATCAATATATCATTCGTGCTTGCAATATTGATTAAGCTGTACTAGTGCACATATCTGCCAGTGTAGAAGCATATTGTCGTGTACAAATTTTATACACATTGGTTGTATGCTAGGCACGGGCCTGAAGAGGGAGACTAGCTCTGTTGAATAGTCCCGGACTGGCTTAGACCCGGTTAGGAAAGCTAGGTGTGCCATCTTGTTAAGGCGTGTTGGTTGAGGTCAACCCCTTGGATTGACCTGGTTGTTTAGGTACTGCTTCACCCATTTAAGTGAGCATTATAGTAGTAATCCTTGTGCTAGTGTGGCCAAGGCGGGGCTGTAGGCAATTTTTTTGAACCTCGATAACATATTGCGTGTATTGTTTACTTTTCCGCACCTTACTTTTATTGCACGTGTATGTTTATTTGTTGATTGCGTAGACTGACCCTAGGATGTACTATACTGTTGATAAAACCAGTAAACCTAGGTGACAAATTTTAAATTCCCAATTCACCCCCCTCTTGGGGTTGCACCAAAACTAACAAATTCAAAGACAAAGAACATTTTAGAAGATAATATAAAATTAAATTTACAAGGGTATTACAACAAAAAACCAAGCCTTAAGGACAATTTCCTTTGATAAATTCAAGGCCATTAAATCCTTACTCATTATCTCATTTCAAGTTATTTTAGGTCTACCCCTACCCCTTCTATTGCCCCTTACTGTAACTCACTCTTCCTCACTAGAGCACTATGTTGCCTACCTTGCAAGTGTCCAAACTGTCTAAGTCGTCCAGCCCTTAACTTCTGCAGGAGTTACACCTAACTTACTAGTAAATTTGGCCATGCTATGCAGTGGGGCAAATTGAAACGTGAAATTTGTTAGAGAAATTAAGAACACGTACATTGTAAACTCATAAATATGTGTAAGTATTTTCAATAAGGAAAAAAATCAAATAAATAGATTGATTGATGTAGGAAATTGATATATAAATGTAAAAATAAATTAGTAATTGTACAATTAAGGTTGAACAAAAAATTTATATAATGATAAAAGTGTGAACTTATGAAATTATGTCTCATGAAATTTCCTAGGTATGTACAGGTGCAGCATTACAAATGGATATCCATCACTTTCTTTTTATAAGAGAAAATCAATAGAATATTTTTTTATTATCCACCAATTACATTTCAATGCTAAATGGACTTAGTAAGTATAGTTAATGACAAAAATTCATTTGATGTTCATGTTACTTTTACTCTACAATTTCCTAGCATTTGCCATGAGGAGAAACATAGATGTTAGTCCAAGGCATTTTCTTAGTCCAATCTTCACCATTGAAAGGAGTATATTCTCTTGGACTACTTGTGTTGATT
This sequence comes from Malania oleifera, assembly GCF_029873635.1. NCBI lineage: Eukaryota > Viridiplantae > Streptophyta > Magnoliopsida > Santalales > Ximeniaceae > Malania > Malania oleifera. The sequence continues at coordinate 86,275,152 of NC_080429.1, read as the reverse complement.
GGTAACTAATTTAGGGCAATTCTGAATAAATAATATAAAGTCTCATATAAGTTTTATATGGGATCAGTAAAAACATGTTCTCCTTATCCCTATTGATTTTATTTACAAAGAAAATTAAAAAAAAACAAAACTTCAAGGCAACCTTGTTTAGTGAAACCAAGAAAAAATATAACACATATAAACATACAAAGGTGGGAAAAATGACAAATGAAATTTGTTCGCATGGAGACTACATTGAAGGACAATTATTCTACAAATTTATATACAAATTTAAACCACTATTTTTTAGGAACACTTCCCTGGCTTGGGTAACAAGGTCCTCCCAAGCACCACAGAACTCCTCAATGTTTGTGGATATGAAGACATCAAGATTTTACACTTCTGATATTTGCAATTTTCGATAATCTCAAAGGTTTATCCACCAGATTGAGTCTTCCGACGTATTTGTACTAGAGCTATGGCAACTTAAAGACTCTTACGGAGCCTCCATCACTCAGGAGTGATGGATCTCTTCACCCACATCATAGGTTCTTGTTCTAACCCAGTATGCTCTATGGTTGTCACATCCCATGTGGATCCTTCACACCAGAATAGTGATGAACAAAGTTAGACTGAATGTTTCATTCTAAGCATCCCTTTCCATTGAAGTTATTAGAGAGTAAGACCTAAGGTACCCTTGACCTATTAAAAGACCATGGAAGGTTGTGTTTTGGTCGGGTAAAGTTGGTTCCTTTGGTGATAGATATGGAATAGGAGTACTTAGATTGATTTAATGCTTTTTTATTTCATAAATTGGGCAAGAGATTTGTTCATTCATAAGTAGTGAGAAGAGGTTCTGAATGTGTCAATTAAGAAACCATGTCTTCTAGAACCATGATCACTTCGTCCCCATCCTTCAACTCTTCTCCAATACCTTCATCAATTTTTAATTTATATCCTCTTAAGTGTATATATGAAGTAGATTATGTCTCAGAAGATGATCTTGTCCCTCAAACAAAAGATCCCCAAATCACAAACCTATAATATGTTGATGACAAGACCAAGTATCCTTTAAACCTTCTAAAGAAAATCACTAGCAAGGTAGTCGTGCCGAAAGGCGTAAAGGAGGTTGTTGAAGCCTCACCCTTTGATTCTCACTAGCTCCTTGCATATTATATTATTTTTGCTTTTGGTGGTAGATAACTTTTATTAGGGTTTTCTTTTGGGTGTTTTGGGAGGTCTTCTCTAGGGGCTTGCGCCGCACATAGGGAGCTGCCGAGGGGCACTCTCCTCACGGGCTTGCCACCTCTCTCTCTCTCTCTCTCTCTCTCTCTCTCTCTCTCTCTCTCTCTCTCTCTCTCTCTCTCTCTCTCTCTCTCTCTCTCTTTCTTGTTATCTTTATTTTAATGTCAATTTTAAATATATTGTTCGAGTAGTTTATTAATTTAATTAATTTCTTGTCCTTTATTTTGTTATTTTGAATGCTTCAAGGTTGAATTAGTTTGTTGTTTTAATTTAGTATACATTTAGTTTATTGTTCCTTTAATTAGTCTCATTTTATTGTCGCAATGAGTTATTGTGGGATTAATTTGATCCAGAAATTTAGGATTGCAAACATGAGTAGTTAAGTTCTACAACTTGGGTTGTGGTTCAATGTCGATTGCTTTCCATGATTTGTTAAGTTTCCTATGATGTTATTGTTAAACTTTTATTTGGTTAAAACTGAAAATTGAAGACATCATTAATAAATTACTGGCTCTTATTTCTTGTTTTGTTGTTCACATTAGGCATAACAAAATCTTGACTTAATCTAGGATTTTCATCAATTAATTTTTACATGAAATTCAGTTGATGCTTAATGAGAGTATGTATTTTGTTCCGTTTGGATGTGAAAAATTTACTCGAGCCCTAGTTTGAAAATTTCATATTATTAATGCCTTGATTGAAATAACAAGAAGATGAGTAAAGCTGATGAAATTAGTAAATGGTGGAAGCAAAAAGACATTGAACTCGTAACCCAAGTGCTTGACAAATTGTTTCAATGAATTTGTTTTGTTTTGGCTGCTTTATTGGATTTATATTTTTAGAATCTTGGTAGAAGTTCAATTTCATTTTAGCATTTTTCTCAAGTACTTCCCAATTTTATTTACTGTTTCCATAAACATAAAAAACCCAAAAAGAATTTCACACAACATTTTACATCAATAGGTTTGCACTAAATTTTCAAAAATACTTTGATACTTAGTGGTCACTGTGGAATACGATCCTAGACTTATCCTTGATACAACTTGACACTTCTACACTTGGAAGCACAATTCAAAATGAGTCACTCACCTCTTCCTCCACTCGTGTCTTTGGTTCCTCGTGTGACCACTTTCGGCCACCTGATGATTCCTAGAGATAAAGCTGGTATATTCAAACCACGGTTAAATCATGTTATGACTGTTTTGTCTTCTTCTTAGGCTTTTCAGGCACTTCTTGCTCTCAAAGAGCCTAGGGGTTTTAAATCTGCTACAAAATACCTTTAATGGCTCTTAGCTATGGATGATGAAATTCAAGCTTTGAAGAAAAATGATACGTGGTTTCTTGTTCCTCGTCCTCAAAATCATAATGTGGTTGGATGTCGCTGGATTTTCAAAACCAAACTTCACTCTCATGGGTCTATTGAGCGCCATAAGGCTCGTCTTGTTGCTCAAGGATTTTCTTATATTTATGGTCTTAATTTTGGTGATACTTTCAACCCCGTTGTGCTCCCTGCTACAGTCAGAATTATTTTGTCATTGGTTTTTACTTCTGGATGGAGTTTACATTAGTTAGATGTTAAAAAAGTCTTTCTCCATGGTTTTCTCAATGAAGAAGTGTACATGGAAAACCTTTCAGGCTACATGGATCCATAGTTCCCTCGGCATGTGTGTTGCCTGAAGCGTGCTCTTATAGCTTAAAGCAGGCCCATCGAGCTTGGTTTCATCACTTTAGCTCTTTTCTTGTTAAACTTGGGTTTATTTCCAGTTAGGCAGATTCCTCATTGTTTGTCTATCACTCCTCACTTGGAACTATTTATCTACTTGTTGATGTTGAAGACATGGTCATAACAGGGAGTAATCCTTCTATGGTTCAAACCCTTATTACTCGGATTTCCAAGGAATTCTCCATGAAGGATTTGGGTGATCTTCATTATTTTCTCGGTGTTGAAGCTCAATCTAATGAGAAAGGTTTGTTTCTCAATCAAATAAAATATGCTCTTGATCTCTTGTAGCGTGCTTCAATGATTGATGCAAAGCCTATCTCTACACCTTTTGTTGTCGGAAAACACCTCTCAGCTGAAGGAAAGTTGTTCCCTAACCCTACTATGTTTCGTTTTCTTGTCGGTGCTTTTCAATACTTGACCATTAATAGGCCTGATCTGTCCTTTAGTGTGAATTCTATTTGCGAATTCATGCACACTCCCACCAAGGACCACTTTCGTGCCCTCAAACGTATTTTGCATTATGTAAAAGGAACTCCTCATCATGGACTTCAACTCCATATGTAATAACCCAAACTCAAAAAAATAAAAGAAAATAAATAAAAGGTAAAAGGGGGAAAATAAAAAAAAATAAAAAAAAAAAAGGGAAAAGAAATTTAAAAAGGGTATCAAGTAGGGACTTGTCGACGAATTTGTTCTCCTCGTCGACGAAAATCCTTCTGGGTTTCATCGACAAGTACACGTGTCTCGTTGACAAGGAATTACCGAGAGCAGGGAAAATTCAGGTTTTTAAATGCTTCACCGACAAACATTTTGATCTCGTTGACGAATGTTCTTCTTGGCTTCGTCGACGAACTCACGTGTCTCGTCGACGAAGGTAGGGTTATAAATAGGTCTTGGATCTTCTTTTCAGCAAATTTCTCTCCCCTCTCTCATTTTCTCTCTCTAGGTTTCATTTTCCCTACTTATTTTCTTCAAATCTGACTCGAATTTAGCCCAATTCGATGATCAAAAACTACAACGAGGTTCCTGAGAAAATTCTTTACAACATAGGCAGAGTAGATTTTCAGTTTGGAGTACTTGGGCACCACTCCAAAACCAGGGTAAGTAAGGTATTTTAATATTAAATTAAGTATTAGGAGTGTGCGGGCCTAGGAGATGATAAATGTTAAATATACTGGGGTTAAACTAATTAAGTTAGGATTTTTGGAATACAAAAGCTCATTTCCTATTTGATTTTAGGCAGAATTCCGAGGAGCAGGTAAGGGGAAAATGTTATAGCAACTTTTTATTAATTTTAAACTGGTTAAATTTGAGTATACAAATAATATATATTTGTCTGATCAGTTAGGCATTTGAAGAATAATGATTTTGATTATATTTTATATTTAGGAAAAATCGTGTGGCATGAAAATAACTTTCATAATTAAATGGTTGCGAATACTGCTTAATTATAATCATTGTACGCTTGTGGCTATTGTTTGGGTTGTAAATTCTGCTTGGTTGTGAATATTGCTCAGCTGTGATTATTGTTTGAATGTGAATATTATAGGGAATGTGTTGATGTACATGGATGATGGGTTATGCTATGGATGGGTATTGATCTATGGTTCATGTAAATTGTGATATAACATTGGCAGTGGTATGAGGAGGTCATTATATCGTACGTGATAAAATCGCCATATAACGTTGGCAGTGGTATGAGGATGTTGTTATATGGGCATTTATATTAAGGGGGTAAAACATTGGCAATGGACTGAGGAGTTTGTTTTACCGATTTACTATGAATGGGATTGTGCGTGTGAATTTGTAACCTATGTGGTTATGAGGATTATGTAGTGGCCTGTGTGGAAGTGAGTCCTGGGTGGACGGTATTCCTGTATGGATGTGAGTCCCGTGTGGATGGTATTCCTGTGTGGATGTGAGTCCTATGTGGATGGTATTCTTGTGTGGATGTGAGTCATATGTGGGCGTTGATTTTTGTGTGAATGTGGACCCTGTGTGGGTGTGAATGAAGAATGTGTATATCTTGTGTAGATTGGTTGGGATATAAGTATACATGTGGATCCTTTTGAAATGATTAGCATTGGATGTGTGTAAATTTAATTACATAAGTATTTATGGTAAAGTAAAATTCTCCGCCGAGGGCTTGCTGAGAAAGGCGAGTTCCCTGGTAATTTTCTGTTGGTACCAGAGCAGAGGGAAGCTACTTATATGGGCGGCTAAGTTTCCCTATTCTCAAAGACTTTGCTTGGACACATAACCCAAGGGCTTACTAAGTAAGGTGAGTGCCTTGGTATTAGTACTAGAGCAGAGGGAAGCTACTTGTATGGGCGGGTAGTCTTCCCTATTCTCGGGAGTTATCTGTAAAAATAATTATGAATGTGTGTGTGTGTGTTATCAGATGTCAGTGATGTAACTGATGATGTGGATTCTTTGGTGCTAATGATATTAAATAATAGATGATTATTTTTGTATGTATTGAACTCTCTACCACACACTGTTATAGCTTTTTCTTCCTTACGGAGAGGTGTCTCACCTCGACAATTTATTATTCTTTTCAAGTCCTTCACGTGATTGAGCTTAGAAAGCTCTGGAGCGGGGTTTAGTTTTGTGAGTGCTTAAAGGAACTAGTATATGTTCAGTGTTATGTTAAATTTATTCCCTGGATATGTAATATGGAGAATTTGGTTACACTACTTTATGGGTTTGTATATATGTTGACTCTACGAGTCCAATCCGGTTTTGATAATGACAAATCACTTGGTATTTGATCTATCATTGAGTTTGTGAACATGATCTATATTAAGCATACGCGGAAGGATAACGAGTCATGGAAGCCTTAAAGTAAGACATACATTTCTTGGCAAGATCCATGGAACTCAAAGAATACGAGAATCAAGATGCAAGCGGCAAAGTTCAAGAACATCTTGGGAATGGGTACTTAGAACTCATGTATTTACATTTTCGTATGATTTAATTTGAGGCTCAACATATACCTTCGAATGTCTTTAAGACTCATGCATTTCATGAAAATCACTAGGAGACATTCATGGACTTAGAAATATTGTTAAAACCTTGGAAACTATTTTTATAAAAGAGCCAAGAAAGAAAACAAAGCAAAATTTTAAGTTAGAAAGAAAAAATTAAGAAAAAGGGCACTTCGGTAGCCTGAACTCAACTTCAGTCGCCTGAAGAATTTCTTGAGGAGCCTGAAGATTAAGTTCGGTAGTCTGAAAATTTAATGGTGAAACAAAGAATCAGGCCGAGACACTTCGGTTGCTTGAACTTGGAGTTTAGGTGCTTGAACTCACCACTTTAGGAGCCTGAACCCCACTTCGGTTGCCTGAACCTGTGAGAACATGTAAAAATCATATTTTTATTTAAAGGACTCTGAGCTATCTATTTAATCCAACGGTTGAGATCAATTCTAAAGGCAAGACACTATATATACTGAATATCTAAAACCTAGTACGTGAGCTAAGACCAAAGAGAAAGTCACTGTAAAGAGAAGAATACATATTATTGAAAGAATATTGAGAAACTTGCTCTTATTGCTATACGATTGCCTACACTTCAACTTCTACTCATCGAGCTTGGGCAAATCAACTCAGAATCTCGAAGGGAACTCATTTACTCATCTGGTTTTTCATTCTAATATTGAGGTTTGATCATTCAAGTTAATATTTTCATGAGTTTCTTATCTCATCACTTGTGATTGAATATCATTAGAGATATTGATCTTGAGTGTGCATGTACATATAAAAATTGTCTTTGACAAGATCATTACTTGAGAAAGGTTTTAACTATTAGTTGAATAGTTTTTGATTCAAGAGTATATCTATTTTTCAAAGAGCTTATCATTGCAAAATCTATTTTTGAATATTCGATAAGAGGTTGATCTTGTGTGTGCATATAGTAAATCATTTTTTAGAAGATTACCACATGAGAAGAGCTTTAGTTATTGATTAAATATTCTTGGTTCAAGTGAGTTTTTATTCAAAGAGTTGATATTTTTAATATAACAAATCTACTTATTTGAATATCCTTAGTGTTCATAATGATGTATTATTGAGGGATATTTTCTGAAATATATGACATTGGGTTTTTGATCTTTGGTATACATATCATATATATATATATATATATTTGCATATTACAAAGATCGTGTTATTATTGAATATTTGAAAAAAAAAAGTTTTGATCTTGATTGATCTAATATTCAACATAAAGTTTTTTAATAAGTTCACATAAGATATAATTGTGCATTTTTGTGAAGTGAACTAGAACCCTAATATACTCCAAAGCGTTTCAAATATATCTTTACTTAGGAGTTTTTTATAAAAAGGGATTTGTGTGTTGAAGCATATCATACATAAACGATTGCATCGTTTCATACATTCTGAACTTCAAGTTTAATCATATGTTAATGTATTTTGTACTCACGAGCTTTTGTTGAAAGCAATTTTGAGTGTTTTACAGAATTCATTGTATTCACGGTTCGGTTTGTGAACTGGTGTGAGAAGGAAGTTGTACCTCTTGTAAGCAATGGAGTAGGAGGAAGTTGTACCTCTTGTAAGTAGTGGATTGTAAGGGAAGTTTCATCCCAATTTATGGAGTAGGGATTTTAGTGAAATCCTTGAGTGGGTTGCTCAAGGCGAGGACGTAGGCCGAGTTGGCTGAACCTCGTTAAAATTGCGTTTGTCCTCTCTTTCCTTAACTCTTTACTTTCTGCACTACATTATATTATTTTCATTACATGTGGATGTTGAATTACTTTACACACAATTAATTGGGTAAAAGGAACTCATTGATAAAATCAATTTAACTCAGTCATAAATCCTAGCAATTGATTTGTTAAAAATACAAATAGGGATTAAGTGGTAAATAGGTTCAAAGAATTTTTTAAAATACCTAATTTACCCCCCCCCCTCTTGGGATTACATCTTAATCAACATTTGGTATCAGAGCGGGTTTACATAGACTTAATAGTTTATTTGTAAAAAGATCACATGGCACATATCGGTGTAACCCCATTCGGTGAGGGACGATCTTAGCTTAGTCCTCCAATATTTTGCGGTGAAAGTTTTTCAGCTTGGAAACTAAAAATAAGTGTTTTTATAAAATCAATGGACTAGAAGGTCTGGCAGGTAATAGTTAAAGGAATTTTTGTGTCTATAAATGAAAATGATATTAGTTTAATGCATGAAAATTCAAATGCCATGGATATGCTTTATCGTGCTTTAGATTCTAACATTCTTCATGAATTTATGGCATGTACATGTGCAAGAGATATGTGAGAAGAACTTGATAGGAAGTATGGAGAAACCCAGGAAAAAGAAACCACCACTCTAGAAATGCCAAGTTCAAATTATCAAGAGGTGGCAAATTGTAAACAAAATGAGTTAGTCAAGGAGGAGGTATATGTAACTCAGCCTAGTTCATATAATGATTCATTTATTGATTTATGTGATGATTTTTATGATAAATCTTGCCATAAATCTTATGAAAAATCATGTGATGAATCCTGTGTTATATTATGCAATGAATCATGTGTTAAATCATATGTAGATAATTCTAATAATGATTCATGTAGTGTCCCTTGTGACAATATTGCTACTGATGCATGCAATAATTCAAATGATGGACATTATGACAATGCTTGTAATGAAACATGTGTGGAATTGTTTGTTGATAATTCCGTTTATAAAGTGTGGAATAATTCATATGATGTTTATTGTGATAAATTTTGAGTTGAATCACGTGTTGAATCATGTAATGAAAGCATGTCTTCATATGGAGATCTAGTAAAAGCTTTAGTCAAAATGCATAAGCTTCTAGTTAGGATATCTGAGGAGAAAATGTGGTTGACAAATGAAAATGGAAGGATAGCTAAACAATTAGAGGAATTAAAAGATCATCATGCTATTCTAAAAAAGAAGAAAATCATGAAGATCTTGAAGATCACGTTTAGATAGAAAAATAGATGAACATGCTGAAGATAGTTTAAATAAACCCTTAGAAGTTAAAAGAAAGTATATTTCCAAAAGGGGTTTGGATGCATCTCAAAAATTCCATATCTAAGCCACATTAAGTAAGAAGAAAAAAAATTAGCATACTTTCCCACAAATATGCAAAGCTTGCTTGTTTGGTAAAATGAAAAGGCATACCCGATATAAGTGTCGACTTAGAGGTGTTCGAGACAAAGACAAGAAAATGAGTTGGGTAATCAAGAAAGGTTCAAATTGGAATCACATGACCATTTAATTCTTTCCTTGCTCTTAGGACTAGTTATAGGGTTGTGCTGACTAATAGGTTTGGGATTAGTATATGCTTAGAATGTAAATCATAATATGTGTATCTCCTGCACTATTATTATACTAAGAATCCTACGAGAAAGTTAAGTCAATATGATTCTCTAAGCAAGATATCCAATCTAATTACCTAGTGCTTTTATATCGTAATGATTGGGTGAAATGTTAAAATATTGAATAGCATGCAAATTTTGATGTATTCAAAGTGAAGGTTGAGAGATTAACTGTTAAAATATAAGGAGCCTAATATCCTCCTAATGAGTAACATAAATCATAACATTGAAGAATAAATCCACTTCCAGATGGATTAAAGCATTTTTGTTTAACGAATAATTCTTAGTGCTTGACACATGCTTAAAAATTAAAAACCTAAGTTAAGCAGATCATATCCAATGCATAAGACTGAGTCTTAGGAATAAATCATATATTAAAAATCATCTAATCCTAAACTCACTCTTAGAGCCTCAAAGGATTTAAATCAGTTATCATTCTAGCCACAAGCACTAATAATCATAAATTCCATATATATCAAGTGCTTATTAAAAGACATGTTGTAATCAAATCTGGGGCATTCTCTAAGGGAATCAAATCATTTACCAAGACATTTTTAATAAATATTCACGTTGTGCTTAAAACGTAAAAATCCCTAAGTTTAATATGTGATTAAGCAGTATCCTCCACAAGAAATCTTTACCATACCATGGTCATATTTGATAAAGATTCATCAATTATAGGGAAGTACCCTTGCTTTAAATTGAAGACATACTTATAAGGTACCGTCCAATAATTGGATAATTGGAAATACCTAAAGAGCAGTATTCAAGAATGAATTTTCTGCAAATTGCTCTTTGGCCTATGTAGTTGGATATATTCACTTCCACGAAAATATTTTGAATATTGTCCACACACAATGAATATTCTTCTGAACTTAAGGATAATTAAACTGTTAAGAGTGTTTGCAAAATCTCACTTCATAAGCTCTCAAACTTCAACTCAAATCTATTAGAAGAGTTTGAATGTGTCAAATGGCTAAGCTATATGCTATAGGTTTCAATCTATATGATAATGCAAATGACTAGGAATCTTGTGCATTGAGATTCATAAGAAAAGAAGTAGTATAGGCTTATGACTCTTAAGTGAAATGGTTTATGATTTTTCGGTTTTCTAAGCTACAGCAGGTAAAGTCAAGTATAAATCATTCAAAATCTTAGAACACTCAGCTAAACTGATGAAGAATGATTACAAGGAAAAGACATAAGATTATGATAAGTATAAGCATTTCATTTCATCTATGCAAGTATTAAAATTCATAGGGGGAGCATCTCGAAATGATTTCCTATCTCATTATGCTTAGATGTGCAGTGAACTTTATGTAGCATGCACTCAATTATGATGATTCTATTGAATATGCAAAATGAAAAATATATTGCTTTGCCGAAAATTGCTTGAGTTAACCATATGATTTTGTTTTGAAATGCATTGATAATTAGACTCCGTATGGTTGGTCTCTCTAGTTATAATTATTTTCAGAATGTACTTAAAGCAAATATCTATAGCACAATTTAGTTTGAAGATCCAAAAGGTGAAAGATATATACTAGAGTAAATCTTTGATGAGAACTAAAGTGGGAGAGATATATTATTGCTTAATCCACAATGTGTATGAGCTTAAATAAATAAAACAGGGGAGAGCTTTTTTGAGCTAAAATAAACATGGTTGCCTAGAATTATATTAGATAACATAATTCAGGGGGAGAAACTTCACTTAAGATGTAATCACTTGGTATCTAATCAATCAACATTTGTTCTCATTCGGTATAACATTAGTCCACATTTGGTATCACATCAATCAATATTTGGTATCCTCACGTAATCGTTGAAACTTATGCAAAAGCAAGGAGGATGGTTGATGTAAAAAGGGGAGAAGTAAAGGTTGTTAAAAATCTAATGGTTGAACAACATTAAAACTTTAAAAATTCAAAGGGGAGAAGAACATAAGGTTATGTCCACTCATTTCTTACTATTATACACCTTTTTGTTGATGTCAAAAGGGGGAGGAAAATCAAGGGCAAAAATAATAACACACAAAAGTCAGAAGCAAAGAAAAATCGGGAGCAAAAATTGTTATTGAAGTTATGCAAAGGGGGAGATATGCAAAGGGGGAGAAACTATTGTTGATGTCATGGTTGAAACATCATGAGCATATTCATTATTAGCATATTTCATATTTCATTTGGATTCAAGTTAAACACTTGGTGTATGAATATGAGCATATTGTCATTCATTGAATATTTGACGCATTAATTGAGGGGGAGCTTTGTTAGGCGTAACCCATTATATATTGTTTTTGCTCATGTATTTGTCATCATAAAAAAGGGGCAGATTGTTGACTCTACGAGTCCAATCCGGTTTTGATAAATACAAATCACTTGGTATTTGATTTGTGCGTTGAGTTTGTGAACAAGATCTATATTAAGCATGCATGGAAGGATAATGAGTCATGGAAGCCTTAAAGTAAAGCATACATTTCTTGGCAAGATCCATGGAACTCAAAGAGTACGAAAATTAAGATGCAAGCAGCAAAGTTCAAGAACATCTTGGGAATGGATACTTAAAACTCATGTATTTACATTTTTGTATGATTTAATTTAAGGCTCAACATATACCTTAGAATGTCTTTAGGACTCATGCATTTCTTGAACATCATTAGGGGACATTCATGGACTTAGAAATATTGTTAAAACCTTGGAAAATGTTTTTATAAAAGAGCCAAGAAAGAAAGCAAAGCAGATTTTTAAGTTAGAAAGGAAAAATTGAGAAAAAGGGCACTTCGGTAGCCTGAATTCAACTTAGGTCGCTTGAAGAATTTCTTTAGGAGCCTAAAGATTAAGTTCGATAGCCTAAAGATTTAATGGTGAAACACAAAATGAGGCCGAGGCACTTTGGTTGCCCGAACTTGGACTTTAGGCACCTAAACTCGCCACTTTAGGAGCTTGAACCTCACTTCGGTTGCCTGAAACTGCAGGAACATTTAAAAATCAGATTTTTATTAAAAGGACTCGCGATCTATCTCTTTGATCCAATGGTTGAGATCAATTCTAAGGGTAAGACACTATATATACTAAATATCTAAACCGTAGTACGTGAGCTAAGACCAAAGAGAAGATCAACGTAAAGAGAAGAATACATATTATTGAAAGAATATTGAGAAACTTGCTCTTATTGCTATACAATTGCCTACACTTCAACTTCTACTCATCGAGCTTGGGCAAATCAACTCAGAATCTCGAAGGAAACTCGTTTACTCATCTGGTTTTTCATTCTAATATTGAGGTTTGATCATTCAAGTTAATATTTTCATGAGTTTCTCATCTCATCACTTGTGATTGAATATCATTAGAGAGATTGATCTTGAGTGTACATATACATATAAAAATTGTCTTTGACAAGATCATTACTTGAGAAAGGTTTTAGCTATTGGTTGAATAGTTTTTGATTCAAGAGTATATCTATTTTTCAAAGAGCTTATCATTGCAAAATCTATTTTTGAATATTCGATAAGAGGTTGATCTTGTGTGTGCATATAGTAAATCATTTTTTAGAAGATTACCACATAAGAAGAGCTTTAGTTATTGATTAAATATTCTTGGTTCAAGTGAGTTTTTATTCAAAGAGTTGATATTTTTAATATAACAAATCTACTTATTTGAATATCCTTAGTGTTCATAACGATATATTATTGAGGGATATTTTCTAAAATATATGACATTGGGTTTTTGATCTTTGGTATACATATCATATATATATTTGCATATTACAAAGATTGTGTTATGATTGAATATTTGAAAGAAACCATTTTGATCTTGATTGGTCTAATTTTCAAGATAAAGTTTTTGAATAAGTTCACATAAGATATAATTGTGCATTTTCACGAAGTGAACTAGAACCCTAATATACTCCAAAGCGTTTCAAATATATCTTTACTTGGGAGTTTTTGATGAAAAGGGATTTGTGTGTTGAAGCATATCATACATAAACGATTGCATCATTTCATACATTTTGAGCTTCAAGTTTAATCATATGTTAATGTATTAGGAATTTGAATTGTACTCACAAGCTTTTGTTGAAAGAAATTTTGAGTGTTTTATAGAATTCATTGCATTCACGGTTCAATTTGTGAACTGGGTGTGAGGAGGAAATTGTACCTCTTGTAAGTAGCAGATTAGGAGGAATATGTACCTTTTGTAAGTAGCAGATTGTAAGGGAAGCTCCATCCCAATTTAAGGAGCAGAGATTTTAGTGAAATTCTTGAGTAGGTTGCTTAAGGCGAGGACGCAGGCCGAGTTGGCTGAACCTCGTAAAAATTGCATTTGTCCTCTCTTCCCTTAACTCTTTACTTTCTGCACTACATTATGTTATTTGCATTGCATGTGGATGTAGAATTACTTTACACACAATTAATTAGGTAAAAGGAACTCATTGATAAAATCAATTTAACTCAGTCATAAATCCCAGAAATTGATTTGTTAAGAATACAAATAGGGATTAAGTGGTAAATAGGTTCAAAGAATTTTTTAAAATACCCAATTCACCCCCCCTCCCTCTTGGGATTGCACCTTAATCAATAATATATGTTTATAGTACTCTGGTATTATACTTGAGGTTGTTTAATTAGTTCTATTGCATGAATGGTATCAGAGACATGTGATTGGTCTCATAACATCCTATGGCCCACTTGGCGGGTTAGGGCCATTACAAATGGTATTAGAGCTTTAGGTTATAGATTCTATAGACTTTAGGAGGATTAATACCAGAGTGTAGGTTTGAGTTGGATAAGGGTAGGAATGGGTAGATTAGGGTATTGATAGGAATTTGAGTTTTGTTTCATAGACTGGAGGTAGAAATCCCTTGATGGACTTCTGTGATTTTCTGAATCAGTCGACAGTTTCAGAAAACCACTGTAAATCCATCGACGGTGATGTTTCCAAGCAGAGAGACTGAAACTTTGAATTAGAATTTGAAGGTTAATATGATTGTGACTAATTGGATGTTGGATGTTTAATTGAGGATTTGGATATTAATTTGGTTTCCTATTTTATGATTATGTCAGTTATGTTAAGATGTAGAATTTTTAATCTTGCCTTTGTTATATATATTCAGGATGGATCCCAGAGGTAAAGGCATAAATGATGGAGGAGGAAACGAGTTGGGAGCTTCTAGTGGAGATAAGATTGAAACCTATCAACTGTTGTAAGGTATAGCTTGTCAGGTCAGGGAAAAGATGAGACGAAATTTGGGGGGATCGAGGTACCCACCATTGAACGAGGGTTGTATGATTGATCAATTTACCCACTTGAGACCCTCTACTTTTGAGGGTGGCACTAACCCGATCAAGGTTGAGACTTGGATGCAAGAGATGGAGAAGATATTAATAGTGTTGAATTGCACTAAGTAGCAGAAAGTTCTTTTTGTCACCTTCAAGCTGACTGGAGAAGCTGAACAGTGGTGGCAAGCAATGAAGTTGTTGGAAGAGCAATGAGTAGTACCCATAGCAATGACCTAGGGTTGTTTCTATGATAGATATTTTCCCGCCACCTCCAGGAGTGCGAAGGAGAAGGAATTTTTCAACTTGACTCAGGGGCACCGCATAGTTCAGTAGTATGTTGCTAGGTTCCTGGAACTTTCCCGTTTTGCACCTTTCATGGTCCTATATGAATATCAAAAGGCGAGATGGTTTGAAAGGGGCCTAAATCAAAGGATTCATGGGCACATGGCATGTTTGTAGACATGGGACTTCACAGAACTGGTGAATAAAGCCACCATTGCAGAGTCAAGCCTGCAAAGAGGTGCAAAGGCATTAGAATGGAGAAAGAGACCCATGTCTCCCAGCCCTCATGAAAATGTCAGATAAGGGTTCTATAGGGGAGATAGAGATATTGCGAGTTAGAGGCCATAAAGGAATGATCGAGGATGATAAGGCGATTCGTCATGCCCCCACTTTTCTAGATACAATCAAAGGCATTGGGGAGAATGTCGAGGTAGAAGTGTTGTGTGCTATAGATGTGGCAAGTATGGCCATATAGCTCAGGAGTGTCAAGAACTACCAAACAATGCACCTGCTCCAAATCTGAATCAGAGGAACAACTCGGTGCCTCGTGGCCGCGGCGGCCCGGCGCGTGTTTATATGCTTGGTACAATAAAGGGAGACAATACTAAAGGCACAATTAATATGTTTACGTTTGCATAAGTAATCATCTTGTTTAACTTTAAGTGATTTGATGCTGCATATGTTAGAATTAATTAAAATTTATAAATGTGGTTAGCTAGTTCTTAAAATTGTGAAAATATGAAATTAACGAATTTCGAGGACGAAATTCTTTTAAGCAGAGGAGAATGTAATAACCCGAACTCAAAAAAATAAAAGAAAATAAATAAAAGGTAAAAGGGGAAAATAAAAGAAAGGGGAAAATAAATTCAAAAAGGGTATCAAGCAAGGACTCGTCGACGAGTTTGTTCTCCTCGTGGACCAGGAATTACCCAGAGCAAGGAAAATTTAGGTTTTAAAACACTTCTTCAACAAAATTTTTGACCTTGTTGACGAATGTTCTTCTTGGCTTCGTCAACGAACTCACGTGTCTCATCGATGAAGGCCTAGTTATAAATAGGTCTTGGATCTTCTTTTCCGTGAATTTCTCTCTCCTCTCTCATTTTCTCTCTCTAGGTTTTGTTTTCCCTACTTATTTTCTTAGAATCCGGCCCGAATTTATCTCAACTCGACGATCAGAAACTACCACGAGACTCTTGGAAAGATTTTCTGCAACGTAGGCATAGCAAATTTTTAGTTTGGAGTACTTGGGCACCACTCTAAAACCAGGGTAAGTAAGGTATTTTAATATCAAATTAAGTATTAGGAGTGTGCAGGCCTAGGAGATGATAAATTTTTAATATCTTGGGGTTGAACTAATTAAGTTAGGATTTTTGGAATATAGGGTCTTGTTTCCTATTCAATTTTAGGCAAAATTCCAAAGAGTGGGTAAGGGGAAAATGTCATAGCAGTTTTTTATTAATTTTAAACTAGTTAAATTCGAGTATACAAATAATATATATATATATATATATATATTTAGATTTGATTTATCTAATCAATTAGGCATTTGAAAAATAATGATTTTGATTATATTTTATATTTAGGAAAAACCATGTCGCATGAAAATAACTTTCATAATTAAATGATTACGAGTACTACTTGATTATAAGCATTGTACGCTTGTGGCTATTATTTGGGTTGTAAATTCTGCTTAGTTGTGAATATTGCTCAACTATGATTATTGTTTGATTGTGAATATTGTGGTGAATGTGTTGATGTGCCTGGATGATGGGTTTATGTTATGGATGTGTATTGTTCTATGGTTCAGGTAAATTACGATATAACGTTGGTAGTGGTATGAGAAGGTCGTTATATCATACCTGATACAATCACCATATAACATTGGCAGTGGTATGAGGATGTCATTATATGGGCATTTATATTAAGTGGGTAAAACATTGGCAGTGGAATAAGGAGTTTGTTTTACCGATTTACTATGAATAGGATTGTGTGTGTGAATTTGTAACCAGTGTGGTTGCGAAGCTTGTGTAGTGGCCTGTGTGGATGTGAGTCTTGTGTGGACGGTATTCCTGTATGGATGTGAGTCCTATGTGAACGGTAATTCTGTGTGGATGTGAGTCCTGTGTGGATGTTGATTTCTGTGTGAATATGGACTATGTGGGTGTGAATGAAGAATGTGTATATCTAGTGTAGATTGGTTGGGATATGAGTATACAGGTGGATCTTTGTGAAATGATTAGCATTGTATGTGTGCAAATTTAATTACGTAAGTATTTGTGGTAAAGTAAAATTCTCCACCGAGGGCTTACTAAGAAAAGCGAGTGCCCTGGTAATTTTCTATTGGTACCATAGCAGAGGGAAGCTACTTGTATAGGTGGGTAAGCTTCCCTATTCTTGGAGACTTTGCCTGGATACATAGCCCAAGGGCTTACTAAGTAAGGTGAGTGCCTTTGTATTAGTACTAGAACAGAGGGAAACTACTTGTATGGGCGGGTAGTCTTCCCTATTCCCTAGAGTTATCAGTAAAAATAATTATGAATGTGTGTATGTTATCAGATGTCAGTGTTGTAATTGATGATGTGGATTCTTTGGTGCTAATGATATTAAATAATAGATGATTATTTTTGTATGTATTGAACTCTCTACCACACACTGTTATAGCTTTTTCTTCCTTATTAAGAGGTGTCTCACCCCAGCGATTTATTATTCTTTTCAAGTCCTTCAGGTGATCAAGCTTAGAAAGCTCCATGGCAGGGGTTAGTTTTGTAAGTGCTTAGATGAACAGATATATGTTAAGTTTTATGTTTAATTTCTTTCCTAGATATGTAATATGGAGGATTTGGTTACACTACTTTATAGGTTTGTATATATGTGTTGACTTTTTAGTCAGATACCTATTCTGATTACGATAAACCACAATATCTAATCTGTGTGCTTTGAGTATTTAAGTAGGTTTATGTTCTAGTTAGCACAGATGATGATGCAATGTGGAAGCCATAAGAGCACCTAAATGAGTATATCTTGATGTCTTTCATGGAACTGCAAAGGAGCCGCACATGAAGATCGATTTATATTTCAAGTTGTATTATATTTTTATATTTATCATTTTTAGCCTGTAATCTTATATGGTCTATAACAGTTCATGCATTGCATGCATGATAGGACTGATAAGCTCAAATGGCCATAGGGATCCGAATGACCTTAGGGCACCCTTCAGTTGACTGAAAGTCGACCGATGCTAGATTTTTGGAATTATCTCTCAAAGAACATAGATTGACTTTAGGACCCCAAAATATCACATCAAAAGTCCCCTATAACTTAGAAATGAGAATAATGTGAGAAGGGGTGACTTTATATATAAATCAAAACTTAAATACACACTTTTTGTATGTTCGGTTGTTCGATCCAAAACATACAGAACACTTTCGGTCGACCAAACCTCACAAGGGTTGACTATTGACCACTTGGTCAACTGAACAAAAAAACACATAGATCTTCGGTCAACCGAACCTCCCTAGGGTCAACAAGTTAACTCTTTGGTCGACTGACCAGAAATAAGCTGCAACACTCTGGTCAACCGAACCACCTCGGGGGAAGTCCCAACGCCCTGGTCAACCGAACCTTCAAGTTCAAAAGACCTTGGTTGATCGAGCCTCAAAGATTAGAAATCACCTCAAGTCTGGTCGACCGAACTTGCTGTTCAAAAATGCCCTGGTCGACACGAGGTAATACGGTCGACTGAACCTTAAAAACGGTCGACCGAACCTCTCAGGTTGGGGATTCTTTTACCATAGTTAAACAGAGCTATTTTTTATTAAACATGATTAATATTTTTCAAAAATACCCCTTGTGTCCCCAACGGCTATAATTTCCCCCATGTCTATATATATGGGATCATTTGCTCGATTAGTGGGTGATTAGCATATGGATTAGGAGAAATATCCTCTGAAATTTTCAAAGCTTATTTTTTCAATACTAACCCCACACACTCATCCATTTGCTCTTCCCTTGCAAAATCAAAGGGTTGTTGAGTGATTTCATATTATTCCCACTTTGCCAAAACACTCATTGTTCATTATGTGTTTGATTTTGATTTGAGAGTCTACCAAAGTTTTCCCCTGGTTTAACTCAATAAATCCATTATGTGGGAAACTTTGTAGCTTGTGGGTCTTTGCACTCACATTGCAAGACACCCAAAGCTTAGATTTTTTGTGTGTGCAAAAATACTTTTTCTAAGCTTATTTTCAAACATCTCTTGTGCTAGTATCTTGAGAAAAAGTTTTTAGAGATTGTTTGATTTCATTTGCTGAAAATCCTTGAAACCCTAAACTGTGATTGAAATATTCTATACTTTGTTTGAAAGATAAGGTTGTTAGTACATTCATTGCGCTTGATTAGATATAGACATTGTATTGAGTGTAGATTGCACATATACATCACTAAGCTTATAGTTCTTATGATATTGATGTGCATTGATTATTGCTTGTGCTTAATGGTACAAGTCTGCTTGAGTTAGAAGCACTTTTATTTGTATGCAAAAGTTTGTATTTCAATATATGTTGTATTCCATTCGTGGCCTGATGGGGCGTTGATGTAGCCTGTAAGGATCGATAGGGCCTTCTCCCCCCCCCCCCCCCCCCCCGCGGCACGTAAGGAGAACATGTAAAGGTTGAGGCCAACCCTAGTAATTTGACCTGGTTGTAACTGGTGCCACTCCACCCATTAAGTGAGCATTAGTGGAATCCTCGGGCTTACGAGTTAGAGGCGAGGACGTAGTCAGTATTGGCCGAACCCTGATAACATCTCGTGTGTGCAGTGTTTATATTTCCACAATTTTATTTATCACACATGTATGTTTTATTTATGATTGCATAGATAGACCCTAGGTTGTGTAATACTACTGCTAGATTGGTTGACCTAAGAAGAAAGTTTAAAATTCCAATTCACCCCCCCCCCCTCTTGGGAATACACCAAAACTAACAATTGGTATCAGAGCCTCGTTGCACTAGGCTTAACAACTTTTGTAAAAGATCGCAATGGTTCAAATTGGTATATCCCCATTCAGAGAGGGACGATCACCTTCCAGTCCTCCATTATTATGGTGTTGATTACACCACCTAGAAAATTAGAATGAGTATTTTTGTAAAATCTATGAGTTAGAGGGCCTGACAGGTGATTGATAAGGGAATTTGTATGTCAGTAGAAAATGATATTAATTTGATACATGCAAATTCATATGCCATAATCTACTGTTTTGTACTTTAGAGTCTAATATTTTGCTTGAGATTATGGCATGTACAAATGCGAGGGAGATCTGGGTTGAGCTAGAAAAGAGATATGGAGAGACCCAGGAGAACGAGATCACCACTCTTGAAGCACCAAGTTTGAATGATCAGGTAGTGGTGAATCATGAGCTAGTAATCAATGAGGAGGTATATGATTCTAACTCAAACTCAATTGATGATTCTTATATTAAATGTTGTGCTATGTCAAATGTTGAATCATCTATTGAATACCATGATAATTTTGTTGATGATGCATGTGATGATTCTTATGTTGAATGTTATGTTGTGTCATACGATGAATCATCTAATATTCCTTGTGATAATACTATTGACATTGCATGCAATGATTCATATAATAACTATGATATGTCTTATGATGAATCATGTGTTGAATTGATAACTGAAAGCATGCCTTCGTATGAAAAGCTAGATAAAACTTTATTGAAAATGAATAAATTTCTAGCTAAGTTATCTAAGCATAAATCCTTTTTGAAAAAGGAAAATAAAAGCATGACAAAGAAATTAGGAGAAATAAAAGATTATTATGCCATCTTAGAAAAGAGAAAGATTAAAAAGATCTTAAAAATTATCTGCGTAGAAAAAGAAATGGATGATTATTCTAGAGCTACACTCAAAGTTATAAATGAAAAGAATAATCATAATAAATCCTTAAAGATTAAAAAGAAAAATCTTTTCAAAAAGGATTTAGGATTATCATATGATTCCCACTATCATACCTCAGCAAGTAATCATAAGAATTGTAAGCATAACCTTTCACATATTTACGAAACTTGCTTACATTGTAAAAGAAAAGGGCACAGTCGATTTACTTTCTCATTCAGAAGTGTCCAAGGGTTAGATAGGAAAATGAAGTGGGCAATCATGAAGGCGAACCCCATAGGATCTAAGGAAGATTGGATTCCAATAAAAATTACATAAATACTTCAATCTTCCCTTAGTTCCTACGTTTAGGGGTTGTGATGGTTGTAGGCTTAGGGAGTGGTTCGGGGTTAATATATATATAAACCTAGTATCTACATCCACTTCCAAATGGACATGGCATCTTTGCCAGGTAATTAATTTCAAATGCTTAATCCATGCTTGAATGTACAATTATTAAGTTAAGCATATATTGTCCATTGCACAAGCTTGTGGTTTAGGGAATCCATCTCGCACTATTGATCATAAATGACTAATATATATTGAGTGCTCATCATAAGACATCCCTTCTACTCATCAGTTGTATCCTTGCTTCATAATTATGATTATATCTAAAGGATACATACCACTATCCAAATAGTTGTATTCAACAATTCATACTCTCCTAGACGCTCTTTGCTCATACCTGGATATGATCACTAGCATGAAATGATTTTGAAAAATGTCCTGCTTCACCAAAATACTCCTTTGAACAAAATAAAAATTTAATCATTAAGAGTATTCATCCTATACTTCCTTCACAAGCTCTCAAACCTCAAGTCAAATCCTTTAGAGCTTCATATCTTAAATGAAGTTGAATGGCTATTATGATTTAGGTTTCAAATCTAGATAATGAAATGAAATTTGAAAGAAACCTATGCATGATCAGTTAATTTAAAAGTCATCCTAACTTGTGTCTTTCACATTTTGAAGATCATAAGAAATGAGGCAGTTATAGGCTTTGTACATTGAAAGAATATTGATTGTGACTTTTTCGTTCGTTAAAGCCTATGCATTCATAGTCAAGTCTAAATCCATTGAAAATCTTAAGCACCTTGGCTTAAATATTTAGAAATGAAAAGGGCATAAAATGAGTTAAGTGCATAACTTATGGGGAGCTTTTATCCTTTATATCTATATAAATTAAAATGCTTTCATACTCTTATATTATTTATGTTTTTATGCCTATATGTGTATAGCATTGCAGCACTATCCATGGTTTTATAAATGGTTAAAACATCTTTAATGGATAGATTATATTTTATGAATTGTTGATTACTACTAGATTGCATGCTTGTATTGAAAGCCTCCTGCATGGCGGATAGAGTTGATGTGTATTGCATGTTGTTAGTGGATATAGATTCTTGTGTTCCTTGAACTGAACTATATATTGCTTATTTGAACCTATTAGGTACAATTTTTATGGTAAAATGTTTGATTTACAGACGGCATGCTGCCAAATTTTTGTTAAAATTTTCCCAAAATAAAACCTTGTACATAGATGATTATGATAAAATTTATGTTAAAATCTTTTTGAAATGATGAGTGAAATCTAAAAATATATTTAACTTCATCCTAACATAATCATCAAAGATTTAAAAAGGCTAAAATCCATCCCTATAGGAAACGCATAAATGACTTATATGCATCATTTTGCCTTTTGAATATTGAGGCTCTTCTGAAATCCCTGAACATTATATTCTACATGTAGAGACTCGAAGAATTATAGTAGTTAAATAATAAAAGAAAAGAGAGAAATAGGAAAATTTTTAAGGGGATTTATAGGGTCTCGTCGACGAACATAAGGCACTCGTCGACAAGCATCCTTCTTTGGTTCATTGATGGGGACAGTTGTCTAGTCGACGAGAAGTTACCGAGAGGGCAGTTTTTAAGGCCTGAATCTTGTTGACGAGGAGTAGGCGTTTGTCGGCGAGATTACTACTTGGACTCATCGACGAGGTGACATGGCTCGTCAACGAGGCCACATGGATAACATTTTATATTAAGCCTAAAACAGATTTTTAATGAAGGAAAATCATTTTACAGATCTTTCTCTCTCTTTTCACAGTTCCTCTGACTTCTCTCTAGAAATCTGACTCCATCTCTCCCCGGTTCGACAATCGGAAGCTACCACGGTGATCTTGGGGAGACTCTTTACAACATAGTTGGAGCAAAATGTTAATTTGAGAAGTTTGGGAACCATCCCAAAATTAGGGTGAGTGAAATATTTGAGTATTTTCGGTATTACCCAGTTCATTTGAAGTCAGATTCTGTATTATATGTGAATATATTGGAGTTTTGTGAAGTAAAATTAGGATATTATATTTTCAGGAATAGGGTGTTTTGGGACCCTGCAGGCAAGGGTTAAAGACCCCAGTGGGTGGTATTTTAGGAACCCAGGTAAAATGATATATGAATTATAGTTTAGGAATAGTGCATATATGGATTTAGGGAACATGTATGTGATAATTTTTAGGTGAATTCAGTTGTTTGATTGGGAAATTATACGTATATATCTTAAGATGTTGAAATTATAAATGTTGCACGTGTGAGACTGTAAATAGCAACTAGTAATCAGATAGTCAGGTAAAGGAAATATGCTATGTTAGGAATTTTAGCACGATTATTAGCAAAAATTATGTGTTTTACCGGATTATTATTATTCAGATTATAAAATATTTGTTTAGTATAAAACATAGATTTTAAAGCATGTGGATTTATTTATATAAATCGTGTGGCATGAGCTTATAGAAAATTAGCACAGTATTTATGCAGCTACAAATATCATGTTTTACAGTATATTTAGAAGCATGATTTACAGTATATGTATGGAAATATATATCTTCATCAATTTCATAACACCATGTTTTAGAACCATAACACCCAGTTTAACAGATACACAAATAGATACACAGATATATAGATATTAAATATTCAGTCAGATACTCAAATTTTTAGATCAGTTTTGTAATGTTATGGTTATTACAAAATCATTGTAAAATAGTAATTTAAAAATATCAGTTACATATATAGTATCAGATCCTGATGGACCAGATTCAGACAATAGAGCACGGTACCATAGCTATTATCAGTTCAGAGTGCAACCACATAACTCAGATAGTATGCGGATATCAGCAGTCGATTGTGCCTATGTTGTGGATAGGCTCCCCGTCAGTTAGGGTTGAGGAGGCCGATCTGACTTTCGGAGTTCAGTTGACTTATCTTAGTTGGCTAACTAGGATAGGTCCTACCTTCGGGTTGAACAACCCTGTCATGAGGGGTTAAATCATGACTTTCAGTTATCCATCTAGGGAAGTTTTCTCAGTTATTATATAAATGTCCAGATTTACAGAAACCATAGACTTACCTATGAATATTAGAAGTATTATGATTAGAAAATTCAGAAAAAATAGTTTATGTTAAGGAACATAGGTATAAGCTATATTGTACATCATTTATACATGTTTTCTCAGATTCAGTTATTTATAGTATTTTTAAATCAGATTTTACAAATATGTAAACTCACCTGCCACACACTAGTAACAGCATATTTCGTCTTACTAAGCGTTGTCTCATCCCAGTGATCTAACATTTTTCAGGTGATTCAGTTAGGCGAGCAGATCAGGCTCGCAAGTAGAAGGGACTACAATACTTCCCTGACTGTAGGGTGAGTTTCAAGATAGTCCCTAGGTTCATATGAGGGTAATTTGAACATGGTTATGTATGTATATTTTGGGAAGAATTTTGACACTCTGGTATTGTATATATATGGTTATGGTCGCATGTATTCTATTTCTCGTTGTTTAGGTGGTTTACTGTGTTTCAAATTCCATGGGTCCCATATGGACCATGATGATGTTTGGTTTTATCATAAGGTATCAGAGTGGAGTAACTACACAGTATATTTTTGTAAAGGAAAAAAAAATGGCATGTAAAATCAGGTCGTTAGAGTTTGGTATCAGAGCTTAAGTTGCTAGGTTCATGAGACTTTAGAGTGCAACGGAAGCAATACCAGAGTATAGGGAAGGATTTGAGGTTTTTTTTTGTAATCTGGATATAAGATTTCCGTGGTGGTTTCAATGTCTTTCCTGGGGTGACAATTTCAGGAAAGCCATAGTAAACTATTGTCGGGTCGTGTTTCTAGGTTACAGGATTTGATTTTGAATTAAAACCAGGGAGGATAGTTAATAGTGAATAAGAGATTTTAGTTGAATGAAATAAATTAGATCTGCGTGAGAGATAAGGTCCTTAAAATGTTTTTTTTTTGTCTTTTCAGGATGGACCCAAGAAGCAGTGGTACGAATGCTGGGGGTGAGAGAGTAGGACCTTCCAGTATGGGAGGTGGAGATACTGATGCAGTATTGCGCAGCGTCACCCAGCAGGTGATGGCTGAGATGGATAGAAGCTTAGGGTAGCATAGCTGCACGATCGATTAGTTTACACGGATGAAGCCCCCATCTTTTGCTGGAGGAGTTGGCCTAATTGTGGCTAAAAATTGGGTCCAGGACATTGAGAGGACGTTGGAAGTGCTTCCATGTACAGATGAACAGAAGGTAGTATTTACGATGTTCAAACTGATAGGAGAGGCAAAACACTGGTGGAGATCAGTGAGGTTGATTGAGGAATAGAGATCGGATTCAGTGCCAATGACATGGAGTCGATTCAATGATCTGTTCTTTGAGCAATATTTTCCTGCTATCATTCAGAGCACAAAGGCAGCAGAGTTTATGCACTTAGTTTAGGGGCAGATGACAGTACCACAGTACACAGCTTGATATATTGAGTTGTCTCGGTTTACCCCACATTTGGCATCAATGAGGAAAAAAAGGTGAGAAAGTTTGAAGAAGGCCTAAGGCAAAATTTGTTCGAGTAGGTGATCGATTTTCGGGCTCAAACATTCACGGAGGTAGTGGATAGGGCTGCAATTATAGAGAGTGGTATGCAAAGAGGTATCGCAGTACAAAGTTAGAGAAAGAGGCCTGTGCCTAAGGGTTTTTAGGCGGGTTCCAGTTGTGACCCATGGAAAGGAGATCATTATAGGGGAATTTTGAGGCAAATGATGGGACCTCATGAGAATAAGGGAGTGCAGACCTACCCTGTGTGTCAGACGCATGGGAGACGACATCTGGGAGAGTGTCAAGCTGGGAGAGACGATTGTTATCAGTGTGGGAGACCCAACCACATGGCACGAGCATGCCCAAGACCGCCGATCTAGGTCCCAACTCCCAAACCCTTCAAGGAGGTTATTAGGGACCTCAAGAAGGCCAATAGAGGAATGTAGCCCTGGCGAGGGTTTATGCATTGATGCCAGGAGATGCTGAGGCAGTTGGAGACGTTGTTACAGGTATCTTTACTACTTTTACGTATCAAGCTATTGTTTTATTTGACACAGGTGCCACCCATTCTTTTGTCTCATCGGCATATGCTAAGTTAGCTGGGATCGAAGCAAATTTTTTAGATGTTGAGTTGGGTGTAGCCATGCCGACTGGTTCTACTATGAGATGTATGAAGATACTTAGGAATTTTCCAGTGGCCATTCAAGGGAAAGTATTACTAGCTGATGTAATACAGGGTATAGATTGGCTGGCAGCTAATCACGCCAGTATTGATTTCCATCAAAAAGATGTAATTTTTAGACCCCCTGGTGAGTAAGAATACAGATTTGTTGGTTCACGTGTGCGTGCCTCACCACAGTTAGTATCAGTCATGCAAGCAAACAAACAACTCCTAGATGGAGGTCAGGGGTTTATGACTTTTGTAAAAGAGATGTCTGAAAACGAATCGAAGCCTGACAATACACCAGTGGTAAAGGAATTTTTAGATGTTTTTCCATAAGAGCTACCTAGGTTGCCTCCGGATCGTGAGGTAAATTTTGCTATAGATTTACCTCCAGTGATAGTGTCGATCCTTAAGTATCCTTACCGTATGGCTCTAACTGAATTAAGAAAACTAAAGGACCAGTTACATGATCTATTGAATAAAGGGTTTATCAAACCCATCGTATCGCCCTGGGGAGCACCAGTGCTGTTCATAAAGAAGAAAGACAAGTCCATGAGGATGTGCATAGATTATAGGGAAATAAACAAGGTAACCATTAAGAACAAATATCTTCTACCATGTATAGATTTATTTGATCAGCTTTCGAATACACGGGTCTATTCCAAGATTGACCTCAGATCAGGTTATCACCAGTTGAAAGTTAAAGTAGAGGACATATCAAAGACAGCTTTCAGAACCAGATACGGGCATTATGAGTTTTTGGTGATGTCGTTCGGGTTGACTAATGCACCAGTAGTATTTATGGATTTAATGAATCAGGTGTTTCATCAATATCTAGACCATTTCAATGTAGTTTTCATTGATGATATACTAGTCTACTTGAGGAGTTTTGAGGAGCATGAGGCACACTTACGGCTGGTACTTTAGACACTCAGGGAAAAGGAATTGTATACCAAGTTTAGTAAATGTGAATTCTAGTTAAAGAAAGTTGCATTTCTAAGGCATGTTATATCGAGGGATGGAATTTTAGTGGATCCCAGTAAAATAGAGGCAGTGGTAAATTAGGAAAGGCCAAGGAATGTTCAGGAGATTAGGAGTTTCTTAGGACTGGCGAGGTATTACAGTCGATTTGTAGAGGGATTCTTAGGACTATCCGGCCTTTGACGCGACTGACCAGGAAGAATGCCAAATTTGCATGGAATGATGAATGCGAGCAAAACTTCTAGGAATTAAAACAGCGGCTCGTCACTGCACCAGTACTGACGATTCCATCTGGAGGTGATGGTTACATAATTTACAGTGATGCATCTTTGAAAGGGTTGGGGTGTGTGTTGATGTAGCATGTAGGGTTGTAGCTTATGCCTCCTGACAATTGAAAGAGTATGAAAAGAACTACCTTACCCATGATCTGGAATTAGCTGCAGTAGTACACGCACTAAAGATTTGGAGGCATTATTTGTACGGTAAGAGATGTGAGATATTCTCTGATTACAAAAGTTTAAAGTACTTCTTCACGCAAAAAGAGTTGAATATAAGGCAAAGGAGATGGTTAGAGCTCCAAGGACTATGATTGCACCATCAGCTATCACCTAGGTAAAGCAAATGTGGTGGCTGATGCACTAAGTTGTAAATCAAAGGGTACAATACAGTTAGCAGAAGTA
Organism: Malania oleifera; assembly: GCF_029873635.1. Classification (NCBI taxonomy): domain Eukaryota; kingdom Viridiplantae; phylum Streptophyta; class Magnoliopsida; order Santalales; family Ximeniaceae; genus Malania; species Malania oleifera. The sequence goes on along the minus strand of NC_080429.1, from coordinate 86,247,143 downwards.
ATTCAGCACCCAATTCAGATGGACTCAGAAAGGCTCGGTGTGGAGTTAGTGGAGGATGATCCTTAAGAATTTATTGCTAGTGTAACAACTTGCTTATCTTATCATATAATAAAGCATAATAAGTAAAATAGTCAACCAGAACCCGTGGGTAACGGGGACACTGGTCATACACAGCGGAACCTAGTAGCAGTAAATGTAAATCCCAATCTCATAACCACAAAGTATATAATACCAGAGTGAAATATAATCCAAAACATGGTGTTTACATACATTCTCCCAAAAATACAAAAAAAATGTCTCTAGGATCCCACATCAAAATCTTCTGATCCTAGTTCAAACTTACCCTCCTAGTGAGGTAGTACAACTGACTCAACGGCGGCCTCGACTCGCCAATCCTTCTGGATTTCCTAAAAATTATTTAATGTTTGGGGGTGAGACACTTCTCAGTAAGGGAAAATAAACGAAATACAGTTGTATGACAACATGAATATTTAATGCTAGAATACATATACAGTACATTTCTAATGCTGGAAAACATTCATGATAACATATCTAAATAATCATAACTTTCATAATTTCTAATAATTTATACTGATCATGAAATATCTGATATAACTGATAATACTGAATTTACCCAGGATGTATAGGTAGTTGATGTCATGTATTACCCCCCATGACAGGTTGTGCAACCCAAAGGCGGGACCCAACAATGGCTAGCCTACCACTGCGGAATCAAAAATGTCTGTAAGTACGATGGGCTCACCACACCCTGGTCTAGACTACCAGGTGAACGTCTACAACTCTACACTAAAAGCCACATCGACTATCCATCTCCCACCCCCTCTACTTGCAGGGGCGGTTAGCACAAGTCTGAACATAAATATCTTATCTGTATAGCTACGGTACCGTACTCCTATAACTGAACTGAACTAACATTCGGGTTCTGATAACATATAATACATGATAATATACTTGTCTAATATAAAATATTGATAGCATTTTCTTCAATAACATACATACATATATACGGCCTTGCGTCGATTTCTTTCATATATGCGGCCTTGCGCCGAATATTTCATAAATATGACCTTGCGCCGAAATCATACATAATACATGGCCTTGCACCGGCTATTAATCATGGCCTTGCGCCAAATATTCCATACATATCATTCTGAATAAATAATTCATTTATCATGTATTTCAAAAAACCATACTGTACTGCATTATTTCATAATCTCTTAAAACATACTTTAGTCATAAAATTGCCATAACATAACACTTTTCTTGTAAAATAATATTAATGCCACACGATGCTAAATAAACCATACATTCCATTCTAAAATCATACTTTCTAGCATTTCATACTAATATACATTTCAACATAATAGCAATATTTTTCCAAATATGCACTTTTACCAATTTTCTCATATATATTATACATGCTTCCTGAAACTAAATTTGCTGATAAATAATAATATAATTTGCATAGAAAATAATTGTTGTAGTTTATTCCCTTACTTGATTTCTGAGAAGAAACCCCCTAAATTATACTCATCCTGCACATGCAGGGTTTCTCGTTCAACACCTTGAAAACGACAACTCCCAGAACTAAATTTCAATATTTTTCTGTGAATAACATTTCCTATAACTATGGGAAGACCAAATTTTGCATAAAAAACCTTACCTTAACCCATGGATGAATTCCAATTTTGCCCCACCAATGATCCACTCCAGCAGACTTGGAGAGAACTTCCCCACGAGCATCGTGGTAGCCTCAGATTGTCGATACGGCGAGAAACAAGGTTGGAATCGAAGAGAGAATGGAGATAAACCGTAGAGGAGAGAGAGAGAGAGAGAGAGAGAGAGAGAGAAAAAAAAGGGAATTTTTGCTGATTTTCTACGTAAAAATCCAAGTTTTAGGCTATTTATACTATGGGTTTCATCAATGAGCCACATCACCTCATCGATGAGGTCAAGAAGGCTTCTCCTCGACAAACTCTCCCCCTCGTCGACGAAATTTGGATTTGCCAAAAACATCCTCTCAGTATTTTCTCGTTAACGAAGCGTACCCTCGTCAACAAGCCTAAACACCACGTCGTTGACTTACGTGAAGCCTTTATATTATTTTTTCCCTCTCTTAATTATTTAAACACCATTATTCTTTGGGTCATTACATTCTCCCCTCCTTATAAAATTTTGTCCTCGAAATTTACTATTCATATAACTCATCATCCTTTAAAGGCAAAACGGTCTACTTATTTTATTACTTACTCTCACTTATGGCGGAGGAATACCGTGGTTACATACCAAGTTCTGGGAGATTACATAAGTAAAATTCCCCCAAAACTAAAATATTACTTACTAACTAAATTATTACATGTACTTGCAAAAGAAACATTATACAATCACTTACATTTTCTTGATCAAGACTGAATCTCTTAGAACAACTGCGAGTATTTCTGTCTGATATGTTCCTTGAGCTCCCAAGAAGCCTCTTCTATTGCATGATTCCTCCATAGAACCTTTACCAGAGGAATCTTCTTGTTACACAATTCTTGTTCCCTTCTATCCAGTATCTATACTGGTACCTCCTCATATACTAGTGAATCACTGAACTCTAATTCACCATAACTGATAATATGATAAGGGTCTGGTACGTATTTCCTCAACATAGAGATGTGGAATACGTCATGTATCCTGGATAGCACAGGTGGTAAAGCTAACTTGTAGGCAACCGGTCCCACTTTCTCTAAAATCTCAAATGGACTAATGAACCTAGGGCTAAGTTTACCCTTCCTTCCAAATCTCATAACCCCTTTTAACGGAGCTATCTTCAAAAATACATGATCACCAATATCAAATTCCAAATTCCTGCGGCGATTATCAGCATAACTCTTCTGTCGGCTCTAAGCTGCACTGATTCTGTATCTGATGAGCCGAACCTTATCGTACGCATGCTACACAAGCTTTGGTCTCGTAACTTGCCACTCACCCATCTCGTCCCAATATAATGGAGAATGACATCTCTTACCGTACAGAGCCTCAAATGGTGTCATGCCAATGCTGGCCTGATAACTGTTATTATATGCGAACTCCACTAGCGGCATGAATTGAGTCTAACTACCCCCAAAGTCCAGTATGCACGCTCAAAGCATATCTTCTAGTATTTGTATCGTCCTCTTAGTCTGCCCGCCTGACTAAGGATGGAATTCCATGCTAAAATAAAAATGAGACCCTAGAGCCTCTTGCAAACTCCTCTAGAAATGTGACGTGAAACGTGTGTCTCGATCTGACACTATGGATACAGGCACTCCATAAGAACAAACTACCTCCTGAACATAGATCTCCGCTAAATGGCTAAGGGAATAGCTGATCTTGATAGGAAGAAAATGGGTTGTCTTAGTCAACTGATCTACAATCACCCAAATCGCATTATGACCATGTAATGCCGACGATAGACCTGAAACAAAATCCATAAATATATGATCCCATTTCCACTATGGGATAAATAGCGGCTGCAATAGACCCGCCGGTCTCTAGTGCTCAGTTTTTACCTACTGGCACGTCAGACACTGCGCTACATACTCAGGGATCTCTTTCTTCATACCACTCCACCAGTAGAACTCTCGCAGATCCTTGTACATTTTCGTATTGTCGGGATGCACTGTATACAAAGATCTGTGAGCCTCCTCCAAAATAGTCTTCCTGATGTCAGCATTGGCAGGAACACATAACCTGGAATGGAACCACAAAGCTCCATCATCTGACAAACAAAATTCCTCCCCCTAACCATTCTGCACTCTGATTAATACCTCTGCTAATTCTGGGTCTTCCTTCTAAGTAACTTTAATCCTTTTCTACAAAGTAGGTTGCACTACTAAACTGGAAATACATATTTGAGGATCACTCTCAACCAATTCGATGCTGAGTCTCTCCAGATCCATCATGATCGGACACTAGATCTCTATAGCTGCCAATGTTGATTCCACGGATTTCCTACTCAATGCCTTAGTTACCACATTTACTTTTCCGAGGTGGTAACTGATGGTACAATCAAAATCCTTAATTAACTCTAACCACCTTATCTACCTCATATTCAGTTCCTTCTGAGTGAAGAAATACTTTAAACTCTTATGGTCGAAGAAAATCTCACACCGCACGTTGTACAGGTAATGTAATGACCTGGAATTTAAAATAATTAGAAAATATAATGAATAAAATGGATTAAAGGAAAATAAGGGGAAGAAAGGAAGAATTTTTAAGGAAAAGCAGGCCTCGTCGATGAATGTCCTGTATTTGTCAACGAGTGTCCTTCTAAGTTCATCGGCGAAGTCTGCTTCTCGTCGATGAAGAAATCCCAAGAGAGAGTTTTGGAAACCCTGAAATTCATCAACGAAGGTATCTTCTCGCCGACGAAGACTCTATAGCGCCTCGTCGACGAAGCCCTGCCTATAAATTGAAATTCTTTCATTTTCAGTGTGAAAACTCGGCACTCTCTCCTCCCTCTCTCTCTCTCTCTCTCTCTCTCTCTCTCTCTCTCTCTCTCTCTCTCTCTAAAAATGATCCCCCAGTCTTCTCTCTTCGATTTCAGGCCGATTTTGATCCGGTTTGACGATCCGGAACCGCCACGAGGTTCGTGGGATCATTCTCTTCATGGTTGTAGGAGCCGATCGTTGGGTTCAAGGGTTTGGAAAACATCCCAAAATCAAAGTAAGTGAGTTATTTTAGGTTTTCCTTAACGAATAATGTTGTTTGGATCATAGGAAGTAGTAAATAAGCATTTTTCTTAAGATTTGTGTTAATTGGAATTTATTTTAATTAAGTTAGGATTTTTGGATTCAGGGTCTAGGTGAACGCTGTGGGAATCAGTTCAGGGATCCTACAGGCGTAGTTGAAAGTTAGGTAAGGGGGAAATTTATATATTAAATCAGGTTTTTCATAAATTAAAATGGATTATGTTTTATTTATATATAAATGTTTTTATGTGGATTTAAAATGCCAACCATGTAAAACCATGTTTTTTGAGCCTAGGAATGTTTATATAGCTATGTATATGTGAAAGTAAACGAAAGGAAGTGAAAGGTATTTTCTAAGGAAGTAAGTAAGGAATGAAATGTATTTTCAGCATATAAATGTTAAATGTGGGTTAGCTTATTTTGTAAGGAATGTATATGAATTTTGACTGCTAAAACTAAGTGGCATTAGATTCTGTGCAAATATATGTTAGATATATGAGATGCAGGTTAAGTAAGTAAAGCTTATGAATAAAATGTGATATGGACAATGATGTTTGTGTATGTTAAATGCAACCATGTAAATATAAGATAGTTGAAAGACAGCCATGTTAGCAGATTCTAGCGCATTTTTATGTGAAAGCTAACCGCAGTAGATTCTAGCGCATATCTATGTGGAAACTAACTGATGATGGCTAAAGACCAGTTGTACTATGAAGGAATGAAATGAAAAAGTTATGCAATGAAATGACAAAGGAATGACAATACAATGAAATGAAATGTGAGAACGTGAATGATACAAATGGGAAAGAGTCACTTAAAGTGAAACGAAATGCAAAGTTAAGTTATGAACAGAAAAGAATGATATAGTACGATATTAGAAGTATATATGAACGTAGAACATGTTACGATTGGGCAAGGCGAACTCTTCACCTAAGGGCATACTGAGGAAGGCGAGTGCACTAGTAGCTTCAGATGTGGTAGTAGCTGCATAACGAACTAGGGCAGAGGGAACCTATTTGTATGGGCGGGTAGATTTCCCTATCCTTAGGGCCTTTGCTGGTAAACTATTATTGAATGCATGAGTACGAGATTAATCTAATACTTGAGGGCTTACAAAGTAAGGTAAGTGCCCTAGTATGCTTTAGTTGTGACCTTAGGGTTACCTATGTATCAGAGCAGAGGGATGCTACTTGTATGGGCAGGTAATCACCCTTATTCTTGAGTAATCTCGTGGGTAAAACTTTGTATGTGATTATTTAGGTTCAGATTACAATTTCAATGTTATATGATGATTTGTAAATAAAATAAAAATGATATCTATACACCTCATGTTAGCCACACACTGTTTTAATAAGTATGTTTCTTCGCTTACTGAGATGTGTTTCACCCAAATATGAATGTTTCTTTTTCAAGACATGCTCGAGGTCGGGCTTAGGAGCTCAAGGGTATTTTAGCATTTTAAGGACTTTATAAGAAAGGGTATACATTAATCATATTTTGGGGATGTATATATTTTATGTTTTATGTCGTTATGTTTTTAAGGATGTTGTGAGAGAAATGGTTACGAACATACTGAAATGTTTTGGAGATGTTTATATATATGAAAATGCAGGTGATGGTTAAATTTTATGGATTTCTAGTTAAGATATAGTGAACTCTGGTATATTACGGTATTATGGAATGTCGGCATTATGGCATATGTTATATGGAGATGATGTTTATATTTTTCCGCTGCGTATGTATGTTAATGATTTATGATTTAACAGGATAATATCAGGTATAACGCATCGGACCTGGGTTTAGGGGTTCGAGACGTTACATTTTGGTATCATAGCATGATTTTGGGATTTAGGAAATGATTTTTACCAGAGTATAGGAAATGGTTAGGATAAGGATACTAGATGAATATGTTAGATATTGAGAAGTAGGTTTGATATAAGGAAGTATAGGATCATGTTTTGTGATTTAGAGGCAAAATTACGTCGACAATTTCCTGTGATTTTTCTGAAGAAGTTGACAGCCTCAGAAAAGTCACGGTAAACCTTCGATGTTTTTGTTTCTGAATTGTGAGACTGGTCCTTATATGGAGATTTTGGATTTTATTTAATGACTATGTTATTTGGAGTTTTAATATGGAAATCTTATTTCTTTTCTGTCCTATTTTTTGGGATGGATTCTGGAGATGAGAATATAGAGGTTGAAGGGAGGGAGGATTCAGTGGCCTCTAGTGAGGAGGAAATAGATACCTATAAGGTATTGCGTGGTATCGTTCATCAGGTTAAAGCATAAATGAAGAAGGAATCCAAAGAACATAACTATCCACCTATAGGACAGGGTTGCAGCATAAAAGAGTTTATGAGGATGAACCCTCTGGCCTTTACAGGAGGACCTGATCTAGTGGCAGTAGAGAACTGGGTACAATAGATAGAAGAGATCATGATTGTACTCGACTGTACGAATGAGTAGAAGGTCTGTTATGCTACATTCAAGATGACAAAAGAAGCGAAGCGCTGGTGGCTTTCTACAAAGCTGCTGGAGGATCAAAGGGTCGTTAAGATAGCTCTTACTTAGGAGAGGTTCAAGGAGCTTTTCTTTTATGGGTATTTTCCTTCATCTGTCAGAGAGGAGAAGATAGAAGAGTTCACCAATCTAACCCAAGGAGACATGACAATTGTGGAGTATGCGGCTAAATTTGTAGAATTGTCGCGGTTCGCTCCATTTCTGGTCCCAAATGAAGCAAGGAAGGGCAGGAAATTTGAGAAAGGCCTGAGGTGCAGGATCTACGAGTTGGTGGTCAAGTTTCAGGTTTAGAGTTTTTCAGAAATAGTTGATAAGGTCTTAGTGTTAGAAAAGAGTATCCAAGGCAGCACTAAGCCTTTAGAGCAGAAGAAGAGACCTGCACCATTTGGTTTTCAATCTGAGGCCAACCAGGGATCAGCGAAGAAAGGGAAAGAAGTAATGGGCTCTATATGCCTGAAGTGTGATAAGAGGCATAGGGGCGAATGCTGGTATGACACTCCGAATTGCTATAGGTGCGGTAAGCCAGGGCACCACAGGAAAGATTGCCGAGAACCCTTGCCTATGGTACCTACTCAGAATCAGGATAAGGGAAAGCAGCAGCTACCACTTGGAAGAGGTGGTCCGCCTCGGTTGTATACACTTCGAGCTGAGGAGGATGCCATTAGAGAAGCAGGTATGAGATAATTTAATTTAATGAATGATGATTAAATTATTTATATGATGATATGCATGTTGAGTTATTATGATGGTATTTAGTAAATAAGTTTAAGTCATGTAAAAGGATGATTAGAAAGTAAAATTTCGAGGATGAAATTTCTTAAGGAGGGGAGAATGTAATGACCCAGAATTTTAAATAATTAGAAAATATAATGAATAAAATGGATTAAAAGAAAATAAGGGGAAGAAAGGAAGAATTTTTAAGGAAAAGCAGGCCTCATCGACGAATGTCTTGTATTCGTCGATGAGTGTCCTTCTAAGTTCATTGACGAAGTCCACTTCTTGTCGACGAAGAAATCCCGAGAGAGAGTTTTGGAAACCCTGAAATTCGTCGATGAAGGTATCTTCTCCTCGATGAAGACTCTATAGCGCCTCGTTGACGAATCCATGTGTCTCGTCAACGAAGCCCTGCCTATAAATTGAAGATCTTTCATTTTCAGCATGAAAACTCGGCACTCTCTCTCTCTCTCTCTCTCTCTCTCTCTCTCTCTCTCTCTCTCTCTCTCTCTCTCTCTCTCTCTCTCTTTTTAAAAACAATCCCCCAGTCTTCTCTCTTCGATTTCGGGCCTATTTTGACCCGGAACCGCCACGAGGTTCGTGGGATCATTCTCTTCAAGGCTGTAGGAGTTGATCGTTGGGTTGAGGGGTTTGGGAAACATCCCAAAATCAAGGTAAGTGAGTTATTTTGGGTTTTCCTTAACGAATAATGTTGTATGGAGCATATAAAGTAGTAAATAAGCATTTTTCTTAAGATTTGAGTTAATTGAAATTTATTTTAATTAAGTTAGGATTTTTGGGTTCAAGGTCCAGGTGAAACGTTGTGGGAATCAGTTCGGGGATCCTACAGGCATAGTTGAAAGTCGGGTAAGGGGGAAATTTATATATTAAATCAGGTTTTTCATAAATTAAAATGGATTGTGTGTTATTTATATATAAATGTTTATATGTGGATTTAAAATGCCAACCATATAAAACCATGTTTTCTGAGCCTAGGAATGTTTATATAGCTATGTATATGTGGAAGTAAATAAAAGGAAGTGAAAGGTATTTCTAAGGAAGTAAGTAAGGAATGAAACGTATTTTCAGCATATAAATGTTAAATGTGGGTTGGCTTATTTTGTAAGGAATGTATATGAATTTTTACTACTAAAACTATGTGGCATGAGATTCTGTGCAAATATATGTTAGATATATGAGATGTAGGTTAAGTAAGCAAAGCTTATGAATAAAATGTGATATGGACAATGATGCTTGTGTATGTTAAATGCAACCATGTAAATATAAGATAGTTGAAAGACAGCCATGTTAGCAGATTCTATCGCATTTCTATGTGGAAACTAACTGTAGCAGATTCTAGCGCATATCTATGTGAAAACTAACTGATGATGGGTAAAGACCAACTGTACTACAAAGGAATGAAATAAAAATGTTATGTAATGAAATGACAAATGAATGACAATGCAATGAAATGAAATGTGAAAACGTGAATCATACAAATGGGAAAGAGTCACTTAAAGTGAAACGAAATGCAAAGTTAATTTATGAACAAGAATGAATGTGTATGAATGTATAATGACAGAAAAGAATGATGTATTATGATATTAGAAGTATATATAAATGTAGAACATGTTACGATTGGGCAAGGCGAACTCTTCACTTGAGGGCTTGCTGAGGAAAGCGAGTGCACTAGTAGCTTCAGATGTGGTAGTAGCTATATAACATACTAGGATAGAGGGAACCTATTTGTATGGGCGGGTAGATTTCCCTATCCTTAGGGCCGTTGCTGGTAAACTATTGTTGAATGCGTGAGTACGAGATTAATCTAACACTTGAGGGCTTACTAAGTAAGGTAAGCGCCCTGGTATGCTTTAGTTGTGACCTTAGGGTTACCTATGTATCAGAGCAAAGGGGTGCTACTTGTATGGGCGGGTAATCACCCTTATTCTTGAGTAATCTCATGGGTAAAACTTTGCATGTAATTGTTTAGGTTCAAAAAACGATTTCAATGTTATATGATGATTTGCAAATGAAATAAAAATGATATCTATACACCTCATGTTAGTCACACGTTGTTTAAATATGTATGTTTCTTCGGTTACTGAGATGTGTCTCACCCGAATATAAATGTTTCTTTTTCAGGACATCCTCGACATCGGGCTTAGGAGCTCGAAGGTATTTTAGCATTTTGAGGACTTCATAAGAAAGGGTATACGTTAATCATATTTTGGGGATGTATATATTTTATGTTTTATATTGTTATATTTTTAAAGATGTTGTGAGATAAATGGTTACGAACATACTGAAATGTTTTGGAGATGTTTATATATATGAAAATGCAAGTGATGGTTAAATTTTATGGATTTCTAATTAGGATATAGTAAACTTTGGTATATTACGGTATTATGGAATGTCGGTGTTATGGTATATGTTATATGGAGATGATGTTTATGTTTTTCCGCTGCGTAAGTATGTTAATGATTTATGATTTAACAGGATAATATCAGGCATAACGCATCAGACCCAGGTTTAGTGGTTCGGGGCATTACAGGTAATGCCTCTAAACCTTCAATGCGTGTACCACTACAGCCAATTCAAGATCATAGGTAGGGTAGTTCTTTTCATACTCTTTCAACTGCCTGGAAGCATACGCTACCACCCTGCCATGCTGCATCAATACACAGCAAAGCCCATTTAGGGACACATCACTATAAATAACATAACCCTCACCTCCTAACGGGATGATCAATACTGGTACTGTGACTAGTCTCTGCTTCAAGTCCTGAAAATTCTGCTCACAGCTGTCGTCCCACTCAAATTTGACATTCCTCCTAATCAGTCGTGTCAATGGCCCTAATAATGCTTAGAATCCCCTAACAAAATGAGGATAATAACCAGCTAACCCCAGGAAACTCTGAATCTCTTGGACGTTCCTCGGTCTAGCCCAATTCACCACTGTCTCAATCTTACTAGGATCCACAGAAATTCTGTCTCCTGGGATAACATGCCCCAAAAACACAACTTTCTCGAGCCAGAAGTCGCATTTACTGAACTTGGCATACAACTTCTTCTCCTTGAGCATCAGCAAAACCTGCCTCAAATGCATCTCATGCTCCTCGTAGCTCCTCGAATAGACCAGTACATCATCAATAAAAACAACAACAAACTAATCTAAATATGGATGAAAAATTCTATTCATCAAATCCATAAATATCGCAGGAACATTAGTCAAACCAAATGGCATAACAAGGAACTTGTGATGCCCATACCTGGTCTTGAAAGCCATCTTTGATACATCTTCTGCTCTTACCTTTACTTGATGATAGCCTGACCTGAGGTCAATCTTAGAATATTCCTGTGTACCCTAGAGTTGATCAAATAAGTCATCAATAAGGGGCAGAGGATACTTGTTCTTGATTGTCACTTTATTAATCTCCCTGTATTATATGTACATCCTCATGGACTGGTCCTTCTTCTTCATAAATAATGCTAGAACTCCCCATGGGGATACACTAGGTCGTATAAAACCCTTATCAAGTAAATCCTGCAACTGATCTTTCAGTTCTGCCAACTCTGCTGGCGTCATTCGATACGGTGCTTTAGAAATTGGCGCTGTACCTAAAAGTAAATCAATAGGAAAATCTACCTCTCAATCAGGTGGCAGACCTAGTAATTCATCTGGAAACACATTTGTAAGTTCTTTCACTACTCGCATATTAGTAAGTTTCATTTCATTCTCTGACATTTCCTTCACAAAAGTCACGAATCCCTAATAGCCACTTTGAAGTAATTTCCTTGCCTAAATAGTTGAAACTAACTGAGGTTGAGATTGCACTCGTGACCCTATAAATCTAAATTCTTGTCTTCCTATAGGTCTGATTATCACTTTTCTCGCACGACAGTCTATAATAGTAGAGTTAGCTGCTAGCCAATCCATATCGAATATAACATCAAACCCATGCATGTCTAGCACCACCAAATCAGTAGATAGAGTTCTCCCATGTACATCAACTAGACAACCACGGAGCATCCTACTACACCTCACCGCTGACTCGGTCGGTGTAGCCACTAACAATTCAACATCTAATGAGTGTGTTTTAGCCCCACACAATTTAACACATTTCACAGATGCAAAATGAGTGTGTGAACCCTGAGTCAAATAGTGTAATAACTTTAAATGAAAACATATTAACTGTACCTGTCACCACATCGTCGGCCGCCTCAGCATCATCCGGCATCAGTGCAAAGACCCTGGATGGAGCCATGTTCCTCTGCTAGCCTCCACATGGTGCCTGATAACCTTCTCGTGCAGGTCTATGAGCAGAAGCAACACCAATCTGAGCTTGACACTCCCTCATCACATGCCCTGGCTCCCCATATTGGTAGCAAATACCTCGCCCTGCACGACACTCCCCCGAGTGTCTCTTCCCACAAGTCGGGCAAGCTGGAAATGGCTACATCCCCTAAAAGCCACGATTTCCTGTCTTTAACCTCCGGTCTCTGAAGTATCCACCTCTCTTCCATGAACCACGACCGACTCCCTGCTGGGAACCAGAAGGTGTGGATCTCTTCTTCTGCCTCTGCTTCTCCACCTCTATTCGCTCCCCAACCTCTGCTATGGTGGCCCTATCTACCACTTCAGAAAAATCCTGTAACTTCAGTATCGACACTTGCTTGTATATTTCTCTCCTTAGACCTCTTTCAAATTGTCATATCTTTTTCGCCTCATCTGGAATAATGTACGAGGCGAAGCGAGATAGTTCGATAAATCTCACCGCGTACTGCTGCACTGTCTGCTGTCCTTGCTTTAGATTCAGGAACTCCTCAATCTTAGCTACTCCAGATGAAGCCAAAAAATACCTGTCTAAGAATATCTCCTTAAACCGCTCCCATGTCATCTCCATAGGTATTGTCCTCTACTACTCTAGAAGTTTCACTATCGTCCACCATCTCTCGGCCTCTCCAGTCAATCTATATGTAGCAAACAGCACCCTTTGCTCCTCTGTACACTGCAACACTGCAAATACTTTCTCAATCTCCTGCACCCAGTTTTCAGTGACTGTAAGATCAGTTCTTCCTGAGAAAGTTGGAGGATTCATCTTAATGATTTTCTCGATTGAGCAACCATGGCCTGCTGACGAACCACCCTGTTCTCTAGAACTCCTAGCAATTTTGGCCATGACTTGTTGTGCCACGCTACATAAAACTGCATTTGAATCACCACCCACAACGCTTGAGGCTCTAGCTCCCTCATTTCCACTGGCATGGGCACTACTGCCACCAGGGTCCATACTGAAACACAAACAACTTAACTTAGAACCCTATCACCGTAACATATCCAATTAGTACAATATTTCCTTAATTAATTCATCACTCCTAATTTTAATTCAAGGTTCAATACTGCAAACTAGATACCTAACCCGATGATAGTTTACCATGACTTTCCTAAAATCGTCACCCCAAGAAAATCACACAAACCACCATGGAAGTCCTACATCTAGACTACAAAACCAGACCTCAAATTTCCTTATCCTATACTCTGGTATTATTACTACTGCATTCTAGAGTCTATAGAACCTAGTATCCTAGGATCTGATACCAAACTATAATGACCTAATTATTTTATCATATAATAAAGCATAATAAGTAAAATAGTCAACCCGAACCCATAAGTAACGGGGACACCTGTCATACACAGCGGAACCCAGCAGCAGTAAATGTAAATCCCAATCTCATAACCACAAAGTACATAATACCAAAGTCAAATATAATCCAAAACACTGAGTTTATATACAATCTCCCAAAAATACAAAAAAATGTCTCTAGGATCCCACATCAAAATCTTCTGATCCTAGTTCAAACTTACCCTTCTAGTGGGGTAGTACAACTGACTCAACGGCGGCTTTGACCCGCCGGTCCTTCTGGATTTCCTAAAAATTATTTAATGTTTGGGGGTGAGACATTTCTCAGTAAGGGAAAATAAACTAAATACAGTTGTATGGCAACATGAATATTTAGTGCTATAATACATATACAGTACATTTCATATGCTGGAAAACATTCATGATAACATATCTGAATAATCATAACTTTTATAATTTCTAATAATTTGTACTGATCATCAAATGTCTGATATAACTGATAACACTGAAATTTACCCAGGATGTATAGCTAGCTGATGTCATGTATTACCCCCCATGATGGATTGTGCAGCCCGAATGCGGGACCCGACAATGGCTGGCCAACCACTGTTGAGACAAAAATGTCTATAAGTACGATGGGCCCGCCACACCCTGGTCCGAACTTCCAGGTGGATGTCTATAACTCTACATTGAAAGCCACATCGACTATCCATCTCCCATCCCCTCTACTTGCAGGGGAGGTTAGCACAAGTCTGAACATAAATATCTTATCTGTATAGCTACGGTACCATGCTCCTATAACTAAACTGAACTAACATCTGGGTTCTGATAACATATAATATATGATAATATACTTGTCTAACATAAAATATCGATAGCATTTTCTTTAATAACATACATACATATATACGGCCTTGCGTCGATTTCTTTCATATATGCGGCCTTGCACCGAACATTTCATAAATACGACCTTGCACCGAAATCATACATAATACATGGCCTTGCGCCGGCTATCAATCATGGCCTTGCGCTAAATATTCCATACCTATCATTCTGAATAAATAATTCATTTATCATGTATTTCAAAAAACCATACTGTAGTGCATTATTTCATAATCTCTTAAAACATGCTTTAGTCATAAAATTGCCATAACATAACACTTTTCATGTAAAATAATATTAATGCCACACGATGTTGAATAAATCATACATTCCATTCTAAAATCATATTTTCTGGAATTTCATACTAATATATATATATATATATATATATATATTTCAACATAGTAGCAGTATTTTTCCCAAATATGCAGTTTTACCAATCTTCTCATATATATTATACATGCTTCCTCAAAATAAATTTGTTGATAAATGATCATATAATTTGCATAGAAAATAACTATTTTAGTTTATTCCCTTACCTGATTTCTGAGAAGAAACCCCCTAAATTATACTCATCTTGCACCCGTAGGGTTTCTCGTTCAACACCCTAAAAATGACAACTCTCAGAACTAAACTTTAGTATTTTTTTCGTGAATAACATTTCTTATAACTATGGGAAGACCAAATTTTGCATAAAAAACCTTACCTTAACCTAGGGATGAATTCCAACTCTACCCCACCAATGATCCGCTCAAGCAGACTTGGAGAGAACTTCCCTAAGAGCGTTGTGGTGGCCTCAAATTGTCAATCCGACGAGAAACAAGGCCGGAATCAAAGAAAGAAGAGAGATAAACCGTAGAGGGGAGAGAGAGGGAATTTTTTCTGATTTTCTACGTAAAAATCTGAGTTTTAGGCTATTTATATTATGGGCATCGTCGGCAAGCCACGTCACCTCATCAACGAGGTCAAGAAGGCGTCTCATCGACAAACTCTCCCCCTCGTCGATGAAATTCAGATTTTCCAAAAACATCCTCTTGATATTTTCTCGTCAACAAAGCGTACCCTCGTCGACGATCCTAAAACACCACATCGTCGACGAACGCGAAGCCTTTTATTATTTTTTTTCCCCTCTTTTAATTATTTAAACACCATTATTCTTTGGGTCACTATAGCTAGCCTTGTTGTGCAATCAACATTATATGAAAAGATTAAAGCCGCTCAGGGAGATAACCCAAAATTAGTAGAGGTAATAGTCAAAGTACAGGAGGGTCAGGGAGAGGAGTTCAGCATTTCTGATGACAGGGCTTTGAGGTTTCGCACCAAATTGTGTGTGCTTGCAGATGATAATATTAGGAGAACAATTTTAGAGGAGGCTCACAGATCTTTATACATGGTTCATCCTGACAGTACTAAAATGTATAGGGAACTGTGAGAGTATTTCTGGTGGAGTGGCATGAAGGGGGGGATTTCCGAATTTGTGCAGCAGTGTTTGACGTGCCAATAGGTAAGGGCTGAGCACTAGAGGCTAATAGGGCAGTTGCAGCCACTTTACATCCCTAAGTGGAAGTGGGACCATATATCCATGGATTTCATTACTAGGCTACCGCCAGCATCACATGGTCAGAATGTCATCTGGGTAGTTGTTGATCGATTGACGAAAATAGCTCACTTTCTACCTGTTAAAGTTAGCTACCCTATGAATAGATTGACAAAGATCTACATTGAGGAGATTGTTCAACCCCATGGAGTGCCAGTATCTATAGTCTCGGACTGTGACCAATGCTTTACATCAAGAGCTTGTAGAAGGCTTTGGGCTCTCAGTTAACATTCAGCACCGCTTTCCATCCTCAAACAGACGGTCAGATAGAGAGAACGATTTAGATACTTGAGGATATGCTGCGAGCGTGTGTATTGGATTTTGGGGGTAGCTGGACCCAGCATTTGTCGCTGGTTGAATTTGCCTACAATAACAGCTATCAGGCCAGCATAGGCATGGCACTGTATGAGACGCTTTATGGTAGGAGGTGTCATTCTCTTTTATACTGGGATGAGTTAGGTGAGAGGCGAGTGTTGGGACCAGAAATAATGCAGTAGGTGTATAATAAAGTCCAATTTATTCAAGATAGAATCAGTGCAGCACAAAGTCAGTGGAAAAGCTACGTAAATACTCACCGCCGGGAATTGGAATTTAAAGTGGGTGACCATGTGTTTTTAAAAATAGCACCACTGAAGGGAGTCATGAGGTTTGGGAAGAAGGGTGAGTTAAGCCCTAGGTTTATTGGATCGTTTGAGATACTTGAGAAGATTGGGTCAATTGCCTATCAGCTAACTTTACCACCAGCTCTATACAGAATACATGACGTATTTCATGTTTCTATGTTAAGGAAATACGTCCCAAATCCTTCCATGTCATTAGTTATACAGAATTGGAATTCTGTGATGCATTAGCATATGAGGAAGCTCCAATACAGATCTTAGACAAGAAGGAGCAGGAATTGCGCAGTAAGAAAATACAACTAGTAAAAGTCCTGTAGAGGAATCACACGGTGGAAGAAGCTTCTTGGAAGCTTGAGGAGGAAATCAGACAGAAATACCCACACTTGTTTAGTGGGGAACAATAGTGATTTGTAAAGTTCAAGTGATTATAGTTTTATTTTGTTTTGTATAGTGTAATAAATGTGTAACTATAATGTAGAATTTAGGATAGGTAATGTTTTAGTTTTGGGAGAATTTTATTTTATGAGTATATTTGTAATCTCCCATAATTGCTTACGTAACTACGGTATTCCTCCACCATAAGTGAGGGTTAGTAATAAAATAAGTAGTTGTTTTATGCTAAGAGGGGTGTTCAATACAAATGGTAATTTCGAGGTCGAAATTTTATAAAGAGAGGAGAATGTAGAGACCCGAAGAATTATAGTAGTTAAATAATAAAAGAAAAGGGAGAAATAGGAAAATTTTTAAGGGGATTTACAGGGTCTAGTTGACGAGCATCCTTCTTTGGTTCGTTAATGGGGACAGTCGTCTCATCAATGAGAAGTTACCGAGAGGGCCATTTTTAGGGCCCGAATCTCATCGATGAGGAGTAGGCATTCGTCGACGAGATTACTGCTTGGACTCGTCGACGAGGTGACATGGCTTGTTGACGAGGCCACATGGACAACATTTTATATATAGCCTAAAACAAATTTTTAATGAAGGAAAATCATTTTATAGTTCTTTCTCTCTCTATTCACAGTTCCTCCGACTTTTCTTTAGAAATCCGGCTCTGTCTCTCCCCGGTTCGACAATCAGAAGCTACCATGGTGATCCTAGGGAGATTCTCTATAACATAGTCAGAGCAAAATGTTGATTTGAGAAGTTTGGGAACTATCCCAAAACCAGGGTGAGTGAATTATTTGAGTATTTTCAGTATTATCCAGTTCATTTGAGGTTAGATTCTATATTATATGCAAATATACTGGAGTTTTATGAAGTAAAATTAGGGTATTATATTTTTAGGAATAGGGTATTTTAAGACCCTGCAGGCAAGGGTTGAGGACCCTAGTGGGTGGTATTTTCGAGAACCCAGGTAAAATGATATATGGATTATAGTTTAGGAATAGTGCATATGTGGATTTGGGGAAATATGTATGCGATAATTTTTAGGTGAATTCAGTTGTTTGATTGAGAAATTGTATATATATATATATGATATATGGATTATAGTTTAGGAATAGTGCATATGTGGATTTGGGGAAACATGTATGCGATAATTTTTAGGTGAATTCAGTTGTTTGATTGAGAAATTGTATATATATATATCTCAGGATGTTGAAATTATAAATGTTGCACGTGTGAGACTATAAATAGCAGCTAGTGATCAAATAGTCAGATAAAGGAAATATGCTATGCTAGGAATTTTAGTATGATTATTAGTAGAAATTATGTGTTTTATCGGATTATTATTATTCAGATTATAAAATATTTGTTTAGTAGAAAATATAGATTTTAAAGTATGTGGATTTATTTATTTAAATCGTGTGGCGTGAGCTTATAGCAAATTAGCACAGTATTTATGCAGCTACAAATAGCATGTTTTACACTATATTTAGAAACATGATTTACAGTATATTAAAAGAAATATATATCTTCAGCAATTTCAGAACACCATGATTTCAGAACCATTACACTCAGTTTAACAAATACACATATAGATACATAGATATATAGATATTAAATATTCGGTCAGATACTGAGATTTTCATATCAATTTTGTAATGTTATGGTTATTGCAAAATCATGGTAAAACAGTAATTTAGAAATATTAGTTACATATATAGCATCAGACCCTGATGGACCAGATTCAAACAGCAGAGGTACCAAAGCTATTATCAGTTCATAGTGCAACCACATAACTCAGATAGTATGTGGATATCGGCAGTCGATCGTGCCTATGTTGTGGATAGGCTCCTCATCAGTTAGGATTGAGGAGGTCAATCTGATTTTCGGAGTTCAGTTGACTTATCCTGGTCGGCCAGCCAGGATAGCTCCCGCCTTCGGGCCGCACAACCCTGTCATGAGGGGTTAAATTATGACTTTCAGTTATCCATCCAGGGAAGTTTTCTAAGTTATTACATATATATATATATATATATATATATGTCTAGATTTACAAAAATCGTAGACTTACCTATAAATATTAGAAGTATTATAATTAGAAAATTCAGAAAAACAGTTTATGTTAAGTAACATAGGTATGAGCTATAATGTACATCATTTATACATGTTTTCTCAGATGTAGTTATTTATGGTATTTCTAAATCAGATTTTACAAATATGTAAACTCACCTGCCACACACTAGCAATAGCATATTTCATCTTACTAAGCATTGTCTCATCCTAATTATTTAACATTTTTTCAGGTGATCCAGCTAGGCGAGCAGATCAGGCTCGCAAGTAGAAGGGACTATAGTACTGCACTAACTGTAGGGTGAGTTTTTGGGTAGTCCCTAGGTTTAGATGAGGGTAATTTGAAAATGGCTATATATGTATATTTTGGAAAGAATTCTGACACTCTGGTAATGTATATATATGGTTATGGTTGCATGTATTCTGTTTCTCGCTGTTTAGGTGGTTTACTGTGTTTCAGATTCCACGAGTCCCATCTGAACCGTGATGATGTTTGGTTTTATCATAAGGTATCAGAGTAGAGTAACTACACAATATATTTTTGTAAAGGAAAAAAATGGCATGTAAAATCAGGTTGTTACACTGCACTCATGGCCTTATGATTCGGTATGGAATGTTCTTGGGTCATGAACTCTATAGTATGCCTTAATATATGTTCTTTGATGCATCTATAGTCTATAGGGACAACTATGCTGATCAGGTGATACTTATAGTTGACAAATATTCAACATAATTGATTTAAGAAGTGCAAAATTAGTTGCTTATACTACTAGGCATAATCAAACAAATCTCTTATTAGTATAAGTAGTTCATTCATCTAAGCTATGTTTCTAATCGATAGGGGGAACATCCAAAACTAGAATTTTATCATATTATGCTCACAAACTTTTTAGCTTAGATTTGTTATTGAATCAAGTGTGGCATGTGATTGAATGAAATGTTTTATCAAAATCTGAAATGTGTTGATTTGCCACAGTCATTTGATTTGCCATATGATCTTGCATGTGAGTGTTAATTTTTTTTTTTTTTTTTAAAGATCTATATGGTTTTCCTATTCTGGTTATATCATGAAATTGTGCTTAAATACTAAACCAGAATGATAGTTGCTTGCTTGTTTTAAATTAAAATATTCTTTGGCAAGCAACCCCTAGTACTTTAAGCAAACATCAAAAGGGGGATATATAGTTATATATATACATACATACATACATATATATATATATATATATATATCTATTTACATATTTTTATTATTTGGCAAGAAATTCTTTCAAATCAAAAATCATTTATGTCTTGCCTTATTTTTAGTCATATATATATATATATATATATATATATATATATATATATATATATGTTTTTGAAAATTGCATAACTGGTTCGATACCTACACATAAAAATACATGCGAACTAGTTTGATCACATCTATGCTCAAACCAACTATTTGCTATCATATGTCATGTGCTTTTAACTCAAATCTTTCACGGGTCTTATGATATGTTTAAATTGCAATGATTTGTGTATATTTCTAGTTTAACTATGTTTTTCATGTCATTTAACTCTTTTAATGACCAATTATACTGTTTTGTGTATTTAATTGCCATATTTTTCAAAAACAGTTAAATTTTTTTAATGCCCTTCTACTGATGACAAAAGGGGGAGATGTTTTATAAAATAAAAATTAGTCCTTTGTCCCTAACCTTTTGTTATCTCAATTTGAAAATGATAGTTGTACTTAAATAATCAACTTGAAGAATCATTCTGATGTCTTCATGCTTGTTTGTAAACTTTATTGAATATTATTTTGTATTTGTGCATACTGTTAGGGGGAGCCTTGCCAGGTGAACCCATGTTTTGCTTATGTTTTTGTCATCATCAAAAAAGGGGGAGATTGTTGACTTTTTGGTCAGATCCTTGTTTTGATTATGACAAACCACAGTATCTCATCTTTGTGCTTTTAGTATTTGAGCAATTTTATGTTTTAGTTAGTACAAATGATGATGCAATGTGGAAGCCGTAAGAGCACCTGAACGAGCATATCTCGGTGTATTCCATGGAATTGCAAAGGCGCCGCGCATGAAGATCGATTTATATTTCAAGTTGTATAATACTTTTATGTTTATCATTTTGGGTCTGTAATCTTATATGGTCTATAATAATTAATGCATTGCATGTATGATAGAATTGATAAGCTCAAATGACCATAGGGACCCGAATGACCATAGGGCACCCTTCAGTCGACCAAAGGTCGACCGACGCTAGATTTTTGGGGTTGTCTCTCAAAGACTATAGATTGACTTTAGGACCCCAAAATATCACATGAAAAGTCCCCTATAACTTAGAAATGAGAATTATGTGAGAAGGGGTGACTTTATATAGAAATCAGAACTTAAATGCATAGTTTTTGCATGTTCAGTTAACCGAACCAAAACATACAGAACACTTTCGGTCAACCGAATTGTGCCAAGGTTGACTGTTGACCACTTGGTTGACCAAACCAGAACACGCATAGATCTTCAGTCAACCGAACCTCCTTGGGGTCAACAAGTTGACTCTTTGGTCGACCGACTAGAAATTAGCTACAATGCTTTGGTCAACTGAACCACCTCGGGGGAAGTCCCAACGCTCTGGTCGACCAAACCTTTAAGTTCAAAACACCTTGGTCAACCAAACCTCAGAGATTAGAAATTGCCTCAAATTTGGTCGACCAAACTTGTAGTTCAAAAATGCTCTGATTGACCGAACTGGGTAATACGGTCGACTGAACCTTAAAAATGGTCGACCGAACCTCTCAGGTTGGGGAATCTTTTACCATAGTTAAACAGGGTTATTTTTTATTAAACATGATTAATCTTTTTCAAAAATACCCCTTGTGTCCCCAACGACTATAATTTCCCCCATGTCTATATATATGGGATCATTTGCTTAATTCGTGGGTGATTAGCATATGGATTAGGAGAAAAATCCTCTAAAATTTTCAAAGCTTATTTTTTCAATACTAATCCCATACACTCATCCATTTGCTCTTTCCTTGCAAAATCAAAGGGCTATTGAGTGATTTCATATTATTCCCACTTAGCCAAAACTCTCATTGTTCATTACGTGTTTGATTTTGATTTAAGAGTCTACCAAAGTTTTCCCTCGGTTTAACTCAATAAATCCATTATGTGGGAAACTTTGTAGCTTGTGGGTCTTTGCATTCATATTGCAAGACACCTAATGTAAGGACATAGAGAATTTTAACTATTTAAAATAATAAGAAGGATAAAAAAAGGAAATGGAGAAATAGAAGAAAGGAAAAAAGAAATTGAAAAAGGGTTACGAACAGGTGCTCGTTGACGAGCGAGATTTTCTCATTGAAAAGAGATCTTGTGAACTTCGTCGTCGTGTATGCATGTCTTGTCGATGAGGATTAACTGAGAGGGTTTAGGCTGTTCTGAAACTCGTCGGCGAGCTCATGGCCTTGTCGACGAGTGTTCTTCAGTGGTTCATCAACGAGTCTTATCTTCTCGTCGACGAGTCCACATGGCAAAAATGAGTATAAGAAGGTTTGGGGTAGCTTCTTTATGAAGGGAATTAATTTTACTTTAGCTCTCTCTCTTTTTAAACTCATCTCACTGCCTTCTCTTTAAGAATTCAGCCGGATTCAGCCCGAATCGATGATTAAAGATCACTACGGAAAAGAGATCTTGTGAACTTCGTTGTCATGTATGCATGTCTTGTCGATGAGGATTAACTGAGAGGGTTTAGGCTATTTTGAAACTCGTCGACGAGCTCATGGCCTTGTCGACAAGTGTTCTTTAGTGGTTTATCGACGAGTCTTATCTTCTCATCGATGAGTCCACATGGCAAAAACGAGTATAAGAAGGTTTGGGGTAGCTTCTCTACGAAGGAAATTAATTTTACTTTAGCTCTCTCTCTCTCTCTCTTTAAACTCGTCTCACTGCCTTATCTCTAAGAATTCAGCTGGATTCAGCCCGAATTGATGATCAGGGAAGATTCTCTACATATCTAGCGGATTAGTTTCTTAAACTAGGTTTTTCGCGAAATGCTCCTAAGTTGAGGTAGGGGTCTGGATTCTCAGTTTTGGGTTTTTAAAAGGTTATTTAAGGTTATTAAGTTGATAAAATGTGGAAATAATAGTTTATTTGGGATTATTTAATTAAACTAGGGTTTTTGAACTAGGGACCGGGTGAGCATCACAGACATTAGTTTAGGATACCTATTGGTGTAGTTCAAGGATTTAGGTAAGGGGGATTTTATATATATTAAATCAGGTTTTCATGAATTAAATTAAAATGGGTTATGTTATATATATTTATATATGTTTTCATGTGGGTATAAACTGTCAACCGTTTAAATTATGTTTTCTAAGCTTAAGGTTGCCTATTTAGCTACGTATATGTGAAAATGAATTGATGAAAGTGGAAAGTATTTTAGGATATTTATGTAAGAAATGAAGGTATATTTTCAGTATATAAACATTAAATGTTGGTTGACATATTTTACAAACAATGTATGAACATTTTTGCAAAACTGTGCGGCATGAGTAGATGGTAATGCTATGTAAACGTATATTATATGTATGAGATGCAAGCTATATAATTAATGCACTGTTAATGAACTTTTATAAAGACCATGTTGCTTGTGTTTGATAATGCAACCATGTATGCAATGATAGCTAAAAGGAGCTATAGACTAATTGATGACAGCTAAAAGGAGCTGTGTTAGCAGATTCTAGCACATATCCATGTGGACTAACTGATGTACAACTAAAAGGAGTTGTAGTACAAATGAATGAAATGAAAATGAATGAAATGGAGATGTGAATGAAACGGATATGAAATATGAAATGTAAATGATGTAAAATGTTAAAGGTTACATAAAGTGAAATGCTAAGAAATGCTAAAGTAATGAACATGAACAGATACAGATGGTTGAATAATGACAGGCAGAATAACATATTATGGTATTATCAAGTATTTATGTTAGTAGAACAAGTTACATTAGGGCGGGACAATCTCTTCGCCTGAGGGCTTACTAAGAAAGGCGAGTGTACTAGTAGTATCAGATGTAACAGTAAGCTACATAACGCCTAGGGCAGAGGAAAACTTTTTGTATAGGCGGGTAAATTTCCCTATTCTTGGGGGCCCACACTGGTAAACCTTTGTATGAACTGTTTGAGTATGAGATTAATCTATCACTTGAGGGCTTACTGAGTAAGGTGAGGGCTCTGGTATGCTTCAGTTGTGACCTTTGGATTGTCTATTATAACATAGCAGAGGGGTGCTACTTGTACAGGTGCGTAATCATCCCTATCCTAGGGTAGTCTCGTGGGTAAATATTTTGCATGTGTATGAATAGGATCAGGAAATGTTTTTCAGAAACTATGTTAATGGTTTGTAAATGATATTAATATGTTATTTATGAATCTCCTATTGGCCACACGCTGTTTTAATATATATTATTTCTTCCCTTACTGAGATGTGTCTCACCTGATTACAAATTTATCTTTTTAGGACCACCACATAAACGAGCTTAGAGAAGCTCAAGGTTGATAGCATTTTTGAGGTTTTAGATAAAGAAAAGGGTATAAATATTTTTTTTAGGGTATATGGGATGTAGATAAGTTATGTTTTATGTTTTATGTTTTAAATTTTTTCTAAGGTATGGATGGTTGTGGAACATACTGGTGTTTGCGAATACTGTATATTTTTGGAGATATGTGGATATATGGGAATACAGGTGATGAATGACTATTATGGAATATAAATAGAATTTGTAAACTTTGGTATTTATTTTTTATGATTGAGGATCATAGTTATGTTTTTCGCTACATATATGATATTTATTTATGAATTTTTAGGAATAACGTAATGGATCGAGTTTAAGGGTTTGGAGCGTTACATTTTGGTATTAGAGCAATAGATTTTGGGATTTTGTAAACTTAGGGATGATTTATACCTGAGTATAGGAAACAGTTAGGATAAGGATACTGGATGGATGGGTTAGGTTAGGTGTTGAGAAGTAGGTATGATGTAGGGAAGTATTGGATTTTTTTTTTTATTTTATGGTTTATAGGCAGAAGTATGTTGACGATTTCTTGTGATTTTTCTAAAGTAGATGAGGACCTCAGAAAATCCACGGCAAACCTTAGATGATTTTGTTTCTGAATTGTGAGACTAGTCCTTATATGGAGAATTTGGATGTATATTGGATTTAAATTATATAATTGTGTGTTGGAGCTATGATATGGAATTCTTATCTCTTTTCTGTCCTATTTTTAGGATGGATCCTGAAGATGAGAATATAGAGGTTGAAGGAAGGGAAGGTTCAGATACTTCCAGTGAAGAGGATGTTGATACCTCCAAGGTGTTGCGGGGTATAGCCTGTCAGGTTAGGGCAGAGATGAAAAAAGATCCAAAAGAATAGAACTGTCCACCTGCAGGTCAAGGCTGCAGCATTAAGGAGTTTATGAGGATGAACCCTCCGACTTTTATAGGAGGACTTGATCCAGTGGCTGCAGAGAATTGGATATAGGAAATAGAGGAGATCGTGGTTGTACTCGATTGCACGGACGAGCAGAAGGTCCGTTATGTTGCATTCAAGATGACTAGAGAGGCGAAATCCTAGTGGCTTTCTGCAAAGTTGCTAGAGGACCAGAGGCTAGTAAAGATAGCTTTTACCTGGGAGAGATTCAAGGAGCTATTCTTTGACAAATATTTTCCTTTGTCTATCAAAGAGGAAAAGATTGATCAATGCACTAACCTAACCCAGGGGGAGATGACCATTGCGGAATACACAGAAAAATTTGTGGAGCTATCACGCTTCGCACCATTTTTGATTCCAAACGAGGCAACGAAGGCAGGAAATTTGAGAAAGGCCTGAGGCGCAGAATGTAAGAGCTGGTGGTCGGGTTTTAGGTTTTGAATTTTTCAGATTTAGTTGATAAGGCTTCGATGCTAGAGAAGAGTATCCAGAGCAGCACAGAGCCTTGGGAGTAGAAGAAGAGACCTGCACCATCTAGTTTTCAGTTTGAGGCCAGTCAGGGATCAGGGAAGAAAGGGAAAGAGATAGTGGACTCCGTATGCTAGAAATGTAATAAAAGGCATAGGGGCGAATACTGGTTTGGCACTCCAAATTGTTTCAGGTGTGGTAAGCCAGGGCATATCAAGAAAAATTATCGATAACCATTGCCAATGGTATCTGTTTAGAACCAAGATCGGAGAAAACAGTAGGTACCACTTGGGAGAGGTGCTCCAACCCAATTGTATACACTTCAGGCTGAGGAGGATGCCATCAGAGAAGCAGGTATGAATTTATGATTTAAAAAGTAATGATTTAGTTAAATTATGGATAGCTGGCAAAGTTATATGATGATGTTATGTTATGAATAGTATGGATATACTAAATATAATGGGGTTATGAAGGTTTGAAATGAGGGAAATATGAATTAGTTAGTAAAATTTTGAGGACGAAATTTCTTTAAGAAGGGGAGAATGTAACGACCTGGAGAATTTTAACTATTTAAAACAATAAGAAAGATAATAAAAGGAAAAGGGGAAATAGAAGAAAGGGAAAAGAAATTGAAAAATGGGTACAAACAGGTGCTCATCGACGAGTGGTTTTCTCGTCGATGAGAGATCTTGTGAGCCTTGTTGCCGAGTATGCATGTCTCATCGATGAGGATTAATCGAGAGGGTTTGGGCTATTCTAAAACTCATCGACGAGCTCACGACCTTGTCGATGAGTGTTCTTCAGTGGTTCATCGACGAGTCTTATCTTTTCGTCGACGAGTCCTTGTGGCAAAGACAAGTATAAGAAGGTTTGGGGTAGCTTCTTTGCGAAGGAAATTAACTTTCCTCAACTCTCTCTCTTTAAACTCATCTCTTTGCCTTCTCTCTAAGAATCCAACTTGGATTCAGCCTGAATTGACGATCAGAGGTTGCTACGGTCTTCTAAGGAAGATTCTCTACACATCTAGCTGATCAGTTTCTTAAACTAGGCTTTTCGGGAAATGCTCCTAAGTTGAGGTAAGAGTTTGGATTCTCAGTTTTGGGTTTTTAAAAGGTTATTTAAGGTTATTAAGTTGAGAAAATGTGTAAATAGTAGTTTATTTGGGATTATTTAATCAAACTAGGGTTTTTGAACTAGGGACCGGGTGAGCATCACAGACATCAGTTTGAGATACCTATTGGGTTAGTTCGAGGATTTAGGTAAGAGGGATTTTATATATATTAAATCAGGTTTTCATGAATTAAATGAAAATGAGTTATGTTATATATATGTATATATGTTTTCATGCGGGTATAAAATTTCAACCGTTTAAATTATGTTTTCTGAGCTTAGGGTTGCCTATTTAGCTACGTATATGTGAAAATGAATTGATGAAAGTGGAAAGTATTTTAGGATAATTATGTAATAAATGAAGGTATATTTTCAGTATATAAACATTAAATGTTGGTTGACATATTTTACAGGCAATGTATGAACTTTTTTACAAAACTGTGTAGCATGAGTAGATGGTAATGTGGTGTAAATGTATGTATATGTATGAGATGCAAGCTATGTAAGAAATGCACTGTTAATGAAATATTATAAAGATCATGTTGCTTTTATTTGATAATGCAACCATGTATGCAATGATTGCTAAAAGGAGTTGTAAACTAATTGATAACAGCTAAAAGGTGTTGTGTTAGCAGATTCTATCACATATCTATGTGGACTAACTGATGTACAACTAAAAGGAGTTGTAGTATGAATGA
Source organism: Malania oleifera (assembly GCF_029873635.1). NCBI lineage: Eukaryota > Viridiplantae > Streptophyta > Magnoliopsida > Santalales > Ximeniaceae > Malania > Malania oleifera. The sequence goes on along the minus strand of NC_080429.1, from coordinate 86,219,213 downwards.
ATGAAATGAAAATGAATGAAATGGAAATGTGAATGAAACGGATATGAAATATGAAATGTGAACGATGTAAAATGTTAAAGGTTACGTAAAGTGAAATGCCAAGAAATGTTAAAGTTATGAACATGAACAGATACGAGATGGTTGAATAATGACAGGTAGAATAACGTATTATAGTATTATCAAGTATTCATGTTAGTAGAACAAGTTACATTAGGGCGGGGCAATCTCTTTGCCTGAGGGCTTGCTAAGAAAGACGAGTGCACTAGTAGTATCAGATGTAGTAGTAGGTTGCATAACGTGCTAGGACAGAGGGAAACTATTTGTATTGGCAGGTAGATTTTCCTATTCTCAGGGGCCTACGCTGGTAAACCTTTGTATGAACTATGTGAGTACGAGATTAGTCTATCACTTGAGGGCTTACTAAGTAAGGTGAGTGCTCTGATATGCTTTAGTTGTGACCTTTGGGTTGCCTATTGTATCAGAGCAGAGGGGTGTTACTTGTATGGGCGGATAATCATCCCTATCCTTGGGTAGTCTCGTGGGTAAATATTTTCATGTGTATGAATAGGATCAGGAAATGTTTTTCAAAAACTATGTTAATAGTTTGCAAATGATATTAATATGTTATTTATGAATCTCCTGTTGGCCACATGCTGTTTTAATATATATTGTTTTTTTCCTTACTAAGATGTGTCTCAACCGATTACAAATTTATCTTTTCAAAACCATCACGTAAACGAGCTTAGAAAAACTCGAGGTTGATAGCATTTTTGGGGTTCTAGATAAAGAAAAGGATATAAATATTTTTTTTTAGGGTATTTGAGATGTAAATAAGTTATGTTTTATGTTTTATGTTTTAAAGTTTTTCTGAGGCATGGATGGTTGTGGAACATACTGGTGTTTTTGAATACTGTATATTTTTGGAGATATGTGGATATATGGGAATATAGATAGAATTAGTAAACTCTAGTATTTATTTTTTATGATTGAGGATCATAGTTATGTTTTCTGCTGCGTATATGGTATTTATTTATGGATTTTCAGGAATAACGCACCAGACCGGGTTTTAGGGTTTAGGGCATTACACCTAAAGCTTAGATTTTTTGTGTGTGCAAAAATACTTTTTCTAAGCTTATTTTCAAACATCTTTTGTGCTAGTATCTTGAGAAAATGTTTTTAGAGATTGTTTGATTTCATTTGCTGAAAATCTTTGAAACCCTAAACTATGATTGAGATATTCTATAATTTGTTTCAAAGATAAGGTAGTTACTACATTCATTGCACTTGATTAAATATAGACATTGTATTGAGTGTAGATTGCACATATACATCACTGAGCTTATAGGTCTTATCATATTGATGTGCATTGATTATTGCTTGTGCTTAACGACCAATCTGCTTGAGCAAGAAGCACTTTTATTTGTATGCAAAAGTTTGTATTTCAATATCTGTTGTATTCTAGGTGTGCCCTGAGGGGGCATTGATCTAACCCATAAGGATCGGTAGGGTCTTCTCCACCCTGTAAGAAGAACATGTAGAGGTTTAGGTCACCCCTGGTAATTTGACTTGGTTGTAACCGGTGTCGTTCCACCCGTTAAGTGAGCATTAGTGGAATTCTCGGGCTTGTGAGCTAGAGGCGGGGACATAGGCAGTATTGGCTGAACCCCGATAATATATCGTGTGTGCATTGTTTACATTTTTGCAATTTATTTATCGCACGTGCACCCTAGGTTGCGTAATGCTACTACTAGATTGGTTGACCTAGAAAGAAAGTTTAAAATTCCAATTCACCCCCCCTCTTGGGAATACACCAAAGCTAACAATATGTTTATAGTATTCTGGTATTATATTTGAGGTTGTTTAATTAGTTTTGCTGCGTGAATGGTATCAGAGACGTGTGATTGGTCTCATAACACACTGGGCCCCACTTGGCAGGTTAGGGGTGTTACATCATAAATAGTCCAGTTGTGATCTTCTTGCCTACTCTGATGCAAACTAGGCTGGATGTCCTGATACACGTCGCTCCACTAAGGGCTATGCTATCTTTTTTGGCGCCAATTTAGTCTCTTGATCTTCTAAGAAACAAAGCACTATCTCTCGTTCAAGTGCCAAAGCAAAATATCGCTCCTTAACCATTGCAACTACGGATATTGCATGGATTACTCAATTGCTTTGGGACCTTCGTGTTACACTCTCAGCGTCACCCAAAATTCTTTGTAACAATCAAAGTGCAATTTTTATGGCAGTCAATTAGGTTACTCACTCACGGTCAAAACATATTGTGATCGACTACCATTTTGTTTGTGAACTTGTTGCTAGTGGCACTTTGAAAATTGATTTTGTCCCCTCACATTTGCAGCTTGCTGATTCATTGACCAAAGGTGTCACCAAGCCTTAGTTTTTTCTCTTTCGAAGCAAGCTCAGTGTTATCCCTTCTGCCACGCTCAGCTTGCAAGGGGGGGGGGGTGATAAGATAGAATCGAAAATTCTCCATGATATTTGCTAAATCAATTTTGGTTCCACAATATCCGATTGATATAGCTGTATATATACGGTTGCATAATATCTGATTGATATTACTCTAGATATATGTAAATATATTTTGAATATTTGTATTTTGATTCTTTCCTATTTTATAGGAACACACAAGTATAATTATTATATATATACAAGACGTTATCTCCTCCATATTGTTAAGGAAGACTTCAATCATTACTTTTTGTTTGTTAAACATCTTTAAGTTAAATAGATCATGGTAGGATTTAGACCTACAAAACCTGCTTCAAAGGCAAGCGTCATTCCAATTATCAACATGGAATAGTGCTATAAATGCATTAGTTTTGTGGTTCGTTTTGGTTGGAATACTCTTCCGAAGATATTTGTTGGATACGATGATTGCTAAAATGTCTAAGCATCTTGATAGATGGAAGGTGTGCTTCTCTTAAAGAGGTTGCATTACTTTGATCATAATATAAATTGCATTACTTTTGAAATAGTGCTATAAATGGCTAAAAAACTATCTAAGGTTGTTTTTCAAAATTCACTTAAATAATTCTAAAAAAGTGATTATGAAATAACACTTTTTTGCAATAAATATTTGTCATAATATAAGTCAAATGCCACTTTTAAAAAAAAAAAAAATTTCTTATTCTAGTTGTGAGTATTATAAGCATTTATTTTTTAAGTATTCATAAACAAGGATGTTATCTGCAGGTTTTCTAAAAAATACTTCTACCTAAGTGATTCTAAATTATTCTTTAGAATCCTCAAATATAATATTTCTTTCTTGTTGCAAAATGTATTGATTTTTTCAAAATAATATAACTTTCTGAAGCTATGGAAATGATGTTTTGAATTCAACAAAATGATAAGCTCCTCCTAAAAACATACATAATGTTAACCATAAAATAAAATAGTTTTTTTTTAACTATTTGGGTTTAGTCTTAATAAAGCCCAAAAATAAACACTAAAGATAGGCCGAAAAATTGAAATCCAACCCTAATGTCCCCTAAATTTCTTTTATTTATTTATCTAAGACTATTTTTAAAAATTTTTAAAAAATTTTAAAAAAAATTAATAGTTAACAATATTTTAGAATAGTTGTAGAAATTTATAAGGATATTTTAAAATAATTATGAGTAATTATAGGAATAAATTTATTATAATAAAATTACTTTGGAATAGTTTATAGGTAGTTAAAGAAATATTTTGAAATAATAATGAATAATTATAGAAATAAATTTAATATTTTTGAAAAAAGATAAAGAATTCTCCTCAGAGATTTAGTTATTTTTTCTTTGAACTTTCTTTCATTCGAGGACAGAGCCTCCAGAGTCCAAACCCAACCCCAAACCAAAATCCAAACGCACGCAGGCCTAGCCGCACCGCTTTGGCCCTCGCTGAGGGGGATGAGGTGACCAAACCAAACCAAACCAAACCAGACCAGACCAGACCAGACCAAACAAGACCTGTCAGACTTGGCAAAATTAGCCCTCCGAGATTCCTCCTCATCCTCCCGTCCTCTCCCTCTCTTTCACCAGGTTTAGTTTAGGGTTTCTTCTTCCGTGAAATTCCTTTCTTCCCCCCCAAGGTCACAGCTTTTTTTCTCATCAGCGTCGGTGGGGTGAGGGAAGAAAAGGGGAAGGCGAGCTCTCTAAGGCTCGCCTCTCACCCACCGATTCCAGTACCATGATCGCATTCTCGGCTTCATCCTCCCCTTTTTTTGTCGCCGGTTTGTTTCTCCTGCTCATCGCCTTCGCCTTATCCTCTCCCGCCGTCCGTTCCGAATATGACTCCTCTGTAATTCGATTACCCACCGGTACCCACGCCAGCGATGCAAAGCCCTGCCCCGGATCGGCAGCGCCGGCCTCCTGCCCCGTCAAGTGCTTCCGCCCTGACCCCGTTTGCGGCGTTGACGGCGTTACCTACTGGTGCGGCTGCGCCGATGCTCTCTGCTCCGGTATTAAAGTCGCTAAATTGGGGTTCTGCGAGGTAGGGAATGGGGGCAGCGGACCCCTTTCCGGTCAGGCCCTGCTTTTGCTCCACATTGTTTGGCTTATCTTGCTCGGCTTCTTGGTCTTGTTCGGGTTTTTCTAATTCTATTCGCCGGCTCTAGTGCGCGACTTCTTTTTTTTTTTTCTTATCTGATTCAGAAGCTGTATCCGTCGGTGGGTTTCAATTCCTTTACGCTGTATTTGATTGATTGATTAATTGGATGTTTGGCCCCCTTTCTTCTTGGGAAAGAAAAAAATGGTCGGGGGACAGGCGATCTGTGCATTCATTCTTTATGTATAATGTATGTGCAAGATTTACGGCTATTCTTTCTTTCTGTCTTTTTTTTTTTTCTTTTCGTGCGTGTAAACATTAAAGAAAAACCATTCAGATTATTTTGTGGATAAATTTGTTCAATGGGCATCTCATGTATACATGTTTCAGTATTAATTTATTAAATTTGATTGCCAATTTGTTCTTTTTAGTTTGATTTTAGACTTTTAGGAAATGAATAGATGCTAAATCTTAATATGGGGATTTATTCTTCATAAGAATAGATATATGTTACAAGTTTGAGTGGCAACATGAAGCCAGAATAGCTAGGAAGCGCTGGTCAGCCATTCGGAATAGCCATAACATATAGTATTCCAACCCAAACTCAAATTTCATTTTCTATGAGTTTTTCCCTTGTTCCAGTGTTGGTGGAGTTGCTATGGCATCAATCACGGAGGTCTCATTTAATTGGTAAAAAAAATATGTGCATTTATTTGTTATGATCTAAATAAGAATGCAAATTTTGAGAAATCAGTTGCTTTCTGCTGGTTGAGTCTATATTCAGGACTTAGGTTCCCATGCATTCTAACAAAAAAATTGCTAAAAAGGAGGAATTTTGATTCAACTTCATTGTCACCTTCATGCCTTTACCATTTTATTCCCCTAACTCCTCCTGTTTTAGCTTTGATCAGGTTCCTCACATCACTATTCTGTGTTTGGTACCAAGAATAAATAAGATTTTCCATTATTGGTTGAGGTTTAATGGGCTTTGGGATAGCAATGACCATGATTCGTAGTAATCTGGAATTGATAGTCAGAGGGGAGGGTGGAATCTTGCTGACATTATAGTTTGAGTTTTTTTTTTTTTCTTTGGGCTAGGGGGGGGGGGGGAGTTCGCTTTTTAAGTTTAATTTTGAATATTATAATCCATGACAATTTTTAAAAAAAAATATTTTGAATCAAGTTTGTCTATTCTTAAAGGAGTTCTCAATTATGAATGTTTTGCATCTGATACGGTCATAGAGGTAGTCCAGATTGCATTTTAATTTTGTTTACCACTCATTTCATTTTAAAACTGATAAAAAAATGTCTCTTCAGTTTCTGCTCTTCGTGATTAGGCTGTTATTGATATAATTTCAACCTTTTGTCATAAGTGGAACTTCATTCTTTAGTAAAGATTAATCCATTAGTATGAAGCTAAACTAAAGCTCTCCATTGCTGATTGATTATTTGCGATAAATATTATTAAATTCATCTACACCATGTATTAGCATGTGTGGAATGTATTCATTCTATATAAAAAATATTTAAGTGCTCACCTTGATTGAAGTTTTAAGTGTGTTTTTGGTTAGTATTTTGTGAGCATTTTGAAAACAGGAAAACAGGCACAGCTCATGGATGCTTATGCATGTTCAATAGAAAATCCCAAAGAGGTATAGAGGTATTAGTGATTTATCTTCTTTACATAATTGCAAGATTTATATATCATTACAACATTGAAATAAAATATGCAAGATTTTAATTGTAGCAGCTTAAAAAATGCAGCAATGCAATAGGATACTGAGGGTCTGGCTTCATTAGCAGCTTCAGCCATCATAGGGGTAATTTAACCATGTTTATTTATCTTTATTCATTTATTATTTGACTCAATTGCTTAGTTTATTTGTTTATTTTTAGCATAATATGTTACACAGTTGGATGATTCTACCATTTTGGTGAAAGAGCAAATTGTTCTTTCAATACTCTGCTAGGTTGTTATGTTTGAAACTGAATTTAGTGGATGGATAATATCATCAATTTAGAATTCCTTTTTTCCTTTTCAAAATTTTGTTGTGGAGTTTTATGATCACTGAATAACTTCTCCTTTGATTCTTGAAATTATAGGCTTACAACCAGAGTGGTACAATATAAGTCTTTGCACTCTATAAAGAACTTGCTTCTGATATGTTTATCATGCCATGATTTGGTAAGTGGAATTTTAAGACTAATTAATGAAGAAGTATGTTGGACAATTCTTAGGAAAATAGAAACAAATACCTATATAATTATTGGAGTAGTTTACTGTTGGTTCTATTTATGGGTTTTTTCTAGATAGGAGTTTTTTCTAAGAGTGTGTGTGTGAGCGAAGTAATGAAAACCTTTGAGCTTTGAAAAGCACTTTTACTGTACACTTCCTTGAGCAGATAGTTTTTTTATGCTCATTACTTATTATATCAAGAGGTCTTAATTCGGAGCTTGCAATCTATATATGAATATGTTACGTTTTCCCTTGCCAATTTATGAGTCATATGATGAAACTATGGGAAAGGGCAGTTGACAAAGATTAAGGTTTGAAATGAAGGTCTTGGAAAATCAATTTGGTTTTATGCCTAGAAGATCTACCACAAAATCTATATATTTTTTAAGAAGATTAATGGAAAAGCTTAGAAAAAAGAGGAGAGACTTGCATATGGTATTTATTAACCTAGAGAATGTATATGATAGGATACCTAGGGAAGTTCTATGATAGTATGATAGGTTTTAGAAAAAAAGGGTGTATCTAGTAGGTATACTAATATCATTTAAGGATATGTACGATGGAGTAATGACTAGTGTAAGGACTATAGGTGGAGAAATTAGAGAATTTCCAATGACCATAGGTGTACATCAAGGATCTGCTTTGAGCCCCTATCTTTTTTGATTTAGTGATGGACCAACTGATTAAGAGTTTTCAAAATGAGGTTTCATGGTGTATGTTGTTTGCAAATGATATTGTATTAATTGATGAAATTAGGGGTGGAGTAGAGGCTAGGTTAGAATTATGGATAGAAGTTTTGGAATCTAGAGGTTTTAAGATAAGTAGAAATAAGACAGAATACACGAAATATTATTTCATTAGTGGTAGGAGGAATATTAGAGATAAAGTTAAACTTGATGATAAAGAAATAAATAACACTTGTAGATTTTTATACCTTGGATCTATTATGCAAATTGAAGGAGAAATTGAAGATGATGTAATGCATAGAGTTAAAGTAGGTTGGGTAAAATGGAGAAGTGCTTCAAGTGTGTTTTGTGATCGTAGAATACTTTTAAAATTTAAGGGGAAGTTTTATATGACTTTATAAGACCAACTATGCTATATGGATCAAAATGTTGGGTGACGAAAAAACAAAACATCCAAAAAGTAAAAGTTGTCGAGATGAGATTGCTTAGATGGATGAATGGTATAATACTGAAAGATAAATTGAGGAATGAATGTATTTGCGGTAAATTAGGTGTAGCTCTTATAGAAGATAAGATAAGGAAGGGATGACTCAAATTATATGGACACTTGTAACATAGGTCACGTAGTGCACTAGTGAGGAAGAATGAGTGAGTTACTGTGGGGGACAGTAGAAGGGGTAGGGGTAGACCTAAAATAACTTGGAAGGAGATAGTGAGTAAGAATTTAATAGCATTGAATTTGTCAAAAGAAATGGTCCATGATCGCATAGATTGGCGGAAAAAGATTCATATAGCCGACCCTGCTTAGTGGGACTTAAGGCTTGGTTTTGTTGTTGTTGTATTTTTACTAAGGCTATACAGATGGAGTAGCCAACCTACTTGAGAAGCTTGAAGCCTCATAGTTTGTTAAAAAACTTCTTCGGAGTCAATAGTCTCATGCCTAAAATTTTCTTATGAATTTGATTTTCTTTAATCTTTTGACAAATTTTTTATTGATTAAAGGATATAAATTGAAAAATACTACAAAAGCAATAACTTAAATTGTTCTCTATTTACTCGTGAGGATCATTACTATTTTTATAATATTCTTTTACTTGTTTGTATTTGAATTCATATTTTTTTTAAAGTGAACAGGTTTACATGTTGTTATGGTTTAACATTCCTTACTTTCATTTTAATTAAATTAAATACAAACCTCCTTGGACTTGTGCAGTAAATAAGCTAAAGCAACAACTGAGATGATTTTATTGAAGAGAGGCAAGGATAAGCAACTACTACCCCAGAAATTTGAATTTCATTCTTCATCAGTGGTTTTTTTGGTTCCAGCTTTTCTAAGTTGCTTCAAAGTTCCATTTTTCAAATTGCTGGAGGAGACCAATTAAAAATAGGCAGAGATGGTTGATTTGCAAATTTCACTTGAAAAGCTTTGCCAACTAGACAGCTTACTATTAACTTAAAGTGAGGTTCCAATGTTAAGTTCCTTAATTTATTACTCAAACTTGATTTTCTAAGTTTTGATGTTTCTATCATATTTCTTGGACTATGGAGAATGTGAATCATAATAAGAAGAAAGAAATGGAATTTAAATCTTTATGGTAGACTGGGAAAGCCTAATTGGTGAGACTAAAAAAACTGGACCAAGAAGTCATAAAAAAAAAAAAAAAAAAACTGATCAAATCTATGTTTATTTCCAGCTTGGAGCATTCAATTGCTTCATATCTCGTGCTGCATCCTCTATGAAACAAGCGTGCAAACCATCTATCTACATGTCTAAATTCAATTTTTTTTGCATATAGAATCTCACAGGTCTTAATCTCATTGTTTTTTTGGATAATAATAAATATCCACTTTAATCCTTTGCCACAGATACAGAGTTTGCAGAAGATATGGATTGGATAATTTGGATTTGGTCTCAAACCAATTGATTGCATGCACACTACAGAATGTTTTGAATATGAATCTCTCTAGCAAGGCCAATTAGTTGCTTTGGAGACATTGAGTTAAGCCCTTCTGCCAGAGTTTTGAATTGTGGGCAGGTAAGTGCAGATCTCTTTTCCATATGCACAGCTGCAATTTGCAAAACTTTGGTAAATATTTCTTGAATACCAATGATCATGGCTATATTTTTGGTTAACTTTCTTCTTTTTATTGTGAATGTGGTCGAAGTTTGAGGTACAGAATCCAGTGTTCCATTTCTTGGATAATGTTCTTTCAACTCCAACCACAAGGGGAACCATTCTTCCAGGAAACACGAAAAAGCGTTATTGACATTCTGTGGGTATATATCGAATGCATATGTTAACTATACAATCATGGATTTAAAATACTTATTATTTGTGCTCCATTTTGTGAATTCAAATCATCTAGATGTGAGGGATGAAGAGCTGACAAGTTGTTAGCAGCTAGGGGATAGAGAAAAAGATAAAAGGAAAGGCATTGAGAAAAAAACATATATGATGCCAATTACATAAGCTTATAGTTTCTATAACCATGTCTTCAAATCATGCATGCATTAAGCTAAGAAGGATTGTTCAGATTTTTGACACATTCCTCAGTTAGCTTGGGGTAAATGTCTTTGGTGCAAAAGCACTTTGCCCATTATTCATGTTTGCCAATTTTATTGACCGTATGGTTCATTTTTTTCTTTTTTTGTTTTATTTTATTTTTCATATTGAACTTGGCATGCCTTCCTATTGTTGAAAGACTTTAGGGCCATTTATGGGACCTCTTTTTCACAAAAGAAGTATGTTCTATGCCTATTGGATGAGACTAGATTGTCGAGATTCAAACGAGTTGATACACCCTGGATCCTTACTGCAAGTTATTGACACATGGGTGATTTGTGTCGACCCTTGATGATATAAAAGACTTGTTTATAGTTAAATATTTCATAGTCAATTACTTACGTCAAAAGTGGAATTTACCATTTGCATGACAAAAAATATTTAACTAATTTATAAATTTCACGCATGTTAATTAAATATGTTTAATATGATTGTTGTATTATGGATAGATTGCACCTTAAACACCGCATGACATTTATGTATTCTATTTACGACACTTTAATTCTAAATCTTGCATTATTATGTCTAAGCCTAGATTCTTTAATTTTGATAAAAAATTCTATGCTATACATATAATTTTCATTATATTTAAAAATTGAAATTGAAAATTGCCATTAGCACTGAAACCTCAAAATTATTAGTCAAAATTATGTGTTGAAAATTCAAATGTTGTTAGCGTCGTGTTACTCAAATTTTGTTGTAGTTTTGAATCAACTCTCTTCTTTGCTTCTTGTCTTTGCCTAGCCTTGCTGTGGGGTTGGTAGCCATGCTGGAGGTGGGGATATAAGGGTTTGTTAGTTGGTAGAGGATGTAAAGGCCTAAACTAAGGCAGTGTGCTAGTCCTAAATAGGGTGGCAAAATGACTCGAAACTCGATGGGTGATTTGTGACCCATCCAATTAAAACAAGTTCAGGTTTTATATAAGTCAATTTGTTTATAAACGGGTTTGACAGAGTTCGGGTCGCTTATTTGCTTGCTAAGTGCTATATAAACACATTATCCTTGGTCCCTTACACATAAAACCCTAATTGCTCCACTGTCGGCTGCGGCGCTGCCTATCCACTCTCCACATTTCCACTCCTGCTGCCCTGCACTCCAATGTTGTGTGTCCCTGCCCGTTTGCCGAGCAAGGCCAGCACGCAGCACGCCAAGTTGCCATTGCCAACACCATCGTCCAACGCCCTTGCCTAGTTAACTGTCTGCCTAGCTGAAGCTAGCCATCTCCCTTATGACGCTCGAACGGTGGTCATTCAAGAGACGTAGAGGTAAGAGTCGTAGAGGTGGATATCTGTAGTTTTGATGGATCAAGCTCCACCACGACGCTCAGACGGTGGTTGTTTTCACGATCTGTTGTATCTCTCATGGATCAAGCTCCCTCACGACGCTTATACGGTGGTTGCCTGGTCAATGGATATTTGTAGTTTTGTTTGGCACTCATTTCGTACGCAGCCCTGTCATCCTCATCTGCAAGCAACAATGCAAATGCTTGGCTTTTGAGTGAGTTTGAGCCCTCTGGTGAGTTTGGCAAGCACTTTGATTACTCTAGATCAATGATACAAGCTCCTCAATGTGTCTTAGAGGAAGAAATTACTGCTTATCTTTCTAAAATACAAAGGGGTGGTTTTGTACAACCCTTTGGTCATTTGATTGCTTTTGAAGAGCCCAACTTTAGAATCATTGGTGATAGCAAAAATTCGACTGATGGGTTTGCTTGGAATTGAAGTTAGAACCCTTTTTATCCCAATTCGACCAAACAAATCTTTTGCCTAGTCGGTGGATATCTGTAGTAGTATTGTTACGTTTTTGAAGCTAGAACCCTTTTTATCCCAATTTGGCTGAACACATCTTTTGCCTAGTCGGTGGATATTTGTAGTAGTTTTGTTACGTTTTTATGTTGTTTTTATTTAGATAATAATAAATAAATGGAGTGTTTTTTTTCAAATGTCATTTTGTATGTAATGTTTAAAAATTTTAAAAATAAATAAATTATATTTTTTAAATGGGTAACCCCTGACTTGCTAAACGAGTGGGTTAGGGTTTACATGGTTGTGACTTGTTTATAAATGGGTCAGTCCGAATTCGAACTTGTTTAACTCCAACCCATTTACGATCCGCTCGGACTCGACTTGTGAATTCGTTTTGCCACCCCTAGTCCTGAAATGTTCATTGCATAGATCCTTTTTTATTCTTTCATTCAATCAGATTCAAAGTAGTTAATGTTCATTTTGGAGGAGATTTGTGGGTTGGAAGGCCCCATTTTAGCAAAGATTTGTGGATGTGTGAGGTGTGTTTCTAGCATTGAGGCTCTCAAAACTTGTTGCATTGTTCAAAAGCAAGAAGCATCCACAATCAATTTGTTGGTATTATTTTCGAACATTTGATGCTGTAAATAATTTGATGCTAGTTGAAAACTAAGGTGTAGTCTCAAGAGGGGGGTGAATTGGATTTAAAATTTTTCTTTTAATTCTTTTCAAGAATCTTTAACTTCTTTTTCTTCTTTTAATGAATTCTTTAGTTTTTGTTGATTTATTCAAATAATAAATACTTGAAAACAAAATTCAATCCACAACCAACAAAGTACTTAACTAATCAATCAACCAATCAATTTTCCAATCATCCACAATATTCAAACTAAAATAAAAGGTTCAGCTTGTGTTTGCTTGCAATCCTGTAGTTAATGAATTTGCTTTCTTAAAATGAGGTGCAGTATAATAATCCAATACTTTTTTTCAAAAGCTTAGACGTTAAATAAATTTTCAGTTTAAAGAGTCTTTGAGTATTTCATCAATCAACGTACTCCATTACGATTTCCGCAAAAAATAGATCAACCAATATACTTCCTTTTGGTTTTCGCAATCCCAAAAACAAATTAAGTTTAATTTTACTTAATATCAAATCCACATAGTGTTTATGATTGAAGAATTTAAAACATTCACACAGTTCGTATATGCTGTAAGCAAAAAGAGTAAGGGAAAGAGAGTGAGACTGAGATTTTTACGAGCTTCAGCTTATACTCAGCCTATGTTTTTGCTTTTGGAAAACCATCAAAGAATTCACTAAAATTAGTTCCTTTGTTGGGCGGAACAACACCGTTTACATACTCCTTCAATAGGCTAGAGTCTACCTCTCCAAATGATATACTCTCATTCGATCATTCCTTCAATTAGACTAGAGTCCGCCTCTCTAAGTGATATCTTCTCGCTTGGCCAACAATCTGAACACCTCAAATCGTCCAAGAACTACAAAAGATATGAAGTAATCACCGCGTACAAAAGCACTCTCAAAACATAGTAGATTAGTGCAAATTCAGCTTTAGGTACTTTAACAATTTAAAAACCAATAAGAAATAGAATTGAAGCTCAAGTGTAAAATTCACCAAGGGTTTCTTGTGATTGAGAAAACTTGGTATAAGAACCTTAGTTAATGTTTTAGCAGCAATTCAGAAGATTTCCCTCCAGCAAAAGTATGAGCAATATGGAACTTTGAGAGAGATTAAGAGATTTAATACTAGTGTGCTATATAATTGCCTTGGTTTTAATTTTTTGAGATTAAGGAAGTATTTATAGGCTTTTTAAAAATTGGTTTCCTTGTTCCCCAAGTTACTTGGAGTGCCTTTCAAGTTTTTATAACGTTCATATTTCAAAAACCAATTTTTAGAAATTTCCCATTAAGTTCAAAAATTTGAAATCTCGTGGAGTTAGTTGGGTGGACAGACTGGGTAGTATATTTCCATAAGATCAGTCGGCTGGACAGGCGGCTGATACCCTTCGGTCTTCTAGATATTATCCTGAATAATTGTCAATCGGCTGACTCGACACAGTTCAAAATGGGTCAGTCAGCTGGGTGGGCACTATCAGTCGGCTGAGTGTTTTTAGTTCATTGTGTCAGTTGGCTGACCAGTTAACTTAGCTATTGATTTTCTGTCAGTCGGCTAAGTAAACCCAGTGTATTTCTGGTCAGTCGGCTAACCAGTCCTTTTTCTGGTTTTGCACTTTTGGTTTTCAAATTTAGTTTTGCTCTCTTGCTTTAATCTTTCATAAAATATTTTTTGGGATTTTAAAATAGATCTCTAAGTCCATGTATTTTTCCTAAAGAGTTTCAACAATATTTCAAAAGATATTTAAATATTAAAGCACTTACATAAAGACTTCTAAGTCATTTCTTAAACACTTAAGACTTCATATTTTGATCTGCTACTTGTCTTCTAGCTTTAAGATACTTTGAGCTTTTCATCGAGTTCTCTTTAATATTCATGCTCTCATAATCTTCAAGTTTTAGTCTTTGAATTCATGCCATTTAAGCTTCATGTGATCTTTTTCTTTGAAATATAAGCTTTTAACACATTCTTTTACTTAAGTCCTGAAATAAAGTCACTTAACAACACTTGTTGAACCATCTTCATTTGTTATCATCAAAACAAGATTGAAAAACTTAGTTAAGCCAACAATCTCCCCCTTTTTTATGATGACAAACGAGGAGTAAAGATAAGGATAAAACAAACTCTCCCTTATGATAAGCATTCTTTAACATGTGACATCAAATATGTATGGCATGTGGAAATGTTCAATATGCTCAAAGTCATAAATATTTCATATTCCATACACACATCATCATAAATATTCCATATTTCATACACAATAGAACACTTCCTTCTTTGGCTTTCACAACTTCTCCCCCTTTGGACATCAATCAAAAACAAGGGGAAAGAAAACAAACAAAGCTACCAAGTGTTCTATCATATAACGAGCTAAAATACAATAAAAAAGTTACAAATGTCATATTTTTAAGAAACACATCAGGTTTCATCATCAGAATGATGTTCTTCTTCAACTTCATTTCCTTCTTCTTCGTCTGATTCATCATCTTCACCTTCTTCAGATTCATGCTCCTCTTCGGTGTCTTCCTTATCATCATCATCGCCATTTTTGGAGTCCTCTTCACCACTTCCATTATCACTAGCAGGAGCGGAACTAATATCCATAGGATCAGTGGGACGAGAGGAACTGGCTAAGTGTTTCTCGATGCGACCCAAACGATCATCAAGGGAGGAATAATTATCTTGAAGAACCGAGAAGTTGGTTTGAAGGGATTGGAGCCCTATTTTAATGTTTTGGTTGAAGTTGGTGAATTACTGGTAAAATGAATTAAACCATGCAGGAGGACCAGTAACAGAAGGTTGACGTACTTGACCTCCACTTTCCTTAAGAATTCATCCATCATCATATTTTTTATACCCCATTAATTTAAGAGTTGTAGAATCATAATTGGCACGTTTTACAAAGAGATCGGAAGAGGAGAATATTTGAAGTTTTGCGAAAAGCATATTTAGGATGCCTCCATAGGGAAGGGTAACTCACCGTGCCTCTACACGTGATAGCATCCATTTAATCATGAGGCTTGGTAAGTCTAGTTTCTTGCCCTTGAGCAAGCATTAGAGGATAAAGCAATTGGCATAAAAGATATATGCATGAGATCTAGCTTGAGGGAGGATATTATATGTAATGATTTTTTACAAAATTTGAGCTTGAAGATTCAAATGTTTATATAGTGGAGGATTATCAAAAGAAACGGGCTCGTTTTCTAATATCAAAGGAAGAAATTCTTCCAGAGTGAAGCCCTATTCAAGAATCCAAGACATACCAAAAGTAGGACATTCAAAATCTCCATTGGTAATTTTAAAAATTTTGGCGAGGGATTTGGGACTGAGAGAGAGAGCTTTTCCTATCATTTTGGTCAAAAGCTCGTGTTCTTCTTTAACAAGATTGGCGTAGAAAATTTTGACAAAGTTTGGGAAGTGTCCCTTGGCTTGATAAAGAACAAAATTTTTCCATCCTAGGGTTTCGAATAAAGAAATAATTTGTGGGAAATTAGATGTGAAAAAGGAAGTATCAAGGACTTTACCCACGATTGGTTCTGTCATACTTAGATGATTGCAATAAAAATTTTTGGCGTGTGGGGCTACAAGCCATTGCTCAATGGATGGATCTTCAGTGGGTTAAGAAGAGGTAGAAGGTTTCTTACTTTCTATAGATTTGATCCTTGGCATTGTGGAGCGATTCTGTAAAAAAATGAAGGTGGTAGTGATGGATTTTGGAAAAGGAAGATAGGATTTGGTGATTTTTGGAGGAGAAAGAATTGAGAAATAGAAGAAGAAGAAAGCAAGGAAGAGTAGAAACTCTAGGTTAGTTGGCTAACAACTCGAATGACTCGTGTTTTTATAAACGAAGTTAGGATTTTTCCGTCAGTCAGTCGGCTGACTATAGGGTCAATCAGCTTACTGCTCTCTATTTTAGAAAGCACAGCTGAGTTAGTCGATTGGCTCTTGAGTCAGGCGGCTAACTGCAGTACTTCTTATTTATTTGTTCAGTCAATCAGCTGGGCCTGTAGTCTATCGGCTGATTGTTCAATTTTTCTTAGATATTGACTTTTTACTCAATTCTTCTATTGTGCAATAGGTCAAGCTCTCTTCTTTATCAATAATTCATTTAAACATCCAAACTTCATGTATCTTAATACTTTCTATTTTATGCCTTGTATGATTCATTCATTGATTTTGAGGCTGACAATTTTCATGAGTTTTAATAAGATAAGCTTGAATAATTTTATCCTTGTTCTTTATTTTAATTTATCCAATATATTTATATGATGTTCCATTAATTTAATATCTATTGAAGTTGAAGAGTTTAGTATTTCATTTTTGGTACCCATATTTTCTTGGTTTCAGATGGTTTAACAAGAGATGTATCTTTAATTCTCCAAACTTGTTTTGTTTTCACACATTTCCTTTTAAATGGACATTCAAACTTTATATGTCCTTTTTTTCTTACATTGATAGCATACGGTGTTAGTGTAGGTATTAGAAGATGTGCTAGCATAATCTTTGAATGCCTTTGAAAAATAACTCATATAAAGATTCATTTTCTTTTTATTTTCAACCCCATTAAATCCAATGCCTTCTTTGTTTAAGGTCATTTTTTGTGAACCTATCATTTTGTCAAAGTCTTTCTTTCCTTTTGTGAAGTTGTAAATGATCTTTTCTTTATCTTCAATTTAATTTTTGAGATCATTTATCTCAATATCTTTCTTGTCATCAACCTTCTTTCGTGATTTATCTAATTCTTGAGATCATTTTCTGATTTTATCCTCTAATTCAGAAATATGTCTTTCTCATATTCCATAGAGAATAGAGATCGAAGATTTTCTATCATCATTTCATTCTTGCTTTCTAATTTCTTGATTTTTAAGTTTTTTTCTTTTTCAACAAGATTTTGAACTTCTAATTCTATTATTGCAGTTTCATACTTATTTTTTATTTTCTTGAGTTTTGAATCTTTATCATTTTCAGCAATCTTAATTGATTCTAGCTCTTTCATCATTCCATCATTCTTGTTTTTCAGCAATGTGTTTTGTTTAGTTACTTTGATTAGCATCTTATGTACTTTAAATAAATCATTTTGAAGTTCTTCATAAGATAGCATGCTCTTATCATTTGATTCATCACTATTATAATCATTAACTAATTTGGATGAGGAGCTTCCCTCATCGTCCCATGCCATAAAGCAAGTATAAGTAACCTCTTGGTCACTTGATTCACATTCCAAACTACTTGTATTGTCCCAAGTAGTGGCTTTTATGGTCTTTTTGTTTTTCTTCTTAGACTCTTTCTTAAGTAGTGGACATTCCGATTTTATATGTCCAACTTTGTTGCAATTATAACATGTAAGAGTTTTATTTTTAGATTTCTTTTTGCTATTTTCTTCTTCTGATCCGGAGTTTTGATTTCTTCTTTTGAATTTGTTTTTCCTTCTAAGGAGTTTTGCA
This sequence comes from Malania oleifera, assembly GCF_029873635.1. Lineage (NCBI taxonomy): Eukaryota > Viridiplantae > Streptophyta > Magnoliopsida > Santalales > Ximeniaceae > Malania > Malania oleifera. The sequence continues at coordinate 86,201,361 of NC_080429.1, read as the reverse complement.
AGTTTCTTAGATATGAAGGCTAGTTCATCTTCATAAATATCTTCTTCACTACTAGAGTTTTCTTTTGAGGTTTTGAAGGCTATTGATTCTTGGACACTGGTTTTTCTACTCCTTTCATTTATTGTCATTTCGTATGTGAGGAGAGACCCTATAAGCTCATCTAAGCAAGTATTTTTCAAATTTATTTCGTCGGTTAATGCAGTGGTTTTAGATTCCCATATAGGTGGAAGGCCTCTAAGTATTTTTTTAATCATTTCATAAGTAGTGTATGTTTTTCATAAGGCATTTATGAAATTTATTATGTAAGTGAACTTAGTGTACATGCTAGTTATAGATTCATGTGAGTTCATCTTAAAAGTTTCATATTCACTTGTAAGCATATCAATCATATTATCCCTAACATTTGTAGTGCCTTCATAAGTTACTTCTAGCTTGCCCTATATTTCCTTGGCTGATTTGCAAGTCATGACTCTATTGAATTCATTAGCGTTTATAGCACAATACAAGGCATTTGTGGCACTTGAATTTATTTGAAGCATTTTGTAGTCTATATCGGTCATATCCTTTTTCTCTTTAGGAATTTGTTTTCCATCCACTATTTTGGTAGGAATTAGATCTCCATCCATGACAACTTCCTAAGCTTTCCAATCCATATGTTGAAGATAGATTTGCATTCGTTTTTTTCAAAAAATATAGTTATGTCCACAAAAGATTTGTGGTCGAATTGAGGACTTACCCTCTCCGAAAGGAGCTACTCCTATGTGTGCCATTAGATCTTTCTATAACTTCTTATTAGGATTTGTTATAATCCCTCTCTGATACCAATTGAAAATTAAGGTGTAGTCCCAAAAGGGGGGGTGAATTGGATTTAAAATTTTTCTTTTAATTCTTTCAAGAATCCTTAACTTATTTTTCTTCTTTTAATGAATGATTTACTTGTTGATTTATTCAAATAATAAATACTTGAAAATAAAATTCAATCCACAACCAACAAAGTACTTAACCAATCAATTTTCCAATCATTCATAATATTCAAACTAAGATAGAAGATTCAACTTGTGTTTGTTTGCAGCCCTGTAGTTAATGAATTTGTTTTCTTAAAATGAGGTGCAATATAAAATCCAATACTCTTTCCAAAAGTTTAGACGTTAAATAAACTTTCAATTTAAAGAGTCTTTGAGTGTTTCACCAATCAACGTACTCCCTTGCGGTTTTCACAAAGAATGGATCAATCAACGTACTCCCTTTTGGTTTCCGCAATCCCAAAAAAAAATTAAGCTTAAGTTTACTTAATATCAAATCCACATAGTGTTTATGATTAAGGAATTTAAAACATCCACGTTGTTCGTATATGTTGTAAGTAAAGAGAGTAAGGGAAAGAGAGAGTGAGACCAGGATTTTTACGAGGTTTGGCTTATACTCTCGCCTTTGGCAAACCACCAAAGGATTCACTAAAACTAGTTCTTTTGTCAGGAGGAGTAACACCGTTTACACACTTCTTCAGTAGGCTAGAGTTTACCTCCCTAAATGATATACCCTCATTCGGTCACTCATTCAATTAGGTTAGAGCTCGCCTCTCTAAGCGATATCCCCTCGCTTAGCCAACAATCCAAACACCTTGAATCGTCCAAGAACTACAAAAGATATGAAGTAATCATTGCGTACAAAAGCACTCTTAAAATATAGTAGATTAGTACACATTTAGTTCTAAGTACTTCAACAATTTAAATACCAATAAGAAATAAAATTGAAGCTCAAGTGTAGAATTCATCAAGGGTTCCTTGTGATTGAGAAAACTTGGTATAAAAACCTTAGTTGATGTTTTAGCAGCAATTCAGCAGATTTCCCTCCAGCAAAAGTATGAGCAATATGGAACTTTGAGAGAGATTGAGAGATTTAATACTGGTGTGCTATATAATCGCCTTGGTTTTAATTTCTTGAGATTAAAGAAGTATTTATAGGCTTTTTTAGAATTGGTTTCCTTATTCCCCAAGTTACTTGAAGTGTCCTCCAAGTTTTTCTAATGTTCATATTTCAAAAACCAATTTTTAGAAATTTCCCGTTAAGTTCAAAAATTTGAAATTCCGTGGAGTCAGTCGGTTGAACAAACGACTGGGTAGTATATTTCCACAGGGTCAGTTGGCTAGACAGGCGGCTAACACCTTTCTGTCTTCCAGAAATTATCCTGAATAATTGTTAGTCGGTTGGCTCAACACAGTTAAAAATGGGTCAATTGGCTGGGCACTGTCAATCGACTGAGTGTTTTTAGTTCATTGTGTCAGTCGGTTGACAAGTTAACTTAGCAACTGATTTTCTGTCAGTTGGCTGAGTAAACCTAGTGTATTTTTGGTTAGTCGGCTGACCAGTCCTCTTTCTGGTTTTTCACTTTTGGTTTTCAAATTTAGTTTTGCTTTCTTGCTTTGATCTTTCATAAAATATTTTCGGGGTTTTAAAATAGGTCTCTAAGTCCATGTATTTCCCCTAAAGAGCTTCAACAATATTTCAAAAGATATTTAAATATTAAAGCACTTACATAAAGACTTTTAAGTCATTTCTTAAACACTTAAGACTTCATGCTTTGATCTGCTACTTGTCTTCAAACTTTAAGATACTTTGAGCTTTTCATCGAGTTCTCTTTAATATCCATGCTCTCATGATATTCAAGCTTTAGTTTTTGAATTCATGTCATTTAAGTTTCATATGATTATCCTTCTTTGAAATATAAGCTTTTAACACATTTTCTTTCTTAAACCCTAAAATAAAGTCAGTCAACAACACATGTTAAACCATCTTCATTTGTTATCATTAAAACAAGATTGAAAAACCTAGTTAGGCCAACACTAGTGCTAGGAGAAATGTGGTAGCTAATAATTTGTGCTACGGGTGTGCTTTAGTTTGTTTGTAGAGGAATGCTTGGATTTTCTAATGGAGATTCTTGTCAGGTCAGTTAATTTGGAGAGAATTGTTTTTATGGCTTCCTTCTAGTGCTATTATGTTGTTTGAAGAGTATTTGCATCTTTATTATTGTATTTGCGTGTTTGTTATTTAGCGTGATGGGAAATCATCAATATTTCAAAAGGTGAATGCGTAGGGTGAGGTGTTTGCTTTAAGGTGTTGTGGTGTAAGCTCTTTGAGAATTTTTTTTTAGATAAAATGTGTAAATGAATTGCATGTATTTTAAAATAAATAAAATCACAAATATAATGTAAAAAAAAAAAAATCAAATATAAGCTGCAAACTACTTGTTGGCCGCTTAAAAATTGCTAACTCGAATTAATTATGTGAATCATGACAAGAGATGTTTATGACAACAAAATGTCCAATTATTTTCAAGATCCAAGATAATTATTTTGAAAAGGTTGAGGTTCAAGGGTGACATACCTTTTATATAAAACTCCTAGTTAAAATATTTTAGCCAAATCTAATATGAGAATCACACATCCAAATTGCATAGGTGAAGAAGCAGCAGTAGTAGCAGTAGGGAGGCAAAAAAGAAAGATAAGAACAGAGAAGGGGAAGAACAAAACAGAGGTAAGAAATAGAATTAGAAGAGAGATAAGAGAAAGAAGAAGAAGAAGAAGAAGAAGAACATGACCTTGCGGGCGAGAGAGAGATAGGGAGATAGAGAAAGAGAGAGAGAAACTCCAATTGATTCGAACAAGAACTGTACATTCACTAACATGTCCAGTACTTAAGTCGCCAATACAACCAACATATATTTACAAATAGGACCCAACTAAACACATAATTACAAATACTACAAAAAGTCTCTAACAAAAGTTATAAAGAGGTCCTCTATACACACATTCTCTAAATCTTCTTTAACCTATACCTAAAACACGACAACCTAGGGGATATAGGTGGTCCTCCATCATTCTCCCCTAGCTGAAAGGAACTTTACTTAGCAGAGTGGGACTACAAATATGACTCCAACAAGTTAGGAGCGCTTTGTAACAAGTTTTCGCCTACGTCATGAATTGGTCATCCAAGATAGACGCCATTGTTTCCAGTGGTTGAGAAATAGAGTGAGGCTGGAAAGTGCCAATGGCACGAGCATGAAGTTTTTTAAATGAATTTCTATGGTAGCGCTTAGATCTTATACGAACCATGACACTATCACCTGCATTAAACTCTTTAGCTCTGTGATGTATAACTGTAACAAGTTAATAATCCATATAACTTGTAACAAGGTTTTGCATTAAACTTTGTAGCTCTATGATGTATATCTGTAACAAGTTGATAATCTATATTATTCGTAACAAGTTTTCGCCTATGTCATGAATTGGTCATCCAAGATAGACTCCAATGTTTCTTGTGGTCGAGACATAAAGGGAGGCTAGAAAGCGCCAATGACATGAGCTTGGAGTTTTTAAACTGAATTTCTATGGTAGCGCTTAGGTCTTATGTGATCATGACACTATCACCTGCATTAAACTCTTTTAGCTTTATGATGTATATTTGTAACAAGTTAATAATCCATATTACTCGTAACAAGTTTTCTCCTAACCTCAACATGCAACTCATGAATGTGATGGACAAAAGACTTAGCAGGTTTAGAAATACGGGCATTCGATGGCAAAGGAACAAGATTAATGGGTGCATGAGGTTTATAACCCGAATACACACTCAAAAGGACTCTTACCCATGGACCTATTCAAAGAATTATTATAAGTGAACACAACAGTTTATTAGCACTGAGCCCTAATGGCCCTATTTTTCTTCCACCACACACCTGAGTAGGTCACCAAGATTATGATTCACAACCTCAGTCTACCCATCATTTGGGGGGTGACAAGCAGAAGAAAACAACAAATCCTACACATTTTCCAAAGTGTCTTCCAAAAGTAGCTGAAGAACTTGATATCCCTATTAGGCTCTATGTAGGTTGGGAACCCATGCAATTTGATGACCTCTCTGAAGACCAATTTAGCTATATGAGATGCATCAAAAGTCTTATTACATGGAATGAAATGTGGCATCTTGGAGAATTTGTCAACAACAGCAAATACAGAATCATGTCCTCGGGTTGTTTTGGGGAGTCCAATAATAAAATCCATACTTAGCTCTTTCCAAGGAATGGGTGGCAATGGCAGAAGAGTATAAAGGCCAGTGTTGTGTCTCTTAGCATTGCCTAACTGACAAGTGCGACACTGAGACACTATCCTAGCAACATCCCTTTTTTAAGGAAGGCCAATAAAACCTATCCTCAACTAAGGCAATGGTTTTATACATCCCTAGTTGACTAGCTAACCCTTAAACAGACAATCCCCAAATAACCTAGTACCTTTAAATAGGTATCCCTCCCAGATGATGAAATTTAAAAAATCCCTATAGTCGGCCCCACTCACCTCTTAAAAGATAATCCCAAAATCAGGACAAGTGGAGTTCTCATCCTTGAGACGATCAAACCTAATTACCTCGGCTCTCAAGACATGGAGAATAACTACTATGCTACTAAGGCCATCAACCACTTTGTTCTCAATACTGGAACGATGCTTAAGAACAAAAGTGTACTTGTTGAGGAACTCTACCCAATTAGCATGCTTCACACTCAACTTCTTCTGCGAGCTCAGATATCTCAAAGCAAGGTGGTGAGAGAAGAGTACAAACTCTTGGGGTAAAGAGTAGTATCACCAATGTTGGAGGGATCTCACTACAACATAAAACTCTATCATATGTGCTATATCTCTTTTGGGCATCTGAGAGTTTTTCACTAAAAAATTATATAGGATGCCCCTCTTAACTTAAGACCCTACCTGTACCTCACAAGCCACCTCAAAAACTTTACTAAAGTCTGGATGCCTAAGTACAGGTGTTTTGGTCATCTTTTGTTTAACCTCTCTAAAAGTTCTAGGAGTTGATAGGGTCCAATGAAACTCTCCTTTCTTCAAAACATTTAGGGATTGGAGTTATGATGGTGCCAAAATGCCTTATGAATCGCCTATAGAAAGTAGTGAGGCCATGAAAACTACCAACCTTAGTAATAGTCCTAGGCTCAGGCCACTCTCTAATGACTCTAACCTTTTTTCGATCAGTGGCTATTCCCTGTGCAGAAATCACAAAACCAAGAAAGAGCAAAGTAGACTGTAAGAAGCTGCACTTCTTGAGGTTAGCAAACAATTTTGCTTCCCACAAGGTGGCAAAGACCTCATGAAGATGTATCAAGTGCTCTGCCCTAGACTTACTATAGACCAGTGTATCATCAAAATACACAACTAGGAACCTTCCTATGAACGGCTGTAGAATATGTGTCATAACCGAAAAATGTTGGGCGTATTAGAAAGTCCAAATGACATGACTAAACCATCTTGGGTCGTAAAGGCCGTTTTCCGCTCATCTTCCGGTCTAATTCTAATTTGGAGGTACCAACTACGGAGGTTAATCTTGAAGTACCAACTAAAGCTAGCTAGCATGTCAAGCATATCCTCAAGTCCAGGGATAGAGAACCTATACTTGATGGTGATTTTGTTGATGGCTTTCTTATCTACACACATCCTCCAAGATTCATCCTTTTTTTTTTTTTGGAGTTAGAAGAGCTGGTACAACACATGGACTAAGGCTATGTCTTACAAGGCCCTTGTCAAGGAGTTCTCCTATCTTCCTATTCAATTAAGCATGCTCTTTAGGGTTCATCCTATAATGTGGCAAGTTAGGTAATTGTGAACCTGGAATGAGATATATGACAATGTTGAATGTCTTGCATAGGTGGTACCTCACTAGGTAACTCACTCGACGCAACATCAAAGAACTCAACTAGCAACTCTCCTACCTCAGGTAGGCACTCACATGATGACTCTTGATCCTCAGAAGGAACCTCTTGAGCGATGACTGCTAAAATACACCTGTTTCCTAAGCTCTCTCACTCAAAAGCCCTATGATCAAGAAAGTGAATATTTATTTGAGCTAGGAATTGGCACTATCTTGTTCCTTAACTTAGGATCTTTGGGGGTGGGCTTGGTAGGGGTCAAATGATGTTCTTATCCTTGTGTCCAAACACATAAGTGTTTTCCGTACCATGATTGGTTACATCATGATCAAATAACTACAGTCGCCATTACAAGATGGGGGCCACATCCATCGGGAGTACATGACAATAGACCCTATCCTCATAATCTCCCATTTGGATGGGTACAAAACACCTCTTTGTAATTGGTAGATTTGTCCTGCTTACACAATTTACCTTAAAAAGCTGAGGGTGTGGCTCTCCTTTAAAGTTTAATCTTCCTAGAGCAGCCTTGGAGATCACATTCATGCTACTACCCCCATCGATAACAAGTTTACATGTCCTATCTCTACAACAAATGAAAGTGTGGAAAATAGTGGTTTGTTTTCACTTCTCACTATCTATGGTAGTGGATTAGACACATTGAACCATGCTAGGATGGTAGCTATCCTTCTCAAAATCATCTACAAGCTCACCCTCATATCCTAAGTGCTTAACAACATCTACAATTTGATCCACACAATCAGGTAGATTATCAATCTCACGCTGTAAAGCTAAAGCTCGTTGGGGACAAGGGGCAGCAATATGACCTCTAGCATGGCAACAATGACACTGTACAAATGAGCTACTAGGTTGAGGGATGTTGGGTCCACTAGAGCGAACAACATGTTGTGACTATTTGCTTCACAAAACTCTATCTAAGAATAGGCTAAGAAATGGTAGGCCTAGGGTGAGGAAAGGATTTGGATTGACGTGACTCACTCACCCGAGATGAAGACCTACGAGAGCTCTTAAGGTACCATTCAATGGCAACTAGTTTTTGATAAGCTTTCTCGAAAGACTCTAGAGAGAACAACTCGGCCTTTTGCTTGACATCCTCCTTAAGACCATTCACAAATCTAGCCATAGTGTGATGTGTGACTTCAGGTGCTCAACAACATCATTGCTAAGCATGAATTCCTCAAATTGATCAATGTAGCTGGCCATTGTAGTGGTTTGTTTATGGTTCAAGAGCTCATTGAACAATTGGCTCTTAAAGGAAGGAGGGATGTACTTTTCTTTCAATTGTTGCCTTATCACTTCCCACCGGGTAATAGGAGGTTCACCCAATCATTCCAGATTTTGTTCTACAATTTGCCAATACTTATTTGCCGATCCTACAAGTTTCACCTTGGCAAACCTAACTTTATCCTCACCCCATATACGACACCAACTAGAAAAATCCTCCATCTCCAATGCCTAGTCTAAAAAGGAGCTCGGGTCAAGCTTCCTATAATAAGCACGCACATCCACCTTGACCTTTTTTGTAACATTTCTATAGTCTTCCCAACCTTGCCTAAGGGAATGTGGAGCATGCCTATGGTTAGGTTGGTACCCTACATCATTAAACTTGTCAAGGTTATGTTCCTCAAACTTAGACTCTAGATTAACCTGAGGTTAGAGGGGTTGAAATGGCCTACCTGTATGTTTTGGAGCCTGACTCGTATTGTTAGGTACTAGAGGAACCCCGAGAGTAGGAAGGATTCCTTGGGCTGACCCTATTGAATATGGAGTGTCGTTAGGATGCCTAACAGATGGCTCTATGTCTTCCACAATAGGGCGTTTACCTAACATCTTCAATACTTGGTCAAACTACTGTTTAAGGTGCAAACTTTTGGTCCACAGATTCTTAAAGGGTGTCTAATTGAATAGACAAGGACTAGGTGTTGTTTGGTGCAAGCTCAGTGCAATTGGGGTCAATGATTTTGTTGGTGACCATGGTTAATGCAATACGCTGCAATGATGTTGATGAGGACCAAACTTGACCGTGAATGGAATTACTACAATGCATAAACATGAAGCTACAAAACATAATGCATATTAATGGATATGGTCTCATGAAAAAATGCAACATGGGATTGACTAGGTATGGGTATGAACAAAGATGTGCAATGATGAGTTAGCTAGGGGAATTTACAGAACGAAGGGAAGGGTTTTTTCTTGTTTTTTTTTTTTTGTTTTCAAAGGATAATAAGAAACTTGGAATTATGCAACTACAAATTTTCCTTAGTTATACAAACAATAGTCAAGAAAATGTGAGTGTTTACCATACAAACAATAGTCCAACAATTTCTCAAGTCCCTACTCTCTAATTCTCAAGAAAACGGTCATCAAACAATTGTTGGAACTTGATTTGAATGTTGACGACACTTCAAAATTCTAAAATTTGCTCAAGCATACCAATATTAGGCTATATTTGATCTTAGGAATGCAAACCAAGCTTGATAATCCAAATTTCCTTAGAAATCTTCAAAATATCAGGAAAAAGTTCAAATTATCACGGTGGGAATCTATATCTCACGAGTTTGGGAAAAACAAAGGAAGCGCATGGCCGGTGCGTGAGCCATTAGCAATGGACGTCCAGCAATGGGGTTCCAGCTGGTGGTAGATCAGGGGGTGAGGATTTGAGTGAGGGTGGTTGTGAAGGAAGAAATTTGCAGGAAATGGGGGATTTTGAGGGGAGTTGGCTGGAAAGTTTTCATTTGGAGTGTGGGGCCTCTCTAATGATCGTACGACCATGAAATTTTGAGGGGTGGTGTTTCGATGGTGTTTGATTTTGGTGGTAAGGGAGGTCTTCCGGTTTGGTTATTGGAAAAGGGTGCTCTAATTTTAGGGACACAATTGGTATTTGTTGGGAAGTTTTGGTTGTGCTACAGTGTTTGAAATTTCTGGATTTTTTGACTTTGAATGGCTGCGTGGTGATCGTGGTTTGCTCTAATACCAGGTTGATGTAGGACAATATATATATATATATATAGAAGAAGAGAACTAGCAACAACAATAGGGAGACATAATAGAAAGAGAAGAACAAAGAAGGAGAAGAACAGTTTAGTTTCCATTTTCACAATCTCATCTCCTCTCCTTTGTACTTCTTTCTATCTTTGCTTAATTATATTCTTTTTTCATCTAGTTAAGAAATTAATGTTTCATGTTAGACACCTGATGTGAGAGAGTTTGGTGAGAACCTGGTTGGCTTGAAGATTAAAGTTTGATGGCCAAAAGATTATATGCAAGTATTAATCATATGTTCTAAGTTGTACTATTGGTAATGCATGACAAAACCTTTCTTTAATGGTTGTTGTACGCGTCTTGGATTCTAACTCAATTTTGTGACAATCAAAATATTGTGTTGTTTTAACGTGTATATTGGTACGTCTATGAAGAAACATTGACCATGCATTCTTAATTCATTTTAACTTTTGGCATGAATGCACCAATTATTGCATGCTTGTGTTATTTTCCAGGGGTGGGCGGGGGGGTGTTTGCATGCATGCATTTTTGTGTATATGAGTGTTGCCCTAAATTTTGTTAAAGCTAGGATACCACATTGAATTGTTAGAAACCTTTTGGGGTTGAATCATGGGTAGAATCTGCGAACTATAAGTTCAACATTAATATCTAAAAAACTAAATACTAGTGTATAAAGTAGGATTATGGATTTTAAGGTTAGGAAAATAACACTATTATTTATCACCCCATTAGCATAAATTTGGCTTCTGTCTCCATAGTTTTTAGGGAAGACCACATTGTTAGTTTTAGGGACTTCCATCCTATTAGTTTGACTATAACTTGTTTATAATATTATTGCTAAGGTTCTTGCTTATGGAATTAAGGTAGCGGTAGAGAGTAAAATTTCAAGCTTCCAAGTGGCTTTTGAGGTGTTAGCTATGGCCTAGATGTTGTGCTTGTGGTTAATGAGGTTGTGGAGAATTAGGGTTAGGAGGAAGAAGTAGCAAAGCTTAATATTTAAGCTACATTTTAAGAAGGTATATGATAGTTATTTTTTGAATAGGTTCTTGGATAGGAAGGGTAAGTGGGAAGGCTGGATTTGAGATTGTATTTTTTTTTTCTGCCTCCTTTTGTATGACAATTGATGGAGAACTAGAGGGTCGATTTTGAGTATCTTGGGGTGTGAGGTGGTGGGATTCTATCTCCCTTTCTTCTCATTTTGGTTTTTGATGTTTTGTGTAGGATGATTGAGAAGGCCATCAATAACGATTTTGTACAAGTGTTGCTGTGGGTAGGGATGGAGCACCTGTTTATAATATATTCAGTTTGACAATGATATTATTATGTTTTTGTCTAGTGATGGGCCATATTTTTGCGATTTTCTTACTATTTTACTTGTTCCTGATTGAGTTCTAGGATTTAAGGTAAATTTTGGCAAGTGTGGTTTAGTTACTATTATTTAAGCTTGGAGATGAAATTTGTGGCTTGTGGGATTTTGAAGTGGTCTTTTAACATATTAAGAGTTCTGTTTGGTTGGAATACTCGCCCTAAGAGATTTTTGGGATCTAGTGATTGCTAGAATGTCTAAACATCTTGATAGGTGGATGGGTGCGCTTCTTTTGAGGAGGTTGCATCACTCTTGTTTAGGCTTGTCTTTCTTTAATTTCTTGTTTTAGATTCCTTTTTTTTTTTTTAAGAGAGGGGGAGGGGGAGTTGCTATAGACTTGATAGGATTGTGAGAGGTTTTCTTTGGTCAAGAGTAATTGAGTGGTTGACTTGGGGGGGGGGGGGGGATCATCTTGTGAGTTTGGAGGTTGTTTGTAGGTTGGAGGAAGATGGGGGCTTGGGTCTTGGTAATTTGGCATGTAAAAGATTTCCTTTGGTGGGTAAGTGGTTAGGCATTTTCTTTTATAAGAATTACTTGATTACCTTTGGCATAGGATAAATAGAAGTAAATTTGGTCTGCTACAAAATGGATGGATTGCCAATGTTGTAGCTAGAGTTTCTCGTGATGCCCACAAAAATTTGTTTTGCATGCAAGTCTTTTCTTATTTCCTTGCATTTAATGTATAGTGGGGAATGGTTGTAGGATTGCTTTTGGAAAGACTTTTGACTTTGGGGTGTGTGTCTTTTGTTTGCGTTACCTTCCATTTTCTATCTTAGTGTGTTTTGTGCCACCAATCTTTAATGAAAGAGAAGTCAGGGAGTTTACCTTTAATTTTGTTTCTTTCAATAGGAAAGTTAAGAGGGTTTCGGGAGGTGATCCATCAAGACTTCTCAATAAATTTCTCTTTTACTGCCTTTTTAAACCTCCTCTCAACATTCTCTTTTCCCTTAGGCCACACTATTCAGAAGGCAAAGGCTCTTTTCAGGATTTAGACTTGCATCTAGAAGTTGACTTGGAATAAGATAAACAAGTGATTTACTATGAATAAGAAGGCCTTGTAAGGCCTTCCATTTTGATGTGTGTGTGATGTGCCACAAGTCTAATGAAAAAACACGCACCTTTAAGCTGATTGTAATCTGGACTACCCTATTTTTCTGCTTTGGTGAAGCTTGGCACCCACCATACGTGGTGGGTGATTTTTCCTTTTCTTTTTTTATTTTTATTTTTTATTTTTATTTTTAAATTTTTGGAGTCAATGAAGAATAATAGCGAGGGAAAAGAGCTAAAATACAAGGAAATAGATGAGTGACAAAAATTTCTAGCATTATGCTCTAACCAAATATACAAAAGTAACCAACTGGATAAACTATACAACAATATATTGTTATAATATATTATTATAATGTGTATTATAATGCATAACATGCTTGTTCAACAGGATTATCACAAAGATTATCAAATGATTCATCATACGATATGCTGCAATACTTTTCATAAGAATCATTGCATATATCATTAACAATATTATCAACAGATGATTCAACATAAGACACATTACAACATTCAGCACAGGAATCATCAATAGAGGCAGAGATAGAATCATATACCTCCTGTTCTGTTAATGCACTAACCCCATCTTTTACCACTTCCTGAGTGGTGGATTCTCCTAGTATTCTCCATATTTTCTTTCAAATTCATTCCAGATTTCTTGTGCACTTCTACATGTCATGATCTCAAGAAAGATGTTAGAATCTAAAACATAATATAATAATTCCATGACATATGAATTTGCATGCATCAAAGTAATATCATTTTCGTTTACAGACATATAAATTCCTTTGACAATCACCTATCAGGCCCTTCAACTCATAGATTTTATAAAACACTCATTCTAATTTTTCAGGTGGTGTAATCGACACCACAAAATAATGAAGGACTAGTAGGTGACTGTCTCTCTTCGAATAGGGATACACTAATGAGAATCATCTCGATCTTTTAGTAAAAACGTTTAAGTCAATGTCACGAGACTCTGATACCAATTGTTAACTTTGGTGTATTTCCAAGAGGGAGAATGAATTAGGTATTTAAAATTTCTTAGGTTGATTTCAATTTCACAAGCAATAATACACAACCTAGGTTCTGTCTATGGAATCCCAAATGATCATATAAATAAAATGTGCGAAAATTAAATCATACGCAACATTCATAATATAATATACGTATGCAGGAATGTAAATTGTGAATATGTAAAGTGCACGCACGATATGTTATCAGGGTTCGGCCAACTGTGCCTACGTCCCCGCCTCTAGCTCGCAAACCCGAGAATTCTACTAATGCTCACTTAAGGGTGGAACGACACTGGTTACAATCAAGTCAATTAATGGGACTAACCTCAACCTACAACCGCACCTTACCAAAATGATACACCTAGCTTTCTTAACCGGGTCTAAGTCAATCCGAGATTATTCCACAAGGTTAGTCTCCCTCTTTAAGCCCACGCCTAGAATATAACAAATATATGAAAATTTGTGTACACGGAAATATGCTTCTTAACAAGCAAATATGTACCAATATCAATCAATCAATGCACATCAATAATATAGGAACTATAAGCTCAGTGATATATATGTGTGCAATCATCACTCAATATAATTTATATGCTCAATCATGCACAAGAGTGTATCAACAAGCTTTTCTTTGAAATTTTGTGTAAACAATATATCTCAATATCAACTTAGGGTTTCAAAGATGTTAGCAAAAAGCTTGTAAAAAATATTTTTGCACCACAAAATAAGTCTTAGGTGTCTTGAAATATGAATGCAAAACCCCACACGCCTCAAAGTTTTCCTCACACAAGATTTATTAGATTAAATCAGTGGAAAACTTATGTTTAACTCTTAATATCAAAATCAATCAACAAACAATACAAATGAGTGTATTAAGCAAAATGAAGTTGAGCATAAACACTCAAGGCACTCTCACAAGGCTTGGATGATCAAAGAAATAGGTGTATGAGAGTAGTATAAACAAAATAAGATTTGAAAATTTGAGAGAGTTTTGGCTTAACTATAAAGACCCGAAAAATTAAAATGATTGAAATAATAAAGATAAAAATAGATAAAATAACAAATAAATAAATAAAAGAAATGGCATGGGAAAAAGAAGGAAAAAATTTAAAAAAATAATTAAAAAATTAAAATTAAAGAAATTAAATTAAATTAAGATAAATTAAATAATTAAATAATTAGTTATTAAATTAAACATTTTTGCATTGGATTTTAAAAAAAAAAACTAATTGAAATAAGATATATGTATATATATATATATATATATATATATATATATATATATATATATATAAAAGAAATCTCCTTCTCCTGAATCTTCAGGAGATCTAGAGACGTCAACCCCCCCTCCCCCGGTGAAATTTTCTTGGTGCCCCAGTTGCTTCCATCTCCGCCTCTCTCCTTCTATCAATTTCTCGACGGATTTGCAGAAGATCAAAAAACGGAGTGCCGTTGGATTCCTGGTTCCGTTACCGACATTTCTATTGGAGCAGATTTGTCGCGGGAACGGCTAAGACCCTACTCTTGGGAAAATGTAACTTTTCCCTATTTTCTCAATTTCTCTGTAAATATGTTGTTAAATCGATGATCAGACACCACCACGTGGTCTTAGTCGCGATTGCCATCATTTTGACGTGAATAAATTTTCAATTGGGGTTTTCTAGGCCCCACTCCAAAGCGAGAGTGGATTTGAAAATTTTGAAAACTTAATTAAATTTGCGAGTATAACTGTTAATTTAAAAAAAATTGACCTTAGAAAATATTTAAATAGTATTTTATTTAGGAATAATTTAAACGAAATTAGGATTTTTAAATCAGGGTCCGGGTGAGCGCCGCGGGCATCAGTGTGGGATTCCTATCGGTGTAGTTCGAGAATTCAAGTAAGGGGGAAATTTATATATTAAATCAGGTTTTTCATGAATTGAAAATGATTATGCGTTATTTATGTATATATTTTTTTATGTGGGTTTAAAAAGCCAGCTATGAAATTTATGTTTTCTGAGCTTAGTATTGTCGATATAATTATGTATATGTGAAAGTGAACAAATGAAAATGAAAAGAATTTTCTAATGAATTAAATCAAAAATGAAATGTATTTTGAGCATATAAATGTTAAATGTGGGTTGACTTATTTTATGAGAAATATGTATGAATTTTATTATTAAATTGTGTGGCATGAGAATCTGTGCAAATTATATGTTAAATGTATGAGATGCAAGTTAAGTAAGTAAAGTAATGAGAATAAAATATGATTTGAACAATGTTGTCTGTACATATTAAATGCAACCATGTAAAGGTACGACAATTTAAAGTCGGGTTAGCAGATTCTAGCGCATTTTTATGTGGACTAACTAATGATGGCTAAAGAACGGCTGTAGTACAAATGAATGAAATGAAAATGTTACAAAATGAAATAACAAGAAATGACAATGCAATGAAATGAAATGTGAAATGTGAATGATACAAATGGGAAAGAGTCACTTAAAGTGAAACACAATGAAATGTTAAGTTATGAACATAAAAGGATGTGAATGATTGAATAAAGATAAAAAGAATTATGTATTATGATATTAGAAATATGTACGTACGTAGAACATGTTATAATTGGGCGAGGCGTACCTTTCGCCTGAGGGCTTATTGAGCAAGGCGAGTGCACTAATAGTTACAGATATGGCAGTAGCCGCATAACGTATTAGGACATAGGGAACCTACTTATATGGGCAGTTAGATTTTCCTATCCTTAGGGTCTTTGCCGGTAAACTATTGTTGAACTGTGTGGGTACGAGTTTAATCTTACACTTGAGGGCTTACTAAGTAAGGTGAGTGCTCTGGTATATTTTAATTGTGACCTTAGGGTTACCTAAGTATCAGAGTAGAGGGGTGCTACTTGTATTGGCGGGTAATCACCCCTATCCTTGGATAATCTCATGGGTTAAATATTTGCGTGTGATTGTTTAGGTTCAAAAAACGATTTCAATGTTATATTATGATTTGAAAATGAAATAAAAATGATATCTTTTTATCTCATGTTGGCCACACGTTGTTTTATTATATTGTTTCATCCCTTACTGAGATGTGTCTCACCCGAATATGATTATTTCTTTTTCAGGACATTCTCGAGGTCGGGCTTAGAGAGCTCAAGGGTTTTTAGCCTTCTGAGGATTGTATAAAGAGAAAGGGTATATTTTTATATAATTTGGGAGAATGTAAATATTTTTGTTTTATGTCTTTATGTTTTAAGTATGTTAAGAATGGAATGGTTGTGAACATACTGAAATATTTTGGAGATTTGTGTATTTATGGAAATACAGGTGTTGGATGGATATTGTGAAATTTAGATAGGGTTAGTAAACTCTGGTATATTATTATATGGAGATTATATTTATGTTTTTTGCTGCATATGATATGAATTATGGATTATCGAGATTTACCAGGTATAACGCATCGGACTCAGGTTTAAGGGTATGAGGCGTTACATTATGGTATCAGAGCAATGATTTTGGGATTTTAAGGGTTTATGGATGATTTATACCAAAGTATAGAAGATGAAAATAGGAGATGAACAGGTTAGGTATTGAGAAATAGGTTTAGTGTAGGGAAGTATAGGATTTTGTCTTATACCTTGGAGACAGAAATCCCTTGGCGGACTTCTATGATTTTCTGATTCAGTCGATAGTTTTAGAAAACCACGATAAATCCATCGACGGTGATGTTTCCTAACCGTGAGATTGGTCCTTATGTGGGGATTTTGGATTTTATTGGATTTAATTTAATGATTATGTTGTTTGAAGTTATGATATGAAATTCTTGTCTTTTCTTTGTCCTTTTTCAGGATGGATTCTGGAGATGAAAATGTAGGGGTTGAAGAAAGGGAAGGTTCTGATACTTCCAGTGAAGAGGACATAGATACCTCTAAGGTGCTATGGGGTATAGTCCGCCAAGTTAGGGCAGAGATGAAGAAGGAACCTAAAGAACAGAACTGCCCACCTACAAGTCAGGGCTATAGTATTAAAGAATTTATGAGGATGAACCCTCCAGCCTTTATAGGAGGACCCGATCCAGTGGTTGCGAAAAATTGGGTACAGGAGATAGAGGAGATTATGGTTGTACTCAATTGTACGGACAAGCAGAAGGTCCGTTATGCTGCCTTTAAAATGATAGGAGAGGCGAAGCATTGGTGGTGTTCTGCGAAGCTGCTAGAGGATCAGAGGGCCGTAAAGATAGCCCTTACCTGGGAGAGATTCAAGGAGCTGTTCTTTGATATGTATTTTCCTTCATCTGTTAGAGAGGAAAATATCGAAGAGTTCACCAGTCTGACCTAGGGGGATATGACAGTTGCAGAGTATGCGGCTAAATTTGTAGAAATGTCACGCTTTGCTCCATTTCTGATCCCAAATGAAGCAAGGGAAATTAGGAAATTTGAGAAAAGCTTAAGGCGCAGGATTTATGAGCTAGTAGTGGGGTTTCAGGTTCAGAATTTTTCAGAATTAGTTGATAAGACATCGGTGTTGGAGAAGAGTACTCAGGGCAACACTGAGCCTTCAGAGCATAAGAAGAGACCTGCACCATCTGCTTTTCAGTCTGAGGCTAGTCAAGGATCGGCGAAGAAAGGAAAGGAAGCAATGGGCTCAGTATGTCCGAAGTGTAATAAGAGATATAGGGGCGAATGCTAGTATGGCACTTCGAATTGCTTCATGTGCGGTAAGCCAGGGCATATCAGGAAGGATTGCTGGGAACCATTGCCTATGGTAGCTACTCAGAATCAAGATCGGGGAAAACAACAGGTACCACTTGGAAGAGGCGGTCTACCCTGGCTGTACACACTTCAGACTGAGGAGGATGCTATCAGGGATGCAGGTATGAGAGTATATTTAAGATAATGATGATTTAATTTAATGATGAATGATTGAATGATTAATATGATGATATGTATGCTGACTTTTTATAGTGATAGTTAGCAAATGAATTTAACTAATATGAAGGGATGATTAGTTAGTAATTTCGAGGACGAAATTTCTTAATGAGGGGAGAATGTAAAGACCCGAAAAATTAAAATGATTGAAATAATAAAGACAAAAATAGATAAAATAAAAAATAAATAAATAAAAAGAATGGCGTGGGAAAAAAAAGGAAAAAATTTTAAAAAAAAAAATTAATTAAAAAATTAAAATTAAAGAAATTAAATTAAATTAAGATAAATTAAATGATTAAATAATTAGTTATTAAATTAAATATTTTTGCATTGGATTTAAAAAAACAAACTAATTGAAATAAGATAAGTGTATATATATATAAGAAATCTCCTTCTCCTAAATCTTCAGGAGATTCAGAGACGTCAACCCACCCCCCGGTGAAATTTTTTGCGCGCCCTAGTTGCTTCTGTCTCCGTCTCTCTCCTTCTATCAATTTCTGGATGGATTTGCAGCGGATCGGAAAACGGAAGGTGCTGTTGGATTTCTGGTTCTGCTGCCGACATTTCTACTATAGCAGATTTGTCGTGGGAACGACTTAGGCCCTACTCTTGGGAAAAGATAACTTTTCCCAATTTTCTCAATTTCTCTGTAAATATGTTGTTAAATCGACGATCAGACACCAACACGTGGTCCTAGTCGCGATTGCCGTCATTTTGACGTGAATAAATTTTCAATTGGGGTTTTCTAAGTCTCATTCCAAAGCGAGTGGATTTGAGAAATTTGGCAAATTAGTTAAATTTGTGGGTATAACTATTAATTTAAAAATTATGACCCTAGAAAATATTTAAATAGTATTTTATTTTGGAATAATTTAAATGAAACTAGAATTTTTGAATCAGGGTCCGGGTGAGCGCCGCGGGCATCAGTGTGGGATTCCTGTCGGTGTAGTTCGAGAATTCAAGTAAGGGGAAAATTTATATATTAAATCAGGTTTTTCATGAATTAAAAATGACTGTGTTATTTATGTATATATATTTTTATGTGAGTTTAAAATGTCAGCCATGAAATTTATGTTTTTTGAGCTTAAGATTGTCGATATAGTTATGTATATATGAAAGTGAACGAATGAAAGTGAAAATAATTTTTTGATGAATTAAATCAAAAATGAAATGTATTTTGAGCATATAAATGTTAAATGTAGGTTGACTTATTTTATGAGAAATATGTATGAATTTTACTACTAAATTGTGTGGTATGAAAATCTGTACAAATTATATGTTAAATGTATGAGATGCAGGCTAAGTAAGTAAAGCAATGAGAATAAAATATGATATGAATAATGTTGTCTGTGTATGTTAAATGCAATCATGTAAAGGTACGACAGCTAAAACCGGGTTAGCAGATTCTAGCGCATTTCTATGTGGATTAACTGTAGCAGTTTCTAGCGCATTTCTATGTAGACTAACTGATGACGGCTAAAGAGCGGCTGTAGTACAAAGGAATGAAATGAAAATGTTATGAAATGAAATGACAAGGAATGACAATGCAATGAAATGAAATGTGAAATGTGAATGATACAAATGGGAAAGAGTCACTTAAAGTGAAACACAATGAAATATTAAGTTATGAACATGAAAGGATGTGAATGATTAAATAAAGATAGAAAGAATGATGTATTATGATATTAGAAATATGTAAGTACGTAGAACATGTTATGATTGGGCGAGGCGTACTTTTCGCCTGAGGGCTTGCTGAGTAAGGCGAGTGCACTAGTAGTTACAGATGTGGCAGTAGCCGCATAACGTATTAAGGCATAGGGAACCTACTTATATGGGCGGGTAGATTTTCCTATCCTCAGGGCCTTTGCCGGTAAACTATTGTTGAACTGTGTGGGTACGAGATTAATCTTACACTTGAAGGTTTACTGAGTAAGGTGAGTGTTCTGGTATATTTTAATTGTGACCTTAGGGTTACCTAAATATCAGAGCAGAGTGGTGCTACTTATATGGGCAGGTAATCACCCATATCCTTGGGTAATCTCGTGGGTTAAATATTTACGTGTGATTATTTAAGTTCAGAAAACGATTTCAATGTTATATGATGATTTTCAAATGAAATAAAAATGATATCTTTTTACCTCATGTTGGTCACACGCTTATTTATTATATTGTTTCTTCCCTTACTGAGATGTGTCTCACCTGAATATGATTATTTCTTTTTCAAGACATCCTCGAGGTTGGGCTTAGAGAGCTCGAGGGTTTTTAGCCTTCTGAGGATTGTATAAAGAGAAAGGGTATATTTTTATATATCTTGGGGGAATGTAAATATTTATGTTTTATGTCTTTATGTTTGAAGTCTATTGAGAATGAAATGGTTGTGAACATACTGAAATGTTTTAGAGATTTGTGTATTTATGGAAATGCAGGTGTTGGATGGATATTGTGAAATTTAGATAGGGTTAGTAAACTCTGGTATACTGTTATATGGAGATTATATTTATGTTTTCCGCTGCGTATGATATGGATTATGGATTATCAGGATTTTACCAATTATAACGCACCGAACTCAAGTTTAAGAGTTCGGGGCGTTACATTAATCCTATTTGCTAATCTCCACTAATTTGTGCAAATGAAGACATATATAGAGAAGGGGCAAATTATGATCGTTAGAGACTCAAGGGTAATTTTAAAATTTGTTTTAATTATGTTTAAGAAAATTAACCCCATTTAACCCCAAATTAACCCGATTAAAAATTTGCCAACCCTAGAGTTTCGAGTGACTAAACCACAGTTCGTTCGCCCGAACATACTCAGCCGAAAAAAGGTGATTTTCGAAGTTCAAGTGCCCGAGTCAAGGTTCAGTTGGCTGAACTAGGCTATTTTCCAATCGTTCGAGGTTCGGTCGCCTATACATAATTTCGGTAGCCCGAACAACAACCTTCGTTCACCCGAGGGTATTTTGCACGTGAAGGTTAAGGCGCCCGAACAATTTGGGAAAAGTTAGAAACGAGTTTGGTCGACCGAGGAAGATATGCTCATTCCAGTTCGGTCACTCAAAGTCAGGTCAACGATGTTGACTTTCCACAATTCGGTCAACCAAAGCAAATAAACTCTGCCAAGTTCGGTCGCCCGAAACCTCATGATTTTTGGGCTAAGGTCCTGATTTCATGTGCTATTAAAGTGTAGGGACCTAGGGTCTTTCTAAAGTCTTTGAGTTAGTCCCAAAAACCTAGCGTCAAGCAACCGAAGTCTTGTGTAAGGTCATTTGAGCTTATGGTTCCTATATACATGATATGCATCAATTATTACAAACCTTGACTTAAATAAATATTACATACCCGAAAGAATATAAATATAAATTACAACTAATAAACACACCAGAGTCTTCATTCTATCTTGAAGTTGCCGCATGTCATCAATATGATCGAGTTTAGTATGATCTCGCACACAAACTTGAAAGTCATCAAATACCAAGAGTATTTGTCATTATCAAAATCGGGTATGACCTATAAGGTCAACAATCTCCCCCATTTTGATGATGACAAATATTTGCCTACTTCTTCCCCTTTTGGCAACATCAAAAAGAGCTTAGATAAACATTTAAGTATAGATATAGGCAAATAAGAGGAAAATATCATTCATATATAAGATATAATTTGAGAAAATTTTAAGAAAATTCGACAGCATGCTGTTTGAAAATAGAGCATTTCCCAAAAATATTTATATTGAAATGACCTGATTGAGTTTAATATTAACAATTTATCCACAACTACTTAACTCAAACAGTTCAATATGATCAAGAATTATTACTTTCAGCATCCAAATAGATAATATAATCATACAATGCACAATGAATGACAAAGTATGAAATATAACAATTAAGCACCAAACAATAAAACTGGTCATTTAAATGATTTAAATGATATGAAAACAAGGCTAGATCATAAATATATACAAACCATTGCAATTGAAACATATCATAAGACCCGTGGAAGATTTGAGTTTAAAGCACACGACATATGATAGCAAATAGTTGGTTTGATAATAAAAATAGTCTAACAAATTCGCATGCATTTTCATATGAAGTTATCGAACCAGTTATGCAATTTTTTTGAATATATATAATAAACATATATCCCCCTTATGATGTTTACAAAAAGATACTGGGGGTTGTTTGTTAAAGTGAGATCTTTTAAAATAAGGCACAAGCAAGCATCAATGTTCTGGTTTAGCATTTAGGCATAATTTCATAAGATAACAAGAATATGACAACTATATAAATCCTAAAAATTTCAGACAATTTAAATGCAGGATCACTGGCAAACATAAACAACTTGTGGCAAATCAATATATTTTCATTTTAAAATATTCAATAAAATCCTAAAAATTAAGTGCATGCCACAAAGAGTTCAAGCCAGATCTAAGCTAAAGATATTGGCGAACATAACAGAATGGGATTTAATTTTGGATGCTCCCCCTATCGATTTGAATTCATGCTTAGATACAATAAGCTACTTATACTAGATGGAGAATTATTTCATTATACTTGGTAGCATAAACCATCAATTCAAATCTTTAAAATCAACTATACTGAATATTTGTCAATTATATTTGTCACTTGATTAGTATAGTTGTCCTTATAGACCATAGATGCATCAGAGAGTATATATTAAGGCATGCAATAATGTTCATGACTCAAGAACATTACATATCAAATCATAGAACTTCAAGTGCAGGATATAATGTTCAATGATATCAGAAGAGGCTCAATATTTTGATAAGAGAATTGATGCATATAAGTTCTTTGAGCCTTTCTATAGGGATGGAGCTGAGCTCATCTAAATATTCTCGGTGATTATGCAATGATGAAATTTAATTATTTAATAGATTTTCATTCATCATTTCAAAAAATATTTTAACATTAATTTTATCATAATTATTTATGTACAAGGTTTTACTTTTGGGAAAAATCCTGTCGAAATTTTAGCAGCATGCCGTTTGTAAATCGGACATTTTCCAATAAAATTTGTATCTGATAGGTTCAATTAAGCAATTTCTAATTCAGTTCAAGGCACACGAGAACCTAAAACCGCTACCAGCATACAATACACATCAACTACATCCGTTATGCAGGAGGCTTTCAATATAAGCATACAATCTAGTAGTATAATCAACAATACATATAAAGTATATACCATCCATTAAGATAACATGAACAATAAATGACAATGGATAGTTAGCCACAGTTCAGATCTCATAAGCCATATAGGCACAAAATATAATTACGAAAGCATTTAATTTGTTATGTCCATGAAAGTGAAAAGCTCCCCCCTGAGTTATGCACTAATCCATTTTATCTCTTTTTCATTTTCTAATTACTTAGCCAAGTGTTTAGATTTTTCGTGATTTAATCTTGGCTAAACATGCTTAGGCTTAGAGGACCAAAGATTCACATGCAATACTTCTTCAGGGTCATAAGCCAACATATGCCTTTTTTTTAAATGGATTTTCTTTCTTAACATTCATGCTTAGGTTTCTTAGTTATTGCATTTTCATATATGTTGAAACCTATGACCATCATGTTAGTCATTTAACTTATTTCTAAGGATATAAAGCTCTAAAGGATATCACTTAACGTTTTGAGAGCTTATGAGGCGAAGTAAAGAATAAATACTTTTAATAGTTAAATTTATATTAAGTTCGGGAGAGTATTTTTGAAAAGCAGGACATTATTTAATATAGACAAGCTAAAGATTATGTCCTAACCATTTTGGCAAAGAACATTATAAAGTATATGAATTTTTACTATAGCTTTTTGGAGATAGGAATGTATCCTTTAGATATAATTATGATATGAAGCAGGGATACAACTGGTGAGTAGAATAGATGTCTTATGATGAGTACTCATTATATATTAGTCATTTATGATCAATAGTGCTTCAAGCCTATAGTGATGACTTGATTTTGATTTTGGCTTTTCATATTCAAAAATGAGTTTAGGGTATAGCGATATATGATATAAGATGGATCCCTAACACTCAATCTTGTGTAATGGACAACAGTGGCTTAACTTAAGGTATTGTATTTAAGCATGGGTTAAGCATTTGAAATTGATTACTTGGCAAAGATTTCATGTCCAATTGGAAGTGGATGTAGATACTAGGTTTATATATATATATCTTAACCTGGAACCACTCCCTAAGCCTACAGTCATCACAACCCCTAAATCTAGGAACTAAGGATGAATTAAATGATTGTATAATATTAATTTAGATCCATTTTTCCAAAGGTCCTAGGGGTTCGCTTTCGTGATTACCCACTTCATCTTCTGATCTAAGCCTCTGGCACTTCTAGATGGACAAGTAGATTGAATGTGCCATTTCATTTTTCGAAATAAGCAAGCTTTGGATTTTCGTGAAGGGATATGCTTATTTATTCTATTTTTACCTAATGAGCCATGACTATGGGTTTGATAAACAGAACATGAACCCTTTATGAAAATATTTTTCTTTTTAACTTTCAAGGGTTTATCATTGTTATTCTTTTCACAAGAGGGTTTGAAAATCATTTCAGAATAGTCTTCAATTTTTCTTTCTAAGTAGATGATTTTCAACACTTTCACAAACTTTTTCTTTTCTAAGATGGCATGATAATTTTTCAAATCTCTTAATTATTTTGTCAATCTTTTATTTTCCTTCTTCACTACAATTTCCTACTTAGTTAATCTAACTAGAAACTTATGAAATTTAAATGAAGCCTTTTCTAGTTCTCCATAAGAGGGCATGTTTTTAACATTTAGTTCATCCCATGATTCATCATAAGATATATCACACAAATTATATGAATCATTGCATGCTTGTTCAACATGACTATCACAAAAATTATCAGATGATTCATCATACAATATGCTGCAATACTTTTCATAAGAATCATCGCATACATCATTAATAGTATTATCAACAGATGATTTAACATAAGACACGTTACAACATCCAGCACAAGAATCATCAATAGAGGTAGAGATAGAATCATATACCTCTTGTTCTGTTAATGCACTATCCCCATCATTTACCACTTCCTGAGTGGTGGTTTCATTCTCTTGGGATTCTCCATATTTTCTTTCAAGTTCATCCGAGATTTCCTGTGTACTTCTACATGCCATGATCTCAAGAAAGATGTTAGAATCCAAAACACAATGTAATAATTCCATGACATATGAATTATCTTGGGATTTCCTTAACGAATAATGTTGTATGAAGATTAGGAAATAGTAAATAAGTATTTTCCTTAATATTTGAGTCAGTTGGAATTTATTTTAATTAAGTTGGGATTTTTGATTCAAGGTCCAAGTGAACGCTGCGGGTATATGTTCGGGGATCCTGCCAGCGTAGTTTGAAAGTAAGGTAAGGGGGAAATTTATATATTAAATCAGGTTTTTCATAAATTAAAATAGATTATGTGTTATTTATATGTAAATATTTTTATGTGAATTTAAAATGTCAACCATGTAAAACCATGTTTTCTGAGTCTAGGAATGTTTTTATAGCTATGTATATGTGAAAGTAAATGAAAGGAAGTGAATGTTATTTTCCAAGGAAGTAAGGAATGAAATGTATTTTCAGCATATAAATGTTAAATGTGGGTTGGCTTATTTTGTAAGGAATGTATATGAATTTTTACTGTTAAATTGTGTGGCATGAGATTATGTGCAAATATATGTTAAATGTATGAGATGCATGCTAAGCAAGTAAAGTATTATGAATAAAATATGGCATGGACAATGTTGCTTGTGTATGTTAAATGCAACCATATAAATGTAAGACAACTGAAAGACAGTCATGTTAGCAAATTCTAGCGCATTTCTATGTGGACTAATTGTAGTAAATTCTAGCGCATTTTTATGTGGACTAACTAATGATGGCTAAAGACCAGTTGTAGTACGAAGGAATGAAATGAAAATGTTATGTAATAAAATGAAATTACAAATGTGAACGATACAAATGGGAAAGAGTCACTTAAAGTGAAACGAAATGCAAAGTTAAGTTATGAACATAAATGAATGTGTATGAATGTATAAAGACAGAAAGGAATGATGTATTATGATATTAGAAGTATGTATATACGTAGAACATGTTACGATTAGGCAAAGCAAACTCTTCGCTTGAGGGTTTGTTGAGGAACACAAGTGCACTAGTAGTTTCAGATGTGGCAGTAGCTACATAATGTACTAGGGCAGAGAGAACCTATTTGTATGGGCGGGTAGATTCTCTATCCTTAGGGCCTTTACAGGTAAACTATTATTGAATGTGTGAGTACAAAATCAGGTTAACACTTGAGGGCTTACTGAGTAAGGTGAGTGCCCTGGTATGTTTTAGTTGTGAACTTAGGATTACCTATGTATCAGAGCAGAGGGGTGCTACTTGTATGGGCGGGTAATTACCCCTATCCTTGGGTAATCTCATGAGTTAATATTTGCATGTGATTGTTTAGGTTTAGGAAACGATTTCAATGTTATGATAATGATTTGTAAATGTATTAAAATGATATCTATATACCTCATATTAGCCACACGATGTTTTAATATGTGTATTTCTTCCCTTACTGAGATGTGTCTCACCCGAATATGATTATTTCTTTTTCAGGACATCCTTGAGGTCGGTCTTAAGGAGCTCGAGGGTACTTAGTTTTGAAGAATATTAAGAAACAGGGTATATGTTGATACTAATTTGGGAATGTAAATATTTATATTTTATGTTTTATGCTGTTATGTTTTAAGGACGTTGAGAGATGAATGGTTGCAAAAATACTGAAATGTTATGGAGATGTATGTATTTATGGAAATGCAGATGTTGGATGGTTAATATGAAATTTAGATAAGAATTAGTAAACTCTAGTATTATAATATTACGGTATTATGGTTTGTGTTGTATGGAGATTATGTTTATATTTTCTGCTACGCATGTTATGAATTATGGAATGTCAGGATTTTATCAGGTATAACGCACCGGACGCGGATTTAAGGGTTCGAGGCGTTACACAACTCACCCTAGTCGGCTCACTCACCCACTCGCTGGGTGAAAGCGGGTTGACTCATCCTCACCCGAAGCTTAACTCACTCCTTGACTGGTATATGTGTTCAGCTACACATGTCAAACACACAGGGAAGTTCTCCTTGAGTTCACTTAGTACCCGTGTTGACTCATATGAGTCAACCAGCCACACTCACCTTCAACCTAACCCTAGCCAATCAAAGTTATCAAAGACTGTAAGTGTAAAAACCCCAAAAAGAGATATAAAATATTAGTGAAATAGTTTCAAAAAAAAATTAATTAATTAATTAATTAATCAAAAAAAAAGAGAAAAAAATAATAATTAAAATTTATTTTTTTTATTAATAAAATATATTATTAATATTAATTAAATATATTATTATTATTATTTTATTAATATATATATATATATATATATATATATGTTAAATCACCTGAAGCTTCAAAGAAGCTTAAGGTGACTTCTCCAGATTGTAATTCACGCCCCCCTTCTAATCTTCTTCTTCTTCTTCTTCTTTTTCTTTTCTTTTCTTTTCTTTTAACTTGCAGCTCTGCAAGTTTTTCTCTCTCCTCACGTTCTCTCTCCCTTTCTCCATGATTTCGTGACGAATTTTTGTCCCATCGAAAATCCGAAGATACCACTGGACTCCATTCACCACTGCTGTCATTTCTATTGGAGCGGATCGGTGGTAAGAGCGGCGTAAGCATATTCCCTAGGGTAAGCCATTTTTCCCTTTTTATTTAATTTCTTGCAAACTATAAGTTCAAATGATGAACGGACACCACCATGAGAATCTAGAGATGATTCTTTACAAGTCTAGCGAGACGAAATTCTCGTGGGGATGTCGGGACAAAACCCCAAATTTGGGGTACGGGATTATTAAGGGGCTTATTTTTAATTAATTAGCATTAATTTAGAAATGCTAAAATATTAAGCATCTGGGCTGAAGTAGGATTTCTGAAATTTAGGATCCGGGTGAGCGTCGCGGGTGTAATTTTGGGACCCACAAGCAAAATTTAGAAAATTAAGTGTGGGTGTTAAATAATAGTTTAAATATTAATTTGAGGTATATAGAGCCTAGGGAAGGCTAGATGAGTATTATTTTGGAGAAATAAATTAATTAACTTGGGGAAAAATGTAAATTTCAGGAGTTGAATTTCGGGTGCCAAGGGCGTGAAATTTTGGGTTCTAACAAGACTCTCAGTAAGTCAGGTAAGGGGAATAAATTATAGCAGTATTTTTAAAATTATTATTTGAATTAATATGTGAAAATGAGCATATGATATTTTGTCTGAAAATTATTATGATATAAATATCAGATAAACTGTGTGGCATTTGAGTGATTTTAAATTGTGGTATTTTGGAGTGTAAAATATAATAATGAGTAATTTCTAAGAAAATATTGAAATGAGAATTACTGATGTGATTAGTGAAAAATAATGTAATATGGTATTATTATGTGAGTAGAAATGTTTTGCCTGGAAAATGAGATTTTGTGAATTACTGATATTGGAAAATAATGAAAAGTGGTATTTATTTGTGAGTAGAAATTATTTGCATGAGAAATGAGTTTGTACAAATTGTGGATATGAGTATTTTGGGAAAATGTGAAAAATACATGAAATATGATATATGATATTACGAGATGATGAAATGTACACAGAAAATGATGAGAATATTTATATTGAACTGAATTGTGTTATACTGGAATATAATTGATGAA
The DNA here is from genome assembly GCF_029873635.1 of Malania oleifera. Taxonomy (NCBI): domain Eukaryota; kingdom Viridiplantae; phylum Streptophyta; class Magnoliopsida; order Santalales; family Ximeniaceae; genus Malania; species Malania oleifera. The sequence continues at coordinate 86,172,510 of NC_080429.1, read as the reverse complement.
ATGTCATAACCGCATAATGATTGCGGGTATGTGGTGATAAACCCTGTTGGATGGTTATAATATTGAGCACGATACCGTTGCGAGTGGTGTTGTGCTACCATACAAACTCTTGGAGCGTGTGGCGTGACAGTCGACTGAGCCATTTTGTAGGGTTGTTGGGCCCCCTGAGTCCGAATCAGGGTATTAGGCCGGCCATTCGTACTACAGACACAATATGTGATGTGATATTTGATCTAACCGAGTAGGCCAACCGCGGTTAGATCCAGCCTTCGGGTCGCACAACCTTGACCGTGGGGGGAAGCATGGCGTGTATAGAAAGATCCTCAGGGTGGCCATGAGTTACAAACGTGATGTTGGTATTTGATACCGAGGATACTCATGAGCCAGAAAGTGAAGTGGAAATGAAAAGTGAAAGAATGATAAAATTGGCAAAAATGAGAAATGAAAGAAAGAATGGAAATTGAGAAATAATGAATGATAAAATTGAGAAATGGAACAGTGTGAGTTAATAATATAAATAATTAAGGTGAAGTGAAACTCTCCGCCTGAGGGCTTATTGAGTAAGGTGAGTGCCCTGATGGGTATCAGATGTGGTCATACCCGGCTGCATAACGTGTTAGGGCAGAGGGAAGCTACCTATATGGGCGGGTAATCTTCCCTATTCTCAGGAACTTTGCGGGTAAATATGTGTTGGAAATCATTGAATTTGATAAATGATTTTAAAGCTTATAAAAGCTTGTGTTGTATATCTATATGATTATGAGAATGTGTATATCAGTGTATTTTCTTAGATGAAATGGTGATTTGAAAAGTAAAGTGTATTATAATTGTACTCATATAGCCACACACTGTAAATAATTTATTCCTTCTTACTGAGATGTGTCTCACACAATTTATCTAAATTTTTTAGGGGACAGAGATAGGCCGGGTGGTAGAGTTCTGTGCTCATAGGGAGCTAAGACCATGATATACAGGGTGAGTTTGGACTAGGGAGGTGCGATTCCCTAGGGTTGTATTATTTTTGGGTATGAGATAGTATTGTGTATTTGTGTATATTGATACTCTGGGTATTGTATTTTGACTGATATGTGTATATTGTCTTCCGCTGTTAGGTTGTACAATAAAATACTTTTTACCTGATACCCAATGCGATTCGGGTCGTATGGATGATAATAGGATTGTTGACGTGGCCGATTAGTGGATTTATGACGTGATTATTTATTTATTATTATTTTAAAAAATTGTATGAAAATCGGGGCGTCACAGCAAGCAACTTGACTCCCAGAACCATCACACACACCGACCCCATTCAGAACTGAACACATGTTCAAATTGATTTTGAGAGCAAAAAAATACAAAAAAGAGAAGAGAAAACACAACAAGAAAAAACAAAAAACTTATCTTCTCCTTCTGAGGATTTCTCGCCCTCTTCTCCGAACATGGGATCGTTTTGAGGTGTCTTAGAGCTTTCCCTATCTTTACATTACTGGGAACTCAAGTCTCGGATGGTGAGTCCAAGCAACTGGCTTTTGAAGGGATCAAAAGGAGTGGCAGGAGTTTTGGGTTTGGGAGGAAAATGAGGGCCTCGGGCCTCTTTTTGGCTTGCTTCAGAGAGGGAAATAGAGATATTGAGAGAAGATAGGGATAGAGAGAGTGAGTTGCAAAGAAAAAAAAAAAAGGAAGGCGACGGAAGAGGAGAATAGGGAAGGTGAAAAGAACACAAAAGGTGAAAGAACAAAGAGAACAAAAGAGAACAAAAGAGAACAAGAGAGAGAAAGAGAGAGAGAATAGAATGGAAATTTTGGTTTTAAGTATCAAAAGCCTTGGAACCACAGGATTAATACACATGATGCGGTGCCTATCGTTTGATTAAGGCACGTGCAAGACCTTCTCGCAATCGTTGGATTCACGTTTCCCATCTACGCCTTATACGTGGCCACGTCAGCAATCTGGACGCATTCAACTATTGTCGTTCGATCTACACCCATCGAGTGGTCGAGATTCATCCTCGCCATTAGCTCTGACACCCCTTTGCAGTCGTTGGATATCCGCACACCATCAACGATGGCGATTTAGTGGTGTTAGAGGCATTAATTGTGGCTGGCATGCATGTCTATCCCTTTACCTGCGCGCGTTGACACGTGGTGTTCCTGTACACTCACCCATTAATGCCTGACAATCCTTCCTTATTAGTCGTCTAATCACTCTTCAATGGACAGCCGAGATTTGGCCACGACCTTGATCTGCCCATCACTCGTTCACTTTAATCATCTCTCGACACGTGGCTAACAATCCCACTATCGTCGTTGGATCTCAACCTATATCAACGGTTAGGATCGTCCATGTTAGGAGTCATGAAGAACTTCTTACCCACCACGCGAGAAGCAACACGTGGCACCCATATTCTCCGCATATGCCCGGCCTGGTGTGGCCCTTCAAGAACCCTCCGATCAAAATTCCCTGTCCACAATCACGATCACGCCACGTGCCCTATCCATGGTCTTCACAGTCCACCATTTGGAGATCGATACGTAGCCTGGCCTTGGACCATTTGGCCTTAACCGGCCTTAAACCGGTCTCTCTCCTGGACCGATCAACATTTGACTGGTCCTACCCCTTCCCCAAATTGGTTCTTACCAGTTTTTCTTTTTATTATTGTTTTTAATATTTCAAATAATTTCTTTTAAACTTCAAATAATTCCAAAAAAAACTCACAAAAAATTCAAGAGAAATACTGAAAAATCAAAAAAAAAAATAGGAGAAAATTTTTAGGTTTAATTTTGTTAACTCTCATATTAAAATCACACTCTCATACGTACACCACCTTTATGCATGCATGCATATTTACACCACCACCCTCATAATCATGCATGCTCACAACTCAAACACTCCAACACTCACACACATACACCCTCATGCATGCATGCATATTTACACCACCACCCTCATAATCATGCATGCTCACAACTCATGCACTCCAACACTCACATACGTACACCTTCATGCATGCATACTCACACTCACCACGACCTTCACACATGCATGCATATTTGCACTCATGCACGTGCACACCCATGAATATGCATTCACACCTTCATACATGCATGCATATTCACACTCATGCACGTACACACCCATGCACATGCATTCACACCTATGTACGTACACAACCATGCATATGCACACATATCTCCTCACTTATTTTACAAACATGTTCATGCACACACCTTAAACTCTATGGTCTTGACCATACCTTAAATAGGTTGACCCATTTCCTTTGACCAATTTTCTCCCCAAACTGGTTGGGTCCTCTAGACCGATTTGAAACCGGTTTAACCTTTTATTTTATATTTAAACTTTTAAAAACTCATAAAATTTTATAAAAATCACAAAAAATCAGAAAAATCAAAAGAAAATTTTAAAAATATTTTTAGGACTTGATTTTCATTGTTTTTGCTTGATTGTCTTTTTGTTATTTTAAAAATTCAGAAAAATGTGGAAAAATCACAAAAAATCCAAAAAAAATCAGAAAAATGTTTTGAGGCCTAGAAAATTATTTTCATCCCGAATAAATTCCAAAACCTCCTAGAATATTATTTTTCATACTTAGAAAATTCTATAACAATTTCAAAATCCTGGGAGCATATTTTCCTAACTATTTTCTCGATTTTTCAATTTCGATGATTGCAAAAGGAGGCATTGAGCTCTTCAGAGTATGGTATGCCCCAATTTTGAGGAAATACTTATATAGTATTTTATTTTGTACATTTTCTTTAATTTTTTATAGGAAGTAATTTTCTAAGGCTTATTAAATTTATTTGGGATAATTTTCGATTAATTTGGTACCATTTGTAAGAACGGGCGCATAGGGGGTTGTAACACCTTCCCCTTGCGTAACCGAACTCCCAGACCCGACTCTGGTAGCGCAAACTGATTCTACCCTTAACGAGGTAGCAATCAAGTGTCCGAACTGCACTTCAAAAGGTTAGTGACGACTCCATCACACCTTATTTTTCCACGAAAATCTTTTTAAAATTCACCTTATTTTTCCTAGTTCGCAACTGCACCCGTGCCAGTGTTTGGCAGGTCTGGTACATCGCGACAATTTGTTCGAGCCAAGCTTGCCTATCATGGCTTCCAGCCGGGCTTCAAAGGTGGACACCTTCTCTTTCAATTGCTGGTTCTCCATTTCCACCGTATGCACCCGGTGGGCCATCTCCACTACATAGTGCTATGTAATCAAGTAGTGTACCTGTGTAAGTAACATCGACATAAAAGCACACGTACAACCATTTAAAAGCATGGTAAAACAAAATATAAGAAAAAACTTATAAAAGAAAAGAAAAGAAAAGCAAAGCAAAGTGTGCATGAGCACAGTACATAAGAAAAAAAGAAAGCGCATCAAAAGATCCTAAGCATCTAGTCTATCCTAATCAGAGTCAGAATTAGAATCAGAACTGGCCGAACAAGGCGAGGCGGCTATTGCTTTAGCAGCGTCTCAATCCCGTGCCATCTCCTCTTGAATACGATGCAAGTTAGGGGTAAGAGGGGAGGGTGGTGGTTTGTGTGGCCTGAGGATACGGAGCGGCACCAGCTGGTCAGACGTGTCCATCGGAGGCCCCGCAGCAACATCCAGTGGCATGGTCAGCCTAATTATATGGAACAACACTAGCTGAATAGGCATGTCCTCCGTAAGCTTTGGGGTAGCATTCAAGGACTGCTCTCTAATGGGTGGCGTAGCAAAACTTTCCGGGGGCAATTGCACATCCTCAAGAGTCACCCTTGGTGTTCTCGTCTCCTTCGAAATACATTCGTGCTCGTTTAGGGCCGCTCGACCCCTGGAAGAAGACTCTCCCCTTGGCAGGTCATGGACCCTCTACTGCTTAGAGGCGCATCATGGCGAGTGGCCGTGCTTTTAGGCAGCCCAAGGCTCTGTTCGCAGAGGCATTGGCGAGGAAAGAAGAAATCCTAAGTGTGCAGGGATGGGGTGTTGCACAAGGTGGGGCACAAACACCAACATCCATCAAAAAGATTTAATCATTCAGTGTATTATGGATAGTAAAAATGTTAATCATCCTATTTACCATTTCATGAATTACGTCATTTATTAAAAGCTATTAAAGAAAGTAAAAATTAATCAAGATAACAAAAAATATTGATTCATGCAATTTAATAAAGAATGAAATGAATAGTTAATCAAATCATATTACTTTCAAAGCCTATTAAAGTCAGTGATCACAAGATATAAATATTTTTTAAAAAGAAAAAGAAAGAAATATTAAAAAATTTAATTTGGATGTAATGTTTGCATATATACATAAATTGTCAAGGGAAACCCAAACTAATCCACCTATAATATATAAACCATCATGAAATAATATTTTAATGTAAATTTATCTTTCTAGAACAACTCAATTATAGGATACTGATTCAATGCTATTTAAAAAAAATTCAAATGATGGATTTGGGTAAAAAAAAAAAAAAAACCAAATCTTTGAGTTCAAAATCTAATTTCAAACAATTTATCAATAATTTTTATATAATATTTATTGATCATGGAAATTACCAAACTCATTAGACATATCTAATGAGGAAGATCGCAAAAAAAAAAAAATCATATTGTTTCATGTCTTTCTTATAAAATCTCATGACCAAACTTTGCATTAGCATAATACTTTTGATGTGGGTTTAGCATGAAAACAAAAGGGGGGGAGGGGGGGGAGGGTGGGAAGAAACCACCACTTATCCTTGTATCAATTTTCATTATTCAGGACTTTGAATTAGTAAGAGGTTCTTGATTTAGAGAAAAAAATGATTAGAGAAAGAGAAAATGTTGATATTATTATTAAGAGAAAGAAAAACTTTCATTTATAATTATTATTATTGATATTATTATTACCCAAAAAACACTAAAAACATGTCACATTAGCCTTCATGTCCACATTTAAGATGAAAATTTCGGAATACTCTATTCATTTTTGAAGAAATTCTAAAGATGAACCCTAATTTTTACATTTATCAATCTGTCGAAATTACTCTTGAGATTCCATAAACTTTAGTCTGTGCATTTGTGTTGTTATCTGGATTTTGGCCAACATTAAGATCTTGATAATTAAAAAATGTCTCCCTCAAGGATTTTGAGATATATGGAACCATGAAATCATAAAGCATTGAAGAAAAGAGAGGAATAAGGCAGAAGAGGAATTAGAACCTTGTGGGAATCATTGGGCACTGAAATTGACGGCGAGAGGTTGTGATGGCAACGGGCTACGACAGTGATGGTGATGGGCGAGGGGCTCTATGAACGGCAACGGGCGAGGGGTTGCGACGGTCTACTAACAGCGAAGGGCAAGGGGATGCGAAAAACGGCGATGATAAGGGACTGCGATGAATGGCGACAGTGAGGGGCTCGGGCTGTGACGGAGAAAGAAGGATAGGGAGGGGAGGAGGGAAAGAAGGAGGATTAGGAGGGAAGGAGGGAAACATATAGGGAAATAAGGGAATTTGGGAGAAACCCAAGTGGCGCGGGTAGATATATTTATGTGTATTAGTGACGATTCTAAACTGTCACTAATACCTTCCAAGTCATCACAAATATATTTAACTATATTATTTTATATTTTTTTAAATAAAGAGTCTATTAGTGATGAATCTAAACAGTCACTAATACCATATTATTAGTGACAAATCTTCCTAAACCGTCACAAATGTTGTTAACTAAATTATTTTAAAAATTTTTAAATTAAAAGACTACTAGTGACAAATCTAAACCGTCACTAATACCCTGTTATTAGTGACAAATTTTTCCTAACCATCACTATTATTGTTTACAAAATTATTTTTAAATTTTTTAAATAAAAGGACTATTAGTGATGACTCTAAACCGTCACTAATACAAGTTATTAGTGACGATTTTGAAAATTCGTTACTAATAGTGCTAACTATATTATTTTTATATATTAATACAATAATAGTAGTGACGACTACCTAATCGTCACTAATAACGACTTTTAGTGACGGATTTTACTCGTTACTAATACCCATAGAATCGTTGCTAATATTTTCCCAGAATAATTTCTACGTGAAAAATGATTTCCCGCATTAGTTTGGGCGGGAAAATCAGTTTGTACTGATGAAATTATTAGTGACGGTTTTAAAACTATCACTAATAGTGTCATATTAGTGATGGGTGTTAAAACCGTCATTAATGCTTATACTATTAGTGATGGTTCTTAAAAATTGTCACTAATACCCACTTTTAGTGACAAAATTAAATTCGTCACTAATAAATTTGTCATTAAAAACTAGTTTTTTTGTAGTGAGAAAGATAAAAGCTCAAGGGGGTTCGTCCAAATTTGTGAATGTAGTCGAAGAAGGGGACTCAAGGAGCAATGATGATGAGATGCTTACTATTTCATCAGGTTCAAAATGCCTCACAAGTTCTTGGATCCTAGACTCGAGATGTTCTTTACATATGACGTCCAATAGAACCTGGTTCACCACTTACATATTGGTGAGTCCTGGTTCCGTTCTAATAGGAAATGGTGCGGTTAGCAAAGTTATCGAAATGGAGAATATCAAGATCAAGATGTATGATGGTGTGGTAAGGACATTGTGTGGGGTAAGGCATGTACTCGATCTATGGAAGAACGTGATATCATTGGGTGCTTTGGAATGTGACGGGTATAGTTACAAGTCCAAAGGCGGGACGATAATGTTGTGTGATGGCATATTGATGGTGATGAAGAGATAGAGGATTGTGAAGAATCTCTATGCACTGCAGGGTAACACAGTTGTAGGTGAAGCTGCAGTTGAGAGTTCTGAGTCGGGTAATACCGTTTTGTGTAACGTAACCACACAAAAAATGGTGGGTATTCTTAACTACATTGTTACAGATGTTTGGGGACCAATGAGGGTAGCATCATGGGTTGGACATGGGTATTTCGTGAAGTTTTCAAGAAAGGTCTGAGGGTATCTCATGTAGCACAAGTTGGAGATGTTTGTCAGGTGTAACTTGTGTCTGAGGTGGAGTACCAGATTGGGAGAGAGTTCCTTAGGTCAAATATTGGTTCTAAGTATGCTGGAGCTTAAGGATTTTTCTGAGTAGGGCATGGTGTATGTAGGGATTACAATGGACTTCTTGGTGAAGTCAGCTAGTATGACGTGTTTCTCGATTAATCGATCGCCAAAGGCATCACTAGATGGGAGAGTTGCAGGAGAAACTTGGACTGGCTATGTTGTAGACTTTGGAGGTCCAGGTATGCAAGTTTTTAGTGAGGTGGGATTTAGGCTTGGTGTGTTGTCTGGACAGTGCATCTTTATGGTATATAAGAAAGATAAGTTCAAACTGGGTGATCTAATGGAAAACAAGTGGCGGTTAATGGAGACATGACTTTAGTTATTAAAGCCATGAGACCGCGTACTTAGGTAGATGAAGAGAAATGAGTGCCAGAAAGTTGCAGTAGCAGCAATGAGCATGTTGTGCAAGTAGAGATGAAGACTCGGGGCAGAAGTGAAGGGAGTTCTAACTCAAGAGACTTGTGGTATCACGGGATAAACTAGAACAGAAAGGAGATTGTGGTGCAGATGCAGTTTTAGACTTGGGGCAGAGATGATGTTGGTCATGATACAGGGAGTTCGAGTTTGGGAGACTAGTAGGATCACAATGAGCTCAGAGGCGCTATTAGGCCACCGCCCAAGTGTGATATGATGTCTTATGCAACCATTACTACTAGGAAGGATCCTACTACCTTTCAGGAAGCAGTGCACGACCAGGAGAAGGGTAGGTGGACAGGTGCTATGGTGGAGGAGATGGAGATATTGTATAAGAATTAGACATGGGGGTTAGTGGAGCTCTCTAAAGGGGAGAGGGAGATAGGTTGCAAGTGGGTTGGTATTCTATTATTTTATGTGAGTGACCTGCCAATTGCTAGGAAGGTTCCAACTGAGGTAAATCAATCAGGGACTCTGTTGAGAATGGAAATTGACATGAAGGTTTTGAGTGCTGCAAGATTATTCTTGAGTTTGAGATTCGCAAGGTTACATGGTGATTTGGATTATCTTAGGGTGACTTTGAAGTTGCAAGGAGACTGGTGTTATCTCAGGACGGCTATATGGACCAAACTACATGGAAATTGTGGTTATCTTGGGGTGGTTTTGGGGATCAGTTGTTGGTGAGGTTTAGCATGGTTGATGTTAAACCTATCACCAATACACTGTTGGCGAATATAAGTAAACAGTCTACCGCTCACTACTCATGGACGAACGGTGATGTTCGGGTCATGTCAAAGGTTTCCTATGCCAGTATAGTTAGGTACATTGGTGGGCAACAAAGGGTTTTATCAGTTGTGAGGTTTGCAGATGGAGGCTACACAGGGGACTTGGAAAACAGGAGGCTTGCAATGGAGTATGTTATGGGAAGGCCTAATTATTGGAAGTTCGGGGTAGGGCGCGCTGGTTACAACTGGACCAAAGTTATTGGCAGAGGCAGAGGCTACCAAGGTAGCATTATGGTTTGAAGGATTGTTTAAGGAGCTAGGTCTTCAGCTAGGTGAAGTTCCTGTTACTACGGTCAAGTTCAAGCGAGGCTTGGACTTGGTTTATGTCTCCAAGTGTTAGAGGGCAAGTGGGTCCCGATCTACAGGCCTGGGTAGAGCAGCGATTATGCTTTCATATTTCCAAGGTGGTGAATATTCGCCAAGGTGGAGATTGTTGGGGATGTGGCTCATATTCAAAGTGGATCTCATGTATTGAAGAAAGCTATGTAATGTGAGGGACAAAGGGGCAGAAGCAAAGGGCAGCTAAGGAGGGCAAACTGTCGACGGTTTGGGGCCTAACTGTCAACGATTTTAGGTAGCAGCTGCAAAGAGTTTTCTTCTGCTCCAAATCATCGATGGTTTGGTCAAACTATCAACAGTTTCTATCAGTACAAATTACGTATTTTCAAATCAGGAACTTGTAAACTAGGCTTATTTGGAAGATTTTCCTCTAAAGGATTGCTACAGATATCGTTTAGATATACTATAATACTTATGTATGCATTAGATAGTTATATAATGTTTATTATGTAAGCCTAGAAGAGATTGAGCTTCAACTAAGCTTCAAAGATTGTAGCTTTGACATTAATCATAGTGAAAACTAAGGTTGTTGCTCCTGTGGACGTAGGTTATTGCCGAACCACGTAATCTTGTATGTTCTAGTTGTGTTTTTATTTTTATTGTTTGATTACTTCTTGAGTATATTTTATTACCGAGCGATTGCATTAGTGGTTGTTGATTATTTCGTGTTTGATTGTGTGCTTCAGCTGCGAGTGTTCAAATTGAAAGAACTTCAACACATTACTTTCATGGACCATGCGTGTTATGTATATGACACTCACCTCTAAGGATGGAAAACTTTAAAAAATCTATATAAAATAATTAAAATTCTAATTTCTACATGATTCAGGATTCTATTAGCATCATGATTTTTTCATGAACAAACTTGATAGGCATTTATGTAAGCACTGGTTTGATTAAAATATTTAAGATTTTTAAATATTACATGTATTGATGTATATAAGTCATTGATTTTATGCTACTTAATTTTTCAATATAAGATAAATTGTATTGAAATTCACAAGATTTGAGACTACAAAGAAATTTTGACTAAAATGCTAAAGGGCTATATCGAATAGTGTTTTTACTTAAAAGTCCCTAGTCCATCCATAGTTTTGTGCCTAAAAAACGCTGAATGAACCAAAAAAATTTTATACCCATCAATTTAAAAAAAAAAAAAAAGTTTCAATTCAAATTATTTTAAAATAATTTTTAATAAAAAATAATAAAATTGAAAAAAATTCTATATTTTATTATTAATTTTGGACTTTAGAAAATATATTGTGTGACTAACCGGAGTTTTTTTTTATGAAAATATTAAAAAATAAAATAAAAAACGCATATATAGAGGAAATGGGGAAAATTATAGAAATTTATCGAATCAAATTTTGAAAAGTCGATTTGGACTTTAAAAAAAACAACAACAACAAAACAACAAAAGGGTGGGACGACTCTAGCATGTGCCAGTCAGCACGACCCCCTACGGGTTGTTAGTGCAGGGGGGAGAGAAAGGAGAGAGAGATGTGATGTTGCTGGGATATATTAAAAAAACAGAGGAGGATGTCGTGCGCCAGGAGAGAGAAGAGAGAAGAGAAAGGAGAGAGGAGAGAGAAGGATGGGATTTGATGCTTGTCATGATTTAAACAACAAAAAGGAAAAGAAAAAACATAAAAGGATGGGACGAGCAGGGGAGAGGAGAGAAGGTGCTTGAGTGTTGTGGCAGGAGGGGAAAAAAAGGTTGCATGCATGCATAAAAATATTATTTAAATTTTAATAATTAATAAATTTAATTGTCGTTATTATTTTTTATACAAAATTAGTTATTTCTTTTAATATTTTATCGGTAGTTTTAAATTTATTTAAAAAATAAATAAATTTAGGTCAAAAGCAATTTCAATGAAAAATAATTCAAAAAAAGAAATATAGATTATAGATTATTCTTGTTTCACTTCAAATTCAAGTACAATGCAAAACTTAAAAAAAAAAAAGTGATAGTTATGGTGCAACCCCAAGAGGGGGGGTGAATTGGGTATTTAAAAATTTGTTTCCTAGGTCTACAGATTTTAACAATAGTGTAATTTAGCCTAGGGTTAGTCTATGCAATCATCAAACAAACATACACGTGCAGTAAATGTAAATTGCAGAAATGTAAAGAACACGCACGATATGTTATCGGGGTTCGACCAACTGTGCCTACGTCCCCGCCTTAGCCATACCAGCACAAGGATTATAACAATAATGTTCACTTAAACGAGTGGAGCGGCACCTAATACAACTAGGTCAATTCAAGGGGCTGACCTCAACCGACCCACCTTAACAGAATGACGCACCTAGCTTTCCTAACTGGGTCTAAGCCAATCTGGGACTATTCTACAAGGCTAGTCTCCCTCTTCAGACCCGTGCCTAGAATACAATCAATGTGTAAAAATTGTTTGTACATGTAAATGCGCTTCAATATAAGCAGATGTGTGCACCTATATAGCTCAGCCAATAATGTAAGCATGAATGATATGTAAATGTCCAGTGCTCCAATGTGTGCTAAACACTCAACCACGTATATATTTTCAATCCAAATCTAGAGTGTATATTTAAGTAAGATTTGAAACACACTATTTGAATATCACAAAAACATATCAGGGTTTCAAATATGCTAAGCAAGATAAATCAAACAAACCCAATAGTATATTTCAATGTGTAAAGCACAATAGAATTGTTTGAAAGACTAACTTTTTGAGAAAAGATTTTTGCACACAAAATCTAGGTTTAGGTAACTTGCAACAATAATGCAAGAACCACAACCCTCAAAGTCTTTCCACACTAGATTTATCAAATGAAATTGGTGAAAGATCTTTAGGTTATACTCTCAAGTAAAATCAACCAATCAATAATATACCAAGAGAGAGTATTAGCTAGAGAAATTTTAGCACAATAGCCTTATAGAGATACTCATAATGCTTAGAGAAAGGGAATGAGGAGTGTGTGAGTGTTTTCAAGAAGTATTTGGCTAATATAGGGTTTTTAGGGTTTTAAGAGTTGAGAGAATTTTTTGCCCTAATCAAGTTTGCTAATCCCCTGCTAATTAAGACAAATGAACTGGTATATATAGGCAAGGATGATTTTTTGACCTTTGGGGACACAATGGGTATAATTAGAATTGTCTGAAAAGACCATTAAGAAAGTTAACCCAGTTTACCCCTTTTAAAAAACCAGTAAAAATATTTTTAATCCGCGAGGTTTGGTTGCCCAATCATAAGATCGAGTGCCCAAACAAACACAGCCAAAAATCCAACTTTGAGAGCTTTGGGTGCCCGAACTATGACTCGGTCAGCCGAACAAAAGTTAGTAGCAAAATATCCGAGGTTCAGGTGCTCGAAGCTAAGTTCGATTAACCGAACCAGGCAGTTCGGTCGCTCGAGCCTCTATTTGAACGTAAACATTCGGTCGCCCGAGTAGTTAAAAAGTGCTCTGATAAGCATTCGTGTGCCCGAGGAAGATACGTTCAAAAGAGGTTCGGTCACTCGAAGCTAAGTCAACATGTTGACTTGTTCGGTCGCTCGAGCCGCTTTACATGGCATAGGTTTGGTAGCCCAAACCCTCTCAACCTTTTCAATTTTTCAGTCCAATTTTAGTCAATTATAATTCCCCTGATATGAAGATGATAATGGGGACTTTTTGTGCATTTGTTTAGAGACCTAAGGACTTTCTATCCTACTGGAAAAAATTCGATGTCGGTCGACCGAAGGGATCACCCTAAGGTCTGTGTAGGTACCTAAAGTCCAACTATGGTCGTTTTGAGCATACCTACCTACCATGCATGATGCAAATTATTGCAAGTCATACATGCGCGCGCATAGTTCATAATAAATTACATCCCAAAATGAAGAAATAATCAAATGAATACAAAATACAACACATAAATCTTCATTCTTCGGCACGAACACCTCATGCCATCATGATATGTCTTTAAGTCCTAAAGCGTGCACAAGATGAACCTGCATGCAATTCTCAGTACAACCATTAGTACCAAGAGTATTTGTCATAATCAAAACTGGTTGTGACCAATAAGGTCAACAAAAAGTATTTTTAATTGATACATTAAGTACAGATAATATGATAGGCGAGCTTCGTCATAACCTCCAACCCTCCTTAGACACCGATTGCGGCTGTGACATTCTTCATGGCAAAACCCGCACCACATCCTCCGACTGCCCTCTTATACATCTATTTCGTTATGCACTCTCGAACAATCCAATTCCTCCAAGTTCCGGCTAGCCAACTCAGGACTTCAATTTATGCATGAACGTGTCGAGTATTGCAAAACTGAGTCTGCCCGGCTATGTTTTAAACTCACCGGCAAGTCGATGTTCTCTCCTCTGGCGATGAACTACTTCATCGACACGGAACAAGATTTTTGGTTTTCTTTTATATTTTTTAGACATATTTTTAGTGGGGTTGGGAACCCCGATAGCGAGCTCATCGGCTGAATCACCAGGCACTTCACGTCTTGTTCTGTGTCGATGAAGTAGTTCCTTGCCGGAAGAGAGAACATCGACTTGCTGGTGAGTTCAAAACTCAGTTGGGGCAGACACAGTATCGCAATACCTGACACGTTCATGCATAAATTGAAGCCCTGAGTTGGCTCACTGGGACTCGAAGGAATCAAATTATTCGAGAGTGTGTAACGAAATAGATGTACTAGAGGGCAGTCGGAGGATGCGATGCAGGTTTTTCCACAAAGAATGTCACGATTGCAATCAGTGTCTAAGGAGGACTGGAAGTCATGATAGAGCTAGCCTATTACATTATCTGTACTTAATGTATAAATTGAAAATACTTTTTTTTTTTTTAAGTTTTGCGTTGTACTTGAATTTGAAGTGAAACAAGAATAATCTACAATCTATATTTATTTATTTTAATTATTTTTTATTGAAATTGCTTTTGACCTATATTTATTTATTTTTTAAATAAATTTATAACTTCCAATAAAATATTAAAAGAAAATTTATATATTACTGATTTTGTATAAAAAAAACTAATTTTGTATAAATAATAATAACAAAAATTAAATTTATTAATTATTTAAATTTAAATCATATTTTTATGCATGCATGGAACCTTCTTTTTTTATTTTTTTCCCCTCCTACCACAATTGTAAAGACCTGAAAATTTTAATAATTAAATAATAGAGAAGAAGGATAAATTTAAAGAAGTTAAAGCATGGCTCGTCGACGAATGTCCTGACTTCGTCGATGAACTCCCTCTAAGATTAATGGACGAAGTTCAGGGTTCGTCAACGGAAAGATACCGAGAGGGGGTTCTTCAGACTCATAAGTTCGTTGACGAATTCTTTACCTTCGTCGACGAATCACCTTCTTCACTTCGTCGACGAAGCCATGTGTCCCATCAATGAAGCCACGTGTCAAGACACCTATAAATATGTAGAATCGGGAATTCAGAGTGAAAAATCTCTCTCCCTTATTTTCTCTCTCTAAAATTTTGTTGCTCTTTCTTCTCTTTACAAATTCGGCCCCATTTCTCCCTAATTCAATGATCAAAAGCTACCACTGTGATCCTGAGAAGATTCACTACAACCTAACCGGAGCAGAATGTTGATTTGAAAAGTTTGGGCACCATCCCAATTTTAGGGTAAGTAGATTATTTTGGTATTTCCAGAATTCCTAGGTTTATTTGAGCCCAGATTTTGTGTTGTATGAGAATATATTGATGTTTTGTGGAGTCAAATTATGGGGTTATGGTTTCAGGGTTAGGGTGTTTTTGGGACCCAACAGGCATGGGTTGAGGATCTCAGCGGTTATTTTTCTAGGAAATCAGGTAAATTATAATTTAGGAAATTACAAATAGGTAGATTCTAGAAATGTGAGTATGATGAATTTTTGGAAAATACAGTGTTTTACTAGGGAATTTGTATATATGTAATTACAGAATTTTGAGGTTGGTACACCAAGGGCGTGAGGGTTGAATTGGAGGCAAGCCTCCCAGTCAGATAGGTAAGGGAAATATGCTATGCTAGGAATTTTAGAATGTTTATCAGTAAATTATATGTTTTTCCAGATTATTATCGAGTATGCAAATTATTTGTATATTAGAAGACATAGTTTTCAAAATATGGAATATTTATTTACTTAGTTGTGTGGCATGAGGCATTATCAAATTAGTACACAAATCCTACAGTTTTCATATTACTATGATTTACAGTATTTATGTAGAAATATGTTTTAACATATTTTACAGAATTATGAATTACAGTGTATATACAGACAAATATTTTATAGTATTTACAGATTACCATGGTTCCCAGAATTTTAAAGCTATAACACTATGATATTACAGTTTATACAGTTCAAATATTACAGATCAGTTATTACAGCTATTACAATTCAGATATTACAGTATTTTCATAACAGTTTTCAGTGTTATGGTTATTTTGGAATCATGATGAAACAGCAAGATGTATAAATAGAAAATAGTATTATACAGTATTAGACCCTAATGAATAAGTTCAGATATCAGTAGAGCACGGTACCATTGCTATTACAGATCAGAGTACAACCACACATCTCAGATAGTGAGTGGAGGATTCCATCAACCGTGCCTTAAGAGACTGTAGGCTCCCTAGAAGACTGGGTTTAGGTGGTCAGTTTGACGAGGTAGATACCAGTACCGTGCCTTGGAGAGATTGCAGATGGTCGGGCTGAGGATTGGTAGAGTTATAGTTGACTTATCCTGGTGGGCCAACCAAAGTTAAGTCCCGCTTACGGACCACACAACCCTGTCATGAGGGGTTAAATCATGATGTACAGTTTTCCAGGGTAAATATCATAGTTATGTACACTACAAAAAAACAACGCGGTAAATATTTTTCGCGCGAAAATTTTTTCAAGAAAATATTATTGATGATTCTAGGGTATTAGTAACGGATTAAATTCGTCACTAAAAGTCACTTATTAGTGACGATTAACTAACCGTCACTACTAATATTTATAAAATAATTAAAAAAAATAGTTTAGGGTATTAGTGACGGTTCTCCCAAACCGTCACTAATAATGGGGTATTAGTGACGGTTTTGAAACTGTCACTATTAGTGTTTTTATTTAAAAATATTAAAAAAATTAATTTAGGATACTAGTGACGGTTTGAGAGAACTGTCACTAATAATGGGGTATTAATGACGATTTCAAAACTGTCACTACTAGTATTTTTATTTAAAAAATAGTTAAAAAAAGTTAGTTTAAGGTATTAGTGACAATTTGGGAGAACCGTCACTAATAATGGGGTATTAGTGACGGTTTTGAAACCGTTACTACTAGTGTTTTTTTTTTAAAAATATATAAAAAAAAAATCAGTTTATGGTATTAGTGATAGTTTGGGAGAACTGTCACTAATAATTGGGTATTAGTGACAGTTTTGAAACCGTCACTACTAGTGTTTTTATTTAAAAAAATATTTAAAAAAAAGTTAGTTTAGGGTATTAGTGACGGTTTAGGATAACCGTCACTAATAATGGGGTATTAGTGACAATTTTGAAATGGTCACTACTAGCGTTTTTATTTAAAAAAATATATAAAAAAATTTAGTTCAAGGTATTAGTGACGGTTTGGGAGAACCGTCACTAATTATGAGGTATTAGTGACTGTTTTGAAACCGTCACTCATGCTTAAAATCTAAAATCCCTTAAACGCGCCACAACCTGCTTAAATTTGCTTCCCCACTCTCTCCCACCATCCATCTCCGTCACTCTCTATCTTCTCACACTCTCTGAATCTGCGGAACTTCTGTTCGATCTTAGACGGCACACAGCTTGCCTCGCCGTCGATCTGATCATTGGGCCCCATAGGCCACCGTCTGGCGCCGTTGTCAACTCCTGTCACGCAGGTACGTCCCTCTTTTCCTCTCATTTGTTGTCTCTTTGCTCCTCACTTTGCTCCTTCCTCGGAAGCAATTCTTTTGAAAAATTACAATGGAAGAGCAAAAAACCATGGATGAATCTCTGCCCTTAGGTACACACTTCTTCACTTCCAATTGATGCTACCCTCTCCTTCCTTAGCATCCCTCTACCTTCCGATTGCAACCACCAGCTTATAAGCCAGAGCAGGCCACGCACCAGTCACCGAGAGCACTAGCAGGCCAGTCCAGCTCCGAGACACCAGTAGACAGGAGGGCCTTCACCAGCTGTTCCACACAGCCACTGCAACCACCCACTCCATTCCACACCAGAACACCCGAGGACCACGGCAGAAAACCAGCAGCAGCTTTTTCTAGCTACCAGAGCAGAACACACCAATCACGCACTCGAGCTTCATTGCTATCTCTCCCACTTACTCTTTCTCTTCTTTTATCTTATTTTATTCTTGTTTTTATTGAATATTGTTACTGGCTTCTTATTTTGTTCTTCTTTTTATTTTAATTGAACATTGTTACTGCCTTCTTATTTTGTTCTTGTATTTATTTTAATTCAACATTGATACTATCTTGTTATTTTGTTCTTGTTTTTATTTTAGTTGAATATTGTTACTGCCTTGTTTTGGGATCTATTAAAAGTTTAAGTTCTAAAAATTATTCAAGGTGTTTTATATTTATTGCAGTGATTATCTATTTAGTTTCTCAAGTAGTTTTAGTGGTAGCTTTAATATTAATTTAGTATTTCACTATTTGCTTAAGTCCAGTTGAGTTTGGAAAAAGGTTTGTTACAAAATATGTGTCGTGTCCTTGATTCACTCATAAATCTAGTCTTTTTGTTGAAGCTCGTTTTAATTAGGGTCAAACTTCCAATTTTAATTTTCATACACGTGCATATGATTTTCAATTATGTGATCTTTTTCTCTTTACTTATGGCCTTCTTTCAATGATGATCATTTGAATTTGAATGTAGGAAAAAATGAAATTGGGGAGGACAGCGAGAGATGGAGTTTGTATCAGCACGTGGGAAGAGCAAGGTTCATTATTCCGACAGCTTCTTTGGCTGAAACTAAGGTCATCGTAGAGGAGATTCCAAGTTAGTTTTTTTTTAATGCTCAATAAGTAGATTAAAAATTATATTTTTTATTTTCTTTGTTACCATTTTAAAATTTTGGTCCTTACCTCTTTGAGAACAATGCCAGCTATTAATTGTGTTCCCATTCTAACCTAAGAATGTTTTTGACAAGCCCTTAAAATAGTCCTATATCAATTTGGTAGTTTTGAATATTATCCCTGTATTATTTGGAATTGTTCTTGAACTTTTTAATTTTATTTAGTTATTGGTTCTTATTTTCTCCTTTTCTATAGCTGCCTGCTCAATTCTGCTCTTCAATTTATGCTAATATGTGTTGTTATTTGTTGTAGTTGTTATCTTTTGCGAAAAAATCATTACATGGCATATTTCAATGAAAAAGTGAAAGGTCCTGGATTCCTAATGAATAATTTTGCGTGTATCTTGCTGCCATATTTGATTGTTGATGTAGATATGTATTTACTGATTTGAATGATTGTCTCATCAAGATTTGGTTAATGGAGACTGCATTTGCTTGGCTAGTTGTCAAGGAGTTGTTGTTGTTGTTGTTGTTCTTATTATTATTATTATTATTATTATTATTATTATTATTATTATTATTATTATTATTATTATTATTATTATTATCTTTTGCTCTAAAATCATTACATGGCATTTCTCAGTGTAAAAAGGAAAGGTCCTGGATTCGTAAAAACCATTACATGGCATATCTCACTGTTAAAAAAATTGGATTGGAACCATGGTTCTTAATTTAGCTTTTTTGTTGGAGTTGGAAAATTCCTATGTTTTCAAGTCAGTATTTTGATGAATTCTCTTGATGATGGCAAACGGGACTTTACGAGGTTCTTTTAGGAGTTCAAAGGACTCTAACAAGGGGTTTCTCCCTTCCTTGTTCCATTATGGCTATGATGGAAGCATTAAAAAAATCGATAAGGGCGAGCTTTAGAAGGGAATTTGTTTGCAGGTTTTATGGTTGGGGATGGGGTAAGGTAAAGTTGGATTATTTTGTCCGTGCTTTATGTGGATGATATCTTACTTTTCTTGTTTAGCATTTAAGGTCATTAGTGATTTTTGAGAGGAGTTATATTCTCATTTAATTTGTAAATTTTAGTTTATATGGCATTGAAAAATTCTGACGTCTATGTGCTTTCCAATCCTTCTCATTAAATGAACGAAAAGCAAATTCTGTGTAGTTTATACTTTATACATATCTGCTGATTTAAATTATTTAAAAATTATGTTTATTTTTGAATAAGAAAAATTTTAAATAAATTCTGTGTGGGCTTCATCAATGGCAATCAATGAAATCAGACCAAATTAAGTGATTGACAGGTGGTTAACATTCTATCGAACTCACAACTGCAGTGGAGGCAAAGGTGGTGCATGAATTTTGTTGTAATTCGGTTTCAATTGAGGGTAGTAAGTTTAGGATGTGTCTGAGATGCTTTTGCCAAGGATAATAACTGTTAATGGCAATGGATTTCAAACAAAAAACAAAAAATAAAAAACAGATTCTTGATGTATATAATATAACATACCTACATACACACATACACCTAACTATTGTTAACAAAAGATGGTGAGGTAGTTGGCAATCAGATTCTTATCTGTGCATATTATTCCAAAGTGTTTTTTTTTTTTTCATAGATTTTTAGTTTAAATAAAATTTTTCAAATGAAGGATAACCCTGATATGGATAATATTTGTGATCCTGTGGTATTTATCAATTCTACTCTTACATCATTTGCACAAACTACATAGTCATATATGATTTTTCCCCAATTTTTACATTACATGATCCCTTTTTGGATTCAAGTGTTTTTTGAGTATTTATTTATGTGCAACCAAAAATTAATTGTTAATTGCCAAAAAAGGAGATTAAAAGTAATATAAGGTCCAGAAGAATGGATGGAACACTAAAGGAAGTGGCATTGTTTCCCAAGAAAGTCTGTATAAATTTGTTTCCCATTTTGCTTGTTTGTTCTTCCTCCCACTCATTTTAGAGTAGCTAATGGCAATAGGGTTTGATTTTGGGAGGATGCTTGGCTTTGTTACAGTCGTTGGAGTAGATGATGTTTCATCTTCTTAAGATTTCCACTCTTCACAATGCACGTATCATCTC
The DNA here is from genome assembly GCF_029873635.1 of Malania oleifera. Classification (NCBI taxonomy): domain Eukaryota; kingdom Viridiplantae; phylum Streptophyta; class Magnoliopsida; order Santalales; family Ximeniaceae; genus Malania; species Malania oleifera. Next base: position 86,151,782 of record NC_080429.1, on the reverse strand, counting down.
TTTCTTTTCTTTGGAGAGGTGCTCTCTTTCTTGGGATTTTCATTTTATAGTAAATCTCATACTAATTGTGTCTACTCTGTGAAATATGTTGTTTACGAGATAATCCAATATATTCTGATATATGTTGTTTATGGGATGTATGAAGACATTACATTATTTAATGTTTATTATATGAAACTCTTATGTACTCGTAAAATTCATTACTAGTTGGATTATTGTAAATTGTTTATAGTAAACACCTAGGTTTGGAGCATATCTCTATGGAAAATGTCATATTTACAGGAGAAATGTTGCCAAAATTTTTCAAAAAACGTATACTAATTTTTTTAACTTTCTTAATTTGTAGGATTTGCAACCGTGACAACGTTAGCACGATGTCATGCATTACAGATGCAACTTTTGACTTTTTTTATTATTTAAACAGATGAAATGTATTTGAATTTGAATTTTTATAATGTATTTATATTTAAATTTGAATTTGTATAATATATTTGTATTTCAATTTGAATTTGTATAATATATTTGTATTTGTATTTAAATTTGAATTGGAATTTTGAATAATTTATGAATTTTTTTGCAATTATGGTTTAATGCTATGTATAAGAAAATGTAATTTAATTATAGATTTTTATAGGAATTAATAATTGGGAAAAAAAATTAATTTCACTACTAATTATTCAATTTAAGTATTAGTGACGGTTTCAAAACCGTCACTAATATTGCCTTTTTAAAAAGTTTTAGTGAAGGTTTTCAAACCGTCACTAATACTATGGCTTTAGTGACGGTTTAAAACCATCACTAATAATCTTATTTTTTGTAATGGTATATGTATACAGATTTACAAAATATTAGCAGATATATTATGACACTAGAAGTATGAAAAAGTAGAAAACTCAGATGTTACAGTTGTATTTTAAATTATAATAGATGCAAGTTGTACTGTATATTGTATGCAAGTTCTACTACGTAGGGGTGCACGATAGAAAATTCACGAAGATGAACCCTCCAACATTTTTAGGAATAACTGATCTCGCAGTTGTAGAGAACTAGATATAGGAGAGAGAAAAGATACTAATGGTGCTCCACTGCACCGATGAGTAGAGGGTCCTTTACGCCACATATTAGTTGGCAGGAGAGGCCGAGAGATGGTGGACAGCTATGAAATTGTTAGAGGAGCAAAGACCCATCCTAGTTTTGATGACTTGGGCCCAATTCAGAGACATATTCTTTGATAGATACTATCCTGCCACGGTCAAAGAGACTAAAGTACCTAAATTTCTAAGTTTGACCCAGGGATCGTTGACAGTTCAGTAGTATGCGGCGAAATTCATCGAACTGTCACGATTCCCTCTGTTTATAGTACCCGATGAAGTTAAGAAAGTTAGAATATTCAAGCGGGGTTTGAGACAAGATATATACAAGCAGGTGGTAGTACTGAAGATGCAGGATTTCTCTAAGCTGGTTGACAGAGCTACAGTAGCAAAGGAGAGTGAGCAAATAGATGTTGGAGTACCGAGCCAAAGGAAGAGGCCCACGTCACCGAGTTTCCTAGTAGGTCCCAGTCAGGGCCCATGGAGAGGAGACCGATATGGGGGAGGCTAGAGACAGATGATGGGGGCACAGCAGTGTTCAGGGTGGGTAGATTATCCCTATCTATCCTAGATGTGGCCAGAGGCACCTGGGTGAATGTCGGTTGGGAGAGAATGTCTGCTATAGGTGTGCGAGATTTGGCCATATAGCACGATCATATAAGGGACCACCGATCCACACATCGGCTCATAGACCACTTCGGGGTGGTTATCAGGCGCCCATAGGGGTCAGCAGAGGAACACAGCACCAATGAGGTTTATGCATTGACATCGGGAGATGCTGAGACTACTGGAGACGTCGTGACAGGTATCCTTACTGTTTTACCATATAAAGTTATTGTTTTATTTGACACAAGTGCCACCCATTCCTTTGTATTGGCGGGGTATGTTAAAGTAATTGGGGTAGAGGCACAGTTGTTAGATGTTGAGTTGTCAATAGCTACGCCAATGAGATGTATTGTGAGGTGTAGGAAGGTACTTAGGAACTTTTCAATGGGCATTTAGGGGAAAGTACTACCAGTTGATCTCGTGATATTAGATATGCAGGGGTTTGATGTAATATTAGGTATGGATTGGCTGGCAGCTAATCACGCTGGCATATATTGCTATCTGAGAAAAGTGATTTTCAGACCCCCATGTAATCAAGAATACAGATTTGTGGGTTCACGTGTGCGTGCCTCGCCATAGCTAATGTTAGCTATTCAAGCGAGGAAATTGATTCAGGGTGGATGCCAGGGATATATAGCTTACATAAAAGTGCTTTTGACAGAAGAATTGAAACAAGCTAATATTTTAGTGGTTAGAGAACTTCCATATATTTTTCTAGAGGAATTACCTGGTTTACCACCAGATCGAGAGATTGAATTTACCATGGATTTGTTACTAGGGTCGGCACCAATATCTAAAGCGCTGAACAGAATGGCTCCAGCCAAACTGAAGGAATTGAAAGATCAATTGCAAGAGTTACTAGATAAAGGGTTTATGAGGCCCAGTGTGTCACCTTGGGGAGCCCCAGTTTTGTTTGTGAAAAATAAAGATGAGATTATGAGGATGTGCATAGATTATAGGGAAATAAATAAATTGACAGTCAAGAACAAATATCCTCTTCCCATAATTGATGATTTATTTGACCAACTCCAGGGGACCCAAGTCTACTATCACCAGGTGAAAGTCAAGGATGAGGACGTATCAAAGATAGCATTCTGAACCAGGTATGGGCACTATGAGTTCCTGGTAATGCCATTCGGATTGACAAACGCACTAGCGGTGTTCATGGATTTAATGAATCGGGTGTTCCATCAATACTTAGAGTAGTTTGTTGTGGTGTTTATTGATGATATACTGGTCTACTTAAAGAGTATTGAGAAGCACGAGGGTCATTTGAGACTAGTTTTGCAGGTGCTGAGGGAAAATGTTGACATTGGTATGATCCTAAAAGGGGGGTGAATTGGGTATTTAAAAACTTCCTAGGTTGATTCAATTTCACAAGCAGTAATACTCAACCTAGGGTCTGTCTATATACTCATAAACCCAAATGCACAGATAAATGATATGCGAAAATTAAATCATGCGCAACATTCACACTATAACATACACGTGTAGGAATATAAATTGCAGAAATGTAAAATAGTGCACACACGATATGTTATTGGGGTTCAGCCAATATTGCCTACTTCCCCGTTTCTAGCTCATAAGCCTGAGGATTCCACTATTACTCACATAATGGGTGGAGCGGCAATAGTTACAATCATGTTAATTAACGGGGCTGACCTCAACCTACAATCGCACCTTACCAGGATGGTGCACCTACCTTTCCTAATTGGGTCTAAGACAATCTGAGACAATTCAACAAGGTTAGTCTCCCTCTTCAGGCCCATGCCTGGATTACAACAAATTCACACTATAATTTGCGTACAAGTAAAATGCTTCTTATACAAGCAGATATGTACCACTACGCACAATCACTAATCAATGCACACCAATAATATAAGAACTATAAGCTCAATGGTGTATATGTGCAAGCTACACTCAGTATAATGTATAACCTCAAATATGCACAAGAGTGTTCAAACAAGCTATTCTTTGAAAACCAAGTATATCAAATCTCAATATTAGATTAAGTTTCAAAGATGCTGGCAATAATATTCAAACAAACTTAGAAAGATTTTCTCAAATATGGCAAGCACAAGAGTTGTTTGAAATCAAGCTTTGTAAAATATTTTTGCACACCAAAAATAATGCTTAAGGTATCTTGCAATATAACAATGCAAAACAATGCAAAGAACCTAAAGCTTATGAGTTTTTCCACACAAGATTTATTTATTCAAATCAGTAGGAAAATCTCTAGCCTCACTCTCAAGATAAAAATCAAGCAATATAAATTTCAAATGAGAGTTTTGGGCTTTTTAGAATGAAGCACAAACAATCTAAATACTCTTACTAGGCTTGAATGATCAAGGAATGTGGAGTAGGAGAGTATTTTGAAGTAGTATGAATAATATAGGCTTGGAAAATTTTAGAGAGTTCATGAGATAATCAATTTCCTAATCTCTCCTTAATCTTTGCAATTGAAGCACTATATATAGATAAGGTGGAAATTATGACTGTTAAGGACATATAGAGTATTATTAAATTTGTTTTAAAAACCATTTAGGAAATTAACCCTGTTTACCTTTTTTTAATTTCGATAAAAATAAAACATCCCGAGAGTTTTTGGGTGCTTGAATCTCAGTTCGTCGCCCGAACAGATAAAACTTGAAAAGTTATTTTCAATTTTTGGGTGCCTGAATATAGGCTCGGTTTGCTGAACCAAGGCTATTCCCATTCTGATCGCATTTCGGGTGCCAATTCTGAAGTTCTGTTAACCGAACTCATGTGTTCGATTGCCCAAGGATGATTTGAATGCTGAGGTTCGGGCTGCCGAGTTGTTGGGAAAGTTCCTGACATAGGTTTGATTTACCGTGTACGATACGTGTATTTTAGTTCAATTTGTCGAACTCAGGTCTACATATTGACCGGTCCACGGTTTGGGAGCCAAAGGTGTTTTGAACACCAAGGGTTCGGTCGCTCGACCACTCACAATTTTTACCCTTTCAGTCCAATTATACTTTAGTTAATTCCTCTAATAAATTATGTGATATTGGGGACTTTCCAAGATATAAGTGCAAGTGCTAGGACCTAGGGTCTTTTCTAAGGCTTTTTTAAGTACGCCTAAAAACCTGGCGTCGGTCGACCAGCCCTAAAGTCATTTGATTAACCTATGGTTTGTCTACGGCATTTTTGAGCTTACAGATCCTATATGCATGATATGTAGTGATTATTATAGACCTTTGGAATTAATAATATTACAAACCAATTAAAATAAATAATAAATATGTTGGCGTCTTCATATTTCTTCAAGTTACTACATGTCATCAATATGATCCAGCTAGTATGATCTTACACACAAACTTGAAGGTCATTAAATACAAAGAGTATTTGTCGTTCTCAAAACTGGGTATAACCTATAGAGTCAATAGAAAAGAAATTGTATGCTAAATTCAAGAAATTTGAATTCTGGTTGAGGCAGGTTACTTTCCTCAAGCATGTGATCTCTGGGGACGGTATATCAGTTGATCTGAGTAAAATAGAGACAGTAGTGAGTTGGGTGAGACCAGTGAATGTTCAAGATGTTAGAAGCTTCCTATCTCTAGCAGGGTATTACTGGCGTTTCGTGGATGACTTCTCTAGATTATCAGGTCCACTAACACGACTCATGAGAAAGAATGTGAAATTTGATTGGATCAGGGAGTGTGAGCAGAGCTTCTAGGAGTTGAAGCGTCGACAGGTCACTGCACTGATATTGTCTATTCCATTAGGGGAAGATGGTTTTGTGATATATAGTGATGCGTCCTAGAAAGGACTCAGGTGTGTGTTGATGCAGCACGGGAGAGTCATCGCCTACACATCTTGATAGCTTAAAGAGTATGAAAAGAACTACCTTGTGCACGATCTAGAGTTAGCTGCAGTGGTGTATGCTCTGAAAATTTGGAGGCATTATCTTTATGGTGGGAAATGCGAGATCCTCACTGATTATAAAAGCTAAAAGTATTTCTTCACCCAGAAAGATTTGAATATGCGGCAGAGAAGATGGTTGGAGCTCATCAAGTATTATGATTGTATTATTAGCTGCCATCTAGGGGAAGCAAACGTGGTAGCTAATGCACTGAGCAAGAAAATAGCAAAAGCAGTGGTGTCAGCAGTGGAGATTCAGTGCTAATGGTAGGAGGTGTCGTTCACCTTTGTACTGGGATGAAATGGGTGAGACGCGAGTTTTAGGACTAGAGTTGGTGCACTAGGCGTATGATAAAATCTGACTATTTAAAGATAGAATCAGTGCAGCTCAGAGTTAGTAAAAAAGTTACGTTGATACGCGCTGCATGGAATTGGAGTTTGATGTTGAAGATCAAGTATTTTTGAAAGTAGTACCATGGAATGGAGCTGTGAGATTTGGGAGGAAGGGTAAGTTGTGCCCTAGGTTCATTTGCCCATTCGAGATATTAGAGAGAGTGGGTCTAGTAGCCTACAGGCTAGCTTTACCACCAACATTGTCCAGAATACACGATGTATTTTATGTTTCCATGTTAAGGAAATACGTCCTAGACCCTTCCCATGTGATCATTTATGCAGAGATAGAGGTCAGAGATTCATTGAAATATGAAGAGATACTAGTGCAGATCCTAGATAGGAAAGAACAAGTATTGCGCACTAAGATAATTCTGTTAGTAAAAGTTCTGTAGAGAAATCACGCAGTAAAGGAGGCTTTGTTGGAGTCAGGGAAGGAGATATGACAGAGGTTCCCATAGTTGTTTGGTAGGATCGGTAGTAGTTAGGAGTAATAAGTCAAATAGAATTAGTAATGTTTATTTGAGTGCAGAATAGTTAAGGTATGAATTGTATATTAGATTATAGGATATATAGTATTTTTGGTTTTGGGAGAGTTTTCTTTTATGTATATATATTTGTAATATCCCAGAACCCTAGTTGTAACCACGGTATTCCTCCGTCATAAGTGAGGGTAAGTAATAAAATAAGTAGTCAATTTTTCTCAAAAGATGGTGTTTAATAGATAGCAAATTTTGAGGACGAAATTTTATAAGTAGGGGAGAATGTAAAGACCTGAAAATTTTAATAATTAAATAATAGAGAAGAATGATAAATTTAAAGAAGGTAAAGTAGGGCTCATCGACGAATGTCCTGACTTCGTTGACAAACTCCCTCTAAGATTCGTGGATGAAGTTCAGGGTTCATCAACGGAAAGATACCGAGAGGGGGTTCTTCAGACTTATAGGTTCATCGACGAATTCTTTACCTTCGTCGATGAATCACCTTCTTCACTTTATTGATGAAGTCACGTGTCTCGTTGACGAAGCCATGTGTCAAGACAACTATAAATACGCGGAATCAGGAATTCAACGTGAAAAATCTCTCTCTCCCTTATTTTCCCTCTCTAAAATTCGACTGCTCTAACTTCTTTCTACAAATTCAACCTTGTTTCTCCCTAATTCGACAATCAGAAGCTACCACGATGATCCTGGGGAGATTCTCCACAACCTAACAGGAGCAAAATATTGATTTGAGAAGTTTGGGTACCATCCCAATTTCAGGGTAAGTAGATTATTTTGGTATTTCTAGTATTACCAAGTTTATCTGAGTCTAGATTTTGTGTTGTATGAGGATATACTAGTCTTTTGTGGAGTCAAATTAGGGTGTTATGATTTCAGGGTTAGGGTGTTTTTGGGACCCTGTAGGTATGGGTTGAGGATCTCAACGATTATTTTTTCAGGAACCCAGGTAAATTATAGTTTAAGAAATTATGAATAGGTAGATTCAGGAAATGTGAGGATGATGAATTTATGAAAAATACAATGTTTTACTAGGGAATTTGTATGTACGTAATTACAGGATTTTGAGGTTGGTATGCCGAGGGCGTGAGGGTTGAATTTGAGGTAAGCCTCCCAGTTAGATAGGTAAGGGAAATATGCTATGTTAGGAATTTTAGAATGTTTATTAGTAAATTATATGTTTTTTTCCAGATTATTATCGAGTACACAAATTATTTGTATATTAGAAGACATAATTTTCAGAATATGGAATATTTATTTACTTAGTTGTGTGGCATGAGGCATTATCAGATTAGTACAGAAATCCTACAATTTTCAGATTACTATGATTTACAGTATTTATGCAGAAATATGTTTTAACATATTTTATAGAATTATGAATTACAGTATATATACAGACATATATTTTATAGCATTTACAGATTACCATGGTTCCCATAATTTTAAAACCATAACACTATGACATTACAGTTTAGATATTACAGATCAATTATTACAGCTATTACAGTTAAGATATTACAGTATTTTCATAACAGTTTTCGGTGTTATGGTTATTTTGGAATTATGATGAAACAGTAAGATGTATAAATAAAAAATAGTATTATACAGTATCAGACCCTAATGAATAAGTTTAGATATCAGTAGAGCACGGTACCATTGCTATTACAGATCAGAGTGCAACCACACATCTCAGATAGTGTGTGGAGGATTCCGTCAACCGTGCCTTGAGAGATTGCAGGCTTCCCAGAAGACTGGGTTGAGGTGGCCGATTTGACAAGGTAGATACTAGTACCGTACCTTGGAGAGATTGCAGATGGCCGGGCTGAGGATTGGTAAAGTTTCGGTTGACTTATCCTTGTGGGCCAACTAGAGTTAAGTCCCGCCTACGGGCCGCACAACCTTGTCATAAGGGGTTAAATCACGACGTATAGTTTTCCAAGGTAAATATCATAGTTATGTATATGTATACAGATTTATAGAATATTAGTATATATATTATGACATTAGAAGTATGAAAAAGTAGAAAACTCAGATGTTAAAGTTGTATTTTAAATTATAATAGATGCAAGTTGTACTGTATATTGTTTTACCAGCTTTTATAGTTTCAGATATTTATCAGTATAATATTTATGGAACTCAATCGCCACACACTAGTAATAGCATATTTCCTCTTACTGAGCGTTGTCTCATTCTAGTGATTTAACATTTTTCAGGTGATCCAATTAGACGAGCAGAATAGGCTTGCCGATAGAGGGATTGTTGCACTGCCCCTGGTTGTGGGGTAAGTGTTTTCTGGGAGATGTGTTTGTAACGCCCCGAACCCTTCAACCCAGGTTCAGCGCGTTATACCTGATAAAATCCTGATAATCCATAATCCATAATATACGCAGCGGAAAACATAAACATAATCTCCATATAACATAATACCAGAGTTTACTAATTTTAACTATAATCCATAATAAATCATCCATCACCTGCATTTCCATAAATTTACATAACTTCCAAAACATTTCAGTATTTTTACAATCATTCCTTACTCAACAGCCTTAAAACATAAAGACATAAAACATAAATATTTACATTCCTCAAAATTAACATAGAAATATACTATTTTCTTTTTCTATTTCCCAATAATGCTATAAAAACCTCCAGCTCTTAAAGCTCGATCTCGATAAAATTCTGAAAAAGATAAATTCATATTCGGGTAAAAGACATCTCAATAAGGGAAGAAACCATATATTAAAACAGTGTGTGACCAACATGAGTCTATATAACAACAGAATATTTAACATTTGAAAATTATTAACATAATTTATGAAATCATTCTTTGAACCTACTCAATCACATGCAAAAGATTTAACTCACGAGATTACCCAAGGATAGGGGTGATTACCCGCCCATACAAATAGTACCCCTCTGCTTTGATACATTTGGCAACCCGAAGGTCACTACTGAAGCATATCAGGGCGCTCACCTTACTTAGTAAGCCCTCAAATATTAAATTGATCTCGTACTCACACAGTTCAAACAAAGGTTTATCGGCGGAGGATCCTAAGAATAGGGAAATCTACCTACCTATACAAGTAGATTCCCTCTACCATAGTACGTTATGCAACTGCTGTCACATTTGAAGTTACTAGCGCACTCGTCTTTCTTAGCAAGCCCTCATGCGAAGAGTATGCCCCACCCAATCCTAACATGTTCTACGAGCATAGATACTTTTAGTATCATAACACATTGTTCTTTCTGTCATTATTTAATTATTCACATATGTTCATGTTCATAACTTTAACATTTCATTTCATTTCACTTTAAGTGATTCTTTCCCATTTTTTGTCGTCCACATTTCACATTTCATTTTCGTTTCATTCGTTTCCATTTTCATTTCATTTCATTACATACCCAGAATCTTTCAACTGTTTTACCCATCATTTTTCAGCGGTCATACATTTACCCAACATCTTTCAGCTGTTTTACCTAACATCTTTCAGTTATTTTACCCAACATCTTTCAGTTGTTTACATGATTGATACACACAAGCAACATAGTTCATATCATATTTTATTCTCAATGCATTACTTACTTAACCTACATCTCATACATTTAACATATATTTGCACAGAATCTCATGCCACACAATTTAATAGTAAAATTCATACATATTCCTGTAAAATAGGCCAGCCCATATTTAGCATTTAATTACTAAAAATACAATTTTCATTTCTTACATAATTATCCAGAAAACTCCTTCCACTTTTTTCAGTTCATTTCCACAAATATATAACTAAATAAGTGGTCATAAACTCAGAAATCATAATTTTACATGGTTGAGATTTTAATAATTCACACCAAAACATATATATAATATAACATAAATTATTACATTTAATTTCATAAAATTTGATTTAATATATAATTTCCCCTTACCTGATTTCTTGAACTACGCCAACATGGACTCTGAAAAATACCTGCGGTGCTTACCCGGACCCTAAATCAAAAATCTTAATTCCATTAAATCAATTCTAAATAAAATATTATTTTAATATTTCCTAAACCCTTAAATACCCAATAAATAATTATACCCTTAAATATAGTTAAATTACAAAATTTCTCAAATCCCACTCTCACTTTGGAGTAGGGCCTAGAAAGCCTCAATTGAAACTTTACTTATGTCAAAATGATGACGATCACGACTAGGATCCCATGGTGGTGCTTGATCGTCGATTCAACAGCAGATTTAACAAAAAATTGAGAAATTAGGAGAAAATTACCTTACCTCAAGAATGGTGCCTACGCCACTTCCACGACAAACCCGCTCCAGTAGAAATGTCGGTGGCGGAGTTAGGAATCTAACGGCACCTTCCGTTTCTTGATCGGTCGAATATCCATCGAGAAATGAGGGAAGAGAAAGAGGCGGAGACGGAGAGGTGTGGGGACGTGAGAGAAGTTGAGACGCAGGAAGCTTCTCTGCAATTTGCCGGAAGCCTCTTCCTTATCTTTTTTTTTTTTTTTTCTTTTACTTACTTTATAAATATTATAATAATATCATATTATATTACATATATATATATGTATATTATCCTTATATATTCATATATATATATATATATATATATAACCACCATTTTACTTAATTTAATTAATTCAATTTAATAATATTTAATTAACTAATTAATTAATTAATAATTACACTTAATTTTTTTTCTACTATTTATTTATATTCATTTATTTAATACATTAATTTAATAATGTTTAACTAATTAATTGATTAATAATTTTAATTAATTAAACATTTTTTCTAATTTTTTTTTCGCGTTATTACATGTGTTTTGTTTATATATATTTTGAGGAATTATTAAATTCTGGTGTTATAAATATGGACGTACAATTTTATGTTTTTCACTACGTAGGTGTGCAAAATGAACATGGTTTCCTCAGTGCTCATTTGGGGCTTGAGATATTATAGTATATAATCTAAGGGTATCAGAATAAATTAAGTTTTAATATATAGTAAAGTTTAAATGAAAAAAAATATGGTATGGATTTTCGAGTCGTTACAACAATGCTTAAGCACCTTCTCTTCTCTCCCTGCTCGTCCCATTTTCCTATGTTTTTCTTTATTATTTAAATCATGACAAGCATCAAATCCCATCCTCCTCTCTCTTGGTGCACAACATCCTCTTCTGTTTTTTTTTTTTTTATATCCCATCACCATCACATCTCTCTCCTCTCTCCTTTTTCTCCCCTTGCGCTATAGCCTGTTGTGGGGCTGCATGGACTGGCGCAAGCTGTTCTACCCTTTTATTTTGTTCTATTTATTTATTTTTTAAGTCCAAACCGACTTTTAAAAATTAATTCGACTTAATTTTTCTCTCTCTCCCTCTCTCTCTGTTTTTTTTTTTAATTTAATATTTTCGTAAAAAATTCTGACTAACCGTACCTAATAAAAAAATATTAAACGAAACCTTCCTTTCTCCAAATCGGGCTACGGCACGAATTCCTCTTCGGACTGCAGTTCTCATTTTCCCAGCTCAAGCCTCCATGCTCGTACCGATAACCGCAGCAGCCCTCCCCCCTGTTCTTCGCCGGCCATCGCACCTCGCGGGTTCACCCTTTTGCTGTCCTCCCATCGCTGGTCGCGACCCTTCCGCTCACCCCCTTCCGCCCATCAAGGCATCAACCACAGCGATCTGCTTGTCGAGTCGTCGCCGCACCCCTAACGGTGACTGCAGGGGCATGGGACGACGATGGAGCGTAGGGACGATCGCAGCGGCGGCGGCGGCGGCAGGTGTGGCAATCGTTGGGATATGGATGCAGTACGGAGGGAGATGGGGATGGGACAAGGACGCCGCTCTACACCTCTTTCAGGAATTATCTGAGGGGTTGGGATGCTGGGCAATCCCGCTTTACGTGGGTATCCACACCGTAAGTCTCGCTCTCTGCTTGCCTTACGCCGTCTTCTTCGAGGCTGGAGCTTCTCTGCTATTCGGCTTCTTTCCTGCTCTCCTCTGCGTCTTCGCTGCGAAGGTCCTCGGGGCTTCGTTCTCCTTCTGGATCGGCAGGTGACTTCGCCTTTCCCTTCCCTTCTGAATCTTAAATACTCGCACATACACATACACTCGCACCCACTCGCCCACTCATTTATATATATATATAGATTTATTTCCATGCCCTTCCTCTGCTTTAACCCTAAATAATAAATCATCTGTGTTTTGGCCTAGAATTTGGGGTTGAACCATATTCTGATCTCTCCTAAGTGAATGGTTCTTAGTTTGTATCTGATTTCCTAAAATTTTCTATTTTAATTGTAATATGCGGAAACAAACTTTTAATATTTGTGTACTAAAGCCCAGCTGGTGCTCAAATCCTTAAAAATATGCTACGCTTATCAAATTCAAACCTTTTCCGTTGTTCTTAATTGATTTTCAGCCTTAGAATCTAACTTTGTGAGAGTTAAAAAGACAATGGTGTCAAGCTTCCCTATTCGAAAGCTCTACACTGGTTAATGCAGTCGGCCACAATTTAAAAATAATGCATTTACTTCTATTATTTCTTTGCATTAATAAAAAATTTCTTCATTTTTCTTAATGAAAAAGTGGATATTTTGATTTGCTACCGAACAAAATTTAATAATGGTCTTCAACAAGAATTGCTTATGAAAAATTGGGACTAGATTCATATTCTTCAAAGAATGTTTTTTTTTTTAATTATTTTTTTTAGAAATGTGGAAATTTGAAAGGTAAATGGTTTTTTCTTAAAGGATAGATGTTTAATTAGTTATGGAAAACTTGCAAATTTACCTTGTATTGGTCATTCTATTAGAGGTGATGGCTGGGAAAATGTTTGGAGGCTGGGGCCAGGATTATGCTGGTCTATGTATCATCCTTACTCCTTTGTTTATATGTTATCTCTCTCATATTTGCACACTTTTTACTTAGAGGTTCCCTCTATTAGTTTAGTTTTAGCAAATAGTTTTTTGAATCTTGTAAAAAAATAAGGGTTTACGTCATGGTTTTAAATCACAGTAGAGGGTAGCATAACGTAACGGTAACAAGTGTAACGGGAAGTGGGAGTGGTGGATGTTACATAACAGGAAGTGGGTGTAATGACCGTGAATTTTTTTCAAGCACACACAACCTTGTGCATATTAGAGTCTTTGCACGTTTTAAGCTTTTAACTTTTCTTAGAAAGCATTTTAGTGTATTTTGGATCATTTAGTTCGACTAACTAAGTTATTGGATAAGGGCAACAAGTTTACATTTGTTTTAAACCACCATTGATAGAAAAATTATGTGTGTGCGCGTATTTATACTTCTCATTGTTGTGATAAATTCTTCTGTGCGCTAAATTAATTGATAAAACAAAATACATTATACACTCCGTTAATCTATTAGGCACATGAGATATACGAATAACGCAAATATAAAATAACTAGAAAAGAAGAAGGTTGAAGTTGAAAGATATAGAACATAAATATCAAATTACTAATATTATTAATATTTTCCTAACGAGTAAGTATCTCAAATTGTTAATTAATGCATCTCGAGTATTTAAAGAAATAGTAAATTTTGTATCATTATCATCCTCATTATTATCTTCCCCCCCTCTCATAATAATCCTTCCCCCCTCTCGCCACATGGTATAGTGAGAATGATTTATGAAAGAGGGAAAAAGTGAGAAGAAAAAGTAAAAAATAAAATAAATTTTTTGGCATAACAGTGCTGTAGCGGTTACGTAACGACCGTAGTGACCTTTACGTAATGGTCTCTACAACTGTGATTTTTATTCCCACCAATTTCATGGTGCATAACAGTATTGGTAACCCAAAAAAGCCATTACGTAACGGTTGTGGCTGTTATTTGAAACCATGGTTTGCGTGCATAGGACGGATGGATTAAGTTTGTGATGCAAGACCGATTGGTGCAAGAGAAGGATGCAGGAAAATAAGGGTAAACAATAGGAAAAATAAGAGAGAGATAAAGAGTAAAAATGAAGACAAAACTCAATTTGGGGCTTAATGAATATTCCCATTTGTTTCCTCATGGTTATACATCAAACCTTTTATATAGGCTTCTTTCCAATGCTAAATAAGGAAATTATATATAGGAAATAACATCAAATCCATAAAGATTAGACCAACGAGTAATTATAGAATGCTTAAACCATAAAACCCTAGATAACCATAAAGACCCTATACTCTATATGATTTCTAATCCTATGGTAGACACAACGATGATTGTGATGCCCATCAGTTCATGCCCTTTGAGTTCTTTGCATTTGATTCAGTTGACTAGTGCACCAACAATGGCCTTAAGAAAATTTCCTAAAGCCTCAATATAGGAGCAGATATGTTATTTTTCTTTTTTTTCTTTTTTGATAGCTATGTTAGATCCATTAGGAAAAGAATAATTACACGGTAAGGAGGATAAGACATCCTTTAAAGAAGTGGAAAAATCATACCAAATATGCCTTCCAAAAAAATGGACAGTGAAAGACACCCAAAAAAAGGTGCCTAAAGAGAAGGAAAAGAAGCAACTTTCTCCCAAAGCAAATTCAGAGAGGTCTTTTGGTCTTTGTAAATTCTAGCATTCCTTTTGGGCAACACTATTCAAGTGGAGCGTATACCGCACAAAATCCAAAAAATTCCTCCTTCCATCCTTTCCAAAACCCCAAAAATTCCCCACTAAAAAATTTTGAACATTCTGTGGAGCAACCCAAACATCACCAAAAAGACAAAACAAATCATTCCACATATGGCTCACCACTCTGCAATGAATTTTTTTCTTAATATAAAGCGTTTTTAGAGACTAGATGGTACTCCCAACTCGATTAGGCTAAAATATTCATTTTATGTGATTTGACTGTTTTGCTTTGTTAAGAGTTAAGAACCATAGTTTCTATTAATTTACAAGTAAAATCTGCCTCTCTGCACCACTCCACTCATGTTTCCTTCTGGACTTCTTTTTCTAGTGGTGCTCCTTTCAATTTTTAATAGAATCAATCCCATACTGGTCATTAGTTCTTGTTGTACTCTCTTGAAACATTTCAAATATTTTCCCTCTAATTCTTTTTTTGGATACAATGAATTTTTTTCCTGCAAGGTTTGAACCTCAAATCTCTGACTTTATACCACTTCTGTGCCTACTGGATGGGCGCCAAGGGCAGTTATGGTTATTTGGTTTGCAAATAAGATTGATTGTTATTTTATCATTGCTTGCCTTTTGACTACTGTAGCTTAACATTTTTATTCTGAGTACGGTCATTTATTAGAAGGATAGAAATTCATTCAAGCTCTTTAAATGGGTTGCAATTTATTCATGTATTTGGCAACTGGTACTAGAGGAGTTTAGCATCATCACATCTCCCAAAAGAGTTTTGGGTAATGGCGCACCCTAAAGGAAATTTCTTGATACTTTCTTTGTAATATTTTTTGTCAAGTAGAAGTTTCTATATTTAAATTTTGAAGTTTCAGGGACTAGTAGTGCATTTTAATTTCTTTTCTTGCATTCCAATGCATAGGTCTTAGTATTATAATGCCATTACTATGCATCTGCAATTATAGATTGTTTTTATTAAGAGAGTCTAATAGTTATGCATTTAGGCCTGGCCCTTGTGGTTAAATTTTAAGAAAATTGGCTATGGCCTGTGATTTTACATTCTTTAACCATAGAATATTCATAACTTGCCAATCCACCTCTTGGCATGGTTATGCGTGTTGCAATGTTTGTTTTGTAATGCTTCTTATGTTCTGCTTTGTGCTGGTTCCCTTATGTTTCTTGTACTTTTTGAATATTTGTTGAATATATCTAACTAGGACATGTTGGGTGAATTATCACATGGTTATTAGTTCTCATGCACTTAAGCACATGGCTCTAAGCATTTGTAAAGTAGCATGGGAAGCCACTGTTTCAGGCACAACAATAGTGTATTCTATTGGTCCCTTTTTCTAGAAAGTACTTACTACCTCAGCCACAAAAGATGTATTTTTACCAATAGCTACATAAACACGTGTTACATTTTGACTTTGTCGATTGAGAACTGTATCCATGGCTACTGCTGTTCTATTGGACTGTATCTCTACTAATTAATTATTGGTGACTATGTCCCATATGGGTCATCAAATCATTAGCAATAAGCCTTGTTTGGAGATGCTTATATGTGTGGCATCTCAACATAATATCTAGAGCAAGAGATTCAATTAACTGAGGTTCCGAAGCTGAAGTTTCACCTTTACTATCAATGGGTTTAGCTAGGCATTTATAACACAATCCAAATAAGACTTCTCACTCCCACTAGTATTTTAACCATTTTTCCTATTGCTTTTGTAGAGCTTCTCTTGTGTATCATCAAATCGTCACCCATTAATAAAAAACCAACATTGTTTATTTGAAATTCATAGAATGCCTATCTTACCTTCACCTAATTTTACTAATTCAGCAAAATAGTCTCTCTAAGTATGGAGGTAAGACCATGGTTCGAAATTGTGGTTGCGGGTAACATCGCGTAACGATCATGGGTGTCGCGGGTTGCGCGAGACGCAGGTGTTACGTAATGGGAAGCGGGTGTAACGGTCGTGAATTTTTTTCACACATGCACAACCATGCCAAAATCGGAAAATAAGCAGGAAATCCATTAATACATGATTTTTAATGAATTTTGAAGGCTTTCATTCAACCTACAAATGCTTTTTATATTAATTTTAGTGCGCTGTTTACAAGAAAAAACATATTTTTTTATAGTTTACATTACTTTAATGAGTAAAAAGATGTAGAAATGTAATTAAAATGAAGAATCAATTAATTAAAGTCATAAAATCACTAAAAATGAATCAATAGACTCAATACTCAATATACACATTACACATACATGAATTTAAAAAGTGATTAATATCAAATATTAATAAATAGTTGAAAATACATGAATACAATATTACAAATTTATAACATAACACGTGTCACCACCAAAAAGAATGACGTGGTGGGTCTTCATAATTTGCATCTGTATCTTGATAGTGGGATTGAAAATTATCTCCCCATCCTTGTGGAAATGCATAGCTGAATAAACCCAAGTTTGCGTCATTTCGTTGTTGCTCTTGAAAATGTATTGGTGGTGAAAATCCAACTGATATAGGGGGTGCATAATCTCCTCTTTGACCATATCCTGAATAATGTCCATAAGTTGGGGCTGGGGCTAGCTCTGGGTAGTGTGTAGAAGAAGACTCACTAGATCCTGAGATTCTTGATCCACTAGGATAAAAATTTGAGTCACGAGCATGGTCTTAAATTTCCACGAAACTGTCGAAATTTCCGTCACCTTCGAAATCGAAATTGCAGACGATTTCCGTCTTGCATAATTTTCGTCGAAATCTCAACGAATCATCCGAAATTTATTGAAACCCCGAAATTTTAGCGAAATTTGTCAAAATTTATCTAAACCTCAAGAGTGAAGTGAAATTTCTCTTTTATTTATTTTATTGAAACAAAAGGTTATCACAAGTGCTTTTGAAATTATATGAAAAAATAAACTTATAGTAATATTTATTTAACCATTCATGTCTAAATTATCAATATTTGTATAATAAATAATATTTAAATGATTTATGAATTTCATTTGCATTAACTGAATATGTTTAATGTACATTATCTTACAAACATGTTTGATACACATACTATTTTACAACTTTTCCACCTTATACAAAATATAGATGTATTTAATTTGTAATATATTAGTCTTAAAACTTATATTTTTATGTTTGTTAACCATTTTTAAAGTTTCACAAAGAATTCCATGCTTTACTACTAGTTTTTGTTATTTTTTCAAATCGAAATCGAAATCGACGTCGAAATCAAAATTTTCGTCGAAATTTCTGTACTTTTGCAGCTTCGAAATTTGAGTCGAAATCGAAATTTAAGACCTTGGTCATGAGATACATAACGTGGATATGCTGGATGAGATCCATATGATTGTGATGATGAATCATCTAAACTAAAGTCTCCAAAACTACGAGCCACACCATATGAATCTTCAGCAGAATCACTAGGGTCACCACGAGCACTCCTTCTCCTGGGTTGTGAAGATTGGTTCCCTGGAGGAATACCCAAGACATAATTTTCAAGTATGTCATGTAGTCCATAGCGATTAGAAGGATGTATATCCCTTACAAATGATGTTTCTGTGTCATATCCATAATTATACTCTACACCACAGCCTCCACCACCACCACCACCACTCCTCCCAACCCCAGCTCCAGCACCACTATTACCATCATCATCACTTGGTGGGCTCAAACCAAGATTGTCATCACTTTGTGTACGTTCAGGGCTTGAACTTGAATCATCATGCACGTTTATTGGTGATTGATCAACTCCTTCTGCAGTATCACCAACTTCTTCATTTAACCAATTTGAATTGTCCTGACCGTCGAGTAGCGGTGTCTCTCTCTCCTCTAACCATCGACTTAAAGGATCATCTTCTTCGAAAATGTAGTCCAAATTGATAGGATTGAAACCATCTTCAATTTCTCGTTGGCTTCTTCTCATTGTACGTCTTAACTTTAACCTCATGTTGTAATGTACAAAAAAAGTTTTTGTAGTTTCATGTACTTTAATCTATTTCTTGTTTTCGTATGGATGAGGCTAAATGTGCTCCAATTACGCTCACAGTTCGAAGCTGATGTGGTCTGGTTAAGAACTCTGATTGCTATTCTTTGGAGTTTAGGAGCACACAAGCCATAATGAATCCACCATTTGGCTGCATGAATAATTAAAAAGAGTTTTATGTCAGTATAACGTCTATTTCAAAAGTCAATTTGAACATAAAGAGAGAAAATAGAGCCTTTCATCCATTATTTAGCTATATAGCCTATATTTACCAGGATTTGTTTGTTTCTTTGCCCTTTGAGCCAACGGGGTTCCAAAAGTCTCTTGCCTATCTCGATATAACAACAACTAAACAGGATGATTGTAAAATATAATTAATTAATTAGATGTATTAATAATTATTCTAGAAAGTATTACAGAATACTAGAACAATTCATTATTCAATTTAATGTAACAAATACTTACTTGATTAATAGCTCGAATTTGAGTATCTATATTGGGTACCAACTTGGTTATCACTTTTTTTACCCTATCCCTGACTTCTCTAGCAACTTCAGGAGAAAGTGGTGCACCATAAAGAAATTGTGGGTTCAAAAAACATCCTACTATTTAATTTAGAAACATATTAATCAATAGTTTTTTAATGCAACTATGCATAATTTAAAAGTTAAAATAATAAGAAATTGTATTTGATTTACACTTACCAGTAGCGTGCAAATCTTGGTGTAACTGAAAACTCCACCGGTTGTCAATAATTTTCCAATAGTCTTTGTAAAACC
This sequence comes from Malania oleifera, assembly GCF_029873635.1. Lineage (NCBI taxonomy): Eukaryota > Viridiplantae > Streptophyta > Magnoliopsida > Santalales > Ximeniaceae > Malania > Malania oleifera. Next base: position 86,131,932 of record NC_080429.1, on the reverse strand, counting down.
GGCAATCTTTTTGAATGGCCAACTTCGCCCCTATCAATTGCCTCGTATATGAAACCCATGGTTAGTTTTTCATTACCATCAACTAATTTAAGAACTTTCACTAAAGTTTCTTGCACTTTAATTATATTAGAGGCCTTTTGCCAAAACTATTTGCCTAAGATAATCTTCTTTGAATCATATGCTGGGCCTGATTTTGCCATCCCAAACCTTGAGTTTTTCCAAGCATCAGATGTAAACATTTCCTTTAATGCTTATTTATGCCTGACAATAGTCTCCAAAGCAATGAAGTTGATGGCAAATCAAGTGATGGCAGGGTGAGGTAACTCTCTATTATTTGTGAATTTCTTCATGAAATTCACTGTACATGTGTGGTTGTAAATAAAGGAGGTTATTGTTCTTGCATTTTCTAAAACTTTCTTCACGTTACTTTTTTTACCAATATCTTTAAGAATAAGGTCTATGCAATGAGCTGCACATGCTATCCAATAGAGATTGGGCCTGTTCTGCATTAATAATTTTCCTCCTGCCTTCATTGCAGCATCATTATCAATCACTACTTGGACAACATTTTCCTCTCCAATTTCTTCAACCACCTCGTCCATTAATCTGAAATGAAATTATAGTTTCAATAATTACTACTATTTAATTAAAAACATGCAAGTTCATAATACTATTTGCATATACAATTAAAATTAGAAAATTTCCTGAAATAATATTCAGCTGTTCTGCTTGACACATCAGAAACATCAACTGATATATGAAACACGGTGCTTCTATCGCAATAAACTAAACAATTTATAGTGTGTTTTCTAGTTGGTCCTGACCAACCATCACACATAAGGGTTACACCTCTCTCCTTTCAAATTCCAGTAAAAGAAGTTATATAATTTTTCATTTCTTAATACTCTTGCTCCAAATAACTCCGCCTGTGATGCACTTAATGTCCTAATTTTTTCACACATAGCCGATCTCAAGCCCGGGTTAAGGAAGAGGGTTGCGTTAGGTAGTTGATAGCCAGTGTAAAATTTGTCAGATCACTATGATTTGAATCCTTACCGAATATTTGCTGGGGCGTCCCCTACAAGCGACGCGTTGCACTTGAAGCACTTGTGTGTAACGAAAAGTGGGCGGGGGTGGGCTAGGTCATCGCCCTGAAGCGACTCGCCGTGTTGGTGCTTGGGTACGGTATCAAATATGCGAGGGTTCTTGCATCATTCTGGACGTGGGCAGGTAAAGACGTTAATTCAGGAAACTAGGATTAGATTAGCAACTTGGAATATAGGGACACTTACGGATAAAAGCATGGAAATTGTGGATACAATGATTAGAAGAAGAATTAACATAATTTGCCTTCAAGAAACTAAGTGGGTGGGGGAGAAAGTTAGAGAAATCGATAAATCAGGATTTAAACTTTGGTACACTAGAAAAGAAAAACATAAGAATGGAGTAGGCATTATTATAGACAAAAACTTAAAAGATAGCGTTGTGGATGTAACTAGAGTAAGGGATAGCATTATAAAAATCAAGATGGTATTAGGACAAGAGATAATAAATATCATTAGTGCTTATGCTCCTCAAGTTGGCTTAGCAGAAAATCTTAAGAGACAATTTTGGGAAGATATAGATAGTATTATACAAGGCATACCAAGGGCTGAGAAAATATTTATAGGAGGAGATTTGAATGGACACGTTGGAAGAGATAATAAAAATTATGAGAGGATACATAGAGGATATGGATATGGAGACAAAAATGAGTCAGGGGAGATGATCTTAGACTTTGCTATGTCATATGATTTTAGTATAATGAATACTTACTTTAAGAAGAGAGAAGAACACTTATAACCTTTAAAAGTGGACAAAATAGAAGTCAAATAGATTTTTTTTTAACTAGGAGGGTAGATCGTTTATCATGCAAGGATTGTAAAGTTATTACAGGTGAAAGCCTAACCACACAACATAGAGTTTTAGTGCTAGATATATGTATTAAAAAATGGAAGAAAAAGGATAAAATAAACCAGTGTAGGAGAACTAGATGGTGGAACCTAAAAGGAGAAAATATAATAAAATTAAAAAATAAAATGATCAAAGATGAGGATTGGACCTTAGAGGATGGGATAGATACAAATACTCTTTGGAATAGATTAACTAGCTCTATTAAAAAGATAACAAAAGAGATTTTAGGTGAATTAAGGGGAAGATTCTCGAATAGCAAAGAAAGTTGGTGGTGGGATAAAGATGTACAAAAAATCATAAAGACAAAAAGAATTTGGTATAAAATGTGGCAAAAATGTAGAAATAGAGATAACTTTGAAAAATATAAGGAGGCAAGAAAAGATGCAAAAAGGGCCGTTAGGGAAGCTAAATATAGATCATTTAATAGTTTGTATGATAGATTAGGTACAAAAGAAGGGGAAAGAGATATATTTAAATTTGCTAAAGCTAGAGAAAGGAAGAGCAATGACTTAAGAAATGTAAAATGTATAAAAAGTGAGGATGATATTGTCTTGGTTAAGGACGAAGATATTAAAGAAAGATGGCAAAGTTATTTTAGTAAGTTGTTTAACGAAAACCAAATAGAAGGCTTAAACTTAGAGTTGTCAAATGAGAAAAAGACTAAAAATATAAGATTTATTCGCAAATTAGAGTTAACGAAGTTAAGTTTGCACTAAAAAAGATGAAAAATGGGAAAGCTATGGACCAAATAACATCCTAATTGAAGTTTGGAAATGCTTGGGTGATAACGGAATTATATGGTTAACTAATTTATTTAATACAATTGTAAAAACTAAGAAAATGCCAGATGAATGGAGGAAAAACACTTTAATACCTATATACAAAAATAAAGGAGATATTCAAAATTGTAATAACTATCATGGAATTAAACTTATGAGTCATACGATGAAACTATGGGAAAGAGTAGTTGAACAAAGATTAAGGTTAAAAACGAAGATCTTAGAAAATTAATTTGGTTTTATGCCTGGGAGATCTATCACAGAAGCTATTTATCTTTTAAGAAGATTAATGAAAAAGTTTAGGGAAAAGAAGAGGGACTTGCATATGATATTTATTGACCTTGAGAAAGCATATGATAGGATATCTAGGGAAGTTCTATGGTGGGTTTTAGAAAAAAAGGGTATATGTTGTAGGTATACCGATGTCATTAAGGATATGTACGATGGAGTAATGACTAGTGTAGTAAGGACTATAGATGGAGAAACTAGAGAATTTCCAATTAACATAGGTGTACATCAAGGATTTGCTTTAAGTCCTTATCTTTTTGCTTTAGTGATGGACCAGTTGACTAAGAGTATTCAAAAGGAGGTTCCATGGTGTATGTTGTTTGCAGGTGATATTGTATTAATTGACGAAACTAGGGATGGAGTAGAGGCTGAGTTAGAATTATGGAAAGAAGCTTTGGAATCTAGAGACTTTAGGATAAGTAGAAATAAAACGGAATATATGAAATGTAATTTTAGTAATGATAGGAGGAATATTGGAGACAAAGTTAAACTTGATGATGAAGAAATAAATAGCACTTGTAGATTTCGATACTTTGGATCTATTATGCAAGCTGAAGGAGAAATTGAAGATGATGTAATGCATAGAGTTAAAGTAGGTTGGGTAAAATGGAGAAGTGCTTCAAGTGTGCTATGTGATCGTAGAATACCCTTAAAATTGAAAGGGAAGTTTTATAAGACAGCTATAAGACTAGCTATGTTATATTGATCGGAATGTTGGGCGACGAAAAAATATAATATCCAAAAAGTAAAGGTTGCCGAGATGAGGATGCTTAGATGGATGAGTGGTATAACATTGAAAGATAAATTAAGGAATGAACATATTCGTGGTAAGTTAGGTGTAGCTCCTATAGAAGATAAGATAAGGGAGGGACGACTCAGATGGTATGGACACTTGCAACGTAGGCTTTATAGTGTACCTGTGAGGAAGAGTGATTTAGTTACTGTGGGGGGCAGTAGAAGGAGTAGGGTAGATCTAAAATAACTTGGGAGGAGATAGTGAGTAAGGATTTAATATCCTTGAATCTATCAAAAGAAATGGTCCATGATCGCATAAATTGGCAGAAAATGATTCATATAGCCGACCCCACTTAGTGTGACTAAGGCTTGATTTTTTTGTTGTTGATACTCTTGCTCCAAATAAATTTCAAATATCTCATAGGGTGATGGACCCTTCACCCCGTTTCCAACCTCTGCAGCAATATTAAGCATAGGCTGCATAAATGGAGAGTTAGCTACATTTGCTGGAATCCGATTATAAATTAGGAATTTTCCAATTGCTTTTCCTAATTTACTTCTTAAATTTTTCAGTAACTTAGTGTTGATTTTTGATTGTTTTGCTCTCTCGTTTCTTTCTAAAATAGGATCCATTGCCTTTAGTTTAGTTTCTAGGGCATCAGGATTGATCAATTGTTGTCCACTACCTCCAGCTTCTCGACCACTATAAGATCGAGCTCCTGCTCTATTGAAACCACTGGTAGCACCGCTGCCAGACCCACCTCCCTCTTCATAAATATTACCCCCTCCAGTTGTTCTTGGTCGAAATCTTTGTCTCTCTTTCCATTGTTGCTGTGATCATATGCTTTATTGTCGAGCAAATCTCATACTTTCTTCTTCCAAGTCTTCTTCATCGCTCAAATTCTCAAAATCTCCTCTAATTTGGGCTTCTGCTTCTTCTTGCCTTTTTTGTTATCTCTTTTCTTCTCAGCATACTATTGTAGATGTTTCATCATTTGTTCTCTTATTTGTGTGGTCACATTTGAGCATTCAGCTACTTGACCCTTTTTATGTGCCAAGTGTTGTTTCAAGCGTGTAATGCCTCCTTTAATTATCTTCCTACATAACTTACACATAATAACATGTCTATTGCCGTCCACTGCAGTACCAAAATGCCATCTAATATCCTCACTAGGTAAGTTCTCATTTCTTCTATCACGTGTGACGTGACATCTTGATAGACTTAATTTGATGATCTCTACATGAAACGTAGAGAAAATACGAAGTTACAACCTTTCTAAAAAAATGACAGGTATAATATAATTAGTAATTTAGTAAATATTAAATAGTAAGTACTAAATAGTCCTTCTAATTTTAAATACTTATTACGTAAAAATAAAATATAATATTTGATTAAAAATAATAAGTAATGTTTATTTAAAATATTTAAATAAACAAAATTATAAAATATTAGATATTTAATTACAAAAAAATATATTCCTTTATCTTTAAAAAGATATTTTCATTATTTTTTATAACTTGATTTTATTTTCATTTATAACTGTAAGAAATTAACATTGTAATTTTAAAGGTGAAAAAGACTTTTGCTCTACTTTCATATACATCACTAATAGAGATCCATACAATACAAATTGACTATTTAACTTTTTAAGCATTTTCTTTGTATATGGATTAAAATAAAATTTTTCTACAAATTTTAGTAATAAAAATCAGAATTATTAATGTATTAACTATTAGGTTAAAATTTTGTTCATTAAGTTATCAATTTTTACTTTATTTGATAACTAAAAACAAAAAAAATAGATCATGTAAAGATTTATTTTACCTAATTTTAAATTTAAGGTCAAAATGATGTTTTAAAACTTAAAAAATATTAATAAAAAAGAAATATGTGATGGAATTAGATTTTCATAATTACCTTTAAAAAAAAATAAGACAATTAAAATATTCATAAATTAAGAAAATTTTATTTTACATTTGATTATTATTGATTTCTAATTTTTTACCCTATTAAATTACTTTTTTTTTTAAATTCAATTAAACAAACATAATTTACGACAAAATATAATTAAAAAAAAAAACATAATGAAAAGTTTAAGTGATAGTGTGTGACTGAGTGTTGACTGATTGACTCTAAAGCTTATCTCATACGCTGGCTAGAGTGTGGAGGAGAAGTCGAGCTTGAGTCTTGAGACTTGAGAGCGCAACAGAGAGTCTGAGACCGAGAGAGGACTCAGAGGAGCCTCGAAGCCTCAAAGGAGTCGAAGCACGAGCGACCGATGACTCCAAGATCCAAAGCCGAAATTGGAGGATTGGTTGCTGGCAAGTGGGGATGACTGGTGGAGGGAGCTGTTGAAGGGCTATCGGCGACTCGCTGAGGCGGTGGAGCTGTTGCAGAGCTGTCGCCGGTGACTCGCCAAGCTACTGCAAGTCTGCAACAGTTGCAAGGCTGCGAAGATGAGTAGATTTGCTCACTCTCAGGCTTTGAAGAAGTGAAGCCTTCTTATTTAGCTTCGGCACACAAAATTTCAAAGTAAGTTTTTTATTTTGGTCTTTGAATGTTAGACTTAGATTGAATGGCAGATGGGTGGTTGGGAGAGGAGGAAAGCAGCGGAAAGCCTGCTTTAGGGATTCATAATACTAGTGAGCTGTCAGCCATGTAACGGTTTGTAACGGATTGTTATGAAGTGTAACGTTGGGTAACGGCTGTTACGGCTGTGAATTTTTTCCGATCCGTAATATCGTCTCATATCGATTTCGGAGCCTTCAATTTCCATTACGTATCGGCCGTTACGCTACGTAACGGCCGTTATTTAAAACCATGGGTAAGACTGCATTAGTCTTGCCATCCCTATACCCCTGATGGCATGGGAGCATTGTGCACTGGGTGTTACATTTTTTATTTTATCTTTTTATGGTTTATATTTGACTATGTGAATATTGTTAGTGGTTTTTCTTTAAAGAGGAAAAGCTTTTGATTAAGATTGAGCCCAAAAAAAAAAAAAAAGGTTAAGCACCTAAAATAAAGTCACCAAAATTACCTTCTAATAGTAGGAGTGGCAAAAAATATCTATGTGTGGGGGACTTGAATTTGACAAGGCGTTATAATTTTAAAGAGGTTAGAAATTATTGCATAAATAAGGCAATTGAAATGGTAATAATTAAATTATATTATTATAACACAATTAATATAACTTTCATTTATTAATGATTTATTGTTTTAAATAGAATAATAAAGTGTAATAATACTATTATAGAGACATATTTGTCGAACTCACCAAAATAATTAGGGCAGTTGTGATGTGAAACCCCAAGAATGAATGTCCGGAGACCACAAATCAGATTTATCAAAACCCCAAACCCAAAATAAGATTTGACATGGTAGTGGATCCTTGACCTAATTGCTTGATGTGAAGCACAAACCAAGAATATTAAATTAATGGATGAATGCCACAAAGGTAGCACCTTTGATAAGTTCGGTGAAAGTTCAATGAAGAACTTGAAGAGAAATAAACCTCACTTGGAATTATATTCAGCCAAAAAAATTCTTTTTCAATACAACAGAGAGTTGACTACTTAAAGAAAATAAAAGAAACCCATGACATCAGTTCAGCCAATAAAAATAGGCTATGACATCAATCTGGCCAATAAAATAGCCCCACATAACCTTAAGCATGCCATGTCATTTAATGAAACATGTGCAAGTCACATGCCATGTGCTATGTCATTTAATGAAACATGTGCAAGTTCAATGCCATGCTTAATTGACACAACTGACCCACTATTTAGCCCATACTTTAATTAAAACAATAAAAATTTCCCAAAACAACCCCTATTGGCTTGAGGTTCCAGTTTTACACGTATTTAGACAATTTACCATTTTAGACTCTTCAAGAAAGTCCTTTTGTTTGGTGTTCGTGGCCCTCATTGACTCTTGCTCAAGCAACTTTTCAATTAGTACTTACGTAGTCTCCTTGACCTTCTTAGCTCTAGCTCTTGTGATGGGTTCGCTTGGCATGTGCAGATCATCCTGTGCAATCAGAGCTTGTTAGTTCATATCATTCCCCCTCTCCTCAAAAGGATTTGTCCTCGAATCATCACCTACATCAAAAGGGGATAAATCAGAAACGTTGAAAGTTGCATTGACCTTATACTCACCCGGTAGATCCAACTTGTATGCATTGTCGTTGATCTTTTTTAGCACTTGAAAAGGTCCATCACCCCTCGGGTGTAGCTGTGTTTTCCTTTTAGTTGGAAATCTCTCTTTTCTCATATGCACCCATACCGAATCTCTCGGTTCAAAAGTAATGAACTTGCGCCCTTTATTGGCTCGAGATGAATATTGTCGATTCTTCTTTTCGATGTGCTGCTGTGCTTGTTCATGGATCATCTTCACCAAGTCAGCCTTGTGTCGTTCGTCTAAGCTAGCTATCTCATTCACAGGTAACGACATCTAATCTAGTGGAGTCAAAGGATTAAAACCATAAACAATTTCAAATGGAGAAAAATTAGTAGAAGCATGCACAGTTCTATTATAAGAAAACTCAACAAGTGGTATGCATTCTTCCCATGATTTTAAATTCCTTTGAATGACCGCACGCAATAAGGTAGCTAAAGTCCAATTAACTACTTTAGTTTGACTATCGGTTTGAATATGACAAGTAGTAGAAAACAATAGCTTAGTTCCTAACTTTCCCAACAAAACCTTTGCAAAGTAGCTAAGGAATTTAACATCCTTATCACTCACAATTGTCCTAGGAATGCCATGCAATCGCACAATGTCCCTAAAGAATAAATTAGCTATATTTGTGGCATCATCAGTTTTATGGCAAGGAATAAAATGTGTCATTTTAGAAAATTTATCAACCACCACAAATATAGAGTCCATACCCCCTTTGGACCTAGGCAAACCTAATATGAAATTCATTGAAATGTCTACCCAAGGTTCACTAGGTACAGACAAAGGAGTATAAAGGTCATGAGGTAAGACCTTAGACTTAACTTGTTTACATGAAATGCATCTAGAACACACTCTCTATACATCTCTACGCATATGTGGCCAAAAGAAGTGTCATGCAGAATATCTGAAGTCTTTTGTACCCCAAAATGTCCCATCAAACCCCCGCTATGTGACTCTCGCACAAGCAATTCTCTTAAGGAGCAGTTAGGCACACAAAGTCTATTCTCCCTAAACAAATATCCATCATGCCTATAGAATTTATGAAATGCAACTTTATCACATGTCTCATATACATTAGCAAAATCAGAATCTTTAGCATATAAATCCTTTATGTACTCAAAACCCAATAGCTTAATGCTAAGTGTAGTAATTAAGGCATACTTGCGAGAAAGCGCATCGGCCACGACATTCTCTTTCCCTTGCTTGTACTGAATGACATATGGGAAGGTTTCAATGAACTCTACCCATTTGGCGTGGCGATGATTTAGCTTTCCTTGCCCCTTCCGATGCTTTAATGATTCATGATCAGAGTGGATCACGAATTCTTTAGGCCACAAGTAGTGTTGCCACGTCTCCAATGCCCTCACCAAGGCATACAGAGTAGTTCAATGCAGCCCCATTGAGCTTTTCACTAAAATATGCAATGAGATGCTTATCCTGCATCAAAACAGCTCCAATACCAATCCCGAAGGCATCACATTCAATCTCAAAAGTTTTAGTGAAATCAGGTAAAGGCAATAATGGAGCCGAACATAACCTATCTTTAAGCATTTTAAAGACATGTTCTTGTGCATTAGCCCATTTAAACTCCATGTTCTTTTTTATCACTTAAGTTAAAGATGCAGCAATGGTGCTAAAATCTCTCACAAACCGCCTATAAAAACTGGCCAACCCATGAAAACTACGTACATTAGTAACAGATTTGGGTGTTGGCCAATCTTTTATTACTTTCACCTTGTCCTCATCCACTTCTATGCCCTTAGCACTCACCATATAACCCAAGAAAATAACCTTTTCCATGCAAAAATTACATTTCTTTAGGTTAGCAAATAATTTTTCTTTCCTAAGAACATCTAGTACACTTTTCAAATGATCCAAGTGATCATCAAGATTCTTGTTGTACACTAGGATGTTGTCAAAGTAGACAACAACAAAGCTGCCTATAAACGCATGCAACACATGATTCATCAAGCGCATGAAAGTTCTAGGTGCATTGGTGAGACCAAATGGCATAACCATCCATTCATACAAACCTTACTTTGTCTTAAATGCAGTTTTCCATTCATCACCCGGTTTCATTCTTATTTGATGGAAGCCACTTTTTAAATCAATTTTAGAAAAGATACAAGAGCCATGCAGTTCATCTAACATGTCATCTAGTCTAGGGATAGGATGACGATACTTTACAGTAATTTTATTGATGACTCTACAGTCCACACGCATCCTCTATGATCCATCTTTCTTCGGTACCAATAGCATAGGTACCTCACACGGACTCATGCTATCCCTCACATGCCCCTTGGGTAGCAGCTCCTCAATTTTTCTTTGAAGTTCCTTAGTCTCCTCGGGGCTGCTCCTATAGGCCGGACGGTTAGGAATCGTAGCCCCGAGGATGAAGTCAATCTGATGCTCAATTCCTCTAATCGGTGGCAAACCATTGGACACGTCTACATGAAAGACATCCTCGTATTCCTGCAACAAAGAAACGACAGCACTAGTCAAGGAAGAGATAAGTTTGTTAGTGCTCAAATATGCCTCCTTGTACATGAGTACAATTAGAGGTCTTTGTGCATAAAAAGTTTTCTTACACTTTTTTTCTTTTGCATACAAACTCACCTTTTCCTCTCTCGCTGTTTTCCCCTCATTTTTACCACTTTTTTTTTTTTTTTTTTCCTAATTTCAGCTCCTCTCTTGCCCTTATTTTCTCTCCTCTCATTTTTTTCAATGCTTTCTGCCTCTCCTTTTGTTTTATTCTCAGCCTCTCTTTTGTTTTTTTCATCATTTGCTCTTTTCAATCTCACTTGATGTTCATATACTTGCTTAGGAGTCAATGGTACAAGGGTCATACTCCTCCCATCTTTTATAAAGGAATACCTATCCTTGAACCCATCTTGAGTGACACGTCGATCATATTGCCACGACTTGCCCAATAAGATATGACTAACATGCGTAGGGATCACATCACATAGAATCTCATTAGAATATTTTCCAATTGAAAATACAATCAGCACTTGCTTTTTCACCCTAACCTCCCTACACTCATTCAACCATTGAAGTTTGCAAGGCCTTGGATGTTTTATGCATTGCAACCCCAACTTCTCTACTAATGTGGTACTAGCTATGTTAGTGCAGCTCCCTCCATTGAATGATCATGCTACACACCTTATCATGGATGTAACATCGAGTATGAAATATATTCTCATGCTGCTCCTCATTTTCGTCTTTCACCACAAGCAGGCTTAAAGCTTTCCTAGTTACTAATGCCTCGCCATGGATAGCATACTCAACATCACTAGACTCTTCTAGTGAAAGCATGGACTCATGATCACTCTCTTCATCATCAGTCTCAATAGTACCATCATGTCTCATAATCACTGCTCTTTTATTTGGGCATTGTGATGCAATATGGTCAGTCTCCAAACACCTAAAACACTTGGTATTTTTGTACCTACTTGGTTGAGAAGAAGTTGTACCTTTTTCATAACTGCCCACTTTGTCTTTACCTTCTCCTTCTCTTCCTTGGATTTGGAAACAACCCTTTCTTCTTTTGATTTCCCCCAATTCGGTTTCCATGTGGAATGGGAAGCTGAAGTTGTTGTAGCATGCTTGTTTCCACCCTTGTGTTTGAGTTGCCTCTCTACTTTCATTGCCATATGCACCATGTCCTCTAACTCCACATAGTGTTGTCGCTCCACTATGTTATCAATTTCCCGGTTCAATCCACATAAGAATCGTGCAATTGTAGCTTCTTTATCTTCCTCAATATTTGTCCGAATCATAGCCATCTCCATCTCCATCTCCTTGTGGTAGTCCTCCTCACTTTTGGTACCTTGGGTAAGGCTTTGATAACGTTGGTGTAAGTCTCGGTAGTAGTGTTTTGGTACAAATCGCTTCCTCATCACCGCCTTCATTTCAGCCCATGTCTCAATAGACATTTTCATGTTTCTATGCCTACTAAGAAGAATTTGATCCCACTATACCAGAGCATAGTCAGTGAACTCCACAGCTGCAAATTTCACCTTCTTTTCTTTGGAGTAGTTATGACACTCAAAAATGAGCTCAGCCTTCCTCTCCCATTGAAGGTATACATCCGAGTTATTTTTCCCTTTAAAAGGGGGGATCTTCATTTTGATGCTTCCGATATTTCTATTGATGTTATCTCGACCCCTGAACTCCCATCGAGGTTGCTGCTTTTGCCTAGCACCTCGATAAGCAAATCTGCCCATACCGTCATGTTCATCATCACTTGCTTCAGCAATCGGAGGAGTATGTGGCCTTCGCCACCTTTCATTGGATTGCCCTTTTCTTAGTCCATCAATTGCAGCGTCTTGTCTATCCAATCTATCTCTGAACTCCCCAAAAACCATATTGAGTCTTTCAAACTGCTATTGAATGACTTGCAAGGTGAAGAATGAGTCTTGTGGAGCGTTTTCATTCTCGCTACCCTTGCTAGAAGTTTCAGCGCCAACTGCCTTTCTACTTGTGATTTCAAACCTGAAAAAGGATATTAGAGAGAAAAAAATTCCTCAAAACAGCCCCTATTGGCTTAAGGTTCCAGCTTCACACGTCTTTAGACAATTTACCATCTTAGGCTCTTCAAGAAAGTCCTTTTGTTTAGTGTCCATGGCCCTCATTGACTCTTGCTCAAGCAACTTCTCAATTAGTGCTTGCGTAGCCTCCTTGACCTTCTTGGCTATAGCTCTTGTGATGGGTCCGCTTGGCATGTGCAGATCATCCTGTGCAATCGTAGCTTGTTGGTTCATATCAAGTTGGGTCCAAGAAGTAGGATTCCCATGAACCCTTGGAGGAGGACTGGAATGAGATGCTCATGTTTTGTGGGAAGCTTTCATTTTCAAGAATGTTAAGATGCTCCCCACGTATGATTCCTATGCCCAAACAAATGTGAGAATGCATGCTCTAGGAATGTTGAAAGATGTTGCAAGCCAAACATGCTCTTCAAAGTCAAACTCCTTAGGCACAATGTAATTAAGAATAATTATGGTATTTATAGGAATGGTGGAATGCTGGAGGTGGAGGGGGGGGGGGGGGGTGTGGACTAGCATTATTACTCATGTGAGCCCCTAAAAAGTTTTTTCACATCTCCGGTTATTTTTTTCTTGCTACTTGTTTCACCCTAGACATTGGTGATAGGTTTTGTTTTTGGGAGGATATTCGGGTGGGTGAGACTTCATTAGAGTTCTTAGTGCCTCAATTGTATAGAATATCTTCCATCCATAATGCGCGAATTTTAAAATTCTTCTGAAGGGAATTTTATGTCTTTGGACTTGCACATTTTCAGGAGTCTCAATGATATAGAGTTGATGAACTTACTTGCTTGGTGAGTGTTCTAAATTCTTTCAATCCTACCAGGAGTGGGGATGCTTTGGATTGGGGACTCTACGAGGTCTTTCATTCTTTTTTCATCCATCTTACAAAATTTCTAAATCCCAATTCGTTCCATTTGGATAAAGTTGTGTTGAAGGGTAAAGTCCTTTTAAAGTTCGAGCTTTTGTTTGGAGTTTGGTTCTCTAGAAGATTAACGTGAATGGCTTGCTTCAAACTAGGAGGCATCTGCCCTCAGGGCAGATGTATGCATGCTGTGTCATGAAGAGAACGAGATTAATTGTCATTTATTTTTGCATTGTGGGTGGTGAGGTTTTTTGTGGAACAACTTGTTCCACGTTGGTGTGGTTTGGGTGGGATGGCAAACTGTTCATAAATTTATAGCAGTGCGCTTTTTAAATTTTGTAGTTTTTGCTACCTTGTGGACGCTTTGGCTTGAAATATTAAAGACCAGAAGATTCCTTCGAATTTGGTGTGGGAGAAAGCTACATTTTTTGGGGTTTTTTGGGGTATGTCGCTGTCAGATATCCATATAGGGACTGGAAGGCAGTGTTGATGTAATCTGTTTTTGTTTTTGTTTTGTTTTTTTTTTTAAATTTTTTGCTTTATTCTTATTATTTTTTTACCTTTTCTTTTTGATTCTTATGGAGGACGCCTTATCCTCCTCTAATAGTTCTTGATCTTGGTTTAATGAAATTTTTGTTATAAAAAAAAACTTTCCTTTTCTCCCTATGCAAAAACATCAATACATAAAAGAAAATATGTTAGCATGTAGGTTGATTTGTTCAAAAGAAAGATCATGATGTCTAAAAAAATCTTACATGAATGGGGAAAAAAAAAATGTTGTAGAACTGCATTTAAGAACAAATTTGATACTCATGAGTTGTAACTTGTAACTGTCAAATGTTTTATGAATGGCTGAATGAATTGGCATTGAATTCTGTATGTTATATATAGACTTTACAAGAATGCTATGCATGGAAGGTAGATAAGGTCTAGCATGATTCTAGCCCTATACATGTAAACTAAATACACGTTAACTGTACAAAATAATGAATTGAGATATAAGGAAATAAATGTGGGCTGAAGTAAGGAAAGAAATCTTTTGCTGTTTGCTGTTCTGTTGACAGCCCCCCTCAAAGTGATGTGGGTTGATCAACAAGCATCAATTTGAGACTTAGGAAGCAATGTCGATGACGAGTGAGAGCCTTGGTGAAGATATTTGCAATTTGTAATTCAGTGGAAATGTGTGAAAGAGTGATAACACGAGCTTCAAATGCTTCACGGATAGAGTGACAATCGACTTCAATATGCTTCGTGCGCTCATGATAGGCAGGATCGGCCGTGATCTGGATACACTTGTATTATTAGCATGTAGAGGTGTATGATCGGTCTCAGAAATTCAGAAAAATCTAGCTCAGCATGCAAGGCTCGAAGCCAAATAATTTCAGAACAAGCAAGAGACATCGCCCAGTATTCAGATACCGTCGATGACTTAGAAATTCTGTCTTGCTTCTTACTCTTCCAAGAGATCAATGCATCACCTAAGAACACACACCAACCAGTGATGGAGCAACGTGTATCCGCACAACCAGCCCAATCAGCATTGCTATAAGCAGCAAGGCGAGTTGAATTGCTTGTAGGGAAGAATAAACCATGGGTAGAAGTGCCCTGAGCATAGCGTATGATCCTATGGACCGCAGCCTAATGAAGATGACGAGGAGTTTGAAGAAACTAGTTGACTTGCTGTATAGTAAAAGAAATGTCTGGTCTAGTAATGGTAAGATAGACAAGACTACCCACCAACTTTCGGTATAAACTGGGATCAACAAGTAAGTCACCCTCCTCTTTGTGAAGCTTGTCATTTAATTCCATGGGAGTATCAATAGAAGTACCCTTCTGAAGGCCAGCTGTGGCCACCAAGTAACTAGCATACTTATGTTTATTGAGTGAAATACCTGAGGGACTACGATTCACCTCAAGACCAAGAAAATATGTGAGAGACCCAAGCTCTTTCATATCAAAGGACTCTGAGAGATGAGTCTTGAGCTGAGCAAGTAAAGTAGAATCGGAACCAGCAATCACAATATCATCAACATAAACAAAAAGAACAAAAATACCCATGTCTGATTTCTGAAGAAACAATGAAGTGTCATACTTGCTCTGTTTGAATGAAAATTGTAATAAAGTGGTGCGGAATTTATCAAATTAGACCCTCAGAGCTTGTTTGAGACAATAAAGAGAATGACAAAGCTTACACACATATGAAGTCGGAGAGGGAAACAAGCCTGGGGGTGGCTTCATATAAATACACTCTTTAAGATCTTCATGAAGAAAAGCATTCTTGACATCCATCTGATGTAGTGGCCACTCACTGGAAGCAGCAATAGCCAGAATCGTGCAAATAGTAGTCATCTTAGCCACAGGGGCAAAGGTCTCTTCATAATTGACACCATATTCCTGATTATTCCCAAGTGCAACAAGGCAAGCTTTGTAATGATCTAGACTTCCATCAGATCGGACCTTGACTGAGTCAACCCATTTACAACCTAGAGGAACAATGGTGGAAGGACAAGGCTCAATGTCCCAGGTGTGATTGGCCTCTAGAGCGACAATTTTTTCCTGCATAGCTTGTCGCCAACAATCATGCTTGGCAGTGTGTGAGTAGGAAGCGGGAATATCTAAATTGGACAATGCAGTTGTAAGAGCTAAAACAAAGTTACCAGAACTTGAAGAGGGAAATCCATGCCTATTCGGGGGTACAGACACTCGAGAAGAGTGACGTACCAAAGGCTCTGGAGGTGCTGCAACTGACTAAATCTAGAGCGTGGATGAGCTACCGGAATAGATTGTGGGCGGTGGCGCCGCGTATACACAATACCTAGTTTAAAATGAGAATTGACTAGATGAGGATCCGAGAATTGCTCCTCAAAGGAGGGGAGAATCATAGTAGGAGAGGAGGGTATGGAGGACACAGGACAGGAATGTTGATTTTCAAAGAAAATAACATTCCTAGAAATGCGTGTATGATGTAATGTAGGATCATAGCAAACAAATCCCTTTTGACACACATTGTATCCCAAGAATGCACATTGAACAGATTGAGCAGATAATTTATGTCGCTCATGAGGAGGTAAATGAACAAAACATACACAACCAAAGGTACGGAGATTATCGTAACTAGGTTGCTTAGCAAATAAACGGAAATAGGGAAACTCCATGCATAGGACTTGAGAAGGTAAACGATTAATCTAGTAAGTAGCAGTTTTCAGAGCCTCAATCTAGAACAAGGATGGAATAGAGGATTCTAGCAAGAGAGTACGGACCACATCTAGGAGATGATGATTTTTCTGTTCGGCTACTCCATTATGTTGAGGAGTAGCAGGACATGAACATTGATGAATAATGCCTTTAGAAGCCAAAAATGCCTGAAACTCGAGAGACACATATTCACCACTAGAATCTGTGCGTAATGTCTTGATAGAAGCAAAAAATTGATTGTCAACATGCGCTAAAAACTCGGTGAAAGTACGAAAAACCTTAGATTTAGAGTAAAGAAAGTAGACCCAAGTAAATCTGCTATGATCATCAATGAAAGTCACATAGTATTTAAAATTTTCATGTGAACTAACTGGGGAAGGTCCCCAAACATCACTATGGATAAGCTCAAAACACTGAGAAGCTCCACTAGCATGCAAACGGAAGGGAAGAGTTTTGCTTTTACCAAGTTTGCAAGAGGCACACTCAAGAGATAAAGAAGAACATTCTTTATTACCAAGTAAACCAAAGTTCAATACATGAGATAACATCTGAGTATTGGGATGGCCTAAACGACGGTGTCGCACCATACTAAGATCTGAAACAATATTACAAGAAAAAGACTTAATAGAAGAAACTGGAGAACATGCCGGAACAGGTAAAAGTAGTGTAAACAAGCGCCCCACTTTAGGTCCCTTCACGATTGGCTCCCCCGTTACCTAGTCCTGCACAGCACAACCATTATCAAAAAAATTAACAGCACAATTGTCATCAACTAATTGGCCAACAGATATAAGATTCGTGGAAAGTTGAGGAGTAAGAAACACATTAGTGAACTTAGAAGAGGTATCTCCTACAGCAACTATTGGCACTCTGAATAGCATATTGACTAGCGTAGGGCTGAACATGACACAAGGTAGTGGGATTATTCGTCATGTGATTAGAGGTACCCGAGTCAACATACCAGAAATTAGTAGAATTGTTACCTTGCAGCCCCATTGCTGATAATGCCGAAGTTAGCATATGTTGCACTATTTAGGGTGTGCAATAATTCGCTGGAGGAGGTGCAAGAATAGCGAAGTCACCTGAAGAAGAGCCAAGGGCCGCAAAAGTCACTGTGGGGGGTACGCCAACAAAAGTCTAGAATGCCTAGGCCTGACGATTCCGCAGGCAGATACGACATTCTTTGATATGTGATCCTTCTTCTTGCAATAAAAGCAAAATCTCTTGGAACAATTAGCAGTGATATGTTCAAATTCTTTGCAGCAAAAACACTGCAAAGTGCTAGAATGCGCAGGCGGTACTCGTCGTTGAACAGCATAATCCACAGGGTCAGACTTGGAACTACCATGAGATTATGCCAGAGTAACTTGAGTATTAAGCTATTGTTCTTCACGAAGTAACTCACCGAACAAACATCCAGAGAAGGAACAAGAGAATGATTTAGCAGAGATGAGCGAATAGATTCATACTCGAGGTAGAGTTTCATAAGAAATTGATCATGACGACTAGTCTCGTGAAGACGTTGAATAATGGGAAGAGAAGCCATAGGAACATCTGCAGTAACCAGATCAGATATTCGTTCCAAAGAGTCAGAAACCCTGAATAATAGTTTTGGATGGAACAATTGTCATTTGAAACATGGCAATCGCATGCTCTAACAGAAAACGACGGGCACCGTTATCTTGATGATATACTGTTTTTAAACACATGGATTGAGCGGTGCGATAAGGTCGTAAGATGGGGACAATATATGGCTCAACTGAGCCAAGAAGCGAAGACATAATCTGAGCATCAAGCATAGCCCATGAAGGTAAAGCTGCGGACTCCTTGGATTTATCAGGATTGGGTGCACAATCTGTGCCATTAATATTACCCCAAAGATCTTTTTCCTTTAGGAAAAGTTCAAACTGAAAAGCCCACGTTGAATAATTGTTGTCCGTAAATGTGGCACACACAAATGCAGAGTCCATGCTAAATAATGGAGAAAATCGAGGAGCCCATAAAAATAGACTGCCGAAAGAAACAGACCACCAGAAAATCTAGAAGCCCAAAATAAACAATGCAGGTACAAAGAAAAACCAAGAACAACCTCCCTGCACTAAAAAATTAAATCTTGAACCAAAAAATTGCACTAAAAATTAAATCTTGAACCAAAAACTTTCTCTGCCGAGAAGATAAGTGCCAGAAACAGCGACAGAAAGCTGTTGCCTGCTTGCCGAGAGTCACAAACAGCAACAGAAACTGGAGAAATAAGTGGCAAACCAGAAACCTGCTGTGCCTGCTTGCCGAAAGTCAGAAGCCTGCTTGTCGAGAGTCACAAACAGCAACAGAAACTGGAGAAATAAGTGGCAAACCAGAAACCTACTGTGCCTGCTTGCCGAAAGTCACCAGCCTGCTTGCCGAGAGTCAGAAACGGCAACAGAAACTGGAGAAATAAGTGGCAAACCAGAAACCTGCTGTGCCTGCTTGCTGAAAGTCACAAACAGCAACAGAAAACTGTTGCCTGCTTGCCGAGAATCACAAGAACATAAACTGGAGGAATAAATGGCAACCCAGAAACCAGCTGTGCCGACAGCCACGCAGCCACAAAAGTACCAAAAGAATAGAAAAAAATTCCAGAAGAGAAAAAAAAATCACGATAGCCACGAAACTGAGAAGACAAAAAAAATTGAAGGGAAAAAAAAACCTAGCAGTCGGCTGGCTCTGATACTATGTCAAATATTTTGTGAATGGCCGAATGAATTGGCCTTGAGTTCCGTATATTATATATAGACTTTACAAGAATGTTATACATGGAAAGTAAATTAGGTCTAGCATGATTCTAGCCCTATACAAGTAAACTATAATCTGTTAAGCCCTATACATGTAAACTAAATATATGCTAACTGTACAAAATAATGAATTGAAATATAAGGAAATAAATGTGGGCTGACGTAAGTAAAGAAATCTTTTGCTGTTTGCTGTTCCGTCGACAGTAACAACTGTTGTGACTGAAAGAATTAAAATTAAGTGAGCAAAGAGTGTAATAAAATTAGTTTATCCCTCATGCGTGTGAAGTGGGGTTGTGCAATTGGTCGGTTTGGTGGCAAAAATCTAGGAACTGAAATTTATTTGATTTTTTGGGTGAGTGAACTGAACTGAACCGAACTTCTATTATAACTGAACTGAACCAACAAGTTTGGTTTGGTCCGAAATTCCTGAAAACCGACCAAACTGACTTTCATGAAAAATCGAACTAGCTGTTTTTGCACTGAACTGAATGATAGTCATGAAGAATCGTCGGCAGGAAAGCTGTCAATAAATCAAATTGATTTTGTAATTTTTTATATTGCATCACTTTGGATGTTTGTAAGGTCCATGTGATGGTGCCTCGCCAAGATAAACCCATGTGCATGTGATAGCTTCCATAAAACCTCTTTTGATTTGACATGGTTTAATCCAATTATATCTATGTATGTATACTCTGTGAGGCTCTGGTATCAGTCTTCACACTCTTCACCAAACACCAGAAAGAGGCTTGACTTGAGAATTGGAGATGAAACAAGGCTGAGAAGGGAGGTGGCAACGTGGCTGCTAGTGGGCCAATGAGCGGAGGAAGAGCTGCCTTGTTGTCGGTGAAGAGTTGTAAACGAAGGAGATGCTGTGGCCTGTGACTTTGTGAGTCTCCCTGCAGTCGCACACTGCCAAACTCGCATTTCTTAGAGACTGAGTTGGAGGTTTAGCCATTCAGTATTGAAGAATGAAGAGCTGAGGTCTGGAGATGAGTGGAAAAGGATGTTGCCCTTTTCTAATTGTAACCCTATCTGGGTATTGGGCCATTGGGGTGGACTCTGCCTGGGCAGGGTGCAGTTGTGTGTGCAAAGCTGCAAGGGGCCTGGCCATCTGGGCTACAAATACATATCATGAATTCGGTTTTCAGTTCCAACAAATTGTTTTTACATATAACTGAAAACTGAGCTGTTTTTCCAGCATACAAATTAGCACCGAAATGAGCCGAACCGAACCGAACTGAATCAATTACCAAACCGAACAAATCAATTACAGAACCAAACTGACTTGGCTGAACCAATTTGGTTTGGTCAGTTATTTCGGTTCAAACCGATTTCTGCACAGCCCTAGTGTGAACTTCAACCTAGAAAAGAATAAGAAGTGATATCTGCTTTGGGAATTGATCAGAGGCTTAAAGAGAAGATGTCATTTGTCAATTTAGAAAAACACGGGGCCTTTTTGGAGAGAAAGAATGATGCTTTTAACCTGTAAGAATAAGGAGAAGAAGATTATACAACGCATTTTAAAGCAGAAGTGGGTATCAACTAGATCTATTGATGCAATCAAGTGCATACTTAACAAAAAGAGAGAATTAAGGGAGAGGAAGAGGAGAAGAAATTGATAGCTGGACAGAACAGAAATTGGAAATTAAAAATGAGCAAAGGGGTAAGAGGAGAAGAAAAGAAAAAGAATAAGAAAAAAGTGGGGAGGAAAAAGAAGAGAAGACAGGAAAGGCTGTGCGAGAGAGGGAGAGAGGGAGAGAGGGAGACCAGTTCTATAAATCTGTATTCAAATTTATAACTGCTTAATACGACACATGAAAAAGTACTTATATATCTAACACTACAACTAAAGCAAACAATCTCAAAATAACACTGAAATACTTAAAATGCTTGAAGTTCCCTAGTAAATGAAATTATGAAAATATGACTTGTGCTACAGAACAAGAGGACTTGACAAAGCCTTTTGTCTTCATCTGCAATTCAGCTTCATCAAGGGCAATGCTGCTTGTTACCCCCAAAAACAAAATGGAAGAAAAAAAAGGCCATACTACTATTAGGGCAATGCTGCCATTCTGCCATTCAGCTCCATTAAGGGCAATGCTGGTTGATACTCCAAAAAAAATTGGAAGAAAAAAAAGGTCATGCTACTATTAGGGACCTTACCCCATTCTCAATGGAAAATTTTTTAGATGCTTATATTTTTGCTATGGCTGAAGTAAGGATTTTTAGTTTAGATTGCATCATTTAAAAAATCATGGTTATTTTATGTCTATGCCTTTCACAAGAATTGATCTGCTCTAGGTCTTTTTATCTATTAATATGCTCTCTCTCTCTCTCTCTCTCTCTCTCTCTCTCTCTCTCTCTGTTACTTGAATAACCATTGTGACATTGCTTGGTTGTTTAGGCTAGTGTTTAAAAGTTCAAATTTAGCAATGAAATGGGCTCAGAGAAACAAGTACTTCCAATTGCTCTCCAAAGGAGTTGAACGCGATGGCTGGAGATTTGTCCTCCTTGCCCGCTTTTCGCCTGTACCTTCCTATGTCATCAATTATGCCCTCGCAGCTACTGAAGTTGGGTTTCTTGTTGATTTCCTGCTGCCAACAGTTATTGGATGCCTGCCAATGATCTTACAGAACACATCCATTGGCAGCCTTGCTGGTGCGGCTGTGGCTTCCCCACCTGGATCTGCTAAATCTCAGATTTGGTCCTACCTTTTCCCTCTGCTTGGAATTGTATCAAGCATTCTAATATCCCTGAGAATTAAGAAGTACTCTGCTGAAATCTTGGTGACTGAATCCTGCCCTGGCCCTGGTGAGGATAGTCGCATCTGTAATAAAAACACTGGCTCATCCGAAACATTGTCTGGTAGGTAAGGAGTGTTGCTCCGCAAGGAAAGTCAATATTTGTTTCATTGTGACTAATCTTTTTGTTTGATTTTTACATCCATCATGTCCTGTTGTCAGTTATGTGATGAATATCCCTGTTATAACTGATGAATATCTCCCTGCTCTCGGTCTTATCTCTCTCTCTCTCTCTCCCTCTCTGTTTTGAGTGCTGGACAAAATCATCCTGGCCTCGAGTATTGATTGGTATGTATTGTTAATTTTTTCAAGCAGGAATCCTTAAGGGCCTGTTCTGACAACCCCGTAAATTAAGTACTTACAATTATTTTGACTTAAATGAGAAGTTGAAAGCAAATAAGTAGCTGTTGGGTGGTCAAATTTAGGTCGTTCCCCTCTTGGCACGTTGACCACTAGGTGGATGGTTTGAATTACTGTCTTCCTCAGCATTAATGATTAAGAGAATTTACATTTGTAGATACAAAAGAGGAAGATAGCAAGAGTCTCGTAGTAAAAGGACCTATATGCTGTAATGTATTCTCTCACGAGGCTTGGCGTCTCTTCTTAAAATGTATGTTATTTTCAACTCAACGGACAAGAGTCCTTAAAAAGTTTTAAATCTCTCTTACGCATACAGAGTCCCTGATTTTTGCTACCAAACTGACTAACTGCATAACCCACTTCACACGCATGAGGGGCAAACAAATTTTCTTACACTCTAGCTCACCTCCTTTGCTCACTTAATTTTTTTTAGTTCTTTCAGTCGCAACAGTTGTTACAACTTGAGTATCAAATTTGTTCTTCAATGCAGTTCTACAACATTTCCCTCTTTCCCTTTCATGTAGGCGTGTCTGGAGGAGCAAGGGTTTTACTTGAAAAAAGAAAGAGAGAAGAAAATGACTCATTGTGGATTGTATTTTCCTTCTATATTAAATACTTTTAGAAATAAAAATTTATTTTAATATGATTAAAGATATGAAAAAGTCAAATATTAATGATATATAGAATTAAAATATTATTTATAGATGTTATATATTTATTTTCGTTAGTAATCAAACATAAAGATGTGAATTTTTGATATATTTTTTTTCTTTCCTTATTGTGAGCCGTAAGGCTTTCTTTTACGTGTTGATGTTTTTACACAGGGAGAAGAGGTAATACCTTTTTTTTTCGTTGATGTTGAAAATTTCATTAAAGCAAGATCAATAACTATGAGAGGAGGATCAGGCATTATACAAAAGAATCATAAAAGAAAAGGTAGAAAAAAAAAAAAAAAACAAGCAAAAAGTTTGAATATAAATTTTTTTATTAGCCTATTATCTAGCCCCTATATGAATATCTGACAGCTAGAGAACCCATAAAAACCCCAAAAGAGTGAGCTCAAAAGGAAGCCAAAAAGCTTTCTCTATTAAAATATTTAATAAAGGTTGAGCGGAACTTTATTTTCTACTTTGATATTTCCTAAAACTCGTTCAATGGTTCAACGATTTTTAAGTAAAGCTTGTTGGATTATCCAACGATTTTTAAGTAAAATTTACTGAACAAAACTTATTGGATGGTCTAGCGAGTTTTACAACAAGAGAGAGAGAAAGGCCGCCCAACGAGTCATTCTACACTAACGCAATTAGTACCCACCCAATCTACGCAACTTCTCATTGCTTTAAAGAGCTGCCGCCGCTTCCATGTACTTGCTCCACCCTTATGATTACTTGCTATTTTACCTTTCGAAGACAAAACCCTCAAGTAGCTGAATAGGAAAAACTTGATATTTAACCCTTGGTTATTGCAATGAAGTTCAATGGTAAAATGGTCTTCTATCCCTCTCAGCTAAGAGAGAGAGAGAGAGAGAGAGAGAGAGAGAGAGAGAGAGAGAGAGAGAATAGAAAAGGTTCTACTATGCCTTGCAGTTGCTTCCTAAGTCCCTTGCCTACCATATAATCCTTCATTAACATTTGCTGAGCCATAGCCACACTCATCTTTGCAAACTTTGGCTTGGGCACTTCAGAATCCTCATTAACAAAAGTTGTTGGTACTACCTCGAAGGCACAAAAAGGATAGTCTGTTTGGGATTTCTCAGCTCCAATGTAGCATCATTTCGGGTTTGAGGGATCAACAAATTTCTTCCCCTTGCATTGTGATCAGATGATTATACACTACAAATTTTAGCTTTTAGTGCAATGTGGGCATCACTGCCCCTGCTGTGTGTATCCATGCCATCCCTAATAACATGTTGATAGAAAGAGGATATCTCTAAGACCTGGAAGGTGATGGAGATGGTACTTGGACAAATTTTGACATCCAAATCAATTTCTCCTAGAATTTTCCTTATTATTCCATCAAAAGCCTTGACTATAAGACTGCATTTTCTTATCACTGATTTGTCAAATCCTAGTCTTACCAAAGTAGAATATGGGCACACATTCAAATTGTTATCCACCAATACTCTATATACCACTATCTAATAATGTTTAATTGCAATATGCCAAGATCTAACATGCCCCTACCCTTCTGGAGGGATTTCATCATCTGTGAGTGTTACGTAGTTCACCACTATGATAGAGTTGACTAGGTTTTCAAATTGCTCAAATTGCTAATAGAAATTGAGCACAAATATGCAAGTTGGTTGACATATTCCTCACTTACTTTCCTATTTTTCTCTTATTCTTCTTCCCGCTTCTCTTCTTCCCCTTCATTCACTTTACCTTCTCTTCTTTTTTCTAATTATTATGGAGTATAGCAACGATTGCTTCGAGTCATTCCTTCAAGTACTGCTAAATTAGGATACATTCCTAATTATTTTTGGGTTTATGACTTCTGACTCATATTTCCAAAATACTTCTTGATGAAAAAAGATATGAGAATAGGGCAAAAAGTTTGATGATCATAGGTACAACTGAGGTAGGTGTTAGGTTGACTTGTACTACCATTAGGGTATAGGTAATGATAATTAGGGATGCAACTTGATGGCTTGTATCCACAAAATTTACGTAGCCTTCTTCCTCAACCTTCACTACCTCAATGAGATTAACCATTGGGGCTTCATAATTTGGCAAGGGATTAGTTTTGAAATTTGGGTTCACCCCTTCACTAACTCTTAAATTTCAGGATGTCGTCATCAATTAAGTCTTTGATGCAATGTATAAAGATCACAGAGTTATTTGTCACATGCCCAAGGGATGTATAAAGATCACAAAGTTATTTGTTATATGTCCAAGGCCATTCATGTGGAATTTAGATGTCAAATTAGAATTAAAGTATCTAGTCTACAATCCTAGTCTCATAGGAATGGAGGCTATCTTCCCTTAGGCTACTAGTTGAAAATAAAGCTATGGCAGAGGAAGGGGTAGGATACTGAACTCTTTTTTGGTTTAGGGTTGGTGGTAGTCTAACTGGGGTTTTGGATGTTTGATGTTAGGGTATTATGGGTTAGAGGGTTTGTAGGTTAGGAATTCATAACTAGTTGAGAGGTGGTTTGTTGCATATGATAAATGGGTTATTCATTAAAGGCATATATTGCATGGGTAGGGGTTTGATAACTTGGTTGTTGGCTTTGTGTCTTGCCATAGCTTACCACACTTACTTCTCCTTCCTTCCTCTCTCTTGACAAAGGGCGGCCTTTTCCTAGCACTCTATTGCGACTCTAAGTTCGTTGCGGCATAATCGATCATTTTTCTGGATTTCAACCAACTTTCCACTTTTTCACTAACATCTGCCATGGTTGCAAAGCTTGACATTATATAGCCCATTAAGTGGTTGTAGTACAAGCCTTATAAATTTCCAATAAACATGCTTACCATTTTTTCATCTGTCAGTGGTGGGTCTAGTTAGGCAGTCAATTCTCTCCATCTCCAAACATATTCCCTAAAGGATTAAGATTCCTTTTCCTCCATACTTTGCACGCTCGAATGGTCTGGGGCAATGTCAAACTTGAATCTATATTGATTGAGGAACAAATTAGACAAATCCTTCCATCTTTGCACACGACTTTTATCCAGTAATGAATACCATCTAAGGGCTCACCTCACAAGGCTCTCGTTGATGTAGGACGGGAATGGTCAGCCTAGTCCTACGATCAACCCTCATGCAAGCACATACATGCTAACACTTTGGTTCAAGAAATCAATTCACCAAAAAACAAACATCATAAATTATGCTACGATTCACATGTTATACGATCTAGAAAGCAAGTTCCATGAGCAATTCTATAGGACAGACCCAGACATTCAAGTTGCCAATTTGATGATTTTATCCATAAATTAAGTCCTAAGTGTTCCTTTATCAAGGAATCAAGTTTTTATGTGGAAAGATGCTACTTTAAAAATTCAAGAATGCAAGTTCTAAGTTAAAAATTTTATGTTCCTACGATTGATATTAGCAAGTGATAATATTGAAATTTAAGGATTCAAGTGGGTTCCTCTAATATGGGATTCTAGGATTCAAGCAATGGCTAACACTATCAATCAAGGATTCAAGAAAAGTAATGAGTTTACCCAAGAGAATCGTAGGATGATTTGACGTTGTTCAACACGAGCTTAGACCACGCCAGAAGTCTTTCAATCAAGCTTTGAAATACAAAGATGAAAGTGGGTATGTATGTGTAGAGAGAGGACGCAATGTGGGTATTTAGAAGGGGTGGGGGTGTGGGTATTTAGAGGGGGTGGCCATGTGGGTATTTAGAGGGGGAGGCCATATGGGCGAGAGAGGTAGGAAGGTTGTGGTGATGCTGGATAGAGTGGTCTTTCACCACTTGATCTCCTACAAGAACGGTGTAGCCTCACACTATATAATGACAAGATTGGACAAAGCTTCAAATTTTAACAATGGAGTTTTCTTTAATATTAAAAAACATAGACCAATTAGAGTTCTTACAATGAGAAAGGATGTAAAGACTAGCATGGGAGACAAAACATTAAACACTCTCACAACTCTCACACAAGCATGAGAGAGAAAAGCATTAAATACTCTGACAACTCTCACACTAAAGACAACCTAACACAATTAATACTAACTAAAAAACAAGGAATTCCAACTCATAGACACATAACTCAAGGTTAGTTACCTTACACTGTTACAATTCAAATTTGAGACTCAAACATGTGCCAAAAGGAGGCCAAAACCGTGTGGCCTATGGAGCATAAAATCGTGTGGGGCCCATAAATTGTGTGGGGCCCATATGGGTCTTGGGGCTTGATCTTGCTTCGACATCATTACTTAGTCTTCATGCACCTAATAGTTTTCAATAATAAATATCTAAGTCTTTAAATATTCAATCCATGAGTCCATAAAGTCTTGAAATAAAATGTCCAAGTCCAAATTAAAGTGTCCATGCAAAATATAAAATCCAACATAAAATATCATCTTCAAGAATGCATCCACAAATAATATAAAGTCTTCCATCAAAAGGTAGATGATCTTCAAGTAATTTCATGTGTACCTACAAAACAATTATGAGTAATAGTGGACATCGGGAGGTCTTCCATGTGTCACCATATCGACAAAGGAGATAGTTAAAGCATGTTGATCCCCATCATCTCTTCCTGGCCTAAAAGAATTCTTCTCTAAAGATAGAGAAGTGCTGTACTTTGAATACAACTTTGGGTTGAGACGAAGGAGGTCCTCTTTAAGTATCCAACTCCTCTCGGAAAGTGGCTTACCTCTCCACTTGGCTAAGAACTTTTGGTATGGTTCGACTCATGTGAATGTAGTCTTGTCATCCAAGATCTCTTCAATCTCATCAAGCTTCTTTGGTATGGACAAAGGTGTAGGCAAAGGCAACTTTGGGTTTTCATGATCATGAGGAGTGGGGAGTGGAGTAGGATCACCTACAAGGTTAGGATTGGAAGGTTTTACAAAATATGATGCTTCAAGAAAGGGGGTTAGATTTTCAACATTAAACACATTGCTTATACCAAAATCAATAGGAATATCAAACCTGTAAGCATTAGAACTAATTTTCTTTAAAACTTTGAAAGGTCCTATCTTTTTGACATGCAACTTTCTTACCTTTCCTAAAGGAATATGCTCGGGGATGAATGCGGACCATAACCATATCACCTTCTGAAAATTCTTGCAACCTACAATGTACATCAGCAATAGATTTATTATAATCATTGTTCAAATTAATTTTCATTCTTATTTTAGAGTATAATTCATGTATGTGCTTTGCAAATGCATCAGCTTGCTCACTCACTCCAGCCTATGGGGGTAATGGAATGAGATCTATGAGCTTCCTAGGTTGGTAACCAATGACAACCAAAAAAGGACTTAATGTGGTTCTATTCACTGAACTATTAAATGCAAATTCAGCCATAGGAAGACACAAATCCCACGAACCTATGTTTTCACCCACTAGACATATTAATAGGTCACCCAAGCTCCTATTAACCACCTTAGTTTGCCCATTAGTTTAGGGATGGTAGGCACCAGAAAACTGGAGCTTGGTGCCTAACATGACCCACAAGGTTTTCAAAAAACAACTCACAAATTTCACATCCCTATAAAAAACAATGGTCTTAGGAAGACCATGTAGCCTTACAACTTCTTTAAAAAAGATAGTGGCAATTTTATATGCATCATGTGTGAAAATCTATCTACAACAACAAACACAGAATCATTTCCTCTAGAAGTCCTAAGGAATCCTAAAACAAAGTCCATACTAATGCCCTACCAAAAGG
This sequence comes from Malania oleifera, assembly GCF_029873635.1. Taxonomy (NCBI): domain Eukaryota; kingdom Viridiplantae; phylum Streptophyta; class Magnoliopsida; order Santalales; family Ximeniaceae; genus Malania; species Malania oleifera. Next base: position 86,103,108 of record NC_080429.1, on the reverse strand, counting down.
TATGAGGCATGGGTAAAGGAGTAAACAATCTAGTGTTTTGCTTCCTACCCTTTGTAGTTTGGCATGTACCACAATGAGACACAATTCTAGCAGCATCCCTTTTCAAACTAGGCCAAAAGAATCTATCCTCTACCATAACAATGGTCTTATCTCTATCAAAGTAACCTACAACACCACTTGTATGCAATTCCAATATCAATTGGTCGCGTAGAGAAGTAGAGGGTATGCACAACCTAGTCCCTTAAAATAGAAATCCACCATGCATCATAAAATTAGGATGAGATCTAGGAAGTCCCTGTAACAAGTTGGAAAAGATATCACAAAAATCAAGACATTAGGAATATTCTCTCTTAATGCTCTCAAAGCCTATGACTCTCACATCTAAGGTCTGTAAAGTGACCACAACTCAGCTCAAGGCATCATCAGCTTTGTTCTCAACGCCGGCTCAATGTTTGAGCACAAAAGTGTACTGTTGAATGTATTCAACCCACTTTACATGCCTATGATTTAAGTTCTTTTGGGTGCTCAAATATCTAAGGGCCTATTGGTTAGAAAAGAGTACAAACTCTTATGGGAGCAAGTAATGTCTCCAGTGCCTCAAAGATTGAACCACACCATAAAATTCTTTATTATATGTGGAGTAACACTATTTTGCATCATTCAATTTCTCAATAAAGAAGGCAATAGGATGGCCCTCTTGACTAAGCACTCCTCCTATGCTTACACCAGAAGCATCTCAAGCAACTTCAAACAATTTCTGAAAATCAGGAAGGTGTAGGATAGGTGTTTTAGTCGTTATGTATTTTATGTCCAAGAAAGCTTTGATTGCAGCTTTAGGCCACATGAATTCACCTTTCTTAAGACAATTTGTGATGGATGCCATGATGGTACTAAAATTCTTAATGAACCTTTGGTAAAATGTGGCTAACCCATGGAAGCTTCTTACTTCATGAATGTTCCTAGGAGTAAGCCAATTTTGAATGGCCTTGACCTTTTTAGGGTCAACATAAACTCCACTTTTAGTCACAACAAATACTAAAATATTACCTGTGAGATCATGAAAGTACACTTCTTCAAGTTTGCATAAAGTTTTTGCTTTCTTAACACTTCAAACACTTTTCTCAAATAAACTAGATGCTTCTTCATTATTTGGCTATAAATCAGGATATCATCAAAATAGACAATGAGGAAGTGCCCAATGAAAGGTCTCAAGATTTGGGTCATTACTCTTATGAATGTGCTAGGTGCATTAGTGTGGCCAAATGGCATCACCAACCACTCAAACAAGCCATATTTGGTTTTAAAAGCAATTTTCCATTCATCTCCAGGTCTTATTCTTGTTTGGTGGTATCCAATTTTAAGATTAATATTTGAAAATATTTTGGAACCAAACATTTGATCAAGCATGTCATCAAGCCTAGGTATGGGAAACCTATACTTGATGGTGATCATATTAATTGCTCTACAATTAATACTCATTCTCCATGTTCCATCTTTCTTAGGATTGAGAAGGCCGAGACATGCACAAGGACTCATACTCTCTTGGATAAAACCCTTACCTCTTAACTCATTAACTTGTCTTTTCAATTCATCACGTTCTTTAGGATTCATCCTATAATGAGGCAAATTAGGTAAAAATAATCCTGAAACAAGGTCTATGGCATGTTGAATGTCTCTCATGGGAGGCAATTCACTTGGAGGCTTGGAAATAACATCCTCAAACTCAGAAAGTATGGGTGACACTTCAAGTGGTGTCTCATATTCAGGAATGGAGGAGTCACTCTCTTTGGTCACCACAACATAGACAACTTGTGTTTCTTTGCTTTCTTGTTCAAATTGTTTTTTACTTAAATGTGCAATAAATTTTCAACCTTCTCTTTTCCTTTCAAATCTATCTTTTTCTTGTCTTGCTTGTCTTTTTTTTTTTTTTTTTTATATCAATTTTAGGCTCAAGGGGACTCAAGATAATATTTTTTCCATTACACATAAAGGTATAGGTGTTGACATGACCATTATGTGAAACATCAAGGTCATAAAACCAAGGTCTTCCTAAAAGAATATGCGCAACATACATAGGAAGGACATCACACCCAATTTCATCTTCATAGTCCGCAATTTTGATGGGAACTAAGCATCTATGGCTAACGAGCATTGTCGTTGCAGTTACCCAAGCAACTTTGTAAGGATGGGGATGAGGTTCAACTTTCAAATTCAATTTTTTCGAGACTGATTTTGAAACTACATTCATGCAACTCCCTCTATCAATGATCATTTTGCAACTTTTATTCACACACTTAATGTAAGTATGGAAAATAGAAGTGCGACGCCAATCCTCTTGTTCTCAAGGTGTCACTATGATGCATTTCATGACATTCAAATTAGCATTTTCATTTTCCTCAATTGACAACTCATCTTCACTTGCTACTTCCTCGGGGATATAAGGTTGTTCTTCTCTCTAATCTTCCTCATCATCTTCTCTTTCAATTTCCAAATTTCTAGCTGGGTATTGTTTAGAAAAGTGGCATTTTTGTGACATTTATAGCACACATCATTTCCAAAATTTTGTCTTGAGGATCCATTCATGGGTTCCTTTCCCCTATCCAATGGTTGTTGGATGGTGGGATTGCTACCTCTAGAAATCACTTGACCCGTGTTGGTGGGTCTAGTCCTCTCATATGATGCGGCCTTTCTTTGGTAAGTATCATTGGAAGTGTTCCCAAATTTTCTTCCCATTTGATCTTTACTCATTTGCTCTTAGTCATGTGCCAAATTAAATGCATGTTCAAGTGAATCAATATGATGGGGAAACAACTCTTTTCTCAATTTGGGTTTCAAGTCAATTCTAAAACGGGGGTTTTGTTGGCTATTACTTTCTTCCACACCACACCTAATGGAAAGTTCATCAAACTTGCTCATGTATTCGGTCACACTCAAACTTCCTTGTCTAAGGCTACAGAGTTGGTCCATGAGACATTCCCTATAAGAGATTGGGACATACTTTTCTTTCAACCTTTCTTTCATTAAGTCCCAATGCTCTATATGTGACGCCCTGATTTTTCATACAATTATATATATATATATATATATATATATATATATATATATATATATATACACACACACACACATGCACAATAATCAATAAATCAATCATCTGCCACGTCACAAACTCTGATACCATATCAACATAACCTGACCCGAAATAGGGTACCGGGTAATCAGTTCATCATACACACACAGACACACACAGACACACACACACACACACACCTAACAGCGGAAGTCAATATTTACATACTATCCATAATACAAATAACCAGAGTTCTATACATCCATACACAATCCAAAAATCCATAACATTCTCTAAGGGATTACACAAATAGATCCCCAATACAAAACACTCACCCTGACTATCAGGGTACCAGCTCCCCTCTATCATGGAACTCTATCTCCTAGTCCGTTCCAGTTCCTTAAAATATTTAAATATTTGGGTAAGACAGTTCTCAGTAAGACAGAATAAATTATTTACAGTGTATGACACATGAGTTTAGTTATATCATAATACACTCACTTTAATGATTATATCTTTTGAGAAATATACATATATGTACTTATAATCATATAATTATAAAACATAATTTTATAAGCTTTGATACCACTTCTCATACTCCCATATAGGTAACCAATATTTATTAGCAAAGTTCCCAAGGATAAGGGAGATTTCACGCCCATACATGTAACACCCCTCTACTCTAATATCGTTTATAACCTTACCCGATTAACTCGGGTGCAGTTGCAACTGATACTTATCAAGGCACTCACCTTACTTAGTAAGCCCTCAAGTGGAGAGTTTTACTTCGCCCTAATTATTTATGTAATTAAATTCACACCCTTTTATTCCTCATATTCATCTCACATATTCATATTCAATAGCTTTCATAAGCATTCACTTCTCAAATTCACATTCAATAGCTTTCAAGAACATGTTCTAATTCAATAAATATCCATGTATACGTAAATCCACATATATGTTCTTTACATAATACAACAGATCACATAATTTTATTTCTCAACACATACTAACTTTCCATACTGAGTATTCCTCCCTAACGACATCAGTAGGAACTTCACAATATGGTTCCCATACCGAGCATACCTCCCCAACGGCATTAGTAGGAACATCACACACACAATTTTCATACTGAGCATACCTCCCCATTGGTATCAGTAGGAACTACACACATAATTTCCATACTGAGCATACCTCCCCATCGACATCAGTAGGAACTACACACTCAATATCCATACTGAGCATACCTCCCCATCGACATTAGTAGGAACTACACACACAATATCCATACCGAGCATACCTCCCCATCAGCATTAGTAGAAACTACACACATAATATCCATACTGAGCATACCTCCCCATTGGCATCAATATGAACTACACACACAATATTCATACTGAGCATACCTCCCTTTTGGCATCAGTAGGAACTCATTTTCACAATTCAGTATTCGCATTTCAGTATTCACATTTGAGTATTCACATTTTAGTATGTTGGTAAATTTTATCGCATTAGTAATAATTTCATCATTTTTTGTATCATTTTCATCATTCCAGTACATATTTCATCTTATATTAGTACACAACTCAATTTATTATTTCTGTATAAAATTATTTCTGTATCAACATATCTTTCTTTCACATATTCCATCCTTTCAATAAAAACACATATGTATCTCATATTTTATCATATCACTGTAAACATATATGTATATCATGTTTCATCATTTCCTAGTAAAAACATATCTATGTTTCACATTTCATCAATTCGGTATATAAATCTCATATCATCATACTTATATATATGCAAACATTACTGGGTTTCCATTTCTTCATATTTGTATAAAATATTTTAATATAATCATATCATAGTCTCATTTCTCAGTACAATTCACATATTTCAATTTCAATCACATTCCCAGTATTACACAATCATTTCATATTTCCTCATGCAACACAAATTTTCACTTGATATTCATAATATAATAACCACCGTGAACATATCATATTTTCATTTTCATATACTTACTCAACCAGTATTTTTAAAAAATAACTGTTATAATTTATTCTCCTTACCTGCTTACTGAGAGGCGTACTAAAAATCTCTAAACCCTCGCTCGTAGTATACAAAGCTCAAAATCCTGAAATCACATTTCCCCCAATTCAATCAAATCAACCCCAAAATTACAATTATTTTTAACATTTCTTAGGCTCACACGCTCCCATTAACCGGTTAAATTCTAAAAACGCGGGTTTGATCCACTTTTCGTATTTAAATTTAATTTCTAACATATTTAAAAATACCAGTATGATCAAATCCCTGCAGTTTAATCTAATTCCAAAATATTCCTCCCAAAATTCCATTTAAACAATTCCCTACAATTTAACTTAATCCCAAAACATTCCCAAAAATATGATATAATCCAATACTCCAATTTAATAATCACCTATTATAATTTAACCGGTTGATTTCTAAAATAATTGACATAATTTGTACACCTCGCCTTAGCCTTGGAGTGGTGCCTAGGATTCCCAAATAAAAAATATGCTCTGGCTAACATGACGAGGATCGAACCTAAGACCCTGTGGTGGTGTCCGATCATTAATTTGGCTGGAGATTTAAGAAAAAAAATTGAGGAGAGGGTGAGAGTATACTTTACCCTAGGAGTGGTGCCTACGATGCCCTAATCTCGAATCTACTTCGGTTAAAGTGTTGGTGGTTGAGAATGGAACCTAGTAGTATTTTTTGTTTTTCGATCAGTCGAGTATCGGAGAAGAAATTGAAGAAAGAGGGACAAGAGAGATGGAGACATGAGGAGAGAGAGACGTGAGCTAAGAGAAGGTACAGAGAGAATTGACGGAGAGAATTGACGGCCAGGGGCTCTGCTTCCTTGAATTAAGAAATTCAATTCTCCTTAAGCTTATAGATGCTTTAGGAGAGTTATATATATTAATATTATACACACACACACACACACACACACACACACACACATTTTACTTTATCCATATATATATATATATATATATATATATATATATATTTAGAATCACTACATCCTCCTGTAATAGTTATTTTTGGTACGTTACACTGTAGGTCTATGACCAAGGCGAGCTTCTTGTCTTTTAACATTCATCCAATAAAGCTTTGTTTACCTGGTCAACCTCATTTTTGCAAATATCACGCGATGTGGGTCATTCATTTTATATCAATTAAAATATGAATCCATTTCAGCCAACCAATCTTGAAAAATTTTTGGGTCCATTTGACCATCATATGCAAGGGCTTCAATTTTCACTCTTTTCATCACATCCACATTTGGATCATGATTTTCCCTACGATATAGTCTTCTTAGTTGAAAATCCTCTTCATCATAATCCTCATCATTCCAGTTGGGAACATAAGGGTCATGACGTTGGAACCTTCTAAGAGCATTTGGTCTTTGTGGGGAGGAATGGGAGGTCGTACTTGAGGTATTGCCCTCTCTCTTGGAGTGTGATTTTTCTCCCTAGAGTGATGGGAAGCAACTTCATTTTCAACCTCAAGGAGCTATCCCAAATTTTCTTGTAATGGGTTAGGAGCTAAACTAGCTTCCAACCTCTTAATTCTTGCAAGCACATTGGTTAAGTCTTGGGTCAAGTCATGGATTTGGTCTTGCAAGTCATCTAGGAGTGTGTCACGGTCCATATCATTCCTACGATCATGATTACGATTCTCGGCTCGAGTCACCATAAAAACACAAGGGAAAGGAGCTCACGACTAAGGGATTTTTGGGCAAGCGGGTCACGGTTTTGGGAAGGCCAATTCGGCCAAGGGAAAATGGGACTTTGAGGGTTTGCCTAATTCGACCTAGGCTCTGATACTAAGATGATGTAGGACGGGTATGGTTGGCCTAGTCCTACGGTCAACCCTTAAGCAAGTACATACATGTGAACACTTTGATTTAAGAATTCAATCAACCAAATACAAACATCATAAATTATGCGATGATTCACATGTTGCAAAAGTTTTGAAAAAGTGTATGATTTTATCCATAAATTAAGTCTCAAGTGTTCCTTTATCAAGGAATCAAGTTTTTATGCGGAAAGATGGTACTTTAAAAATTCAAGAATGCAAGTTCTAAGTTAACAATTTAATATTCTTACAATTGATATCAACAAGTGATAATATTAAAATTTAAGGATTCAAGTGGGCTTCTCTAATATGGGATTCTAGGCTTTAAGAAATGTCTCACACTATTAATAAAGGATTTAAGAAAAGTAACGAGTTTACCCAAGAGAATCGTTGGATGATTTGATGTTGTTCAACATGAGCTGAGCTTAGACCACGCTGGATGTTTTGAAATACAAAGATGAAAGTGGGTATGTATGTGTAGAGAGAGGAGGCCACGTGGGTATTTAGAGGGGGAGGTTGTATGGGTGAGAGAGGGAGGAGGGTTGGTGGTGATGTTGGATAGAATGTTATCTCACCACTTGTTCTTCGACGAGAACAGTGTAGCCTTATGCTACGCAATCACAAGATTTGACAAAGCTTCAAACTTTAACAATGAAGTTTTCTTTAATATTCAAAAACATAGACCAATTAGAGTTCTTACAATGAGAAAGGATATAAAGATGAGCATGGGAGACAAAACATTAAACACTCTCACAACCCTCACACAAGCATGGGAGAGAAAGAATTAAATACTCTCACAAGTCTCACACTAAAGACAACCTGACACAATTAATACTTACTAAAGAACAAGGAATTCCAACTCATAGACACAAAACTCAAGCTTAGTTGTCTTAGACTATTACAATTCAAATTTGAGACTCAAACATGTGCCAAAGGAGGCTAAAATTGTGTGGCCTATGGAGCATAAAACCTTGTGGGGCTCATAAACTGTATGGGGCCGACATGGGTCTTCGAGCTTGATCTTGTTTCAACATCTTCACTTGGGTATTCATGCACCTAATAGTTTTCAAGAATAAATATCTAAGTCTTCAAATCTTTAATCCATGAGTCCATAAAGTCTTGAAATAAAATGTCCAAGTCCAAATTAAAGTGTCCGTGCAAAATATTAAATCCAACATAAAGTATCTTCTTCAAGAATGCATCCACAAATAATATAAAGTCTTCAAAAGTCTTCCATCAAAAGGTAGACGATCTTCAAGTAATTCCATGTGTACCTGTAAAAAAATTATGAGTAATAGTGGACATCATGAGGTCGTCCACGTGTCACCATATTGACAAAGGAGATAGTTAAAACATGTTGATCCCCATCACTCGTGAAAGACATGCATTAATATCTTTGATTCTCCACACGTGCTACCATATTTTGGGTGTATATTTGAAGGAGTGTCTTAGAACACCCTACCCCATTGTATTTATCAAAACTTGGTACCTTGAATTTCTCTAGTATCGCCATATCAGTGAATAAGCACAAATCCTCGAAGTCCCTAATTCCCATGTCTCTCAATCTCTAAACTGATTTTAACTACTCTTTTATAAAGCCAAGAAAATCCTTATGATTGGTCGATTGCCCCTCCTCTTTATGGGGCCTTGAGTGTCTTACAGGGTGCTGTTGTCTTGTCATATTAATGAAGATTGGTTCCTAGGAGACAAGAGGAATAGATGAAGGAGGAGGGAATTGAGCCTCTAGTTGATAGGGGTAAGGTGATTCTATTATTGGTGTTTTCCCCTTTATTACTTGTATCAATTTTGCCATTACCTTTTCTAATGATTCACTCCTCTTATCATTTGAGGATCCCCCATTCATGTTTGACTCTTGTAACTTCATGCTTTGTGACCTCGCACGAGTGACAATGAGGTTACCGATGTTTTCTATGTCGCAAAGTGATTCCTTTAGTGGAAATAACAAATGCAAATAAAAACTAAATATACATAAAAAATAAAATAAAAAATAAATCATTGCGTTCATTGTGATACAACATATCCCAAAGTCCTTTGCTTCGTAGTTCATGTAGGGACTTTTTACCTACAGAGAACATACTACTAATACAAAAGGAGAAGGCAAAGGGAACATATCATTAATATTATCATTGTTCAGTACATGGGAGAGTGCTTGCATTTGCACTTTAACACATTGGAAGCTTTCTGAAAGTACTCCATTACATTAGTCATTAGTGAATACATCGAAGATGTAGGAGTAATTTGCGTCCATGCTTCGCCGAATGATGGATATAAGTCTTGTACAACCCTGCCAACTTGCTTAATGATAAGATCCGAAATTATCAATTGATCATGCATGGCATAAACATTATTGTAGAGACCCAAATAATTATAGTAATTTAATAATAGGAGGAGGAGAGAAAAGGAAATTGCAAAGGGGGTTCACAGCAGGTCCTCGTCGACGAAGTGGCTTATTGGGCTCGTCGATAGGGACACGTGTCTCGTCGAAGAGAAGATACTGAAAGGCTATTTTCTTCAGCTCTGAATTTCATCGTAAAGGAATAGTGTTCGTCTACGAATTTCCTTCATGACCTCGTCGATGAAGTGATGTGTCTCATGGACGAAGGTCAGTGTATAAATAGCCTAAACTTGGGTTTTACAATAGAAAATCATGGAAAAACTTCCCTCTCTCACTCCTCTTCGGTTTTCCTCCATTCTCTCTAAGATTTCGTGCTGGATTCTCACCAGTTCAATGATTTGAAGCCACCATGATACTCCTAGGAAAGTTCTCTACAAATCTACCGGAGTGGATCGTCGGTGGGGCTACCTTGAAATTCATTCCAAATTCAAGGTAAGTCTTTTTATTCGAAATTTTGTCTTTCCATAGTTATAGGAAGTGTTGTACATGAAGAAATACTGAAATTTAGTTCTGAGAGATATTGATTTCAGGATATTGAATGGGGAACCCTGCGGGTGCAGGACCGGTATATTTTAGGGGGTTTCATTTCGAAAATTAGGTAAGGGAATAAACTAAAGTAGTAATTTTTTCATGAAAATTAATATGAAATTATTAGTAGATTTATGATGAGAAAGCATGTATTATATGTGAGTATTATTGAGAAAATGTATATTTAGGAAAATACTACTGTTACACTGGAATGTATATTTTTAGTATAAAATACTAGAAGAGATGATTTCAGAATAGAAAGTATGATTTTATTCAGCATTGTGTGGCATGAATATTATTTTTTCGCAAACCATATGATGTCAAGGTAATTTTTCAAATAAAGTATATTTTAGTGATTTTTAGAAATTATGAAATAATGCAATACATTATGATTTTAAAATACATAATAAATAAATTATTTATTCAGATTGATACGTATGAAATGTTCGGCGCAAGGACGTGATTGATAGTTGGCACAAGGCCATGTATGATGTATGATTTTGGTGCAAGGCCGTATATATGTATGATTTAGGCATAAGGTCGCAGATATGAAAGTAAGCGGCGCAAGGTCGTATGTAATTATGATATTACAGAAAATGCTATCAATCCATTTATGTTAAATAATATATTATTATGTATTATATGTTATCAGAACCCGGATGATAGTTCAGTTCAGTTTCAGGAGCATGATACTGTAGCTATACAGATCAAATTATTACAGTTCAGACTTGTGCTAACCGCCCCTACTAGTAGAGGGGGTGGGAGATGGATAGTCGACGTGGTTTTCAGTGTAGAGTTATAGACGTCCACTTGGCAGTCCGAACCAGGGTGTGGCGGGCCCATCGTACTTACAGACATTTTTGACTCGGCAGTGGTTAACCAACCATTGTCGGGTCCTGCCTTTAAGCCGCACAACCCGTAATGGGGGGGGTAATACATGACATCAGCTAGCTATACATCCTGTAAATTGTAGTATTATTAGTTATATCAGACAATTCATGGACAATATGATTTATTAGAATTGTGAAATTATATGTTTACACAATCATGTGATGTTCAGTATTTTCTAGCATGTGAAATGTACTGTATATCTACTATAGCACTAAATATTCATGTTGCCACACAACTATATTTAATTTATTTTCCCTTACTGAGAAGTGTCTCACCCCCAACTTAAATAAATTTTTAGGAAACTCAAATAGACTGGCAGATTGAGGCCACCGTTGAGTTAGTTTGGTGCTACCCCGTTAGGAGGGTAAGTTTTGTACTAGGATTAAGAGATTTTTGTTGCGAGATCCTAGATATATTTTTGGATGTTTTGGGGATTGTATATAACACACTATTATGATGGATTGTAGTTTAATTTGGTATTACTTACCTTTTAGTTTGGAGAATGTAATTTATATTTATTGCTGCTTAGGTTTTCGCTGTGTATGACAGGTGCGTCCTCGTTACCCACGGGTTCGGGTTGACTATATATTATATGTGATTAGTTATAAGAGAATTTAAGCAGGTCGTTACAATTATGATGGTGATGTTGAACTTTTCGTTGGTCTATTTTATGGAAGCTTAAAGGTTCGCATAATGTTCATTTTTATTTTGGATAATCCAGTCCAACATTTTATTGTACAAGTTTTGGTCGCTAATCTCCTGTTGCTGTTCACAGATCTTGGCCAGAACTACCCAAAGTCTATGGCCCAAATTCTCTATTCATAGTCATCAGTTTCTTAATATGTGTTTTTGTTTTTTTGTTTTTCTTTATTGGACCTTCCTAGCCAAATTAGTGTTTTTCAATCCCAAGCTCTTCTTTTTGTTTCTTCAATTTCTTTTTTTCTTCTGTTAGCTTGTCAATTTCTGATTGTAGCCTTTTCTTTCCTTTTCTGAGCTCATTATTCTCCTATTTTGCCTTTTTCCCATACTTGTCCTCAATTCTAGGTTGTGTTAAGCCAAGTTTTCTACCTTGATCCTAATCTCGTGCCCTCCTCTAATTCCTACATTTAGCTTTCAATTATCTTCTTCTAGCTTCTTCTTATTTTCTTTGAGTTTCTGCATCTTTTCTTCCTATTCCTAGTAGTATAGATATTGTTAAGCCCAAAATTCCTTATAGTAGCCCTTTAGATTATTTGGTCAGGGCATATGTTTATATAGTCCTTGAGTTCTAAGGACTTTGTAGAATTTGCCCTTTCCTTTCTGCCAGGTAGGATAACTAGTGGTGGCTTATACTATGTTACTTTCCTTTTCCAAAATTTTAGGATTTGCCCAAGTTGCTTTGGCCTCACTAAATTTGGCTCTATCAAATTCCCCTTTAGAGTGGAATTGAAACTCAACAAGTCTGGTAGTATTGGGAATGAACAGGTAAGAGCCCACCAAGAGAATATCTAGGGCAGGTGCATAGCTAATAGCCAGAATATTGTGTATTGTGCATTTGAGTTAGAAGACCTGAAGTAAAAAAAACCTTAGGTAAAAATAGCATCTACTGCAGGTATTGCGCTTAAATGACTTATGTTTTTTATTTAAAATACAAAAATAAGAGGGTTAGTGTAACGACCCAAAGAATAATGGTATTTAAATAATAAAAAGAAAGGGAAATAGAAACAGGAACAGAAGGAGGTAGTCAACTTCGTCGACGACGTTGCATTTTGGATGGGATAATCCTAAGAAATTTTCCAGGCCTCGTCGACGAATACAAGGGTTTCATCGACGAGGGTTCTTCAGGATCTCATCGACGAAGTTTCGTATCGTCGACGAGAAGATACCGAGAGAGGATTTTTTGGAAGCCTGAAATTCATCAATGGGGGTTGAAATTCGTCGACGAACTTTCTACAAGACTCGTCAACGAGGTGACGTGGCTCGTCGACATCCCGCAGTATAAATAGGGTTAAACGTGATTTTTCAGTTCATTTTCTAAGTAGAACCTCTCTCTCTCTCTCTCTCTCTCTCTCTCTCATCCTTCGGTTCCTTACTTTTATCTCTAAGATCTCGGGCCAATTTTCTGCCTGTTCGACAATCTCAAGCCACCACGGCGCTCCTAGGAAAGTTCTTTGCAAGTTTTCCAGAGTGGATCATCGGTGGGGTTGAGTTGGAAACCATCACAAATCCAGAGTAAGACTTTCCACTCAGTATTTGGTTATTTGACAGTTGTAGAAAGCGTAGTACACATAGAAATACTGAATTTTAGTTCTGAGAAATGTCGTTTTCAGGGTGTTGAACGGGGAACCCTGTGGGTGCAGGACAAATTTTCTTAGGGGCCTTTCAAGAATCAGGTAAGAGGATAAACTAAGCTAGTATTTTATGAATATATGTTTATATTATAGCATCTGATTTCAGGGAAATAAATATATTTATATATGATTTATATTTGGGAAATACAGCTGAAAATGATGGTATGTTAAATATAAGAAAAACCTGTTCGTGTGGCATGAGTAGAAATTATAGTGAAAAACTATTTTTTGGGAATGTGTTAATGATACGGATTTTTATAATGGAAAATTGGCGTACGGGCCGTGCTATGTATATGATTTTTCGGTGTACGGGCTGAGTTATGGATGTGATTTGCCAGTGTATAGGTTGAGCTATGTATATGATTTTCCGGCGTACGGGCCGAACTATGGAAATGATTTTCCAGCGTACGGGTTGTGCTATGGATATGATTTGCCAGTATATGAGCCGAGCTATGGTAAAATGTGAAATACTGGCGTACGGGCCGATGATTTTCATGATATACGTATATATGAAAAATGATATGATTGATTTGATAATTAATGATATGAAATATCCATGTATCACAGTTTCAGTATATGTTATATTATATCAGAACGTGGTTGACTTGGTCTAGGCTAGCACTTGCACGGTACTGCTGCTATGTGTCCATGGTCATCATGATCATGATATTTGTGTTAACGCCGCTGTACGGAGTGGTGTGAGATTGGATGGTCGATGTGGTTTTTAAGAAGTGTGTGAGCGTTCCTGGTGTACGGACCAGGTCTAGCAGACCCATTAGACTTACAGACTGTACTTTTGACTTGGCAGTGGTCGGCCAACCATTCTCAGGTCCCACCTTCGGACCACACAACCCAATCATGTGGCGGTAATACATGACAACAGCCAGCTAACCTTCTAGGGATGTTTGTTTTGTATTATTATTTATATGAGATGAATTATGCTATGGAAACCATTATGTTCTACCACGTTGATTATACATGTTTTCCCAGAAATGATGTATATACAGCTTTACTGGTTATGTTTATGATTATATGTATATCATAGAAATACTTATATTGCCACAAACTAGTGTTAGTTTATTTCCCTTACTGAGAGGTGTCTCATCCCAAAATTGTATAAACATTTTAGAAGCCCCAGATATGAGAGCGGGTGAAGCCCCGCTGATCTAGTACTGTTGATCTGCCCTTCCATAAGGGTAAGTGTTTTGATAGGGTCAGATGTATTTTGTAGGATGACCCTAGTTATCTTTTGGATTGTGTACTATGTGTATAAATATATATATACAGTGGTTGTAGTAACTCTAGTATTGTGATGGATGGTTTTGTAATTATAATATTAAGATTACATCTTTCCTACTGCTTAGGCTTCCGCATTGTGTTTCTGATGTATCCCTGGTACCCATGGGTCCAGGTGGATTATGATCTGCTGAGTTTTGTGATATTGATTTAATTATATTAAAAAAAAGTGAAAATTAAGCAGGTCGTCACAGTTAGTGGAGGCCAAAAAACAAACATTTATTTAGTTCCCAATGTCCTAAAAATCCAAATAAGCCAAGGGTTTAAAGGTGTGGAGTTTCTAGTATAAGGGTGCGACACTAATGGATATTTTACAAGCTCCCAAACTGTCTTTACTATTGCCTATTGAAATTAGGATGTATTCCCAAAAGGGGGTGAATTAGGTTATTTAAAATTTATTTGCAGAATTTTTATTTACTTTAATCCTTTAACAATTTCACAAACAATATTCCTATGCAGCGACCGTACTATACCTACCGGGAGTCCTAGATATGAATGCAAAGATCAATACAAAATCTGAATTTACAATATGAATTCAAGAATTAATAAATTCAATTAGGCAATTATTCAGAATATGATTTTTAGCTAGAATCAACGAGATTTGCAAAAATGATTTCAGTATTGAAAGTTGGTTTATCTCAGCAAATATACTTCAATAATATGATTAAATACCAAACCTTTTACTTCAACAGATATAATCAAAGATTTTAAAATTTGTGCTATTCTAAATTTTTAATCCAACATACAATCAATGGACTATAGGAGTTCTTGTTTCAATCAAAAATTAATTTCCAATCATTCAATAGATTTTTCAATATTCAGTAATATTAATGTTCAACACGTTCTCAAATATTCAACAAGATTCAATATTCAGCAAGTGTTAATATTCAACAAGTTCTTAATGAAAATAAAATCATGCACGTAGTTGATATCTTGCAAAAATTTAAAAGAGTAGGGAAGAAGAAGCTGAACACAGTATTTTTTACAAGGTTCAGCTGCAGCCTACGTCCTTACCTTAAGCAACCTACTATGAGGATTTCCTTTCCAACTTCGTTACTAGGTGAAGTAAAACCTCTCTCCATTCAAGATGAAGTTCGCCTCTCTAACGAGAACAATCCTCTCGCTAGGCAACGATTCACAATACTTGAATTGTCAAAACAATATAGCCAAAGTAAAAATGCTTGTACAAGTGAAAGCTCTTCAAATGAGCAAATTAGTACACGTTAGAATAAAAAATACTTCAAATAAAACAATCTGAAAGATGAAGCTTGAAAGTATATCACTAGAAATATGATTTAAGAGTGTGAGTTTCAAAAGATCAAACCAGAATTTCGTCAGTATTTAGCAAAAACACGGCAGCCTCTTCAAAAAAGTATAACTAGAGAGTTTTGAAAGAATAATGTGCATGTCGTTCTTGCTTCTTACCCTAATGTGCGAGAATATGATGTTTAGATAGTGCACTAGGATTTCAAAAAGTTTCCTTCAAATTTTCTATCAATTTGGAAACCAATCAAGCAAGTTTTGGAAACAAGATTAGTGCTATTAATCGTTTAAACATACGCATTAGCCGATTGGACTCGAAGGGTTAGTCACCCATACTCTTTTAAAACTAGTGTATTCTAAAAGTTAGAATGGGGTCAGTCGATTGGTCCCAATAGTTCAATCGCTTGTGCCTATTCTGTTTGCATATTTTCAAAGTCAGTAGCACCTCAGTCGCCTGATGAAATATCATCAGTCACCTTTCCTTTCAGCAACGCTTGTTTTTTAATGTTTTGGTTCCAAACTTAAATTCATAAATTGGAAAACTTAATTTGAACTTTAAAAAAATGTTTTCCATGTGTAAAATGAGTCTCTAAGTCCATGATATATCCTAGGAGCTTCAATCATTCTATTGAAATTTGAAGTACTTACATGAGACTTTCATATGATTATTCTATCTAAGTTCCTAAATCTTGTCTTCATGTTGTGAAGCTTCCAAGATTCTTCTGAGCTTTATGCACTGCTTCAATAAACTTCATGTCTCACATGACTTGATTACTTGATATCCTTCATGATTCATGACTTTAAGTGTACATATCATTTAAAGTCTTCAAGTACGCTCACTTGATTTCACAAAAACACTTAAGTCCTGAAACTCAAACTTAAATAGACATGTTAAGTAACCTTGATTTTTTATCATCAAAATAAGATTAAACTTTGTTAGGCCAACACCTTTATAGGTTAGTAAAGCCCCCAATCCTCACCCAGGCTTCGAGTGAAAAGGATTTAGTTTGAGTGATGAGATTTTCATTAGGCTTATATGGGGGATGATGCCCCACAGAGATCTCACTACTTCTTCTCTCCTAATCCTTAAAGGTTAGGAGTTCGGGTGAAGAACTTGTGTAGTGTTAGTGTTTTGTGTGTAATGGGAACATAATAAATATAAATTTAAAAAATAAACAAAGCAGTGCAATCTCAACCATATAAACAAGTATCAACAACAAGATCAAACAAAAACAAAGGAAGACAACACACATAAGTAGCTCAACTCCTTTAAGTGTCCCTAGTGGAGTTGCAAGCTGTCAACACGAGAATCTATCCGTAGTGTTGATGAAAAAGGAATGGTGTGAAAAATGTTTTGAAGAAAAAAAAGGGTGAAATATTTGAAAAACATATAACATGGAGCTGCCACCAATTTTTTGAAAACACAAGGGAAATAACGAAAAAAAAAAACCTAAAAAGGTATGCGAAATCAGATTTTGAGTTTGAGAGTACATTTGTGCGTAAGGAAAGTGACTAACTAACCATCTTCGTAATGGTTAGCCAACTAGCACCCTTCAAACAAAAGAGAAATAGAAGATAGAAAAGACTCCTTTTGGTCCTCCATTGTTGATATCACTATCTAAGCACTTCAACAAGGTTTCAAGAAGCCTACAGTATTGCTACGAAAATGGGTTAGCCTCAAAACCCTAATTTTGTAGAAAATATGATGATGATGATGATGATGATGGATGATAAAAATAGTTGACTTGAAAACGTTGGGATTTTATTGTTAACCCGAATAACCAAAGTTTGAGAAAAGGAGTATCAGACTTGTATTACCGGTTTTTGAATGAAAATGATGTAAGCAATAAGCTTGGAAAGGGAGTTTGCATTGAAAAGTGTGATGAAATGAATGAGTTTAGAAAAGTTAGGGTTTCATCATCGACCTATTAAAATCAAGAAAAAAAAAAACATTGAAAAAAACACATATTTCTTTGGATTTTTGAAAGCATTTTCAAAAAAGAAAACTTTAGCACTAAGTAAACAAAAATGGTCCGTTTGTTTTAATTATGCTAGTTTGAGGCATAATATTTCTTGAATCATACAATTTTTGAAAGTAAAAACTCTTACCACACTTAGAGATAAAGAGAAGAAACTAGTATATAGTAAAATCCTCTCGTTTATCCCATTATAAGTCAAAACTAGACCTTGGGAATCAAGAGAAAAAATCTAATATTTTTTTAGATTTTTCACATTTAAAATTTTTGGGATTCACACACACACACACACAAATCCTTATATATTAAATACGTATATATACATATCTATATCCATAAATACATATAAATATATAACATATACACACACATATACATATACAAATACACACACACACACACATCCTTATATATTAAATACATATATATACATATCTATATCCATAAATACATATAAATATATAACATATACACACACATATACATATACAAATATATATACATATACATACACAATATACATACATACACACCAACATATATATGTACATACCTATTCATATACTATATCTATGTATACTACATACACACACATGTACAAATAAATATACAAATACAGAAAGTTATATGCATATATATATAAACACATATTTACATACATATATAGTAATATAGTAATATATACATATATTATATACAAACACACATACATAATTAAAAAACATATATACACACACATATAAATACATACTAATATATATTACACATACATATATACTATATACATACACATATATATTATACCAATATATATAATTTACATATAATTAATATATACATATTAGTATTTACATAATATATATATATATATATATATATAAATATATATAGATATATATTATATATTAAATATATACATACATATATATACATGTATTTACATTTATGTATCCATGCATATTTATGCATGCACATGCATCACTTCATGCATCCATATACCCATCCATGCCATCATTCATACATATGCACTTGCATATATATACACATGCATCGCCATGCATTTACACATGTCCATGTATACATGCATCATCCACACATGCCTATGCACATGCATCCACATACACAACCATGCATACATGCATCATGCACATATCAACACATCCAAACACATGCTAACATGCATTCATGCATATATATATATATATATATATATATATATATTCACATCATGCATCATCATACACATTCATACACATGCATTCTCTTATGCTTACACACTCATGCACACACTGAAAGGCAAGCAGAGAGGATATCAAAGGAGAAAGGAGAGAGAGAGAGAGAGAGAGAGAGAGAGAGTACTTGGGTTGCGTCTTAGAGTAGAGGGAAGAAGAGGGGGGGGGGGGGAGGGTGAGAAGTAGAGGGAGGGTGGCAGCAAAGTGGGAGAAAAAAAAGAGAGATATAGAGAGAGCATGGTCTTAAATTTCCACAAAACTGTCGAAATTTTCGTTGAAATTTCTGATTTTCATCACCTTCAAAATCGAAATTGCAGATGATTTCCGTCTTGCATAATTTCCGCCGAAATCTCAACGAATCGTCCGAAATTTATCGAAACCCCGAAATTTTAACGAAATTTGTCGAAATTTATCTAAACCTCGAGAGTGAAGTGAAATTTCTCTTTTAATTTATTTTATTGAAACAAAAGGTTATCACAAGTGCTTTTGAAATTATATGAAAAAAATAAACTTATAGTAATATTTATTTAACCATTCATGTCTAAATTATCAATATTTGTATAATAAATAATATTTAAATGATTTATGAATTTCATTTGCATTAACTGAATATGTTTAATGTACATTATCTTACCAACATGTTTGATACACATACTATTTTACAACTTTTCCACCTCATACAAAACATAGATGTATTTAATTTGTAATATATTAGTCTTAAAACTTATATTTTTATGTTTGTTAACCATTTCTAAAGTTTCACAAAGAATTCCATGCTTTACTACTAGTTTTTGTTATTTTTTCAAATTGAAATCGAAATTAAAATTTTCGTAGAAATTTCCGTACTTTTGAGCTTCAAAATTTGAGTCGAAATCGAAATTTAAGACCTTGAGAGAGAGAAGGTCGACAGAGAGCCCACTTTTCCCCCTTTGTGTTGTGGCTTAAATAGAGAGGGAAAGGAAAGGGAAGGAAGGACAAGGAAAAAAGAAATAAAAATAAAAAAGGGTGGGGGGCAAACTAACATAGTCACTAGAGCTGTAGAAGGGGAAGGCAGTGACAAGAAAGAAGCAGAGATTGAGGGGATCAAGGGAGAAAAGGGGGCTACAGGAGTAGAGGAAGCATAGGTGAAGGGGTTTTTGTATGCCATAGGTGAAGGGAGAAGCATCAACCCTCACAAAACATGGCGGCTCTGTTGTATTGAATTGTATTTGTACAACAGAATATCAATGCAGAAATCAATGAAAATCAAATATAGAACACACCCACACAATTTATATGAAAGAAAATAAACAACACAAGAAATTACATGGTTTGACAATGTCTACATCTATGGGAGCATTCGACAAAGTATTTTTACTATCTTGGTGTCAAAAGAAACTTACAATGATCTTATGATGAAAATACACTTAGATCAGTGTATATATAAAGTTCCTAGAGGCTTTCCCTCCAAATCCCAACCAAACTAACGTTCACATTAAAATTTTGAAATCAGCACTGGTACCTAGAACGAAATCGTCCACAGTTTTAGTAAACCGTTGATGGTTGAGATAAGGAGAGCATACTATCTCTACATGCTCAATAAAATCGTCAATGGTTCCTTCGACGGATAACTACCGAGAGCAAACGTTCTAGAAATTTAGCAAAACCATCGACGGTTTCCCCAAGCACACTGATTTATCCATATTTTCTCCTTGTGTATGTCATCCACTCAAAGATATAAGCCACAAAACACAACAATCTCTTAGAAAATATATGCCCTTTAAGATAAAACCAAAAACATAGCCTGTTGCTCCACCTTGACCTTGGAATGTTAGGTTGGGTCTGTCTCCCTTCTAGCACTTGGAGACATGAAGTAAGTCCAAGCAATGCTTGAACTTTTCAATAGTAACCGGCTTTATCAAGACATCCGTTGCGTTCTCAGATGTGTGAATCTTCTCTAGTACAAGTTCACTTGAAGTAATCAATTCTCGGATCCTATGGAACCTTACATCAATATTCTTGGTTCTAGCATGATACACTTGATTCTTTGCAAAGTAGATGGCACTTTCGCAGCACAACTCTACCTTACTGTATACCTAGCTCCTTAACTAAATCGCTAAACTATAAAGCTTCTTTTACAACTTCGGCGACTGCTATATATTCAGACTTAGTTGTAGACAATGCCACCAGGGATTGTACCATGGACCTCCAAGATATAGGTCCTCCCACAAGGGTGAAAGCACAAACCCTTTGTAGACCTTCTATTATCTATATCTTCTACATAATCAACATCAACAAACCCCATAACTGATGGACTATCTTGTTACTTACCAAACAAGATACCATAGTTAGAAGTACCTCGTAAGTATATAAAAATCCATTTGATGTCTTCCCAATGCTATCTACTTGGATTAGAGAAAAACTTACTCACCACACTTATTGCATTTGCCTAGTTTGGTCTTGTACACACTATGACATACATTAAACTCTCCACAGCACTAGCATAGGGGACCTTTGATATGTTTTGGATTTCATCATTCATCCTTGAGTATTCCGTGGTAGACAATTAAAAGTGATTCGCTAGAGGTGTACATATCAGTCTAGCATCAACCATGTTGAACCTTTCCAACACCTTCTCCACATAACCACCCTGAGATAACCATAACCTCCCTACAGTTCTGTCTTGGTGAATCTCCATCCCAAGTATCTTCTTGGTAGTGCCAAGATCCTTCATGTCGAACTCTTTCTGCAACAGAATCATTAACTGATTTACTTCAATTATATCCTTCACAGCTATTAGCATGTCATCAACATATAACAATAAAAAAAATGAGAGAACCATCATCAAGATCTTTCAAATACACACAGAAATCATACTCACACCTCCCATAACCTATTCGGATCATATAGGAATCAACCCGTTTGTACCATTGCTTCAAAGACTACTTCAACCCATATAAAGACTTTTTCAGTTTGCAAACTAATTGCTTTTGCCCAGGCTGACTTAATTCCTTTAGCTATACCATATAAATCTGCTACTCCAAGTCACCATGGAGAAATGGTGTCTTCACATCCATTTGTTCCAAATGTAGGTCATAATGAGCTCCTTATCCCAACACTACCCTGATGGAAGTGTGTCGGACCATAGGTGAGGAGATCTCATCATAATCTACTCCCTTCTTTTGTGAGTATTCCTTTTCCACTAACTGTGCCTTGAATTTTTCTCCTTCCTTTTATGAAATCGCTTCTGTCTTCCTATATACCCATTTCCAGCCTATCACTCTCTTCCCATCTGGAAGCCCTACCAAATCCCAAGTCTTATTCTTAGGCAACAACTTCATTTCCTTAATCATTGCACCCATCCACCTACTTTTCTCCTGGCCATGCATTGCCTCTTGAAAAGTAGCTGGATCCTTGTAACTTGTAATGAAAACATAAGATACCAAATCATCAAATCCATACATAGGCGGTGGTCTAATGGTGCATTTAGATCTCTTTATAGGAATATTATCAACTTGCTAGTTTCCTGAGATAGAATTCCCTATAACTGGGGTACCAAGATCATTATCATTGCCCTGAGTTTCTAACTCCACATGCACAACATGCTATTTCTCCTCTAGTTTTTTGGCTTCTATTTCTCTTCATTAACTTCTTGAGTATGCTTCACCATAGATTTCTCATTGAAAACTACATCTCTACTTATCACCACCTTGTTTGCCATTGGATTCCACAACTTGAACCCCTTTACACGTTTATGATACCCCCAAAAGATGCAGTGTCTAGACTTTGAATCAAGCTTCGATCTCTAATCACTAGATACATAAACATAGGTTGGACAATCAAATACCTTCAATCTGGAGTTGTCTACCGCATTTCCCATCCATACCTCCTCTGCCACTTTCTCCTTTAGTGATGCCCTTGGCAATCAGTTTACCAAGAAACATGTCATACTAACTGCCTCAACTTAAAAGTTCTTCGCTAGCCCTTCATTAAGTCCGAGACACCGAGCTCTCTCAGCTTGAGTTCGACTCATCCTTTCAGCCACACCATTTTGCTGAGGTGTTCAGCGAATAGTGAAATTTCTCCTAATGCCCTGCTGCACACAAAACTCCATGAACCGAGAATCAGTGTACTCAATCGCAATGTCTGATATGAGGCATTTAAATTCTCCTCTTAGTTTGATTTTTCACTTCAGCTTTCCACAACTTAAACTTGGAAAACGTATCTAACTTGTGCCACATGAAGTATACCCAAACCTTCTGTGAGTAGTCGTCGATAAAACTCACGAAATACACATATCCACCCTATAATGCTACTCTCACCGGCCCCCAAACATCAGAATATATGTAATCAAGGATGCCTTCCGTCTTGTGTATAACTATTTTAAACTACACCCTGTTCTACGCCCAGAGAACACAAAACTTGCAGAAGTTCAACTTGCATGTTTTCATACCCTTCAAGAGTTTCCTTTTGTGAAATTCTTTCATACCATGCTCACCTATATATCCAAGCCGCATATGCCACAAGACAGTTTCATCAAATTCAAAATCTACAACTGCACCTCCACCTACAACAACTGTCCTCAGCAGTGTATAAATGTTTCCAACTAACTTTTTCCCTTTTGTCATCGTTAGATTGCCTTTGTACACCTTTATAATTTCACTTTCACACTTGTAATTAAATCCATTACAGTCCAAAGTGCATAATGAAATTAGACTCTTTCGTAGTTTCGGAGTGTGTCTTACATCACATAGAGTTCTTACATCACCATCAAATATTTTGATTTTAAAATTTCTTATGTCGATGATTTTACATGATACATCATTGCCTATAAGTGCTGAACTTGAATTAACTAACCTGTAAGTGCTGAACCACTCCTTATTTGGAGTCATGTGGTAATAATACGCCAAGTCTAGGATCCAAGAGTTTGTAAGGCGATCTGACCCTGAAAAAACTAAAACTATGTCGCCATCACTGCATTCTAAATTTCCTTCTTCAACTACATTCGCTGATTTTTAAGTGTCTTCTAGCTTTTTAGCATTCCTTTTCTTCCAATTTGGAAACTTTAGTTTATGTGTCCCTTTTTACCGCACTTAAAATGCCGAATTTCTTTTTTCTTCTTGGATTGAGATCAAGATTTATTTTGACTCGATCCATTTTTGAATTTTCCTCTCCCACGATCATGGTTACCCTCACAAAAAACCCTTTACTGTGTGAAATTTCATCGTAGACTTTCATTCTTTGATGAAACCCTAACAACGCGCTTGTTACCTCTTCTAAATTTAGGGTCTCTTTACCCCCAAGTAAGAGTCGTAACTAAGTTCTTATATGTGTGAGATGTCGGCAGGGAATTATGTAGCATCAACGCCTTGTCATCTCCCTCGAATTTCACATTAACCCGCATTAAATGACTTATAATTTGATTGAATGTGTTGATGTGTTAATTCAAATCCAAACCCTCTACCATCTTAAGCCAATAAAACCTTTGATTAAGAAAGTGTTTATTCATAAGAGACTTAGACATCTACCAGCTTTCAAGCTTTTGTCATACAGCCACAGTAGAATCCTCTTCCATGACGTGATACAACACATCATCTGCCAGACACAATCTGATAGTAGATACCTTCTTTGCCTCCAATTCTTTCCAATTTGCTTCATTCATGCCTTCCGGTTGAACACCATATAAGGCCTTCACCATCCTTTGCTACACAAGCAAATCCTTCACCCTTTTCTGCCATAAACTGAAGTTCCTAGTTCCATCAAACTTGACAACGTCAAATTTCATAGATGAAGTACCTGAAGCCATAACAACCTGGCTCCGATACCAGATTCTTGTGTTGAATCGTATTTGCACAGCGGAATATCAATGCGACAATCAATGAAAACCAAATACAGAATACACCCATGCAGTTTATAAGAAAGCAAATAAACAACACAAGGAATTATGTTGTTCGGCAATGTGTATGTAACGCCCCAAACCTTTAAACCTGGTCTAGTGCTTTATACCTAGTTAAATCCTAAAAAATCCATAAATAAATACCATGTACACAGCGAAAAACATAACTATGATTCTCATTCATAACAATACCAGAGTTTACTATTTCTATTCATAATCCAAAATACCTATTCATCATATGTATTCTAATATTTACACATACTCCAAAATCATTCAGTATTCACAAACACAAGTATGTTCCACAACCATCCATATCTCAGAAGGCTTAAAACATAAAAACATAAAATATAACTTATTTACATCCCAAAACATCATTAAAATGTTTATACCTTTTCTCTATCTATAACACAAAAATACTATATCCAGCTCGAGCTTTCTAAGCTCAATCCCATGGAGGTCATGAAAAAGATAAATTCGTATTCGGGTGAGACATATCTCCCTAAGGGAAGAAACAATTAGTCTGCTAAATTTGCTAACATAACTCCTTTTAGCTGTCATCAATTAGTCTACAACTCCTTTCAGCTATCATTGTATACATGGTTGCATTATCAAACACAAGCAACATAATCCTTATAACATTTCATTATCAATGCATTTCTTACATAGCCTACATCTCATACATATAACATATGTTTACACTGCATTACTATCTAATCATGCCACACAATTTTGCAGTAAAATTCATACATTGCCTATAAAATAAGCTAACCAACATTTAACGTCTATATACTGAAAATATACCTTCATTTCTTACATAATTATCCTGAAAATATTTTTCACTTTCATCAGTTCATTTTCACATATACATAGCTAAAAAAGCAGCCCTAAGCTCAGAAAACATAATTTACATGGTTGACATTTTATACCCATACCGAAACATATACACGTATATATAACAAAATTCATTTTCCATCAAATTCATAAAAATTCTGGTTTAATATATATATATATATATATATATATATATATATATATATTTCCCCTTACCCGAATCCTTGAACTACACCAACATGTATCCCAAACTGATGCCTGCGATGCTCACCCGGACCTTGGTTCAAAAACCCTAGTTTAATTAAATAAACCCTAAATAAACTACTATTTCTTTATTTTCTCAACTTCTAAACCTTAAATAAACTTTTAAAAATCCAAAACTGTAAATCCTAACCCTTACCTCAACTTAGGAGCGTTTCCCCAAAAACCCAGTTTAGAAAACTGATCCGCTAGAAGTATAGAGAATCTTCCCTAGAACACCGTAGCAACCTCCAATCGTCAATTCAGGCTGAATTCGGGCCGAAAAGCTAGAGAGAAGGCAGAGGAACTTTTAGAGAGAAAAAGAAACGAAGGAAAATAAGTTTCCTTCACTTGGAAGCTTCCCCATGACTTTGCCACGTGGACTCGTCGACAAGAAGACAGGACTCGTCGACAAACCATTGAAGAAAACTCGTTGACAAGGCCGGAAGATTGTCAAAGATTTTTAGAACATCTAAAACCCTCTCGGTTAATCATCATCGACGAGACTTGCATACTCGGCGACGAGGGTCAGAAGATCTCTCGTCGATGAGAAAATCCAGCTCGTCGACGGGCACCTGCTTGTTACCCTTTTACAATTTCTTTTCCCTTTCTTCTATTTCCCCTTTTCCTTTTATTATATTTATTATTATTTTAAATAGTTAAAATTTTTCGGGTCGTTACAACCTATATCCACGAGAGCAATCAACAAAGTACTTTTACTATCTTGGTGTCAAAATGCACTTAAAATGATATTCTTTCAATGAAAATACACCCATACTAGTGTATATATAAAGTTTCTAAAGGGGTTCCCTCCAAATCCCAACCAAACTAACGTTCACATTCAAAATTTGAAATTTACACCAGTGCCTAGAATGAAACGATTGACGGTTTTAGCAAACCATTGATGATTGAGATACCGAGGGAATATCGTCTCTGCATGTTCAGTCAAGCAATTGATGGTTCCTTTGATGGATAAATGCTGAGAGCAAACATTCTGGAAATTTTGCCAAACCATCGACGGTTTCCCCCAGCACACTAATTTATTGACGTTTTTTTTCCTTGTGTATGTCATTCACTCAAAGATATAAGCCACAAAACACAACAGGATTTGATGCCCACCCCTGCCCCCCGGGGGGCCGAAGCACAAATAAGATGCGAGGAGGGGCAATGCCAAAATAGTGTCGTTTCCCCCCACTTTTGTTTTTTTTTTTTTAACAAAAAAAAAACTTTAAAAACCCAAAATGACACCATTTGGATAAGTGATAGGCATGTATTTGCACGTGGGCCACACACATGGGCACGTGCACTCATGTGCCCACCTAATTTAATTTAATTTTTTAAATTAAAATTCAAAACAATGTGTGCATGCCCCCACGTGCGTGCATGTGGCCCCTTGCTAGTATGTGCAACCACGCACAAGACTTGATATTTCTAATTTTATTTTTAAAAAATTTAATTTTCTATTTTTAAATTTTATATTATATGAGTGTTTTTTAAAAATATTTTATTAAAATAAAGAAAAAAAAGTATGTGGCGTCCACTAAAAGGCTAAATTTTCAAAAAATCCCAAAAATGTTAAAAAATATATAGAAAAGTCAAAAATTCATCTTGATTTTTGTGCAAGACGCCAAAATTATCATTTGACTCATTATTTTGGGCTTCTTTAGATCACCTGATGCAGTCAGATTTGGCAAAAAGAGAGTAAAAAATCTAAAAATGGATGGGCCTTCACCTCAATTTTTGTGCAAGAGGGCAAAATCACTATTGGACATTATCCTATCATTTTGAGTTACTTTGGATCATTTGGCGTGATCAGAATTGGTAAAAAAAAGGATAAAAAAAACCAATAAAGATAGGATTTTACCTTTATTTATGTGTCCAAAATCAAAATCACGATTAAACCTCTTCTTATGATTTTAAAGTGCTCTAAATCCCTCGATGTAGTTAGAATTAGCAGAAATAAAGCATAAAAGCCTAGAATGATAGAAGTTTTACCTCGATTTGTATGTCCAAAGTTAAAATCATTGTCAAACCTTTTCTTACAATTTCATACAGTAAGTTGAGGTATGGTCCTAAGAGGCTGGAGTGAATTGGGTATTTAATACTTTTTATGTGGAAACTTAATCAATTTTTAATATGATTTTCACAAGTGATTTTCACAACGAGATTCCCAGCAAATAACTATATCATTATAGATATCCTTAAATATGAAAGAGTTTATATTATGAGATCAATACGTGATCAAACTACTTCAATAACCACAAAATTCTCAGCAAACAAATATACCAATATAAATATCCTTTAATACGAAAGGATCTATACTATGATTTCAATACGTGATCAAACTACACAATAATTACAATATTCATAGAAAATAAATATCAATTTCCTTAGCTATAAAATGGTGTTTGTTTATAATTCCAACAAGTGATTAAACAACACAATGAATTTAAAATACACAGTAGATAAAAATCAATGTCAATATGCTTAAATATGAAAGAGTTAGGGAAGAAAGTGACACCATATTTTTACAAGGTTCAGCGATCCGTGCCTACGTCCTTGCCTTAAGTAACCTGCTTGAGGATTCCACTATCCCTCATTCAGTAGGCGGATAAGCCTTTTACAAACCCTCCTTCAATAAGCGGAGTAGTCTCTCTCCTTCACTTAGGCGGAGTTGCCTCTCTCCTTCACTAGGTGGAGTCGCCTCTCTCCTTCAATAGGTGGAGAAACCTCTCAAGAGAAAATACCCTTTCCCTCGTCAACAAATCAATTCCAGAATTGTTAGAATACAAGAAGTAATAAAAAATGAGTCGTACAAGAATAACTCTCTAAATAGAGTAAATACATACACAAATAAAGCTCTAATACACTTTTAGAAGAAGATTGCAACGAAGCTTGAAGAGTTTAGCTAGGGTTTTCTAGTCTTTGAAAAGCAATAAGCTTGAAAATACAAACTTAGAAAACTTTCAGCCAAAAACGGCGTTAATCACAATTGATATTCTATAATCAATGTAATCAATGTCTAAAACACGTTTAGGGTTAGCTATTTATATCAAGATTTGAATTATAGTCGTTATACATGTTTTAATGACTTAATATTTGAGGATCTCAGAGATTTTATATCGTTACAAAACTTATTGCGAACGCTTCGGTTGATTGAATTGAATGTTCGGTTGCCCGAACCAATTAAATCACGAATTTTCAAAGTGATATTAGTCATTTGGTCGACTGAACTCTAAGATTCAGTCGCCCGAACCGAGCCATTCGGTTGACTGAGCCCTGAGGTTCGGTCGCCTGAACCAACTATGTCTAGAAATTAAAAATGGAAGTAGCCATTCGGTCAGCTGAACCCTGAGGTTCAGTCGACCGAATTTCCTAATGCCAGACCAATGTTTAGACTATGCATTTGGTTGACTGAGCACTTTTCCTTTGGCACCCGAATATCCTAAAATACAAATTTCTTTATATTTTTCATTCTAAAAATGATTTTAGTCTTTTGAAATAACTTTTGACCTTGTAAAAATATTTTTCAAGAATTTTAAAGTACCTAAGGTCCAACTAAGTTACCTAAGAGCTTCATCACAAAATTCAAATGAGGTCTACTTACATGAATCCTAATTTGCATTATACATAAACAAATCATGCAAGTCTTCATGTCTTTAATCTTGGTCTTCATACAACCTTCATGTCAACAGTCATACATAATTGTCATGTATGCTTCATAGCTTTCCATTTTGCATCTTTCATTGTGCTTTTAGATCTCAATACTCGTAACACAATTAATGGCACAATTAGATGCCTTGGTTTGTCATTATCAAAATGGAATAAAGTCTTGTTAGGCTAACAATTTTCTCCCTTTTGATGATGACAAACAATGAGCAAAATGAGGTTGCCTTTACAAGGCTCCCCCTTACAATATGCATAAACATAAGAATAAGCAATGTAAAACATGTTAGGCATATTGAGATTAAGACTTATAATTTTTTTAAGTTATAATTACTTAAGCTCAATTTTGATTACATTAGCTTTCAAAATATATTTTACTCATAATTTTAATTTTCAAAATGTATTTCGCTCATAATTATAATTCTCCCAAATTTAACCATATTAATAATCATAATTCTCTCCCTTTTGTTAGAATTCAAAAGCATTTTGCTCATATCATAGTTAAATTTAATCATATAACCATTTTGCTCATAATTCTCCCCCTTTTGACATGAGCAAATGGCTTAATAAAACTCAGCATACAAGTGCAAGTTGACATTTTGCTCTATATGTTCCCATTTAAAATCAACATATATAATCAGCCATTTCAATTTTATCAAACAGGAATTTGTCATAGCCAATCAGCGTCAATTTGCCAAGATACAATAATCAACATTATGTCACAGCCATACATGAATCGGCCTACACAATTTGGCCAACATTCATCAACTAGCAAGCATAATTATATATCAACTAGCATGCATTATCAATAGACAGCAATCAGTAAGCATGCATCAATCAGCATTACCAATACAACCATCATAGTGGTTTCAAAACAAACCTTATATATTAAGATTTGTAAGCATACTTACATAGTCAAATTGCTGTCAAAAAAGAAAACATAGATATAACAAGTACAATTAGATATAATATGTTCTCCCTCCTACAAATTAGCGCTCCCTCATCTAATCTTCATCAATAGCATCACCATTGGATCAAATCTCATCCTCCTCGTCATCTTCCTCATCATCTTCCACTTCCTCATCCTCTTCCTCTTCCTCTGCACTTGGGCTTGCTTCTATAGGTGCTTTCCCTTTAGAAGAGGTAGCACCACCCAGTTTCATTCCAAGTCGTTCAAGTTTTTGATTGAAGGACCGGAAGTTGGAGTGGATGTCCTATTGCAATGTATTGAGTCCAAAATCAATGTGTTGATGAAGATCGCTGAGAGCTTCTTAGAAGGAGGCATAATTAGGAGGAGCATTAGTGGCATCCTCAGGAGCATTGGCCATACTTGCAGGATCATTTGGCTACATGATGTGGATCATCCAAATGGGCATATTCCCATTCCTACTCCATATGTGCATTGACATTAACTTTGTTAAGGTGGACGAAGTTTGGGAATCCAACTAAGAGGACTAGCCAAACGATAGCCCATTTTCTTGACCGTAATGGATGAAAATCTATCAGAGGGTTTGCATCAAATAAATAGGGTAGATGGACGAGCGACGCCTAGATGCTCAAAAATAAGATTGAAAGCCCCTCCGTAAGGGAGAAGGACTCTTCGAGTTTCCTCCTTGGCTATCATCCATTTAATAACGAGGGAGGGAAGGTCAAGACGCCTTCTCGTATAGATACACCACATCACAAAACAATCTAAATAGGATATATAATCTCTATACCCAGTTCTAGGAAGGATATTGTAAGTAATAAGAAAATGAATAATTTTCACTTCGAGGGTTAATTGTTTGTACAAGGTAGGATGCCCAAAATAATTGCCTTCCTTAGTTAAGACAAGTGGAAGAAAAGCTTGAGCAGTAAATTCATGTTCCAAAATCTAGGAAGGTCAAACTTTTGGACACTCAAAGTCCCCACAGTTAATGTAAAATCGTTCAGCGATGTCACTGGTGGTGAGCAAAAAAGCTTTGTTCATGATTTGAGTGGTGTAATGTTCACCATCTTTAGCTAGGTTTGCATAGAATAGGTGCACAAGATTTGGGTAAACACCTTTGGGTTGATGAAACAAAAATCTACCCCAAAATAAGTCTAAAAAACGACAAAGTATGTTTGGGAAATATTCTTCCATAAAAAGAATGTCAAGTATCTTACCAAGAATGGGATTGAGAGATTGGAGATGCTTGTTATAGAGCTTCTTAGCTGCAGGTGTCGTGAGCCAACGATGGATACTCTCGGTGTCATCCTGACCTGTGGTTGGTGTTTTTCGCACTAGGGACTTTCTTCTTGACATGCTAATGGAGTTTGAATGAAGAAAATGGTGGATCTAGAAGAGAAATATTAGATTAGGAAGAATGAAAAAAAGGTTTTGCACTTTGGGGTGAGAGAAAGATTTCGTTCAAGTGACTGAAAAGATAAAAAGTTAAGGTTTTAAGCGAGGATTATGATTTTAAATCCCCGCGATTTGGTTGATGGAGTTTGGGGTTCGTTCGCCCGAGTCATTCGGTTGACTGACGCTTTGAATTTTAGTTGCCTGAAACACTTAATGTTCACTAGCAACTAGTTTGATATGGATTTGGTTGACCGACCTTCACCCTTTGGTCGCCTAAGCTACTTGGATTTCTAAGAAGCCTTATATAGTGTGTATTCGGTCAACTGGACAATATCATTCAGCTGCCCAAATCTCCTGAAGTTTCTAATATCTTAAATTTCGCACAGAATACTTAAGATAATGAATCAATTATCCTCAAACAACTTCCCTACCATGTAATAAGCCTAATTCACGTCTTATTAAAATGAAACGATCTTCTTGAAGAGGTTTCGTGTGTGTATATATATATATATATATATACCATTGTTCATTAGTACTTACAAATTCAAGGCTAATATCCTCCTTTTGCACATGATCACGAAGAAAATGATGTCTTATGTCTATGTGCTTCGTTCATGAGTGTGATATAGGATTCTTAGAGATATTTATAGCATTGGTATTATCACACTTGTTTGGTACACACTCATAAGTCAATTTGTAATCCTTAAGTTGTTGTTTCATGCACAAGACCTGAGCACAACAACTACCTACGATAGTATAATCGGCCTCAGCGGTAGACAAAGCTACAGAATTTTATTTCATGGAAAACCAAGATAAAAGAGATTGTCCTAAGAAATGACACGTTCCAATTGTACTCTTGTTGTCAATTTTGCACCCGAAAAAATCTGCATCGGAGTAACTAATTATTTCAAATGATATGTCCTTTGGATACCATAAGCCTAAGTCTATAGTACCAATTAGATATCGAAAGATTCTTTTCACAGCTATTTGGTGTGATTCCTTAGGTGAAGCTTGAAACCGAGCACACATACAGACGCTGAACATCATATCCGGTCTACTGGCTTTTAAATGAGTAGACTCCCAATCATACCTCGGTAGTACTTGATATCTATTGGTTTCCCTTGCTCATCCTTAGCAAGATTAGTGGAAGTGCCCATTGGTGTTCCCAACGCCTTGCCACCTTCCATGTCAAATCTCTTAAGCAAGTCTTTTATATACTTTGATTGGTTCACGAGTGTTCCATTCTTGGCTTGCTTGATTTGAAGTCCAAGAAAGAATGTGAGTTCGCCCATCATACTCATTTCAAACTCATCTTGCCTACATTTGGCAAACTCCTTGCACAAATCCTCATTCGTAGCATTGAATATGATATCATCGACATATATTTGAACTATGAGCATGTCTTTTAACTTGGTTTTGATAAATAGAGTATTATCAATCTTTCCTCTTGAAAATCCATTTTCTAGTAGAAAGTCACTCAATATTTCATACCAAGCTCTAGGAGCTTGCTTTAAACCATATAAAGCTTTAGACAGTTTGAACACATGGTTGGGAAAATGGTAAACTTCGAAGCCGGGGGTTTGTTCGACATATACTTCCTTATTTATGAAGCCGTTTAGAAATGCACTCTTCACATCCATTTGATAAAGTTTGAAGTTTTTGTGGGATGTGCAGGTAAGTAGCATGCAAATGGTTTCCATCCTAGCTACTGGGGCATATGTTTCCACGAAATCAATACCTTCCTCTTGATTAAACCTTGTGCAACTAGTCTAGCTTTGTTACGGACGACAATGCCATTTTCATCCTTTTTGTTCCTATATACCCATTTAGTCCCTATAATAGAGTGATCATTTGGCCTAGGAACTAATGTCCAAACTTTGTTTCTTTCAAACTGATTCAGCTCTTCTTGCATGACTAACACCCATGAATCATCATTAATTGCATCATTTATGTTTTTAGGTTCCTTTTGTGACAGGAATGCAAGATGATTGTACATGTTTTTAAGTAAATATTGAGTTGATATCCCTCACAAAGGTTCACCAATAATTTGATCCTTAGGGTTGTTCTTCACGAATTTCCATCCCTTTGGCAATTCATTAACTTCAACTTGATTTTGAGAGTCATCATCAGATGGTTCTTGAATTTCACTACTTTCCTCTTTGTTACCATGAATTGTCAAGTCTTCTAATCCTTTACTTATTTCTAGATCATCATAGACAGTAGTTTTAGAAGGAAATGGGTTTGCTTCATCAAATGCTACATGAATTGATTCAACAACCGACATTGTTTATTTATTATATACTCTAAACGCTTTACTATTTAGAGCATATCCTAGAAATATTCTTTCATCTCATTTGGCATCAAATTTTCCTAGGCCACCTTTATCATTCAAAACGAAACATTTACATCTAAAGACATGAAAGTATGAAATGTTAGGTTTCTTTTCTTTCCAAAGCTCATAAGGAGTTTTATTTAAATTTGGCCTAATTGAAACTCTATTCATGACATAACACACGGTATTTACTGCTTCGGCCCAAAAGTATTTAGACAGGTTATGCTCATTTAGCAAAGTCCTAGCTATTTCTTGCAATGATATATTTTTTCTCTCAATAACTCCATTTTGTTGAGGTATTCGAGATGCTAAAAATTTGTGTGAAATGCCATTTTCATCACAAAAATTTTCAACATCTTTATTTTTAAACTCTCCACCCCTATCACTTCGGATGTGTAAAATGGTATAACCTTTTTCATTTTGGAGCTTTCTACATAAGTTGGTAAGCATTTTACACACTTCATCCGTAGAGGCCACACATAAGACCCAAGTGAACCTAGCGTAGTCATCTACAATGACAAATGCATATTGTTTCCCTCCTAGACTTTGTGTTTTTATAGGGCCAAATAAATTTAGATGAATTATTTCCAATGGCATACCAATGGATATTAATTACTTCTTTTTGAAGCTTGTCTTAGCTTGCTTTCCACTTTGGCAAGCATCACAGATTTTGTTTTTAATAAATTTAGTTTTTTGTAAACCCTTAACTAAATCCTCCTTAACTAATTTGAATATGAGATCCATGCTAGCATGCCCTAGTCTCCTATGCCACAACCAACTAGTTTCATTCAAGGTCGTAAAGCACTTTACGTCTTAAGATACTAGTTTTTCAAAGTCAGTGCAGTAAACATTTTCACAATGATTTGCAATAAAGAGTGTTTCATGTTTTTTCAGCATTTTCAACAATACATATGTCCTTTTAAAACATAACATCATATCCTTTGCCACATAGTTGACTAATGTTTAACAAGTTATGCTTTAAACCTTCTACAAATAAAACATTTTCGATGACTAAGGAAAGTTCCTTACCAACTTTGCCGACGTGAGTTATCTTAGCTTTGGCATTGCCTCCAAAAGTGACATATCCACCTGGCTTTAATGTTAAGGACGTGAACTTGAACTTGTCTCCCATCATATGCCTTGAAAATCCACTATCCAAGTACCACTTTTCTTTAGAGGGGGTGTACCTAAAGCATACCTACTAAAGGAATTTAAGTAACTTTCTTAGGTACCCAAATTTTCTTGGGTCCTTCTGGGTTAGTCCACACCTTTTTAGTTTTCACATTTTTTCTTTTAAACAGGCAATCAAATTTGATATGACCCTTCTTTTTTCAAGAGAAACATGTGGTGCGAGTGTAAACATTATTTGAAGAAGTGTTGGCATAATTTTTAGACTCCTTTACAAAATATCCCATATAGAGGTTCTTCTTTTTCTTATTTTCTTTTTCCATTAAAATCGATGCCTCCTTTTTCCATGGTCATCTTTCGAGAACCTACCGGCTTATCAAAATTATCTTTC
Organism: Malania oleifera; assembly: GCF_029873635.1. Lineage (NCBI taxonomy): Eukaryota > Viridiplantae > Streptophyta > Magnoliopsida > Santalales > Ximeniaceae > Malania > Malania oleifera. The sequence continues at coordinate 86,067,426 of NC_080429.1, read as the reverse complement.
CCACTCATAAATTTATAGATTATTTTTGAATAGTCTTCTACCTTACTTTCTAAGCTTGTGAATTTCAAATCCTTCTCATTTTCAAGAGTAGCTTGGGATTTTAAGTCTTCTAGTTCTTTTGTCAAATTTTCAGTCTTATTTTCTAATGTAGTAATATACAAGTCCTTTTCCTTTTCAACAATATGATTTTTTTTTTCTAATTCCTTTACTAATGCTTCATTTTCATTTTTCAATGTAGTGTTTCGTTTAGACACCCTAACAAGAATTTTATGCAATTTAAACAGTTCAATATGCAATTCAATATATGAAGACATGCTTTCACAAGATTCATCACATGATTCATGGCTGGATTCAATAAATGAATTTGAGTAACAATTTTGTACCTCATCATCATTTAGTGTCATGAAGCAGAATTTCGCAACCTCTTGATCGCTTGAATCACTTTTTGAACTGCGTGAGCTAGAGTCGTCCCAAGTTGTGGCCTTCATAGCCTCCTTTTTCTTCTTCTTGGAGTCCTTTTTGAGCTACGAAAAATCCGGTTTAATACGACCCACCTTCTTGCAATTATAGCAAGTAGGAGGTTCTCCTTTTGTCTCTTTTCTACTTTATTCTCCTTTGTCCATCCTAGAGCCTCAAAATTTTCTTGTGAATTTTTTGTTCTTTTTGAAGAACCTTTTGAGTCTTTTGGTGATTAGGGCTATGTCATCTTCATTCTTCTCTTAGTCATCCTCGTCACTTAAGCTTTCCTTGGAAACTTTGAGAGCGATGGATTTCTAGACTTTATTGTTTTCAGTTGCTCATTCATTGATGGCCATCTCATATGTGAGAAGTAACCCTATGAGCTTGTCTAGGAACATTATCTTCACATTCCTACCTTTAGTAATTGTTGTGGCCTTTGGTTCCCAAATAAATGGGAGTCCTCTAAGTATTTTCCTAATCATCTTGTAAGTGGGGTAAGTCTTTCCAAGAGCATTAAGAGAATTTATAATGTGTGAACCTAGTATACATGCTAGATATAGATTCATCAGGGGTCATCTTAATGGCTTTATACTCACTTGTGAGCATGTCTATACGACTATCCTTAACATCAATAGTTCCTTCATATGTGATATCTAGTTTTCCCCAAATTTCCTTAACACTCTTACGTGCCATAATCCTATTAAATTCATTTGCGTCTAACGCATAGTATAGGACATTCATAGCACTACAGTTTATTTGCATAAACTTCATATCAGCTTCGTTCATTTCATTTTCAACCTTAGGAACTTCTTTATTGTCATTGATTTTTGTACGCACATAGTTGTCTTGGACAATCACTCTCCAAGCCCTCCAATCCATGGGTTGAATAAAAAATCCTCATTCTTTGTTTCCAAAAGGTGTAGTTAACACCGCAAAAAATTAGAGGCCTTGTGGAGAATTGACCCTCACCAAACAAAAATACACCTAGGTTTGCCATTAGATATTTATGCAACTACTTGTTAGGTTTATTGCAACATTGCTCTGATAAAAATTGTAAGTTAAGGTGTGATCCCAAGAAGGGGGGGGGGGGGGTTGAATTGGGTACTTAAAACTTTTTATGGGGAAGCTTAATTAATTTTAAATATGAATTTTCACAAGTGATTTTCACAACAGTAATCCCAGCAAATAATTATATCAATATAGATATCCTTAAATATGAAAGGGTTTATATTATGATATCAATACATGATCAAACTATTTCAATAATCACAAAATTTTCAGCAAACAAATATACCAATATAAGTATCCTTTAATACAAAAGGATTTATGCTACGATTTCAATACTTTATCAAACTACACAATAATCACAATATTCATAGCAAACAAATATCAATTTTCTTAGCTATAAAATGGCGTTTGCTTATAATTCCAACAGGTGATTAAACAACACAATGAATATAAAATTCACAGTAGATAAAAATCAATGTCAATATGCTCAAATATGAAAGAGTTAGGAAAGAGAGTGACGCCAGATTTTTACAAGGTTCGGCGATCCATGCCTCCGTATTTGCCTCAAGCAACCCGCTTAAGGATTCCACTATCCCTCCTTTCGTAGGTGAAGAAGCCTCTCTCTTTTAGTAGGCGGAGAAGCCTTTTACAAACCCTTATTCAGTAGGTGGAGTTGCCTCTCTCCTTTACTTAGTTGGAGTTGCCTCTCTCCTTTACTTAGGCAGAGGAGCCTCTCTCCTTCACTAGGTAGAGTCGCCTCTCTCCTTTAATAGGTGGAGAAACCTCTCAAGAGAAAATACCCTTTCGCTTGTCAACGACTGAATTTCAGTATCGTCATAATATAAGAAGTAATAAAAAAAATGAGTTGTATAAGAATAACTCTCTTAATAGAGTAAATACGTACACAAAAAAAGCTCTAATACACTCTCACAAGAAGATTACAATAAAGCTTGAAGAGTTTAGCTAGGGTTTTCTAGTTTTTGAAAAGCAACACAAGCTTGAAAAAATGAACTCAGAAAACTTTCAGCCAAGAACGACGTTAATCTCAATTGATATTCTATAATTGGTGTAATCAGTGTCTAAAACACGTTTAAGGTTAGCTATTTGTATCAATATTTGAATTATAGTTGTTGTGCGTGTTTTAATGACTTAATATTTGAGAATCTCAGAAATTTTCTGTCGTTGTGAAACTTATCGCAAACGCTTCGGTCGACTGAACTGAATGTTCGATCGCCCGAACCAATTAAATCAGGAATTTTCAAAGTGGTTGTGGCCATTCAGTCGACTAAACTCTAAGATTTGGTCGCCCAAATCGAGCCGTTCGGTCGACTGAACCATGAGGTTCGGTTGCTCGAACCAACTATGTCTGGAAATTAAAAATGGCAGTAGTCATTCGGTCAATTGAACCCTAAGGTTCGGTCGCCCAAACGTCCTGATGTCAGTCCAATGTTCATACTATGCATTCGATCGATTGAGCACTTTGCCTCAAGCGCCCGAACATCCAAAAATACAAATTTCTTTATATTTTCGTTCTAAAAATGATTTTAGTCTTTTAAAATAACTTTTGACCTTGTAAAAATATTTTTCAAGAATTTTAAAGTACCTAAGTTACCTAAGAGCTTCATCACAAAATTCAAATGAGGTGTACTTACACGAGTCCTGATTTGCAATATACATAAACAAATCATTCAAGTCTTCATGTCTTTAAACTTGGTCTTCATACAACCTTCATGTCAACAACCATACATAATTGTCATATATGCTTCATGGCTTTCCATTTTGCATCTTTCATTGTACTTTAAGATCTTAATACCTATAACACAATTAATGACACAATTAGATGTCTTGGTTTGTCATTATCAGAATGGGATTATGCCTTATTAGGCCAACATAGATTGCTCTGAATCACTCGGTGTAGTTAGAATTGGTATAAGAAAAGTAGAAAAACTTGGAATGACAAGGGTTTGGCTTCAATTTGCATGCCTAAAGTCAAAATCATTGTTAAACCTTTTCTTACCATTTTAAACTGCCTCATATCACCTTGTGCAATCAAAATTTACAAAAAAGAGAGCCAAAGAGTCCGGAATAGCAAAGGTTTCGCCTTAATTTACGTGTCTAAAGTCAAATTATTGTCAAATCTCTTTTTACCATTTCAAATTGTCCTAAATCACCCAGTACAGTCAAAATTGGCAGAAAGATAGTAAAAAAGCCAAAGAAGAAATACAAAAAAATACATTGAAGTTTCGACTCCCCTAGCTCCTTATTGGAAAAAATGCTCAGGCAAAATGGGCATCAACAAGAATAAAAGATGAGAATTTCAAGTATGAAGAAATTCTCCTTCCACTACATAGTCTTTCTTACAGTTTCCTATTTCTCTTTATTTTTCTTTCACTTTCTCACTCTTTTTCTCTTACTTTTTCGGAAAGGGAGAGAAGATGTTGGAAATGGGAGTAGATTCAAGAGCACAAATAATCTTTCAATGTTTAAAGAATTATTTCTTCTAAAATGACGCAATGGATATGCGCATGGAGCCTACTCTATGAGAATGAAAATGGGCTTTACACTTGTTAGACAATTTTCTACTTTTTAATATTATTATTTTTATTTTTATTTTCTTATCTTTTTTCTTTTTCTTCTTCTTCTTATTTTCTTAGAGATGTGATCTAATTCAAATGCCTCCAATAAAAAGAAAAAAAATAATTGACTTTGACTCTTACCACATTAGATAATTTTATATTTTTACCATTATTTTTATATTTCTCAATTTTTTTTTAATTTTCTCCAATGTTTTCATTCTCACCTCTTTAATTACTTAAAATTATTATAAAAATCTAAGAAAATATAAAAAAATATATATATCAAAAGAAATATAGAGAAAAATAAATGAATCATAAAAAAATATTTTTTGCCCTCCAAAGAAATATCAAAAGTCTATAAACTTGAAATAGATATTCTAGTCTATCAAATCAAAGTTTGATCATTTCCACTTTGCTCCACTTTTTTTTTTTTTTTTCGAAATACCTTAGAAATTCTAAAATTTTTATTTTTATTGAAAAAAAAATCTAGAAAATTGAAATTTAATTTCAAAAGTGAAAAATAAATTTTCACCTTAGAGGAAATTTTTTTATTACAAAATCCAAAATTTTTATTTAGATGTCTTGACAGTCAACACGTAGTGTCGGAGGTTGGCTGATCTTGAAATTTTCTTTTTTGGACTTTTATAAAATGACGTAGAAATTAAAAATAAAATAAATGTCTTTACCTTCTTCTCTTTTGTTCTTTTGTGCACAATTTCTCTGTGCGTGTATTCTCATCTTCCTTGCACACACCCTTTATTTTTCTGCGCTTTCTTCTTCTTTCTGCGTACAATTTTATATCTCTCTCAAAAGAATAAGATATCTTCCTTTTATAAAAGTGGAGGAGATTGGGGAAGAAAAATATTGCAGCCCAATCTCCATCATCTGACATTTCAAATGAGCAGGTGTAGTGGGTGAGAGAAATAGGAGAGAGAAGGAGACAGGTGAGTGAGAGAGTGAGCATAAGGGGGAGACAAAAGGGAGAGAGACAACCACTATCTTCCTTTTATAAAACTCCCCCTTGGCTATCACTCATATATTAACTTCTTCTGCTAAAATCTGCAAGATACCTTATTCCGATAAAATGAACTAATTTCTTTGTAGTAAGCAAAGTTTTGGTGAACAAATATGCTAAATTGTCATTTGATCGGATTTTCTGAACATCTATATCACCATTCTTCTAGAATTCATGTGTATAGAAGAATTTTAGAGAGATATGTTTTGTCCTGTTACCTTTTATGTATCCTCCTTTACAATTGATTGATTGAAGACCACAATTTTTTTGGATATGAGAAATCATTGCTCTAAGTCACACGCATTCTCTACTAGTTTCATATATAGCAAGTATTTTAGAATGATTGGAGGATGTTGTTGTAATTGTCTGCATTACTCTCAAATAGCATTGAATGTGTTTAATTTCATTCCAGTGTCGCCGAAAAGGAGCAGAGCTATATCTTGCTAGTAGATTTATAGAAATGTAATGTCGGGTCTTGTACAATTTTTCAGATACATCAAAGAGCCGACAACATTTAAATATGGTACTTCAGGACCAAGTAATTCCTTCCCTCTTATCACAAGGCTTAAATATGGTGCTTCAGGACCAAGTAATTCATCCCCCTCATCATCAGGTCAAAATTGATCTTTCTTAACATCAATTGATCGTACCATTATTAGAGATCCCAAAGGATGAATTTTATCCATATAAAATTGCTTCAACACCTTTTCGGTATATTTAGATGGATAAATAAGAATTCCACCATTTACATGTTCAATCTGTAGACCAAGACAATATTTTATCTTTCCTAAATCTTTCATATCAAATTCAGCCATTAAATAATTAGCAATTTTAGTGAGCTCTTCAGGAGTCCCAACTAAATTTAAATCATTAAAATAAAAAACAATCATTGCAAATCTGGATTCTAATCTTTTAATAAAAATGCATGGACAAATTGGATCATTTATAAATCCTTCTTTCACAAGATACTCACTTAATCGATTGTATCACATGCGTTCAGATTGCTTTAATCCATATAAGGAATGTTCGTGTTTAACTAAATATAAATTTCTAGGTTTTACTTTAGGCATTTCAAACCCTTCAGGGATTTACATATAAATTTCACTATCCAATGACCCATATAGATATGTTGTTACTAAGTTCATAAAACACATGCTCAGTCGTTCAGTGATTACTAGTCTTGTCACGGCCCGAACCCATGGATGGGCCCCAGGTGTGAATTTAGTAACCTAACATGTCTCTGTATCAATTAAAACATACATGATACTACACTGAATGAGGGTTTGACCCCGTGGGGTACACGTACACCCTATATACATCCACATACACATACATACACATCATATACACAACAGAAATGTTCTTTATATACATACACCATACCATACTAGAGTCTGTACATAACTAGAGTTTACGCTACCAAAATACAAAATGTACCTCGGGTGCCTACAAAACCCAACCATGACAACCCGATTACAAAATTTGTACTTACAAAAGTACTATACGCAGCTAACCGACAACCATGCTCCCGTTACGCTAGGATGCTAGTGACGGCTACTCGAAGGACCTAAAAAACATTTGTATAATCGGGGTGAGACACCTCTCAGTAAGGAAAAAAACAGGTTATATAAGTATGTGGTATACAAGTGTTATTTCGACATAAAACATAACACAATACAGTTCCAGTATTTTCACAATCCATTTCTAGTACATACGATACCCAAACATATGGTCAATGTCGTCACACTTAAGCACCCGATACCCAGCAATAACTGAAGCCCTACAACGATACCATTGCTAATATGATGTCCACTCACACCCATCTGTGACCAGCCAAAACAAACAGGCGATATTTTGTACCCTCGGATATAGAACCGGACACTCTCGCCCACAGTATTTAGCCGAGACATGGCATTTGCCCACGGTAATTAGCCGAAACGTGGAAAATTTGACAAAACCTAGAACAATTTTGGAACTCATGTTCATATTCCCATCAGCTTATGGTATTTAGCTGTCACAGCTGTTTTACAAAACTTGGAATATTTTACGTACAACAGTTCATTCCACACTTATTTGAGTATACAACAATCATATCATTTTCAATTCGAGAATACAGTTCAATACAAATACAGGTACGGTCATCTCAATACTATAGTTTTATACAACATACGATTTTCCAAAAGAAATAAAGATGATACCCGAAATCCCCAATTTCCCCCAAAATTGTAACCCGAAAATCCCGCATTTTCACCTGATAGATTTTTCCAAAATAAGTAGCCAAAACATACATACAATGGTAAACTACATGTTTATCGATTTTGATTTCAAAAATAACTGATATAAATAGAATTCCCTTACTTTTTCCTGAATACCAAAACACAAACTCTACGGCTCCAAAACTATGAATTGAGTTCCCAAAACCTAAACATCAAAGAACTATACTTCACTATAATTCTTACTACTACATATAAATCGAAACGAAAACGAAATCGGACATTTACCTCGATTTTGGGACAAAACCAAAAAATCCTCGAAATGTAATTCCGATCTGCTATACTCGAAGAGATTCTCCTTCTGATCCACATGGTAACTTCAGATCATTGATGCCGGCAACAGGTGGCCCAAAATCCTAGAGAAAAAGAGAGAGAGAGAGAGAGAGAGAGAGAGTGGATTTAGATTTCTTAACCATGAAGCAATGGAAAATTCAACTTATAGACCTTTGACCCGACCAGACTCATCGATGAGATGGCATCCTCGTTGACGAGCCGCATGAAGAAACTCATCGTCGACAAGGTGAACTCGTTGAAGAGCCTGAGATTTTAGGATTTCCCAAAATCTCTTGGCATCTCCTCAACGACAAACCACTGATCCTCGTCGCCGAGCTACACAAGGGATTTCGTCGATGAAAAGAGAAGCCTCGTCAACGAGCCCTGTTGATTTTTACCCTTTTTAATTTTTTTTTCTCTTTTCTTATTTATTTAATACACCTATCCTGAGTCGGGTTCTTACAATCTCCCCTCCTTACAAAAATTTCATCCTCAAAATTTGTAATCTCTTATTTACCAACTCAACAACATACTCCAAACACATACCCGACTCTAAAAAGAGCTGACAGCCACCCACATAGTAGTCTCGTCCCAAATACATACATACCCTCACTTATAACAAATGAATACCGTGGTTACATACATACCATCTCGAGAGTTCACAATATTACAAAACTCTTCCAGAGATTAACCACACAACGTTACTACAAGAAAAGAATATTACATACATACATACATATCCATAGTGATCTTGCTACCCAAAACTACTACTCAAAACTGTGGATATTTTGAGCGTATTTCCATCTCTAACCCCCAAGAAGCTTCTGTTAGAATTGGTGTATTCTCAAGAGGGGGGGTGAATTGGAATTTTCAAATTTATCACCTAGGTTAAATAAAATATTCGTATAAAACAACCTAGGGTTGGTCTATATAATTCCAAATGCGCAGATATAAAAGATATGTGGAAATTTAAGTTAAGCGCATCATTCACATAATAACATATGCGTGCGGTAAATGTAAAGTGCAGAAATGTAAATAAACACACGATATGTTATCGAGGTTCGGCCAACATTGCCTACGTCCCCGCCTCAAGCTCGCAAGCTAGAGGATTCCACTAATAGCTCACTTAAGGGTGGAGCGGCACCGTTTACAACTAGGTCAAATTAACACAGGGCTGACCTCAACCTTAACCAGGTCAATTAGCGGGGCTGACCTTAACCTACACGCCTTAATAGGACGACACACCTAGCTTTCCTAACCGGATCTAAGCCAATCCGGGACTATTCCAGGGCTAGTCTCCCTCTTCAGGCCCATGCCTGGAAATACAACCAAAGTGTATTACAATCAAATGGTACAGTGATTATGCTTTCGTGTAAAGCAGATATGTACCCGGATGCGCGCAATAACAAACACCACAGTATGATTCTATATGTAAGCTCAGTGTGGTTTATGATTTCTACTCTCAATTAAATTTACTATCGTGTAATGCGTACGTGAGAGTGTCAATCAAGCAGTCTTTGTATCACAAGATATTTAGGCAAGATGTTCATATAAAGATACTAGCCAAACAAAATATATATATGTATTACAATGAGTGGATTTTCTCAATCGTATTATGCTCTAGTAATGTATATGTTTGGTTTGCAAAAGATATCTAATCTTTGTATCCAACAAACAATATATAATTCAATGAATATTGCAACAAAGATCAATATCACATAAACAAATATCTTTTCAAAGTTATATCAAGATAAATCCCACAAGATATTTGGAAATGTTTTGAAGAGATTTTGCAATCCAAAAACAAATACAAACAACACAAGATATTGCAATGAGTGTGCAATACTTGGAAGTTTAATATAAGTCTTCTTAGGAGAGACTTATTAACAAAGTCCCCTAAGAATACTTGGGTTGGCTCTCAATTAAAATCGTTACAAACAACTACCACACTTAGGAGAGCAACCCTAGAAAACAACAACACTTAAATCACACTTACAAAGTATATTTATGTGGAAGATCTGGTGAGAATAAGTATTGGAGACTCAATAAATGAGTATTATAAACTTTGGGATTTTCAGAGAATTTTTCTTAATTAGATATCCTAATCTTTTACTAATTTTCTCAAATGAACTTGTATATATAGGCAAGGGAGAAAATATGACCGTTGGGGACCTATTGGGTATTATTAGAAAAGTTTAATGATGTTTAAGGCATTTTAACCCTATTTAAAAAAATATTAACCACGGTAAAAATAAGACCAACCCGAGAGGTCCGGTCGACCAGGACTCAAATGGCTCGGTCGACCAGGGGCATTTTGAACTGAGTGGTCGGTCGACCAGGCAAGGGCGATTTTCCAAAACTCCAAGGTTCGGTCGACCGGCCCTTTTTGAACTACATGGCTCGGTCGACCAGACCATTGGGAATCCTCCCAAGACCCCTCGGTCGACCAGGTTATTGGAATACAAATCTGGTCGGTCGACCGGGAGGTCAAACTATTGACTCCCAGGTGGTTCGGTCGACCGAGGTCAAATGACCTATAAGGGCTCGGTCGACCAGGCCTGGGTCAAACAGTTGACCCGAACCGGTTTCAGTCGACCGGGACAAATTAACTGAATTGGCCGGTCGACCGAAAGTGCACCAAGTGTGCATTTCGGTCCCGTATCGACCCAAACAATCCCTATTCAAGTGCCTAACAAATATATGTGAATATGTGTGTGTCCTAAGGTCACTTGGGGTCCAATTTGAGAGCACCAAAAAAATTCGGTGTTGGTCAGTCGACCGAAAGGCACCCTAAGGTCTTTCTACGGTCCTTTCTCATTCATGGTTCGGTTTGAGCTTACGTAGTAAATCATACATGTGATGTGCATGAGTTTATTACAAACCGAATGCCCTAATTACTATTACAGACCAATATAAGTATATTACAAAGAATATGATTTGGTCTTCAAGCTTTTCTTGCTTTGTGCACATCTTGATCTTATCATTCTTGATTCCTGCACAAAACCTCAAACGTTCATTAGATACAATGAGTATTTGTCATAATCAAAACCGGGCGTGACCAATAAGGTCAACAGCTTCCTTAACTGTGTGATTTCGCCAAAATACTTTCACTAACGGTATCTCTTTGGTACGCAGCTTTTGAACTTTATGGCCCAGAATCTGAACGGACATCTCCTCATATGCCAAAGCATCCCCAATCTCTAAAGATTCATAACTAATTACATGTGATGGATCCGACACATACCTTCTCAGCATGGATACATGGAAGACATCATGGATCCTTGAGAGCGCTGGGGGTAGTGCAATCTTGTAGGCCACTGGACCCACTTGTTCCAGTACCTCGAATGGTATGATATACCTCGGGCTCAGCTTACCCTTCTTCCTGAATCTCATCACCCCTTTCATTGGGGTGATTCTTTGGAATATCTTACCCCAAACCTCGAATTCCAACTCACAATGGTGAACATCCGCATAATTCTTCTGCCGACTCTGAGCTGATTTAATCCTATCTCTGATCAATCTGACCTTCTTAGAAGCCTGTTGTACAAGTTTGGGCCCTAATACCTGTCATTCACTGACCTCATCCCAATACAGAGGACACCGACACCTCTGACCATATAATGCCTCGAACGGTGCCATCTCGATACTAGCCTGAAAGCTATTGTTATAGGTAAATTCCACTAAAGGTAGAAACTGAATCCAACTACCGTCGAAATCTAACACACAAGCCCGTAACATATCCTCCAATATTTTGTATCGTCCTCTCTGACTATCCATCATTCTGGGGGTGGAACACTGTACTGAAAGTAAGCTTTGTCCCCAGTGCTTCCTACAAGCTCTTCCAGAATCGAGAAGTGAATCTCGGTTCTCGATTTGAAAAAATGGATACCGGCACCCTGTGCATTCTAACTATCTCCTGCACGTACAAATTTGCTAGCCTACTCAAGGAGTAGCTAACCTTCATCGGTACAAAGTGAGCAGATTTTGTCAACCTATCCACGATTACCCAGATAGCATTCTACCCATGAAGCGCTAGTGGCAACCTAGTGACGAAGTCCATGGAAATATGTTCCCATTTCCACTTTGGAATACTCAATGGCTGCAACGGTCCTGCTGACCTCTGATGTTCAGCCTTCACCTGTTGACACGTCAGACATTACTTCACAAATCGAGCAATCTACCTTTTCATACCACTCCACCAGAAAGATTTGCACAAATCTCAAAACATCTTCGTACTACCCAGATGTACCGTATACAAAGAACGATGCGCCTCCCCCAGGATTGTCTTTTTTATACCCTCATTGTTTGGAATGCACAGTCTGATCCCAAACCTCGGCACACCTCTCTCAGAGATGTTAAAATCAGAAGCCAACCCTTGCCACACTTTCTCCACCGTGTAAAGACCCGAAAATTTAAAAGGATTAAAATAATTTGAAAAAAAAAAAGAAAATAACAAATAAATAAATAAAAGGAATGACGTGGGAAAAAGAAAAAAAATTAAATTAAAAAAATAAAAATTAAAGAAATTAAATTAAATTAAGATTAATTAAATAATTAAATAATTAGTTATTAAATTAAACATTTTTACATTGATTAAAAAAAAAACCAATTGAAATAAGATATAATATATATATGTAAAGTTAGTTAACTGGAAGAGGATAAGAAGAAGAAAGAAGAAAGAAGAAGAAAGAAGAAGGAGGAGAAGATGTCAGGCGGCCACCCCACCCCCCTCTGAAACTTTCCTACGTGCGCCACCACCTCCATCTCCGTCTCTCTCCTTCTCTCAATTACTCGGCGAGTTTGCGACGGATTGGAAAACGGAAGGTGTCGTTGGAATCCTGGTTCCGCTGCCGATATTTCTACTGAAACAGATTTTTCATGGGAACAGCTTAGGCACTGCTCCTGGGGAAAGGTAATTTTTTCCCCATTTTCTTAATTTTTCCATTCATATGTGGTTAAATCGACGAACGGACACCACTACGGGGTCCTAGTCGTCGATATCGTCATTTTGGAGAAGGTAATTTTTCAATTGGGGTTTTCTAGGCCCTACTCCAAAGCGAGTGTGAGACTTGGGAAATTTGGCAATTTGGCTAAATTTAAGCGTATTATTATTTATTTAAGAATTATGGTCCTAGGAAATATTTAAATAATATTTTATTCATGAATAATTTATTGGAATTAGGAATTTAATTTCAGGGTCCGGGTGAGCGCCGTAGGTATTTTTCGGAGTCCTTGTTGGCGTAGTTCAAGAAATAAGGTAAGGGAAAAAATATATATTAAATCAGAATTTTTATGGATTTAATAGAAAAATAAATTCTATTGTATGTACGTGTATATGTTTCAATATGGGTAAAATGCCAACTGTTTAAATTATATTTTTTCTGAGTTTAGGGCTGTTTATTAGATATGTATATGCAAAAATGAACTGATAAAAGTGAGAAATATATTTAGGATAATTAAGTAAGAAATGAAAGGTATTTACAATATATAAACATTGAATGTTGGTTGGCTTATTTTACAGGCAGTGTATGAATTTTATTGTTAAATTGTGCGGCATGAGATTCTGTGCAAATATATGTTAAATGTATCAGATGCAGGCTAAGTAAGTAAAGCAATGAAAATAAAATATGATCTAGACAATGTTGCATGTGTATGTTAAATACAACCATGTATATGTAAGACAGCTGAAAGACAGTCATGTTAGCAGATCTAGCACACTTCTGTGTAGACTTACTGATGACAGCTAAAAGGAGTTGTGTTAGCAGATCTAGCGCGTTTCTACGTAGACTAACTGATGATGGTTAAAGACCAATTATAGTACGAAGTAATGAAATGAAATGAAATGTTATGCAATGAAATGACGATGAAATGACAATGAAATGAAATGACAAAAGTAAATAACGTAAATGGGAAAGAGTCACTTAAAGTGAAACGAAATGCAAAGTTGAGTTATGAACATAAATGAATGTGTATGAATGTATAATGACTCGAAAGAATGATGTAATATGATATTAGAAGTATTTATGTACGTAGAACATGTTATGATCGGGCGAGGCATACCTTTTGCCTGAGGGCTTGCTGAGTAAGGCAAGTGCACTAGTAGTTACAGATGTGGCAGTAGCCGCATAACGTACTAGGGCAAAAGGAACCTACTTGTATGGGCGGGTAGATTTCCCTATCCTTAGGGCCTTTGCCGATAAATTATTGTTGAATGCGTGAGTACGAGATCAATCTAACACTTGAGGGCTTGCTGAGTAAGGCAAGTGCACTAGTAGTTACAGATGTGGCAGTAGCCGCATAACGTACTAGGGCAAAGGGAACCTACTTGTATGGGCAGGTAGATTTCCCTATCCTTAGGGCCTTTGCCGATAAATTATTGTTGAATGCGTGAGTACGAGATCAATCTAACACTTGAGGGCTTACTGAGTAAGGTGAGTGCCCTGGTATGCTTAAATTGTGACCTTCGGGTTGTTAAATGTATCAGAACAGAAGGGTGCTACTTGTATGGGCGGGTAATCACCCCTATTCTCGGGTAATCTCGTGGGTTAAACATTTGCATATGTTTGATTAGGATCAGGGAATGATTTCAAAAATTATGTTAAGGATTTTCAAATGTTCAATATTATGTTATATATAAACTCATGTTGGCCACACACTGTTTTAATATATGGTTTCTTCCCTTATTGAGATGTATCTCACCCGAATATGAATTTATTTTTTTTTTTTTCAGGATTTCTACGAGATCGAGCTTAGAGAGCTCGAGATTTTTATAGCATTATTGGGAGATATAAGAAAAAGGGTATAAACATTTTAATGATGTTTTTGTAGAGAGTAAATATTTAAGTTTTATGCCTTTATGTTTTAAGGCTATTGAGTAAGGAATGATTGTGAAATTACTGAATTGTTTTGGGAGTTATGTAGATTTATGGAAATGCAGGTGATGAATGATTTAATATGGATTATAGTTAAAATTAGTAAACTCTGGTACGATGTTATATAGAGATTATGATTATGTTTTCCACTGCGTATGTTATGGATCATGATTTATCAGGGATATGATCAGGTATAACGCACTAGGCCCGGGTTTAAGGGTTCGGGGCATTTCATTTGTGTCTCAACTAACTCTATATCACTAGCCTGTAGGGCTTTAATCCTCTCAAATAACATTGGATGGATCAACAAGCTAGCAATGAAAACCTAGTGATTACCATCCACCAACTCCACGCCAAAACTTTCCAGATCCCATCTGATATGATGCTAACCTACTACTACAGATACTGACACGTGCTCTGGCTTTCGACTCAATGCATCAGGTATCACGTTAGCTTTCTCCGGATGATAGCTAATGGTGCAATCTTAGTCCTTGATTAGTTCTAGCCACCTTCTCTGCCTCATGTTCAACTCCTTTTGTGTAAAAAAAGTATTTGAGGCTCTTATAGTCCGTGAAGATCTAACACTGTTCACCGTACAAGTAGTGTCTCTAGATCTTCAACGCATATACTACTGCAGTCAACTCTAGATCGTGCGTGGGGTAATTCTTCTCGTACTCCTTGAGTTGTTGAGAAGCATAAGCAATTACTTTCCCTTGTTGCATCAGCACACATCCCAAACCCTTCAGTGATGTGTTGCTGTAAATCACAAAACCACTGTCCCCAGATGGGATAGTTAAAATCGAAGTAGTGACCAATCGGTGTTTCAACTCCTGGAAACTCTGCTCGCACTTGTCAGTCCAATCATATCTCATACCCTTCCTCATCAATCGTGTCAGAGGGTCAGATAACTTAGAGAATCCTTCCACAAACCGCTAGTAATACCCAGCCAGTTTGTTAATTTAGGTGTAATCCCAAAAGTGGGGATGAATTGGGTATTTTTAAAATCCTTTAATATTATTTACCACTTAAACCCTATTTCTATATTTTTGCTAATTTAAATTATTATATCAATGAATGTTTTCCCAATTAATTATCAAGT
Organism: Malania oleifera; assembly: GCF_029873635.1. Taxonomy (NCBI): domain Eukaryota; kingdom Viridiplantae; phylum Streptophyta; class Magnoliopsida; order Santalales; family Ximeniaceae; genus Malania; species Malania oleifera. The sequence continues at coordinate 86,051,851 of NC_080429.1, read as the reverse complement.
GCTTGTGAGGTTATTCAAACATACACACATGAAATACGAGTAATGAAATGCAGTGCGGAAAATAAAAAGAGTAAAGGAAGAGAGAAGACAAACAAAGATTTTACGAGGTTCAGTCAACCCGACCTACATCCTCACCTTGAGCAACCCACTCAAGGATTCCACTAATTCCCTACTCCTTTAACAGGAACGGAGCTTCCCTTACATCCACTGCTTACAAGAGGCACAACTTCCTCCTCACCCAGTTCACAACCTGAACTATGATTACAATATAATATCAAATCTGCAAAACAACTCAAGATTCGCTTCTAACAAAGCTAGTGAGTACAATTGAAACCTATCACATATACATATGATGAAACTTGAAACTCAGTATGTATGAAACAATACAATCGTTATATGAATGAAATGCTTCAACCAATTTCCCTTTTATCAGATCTCCCAAGTAATGATATATGTAAAAGCTTTGGAGAAAATTAGGGTTCTAGTTCACTTTGCGAAAATATACGAATATCAAATGTGAACTTATCAAAAACTGTCTTGAATATTATATTGATCAAAATCAGAAGGCTTTCTTTCAAATATTCAACCACAATATGATCTTTGTAATATGCAAATATATATATATATATATATATATATATATACACATATATATAATATGATTTCAAAGATCAAAAACCTAATATAAAGTTTTTCATAAAATATCCCTCAATAATATAAATAGTTATGAACACTAAGGATATTTACTCAAGTGGTTTTGTGATATAAAAAATATAAAGCCTTTAACTGAATACACACTTGAATCAAAACCTTTAAACAATGGTGAAAACATTTCTTAAGTAGTGATCTTATCTAAATAATCTATAAGTAATCACTCTCAAGATCAATCACTCAGCTTATATTCAATAATAGATTTTGAGATGAAAAACTCTTTGAAAACTAAATATCAACAAGCAAATCAGTTTATATGAAGAACTCTATGAGAATAAATATTAACAAGTATATTGATTTTCCAAACCTCAATATCAAAATGATTGCAAAATAATCACAAGAAAACCTTTGGAGGATCAAAGTAGCTTTAGCTCAGATTTGTAGTATAAGATTTGAAATCCCAATCACAACCTCAGTAGTGTGATCTCCTAAGTTGTGTTAATATGCTTAATCATATGCCAAAGGTTCAATTTTCTTCTTCTTGTGGTTGGTTCTTATAGTTCTTCTTATTCTTGTTGATCTTAGTTGGGGCACTAGGGTTTAGATGTTCATTATATAGGTACCTACCCTTAGAATGAATCTTAACCGTTGGATCAAAAATTAACTCACGTGTTCTCTCATAAAAAATTAAATTTTTAATCTTTCCCGTAGGTTCAGACGACTGAGGGTTAGAGCCCAGACGACTAAAGTTCTTTAGAGCTTTGAAAAATTAACCTGAATATAAGGTCAGACGATTGAAGTTGGAGTTCAATCTTCTGAAGTGTCAGGTTCAAATGACTGAAGTTTGAGTTCAGTCTTTTGATGTGCTTCTAGCAGGTTCTATGGTTCACCCTTAATTCTTCAGATGACTGAACTTAATCTTCGGTCTTCTAAAGAAATTCTTTAGACGACTAAGCTTAACTTCGGTCTTTTGAAGTTATATCTTCAGACGACTAAACGTTGAGTTTGGTCTTCTGAACTGACCAATTTCTAGATTTTTCCTTTTAATTTGAAAAATTTTCTTTTGCACTCTTTCTTTGCTTTTTTGTAAAATATTTTTCAGGGTTTTAACAATATCTCTAAGTCAACAAATATCCCCTAAAGATGTTTAAGAGATGCATGAGTCCTAAGGTCAGTCTAGGCTATATGTTGAGCCTCAAATTAAATCATATGAAATATGCAAATACATTCAGTTCTAAATACCCATTCACATGACGATCTTGAACTTGCCGCTTGCATCTTCATTCTTCAACTCTTTTAGTTCCATGGATTGTGCTAAGTTTTGTATGCTTTAATCTTCATAGCTTCCATGACTTGTTATCTTTCCGTGCATGCTAAATAGTGTTCTTGTTCACAATCTCAATGCACAGATCAAACACCAAGTGATTTGTCATTATCAAAACCAGATTGGACTTATAGATTCAACAAAGTCCTAAGAAACTCTGAACATCCTGCACATTCTTCGGTTTCACCTACTCAACCACTACTTCTATCTTACCAGGATCAACTGAGATACCACCCTTCGACACGACATAGCCTAAAAACGTGACCTGATTCAGCCAGAACTTGCATTTCTTTAGCTTAGCATACAACTTCTTCTCCTATAGAACCTGAAGTACCAACCTCAAATGGTTTCCGTACTCTTTCAAACTCTTAGAATATATCAGAACATCGTCGATGAACACTACTACAAAATGATCCAAGTATTCATGGAAAACCCTGTTCATTAGGTCCATAAATACTGCCGGAGAGTTAGTCAACCCAAAAGGCATGACTAGAAACTCATAATGACCATATCTAGTTTGGAAAGCAGTCTTTGCAACATTCTCAATCCTAACTTTCATTTGATGATACCCTAACTGTAGATCAATCTTCGAAAATACCTGCGTTCCCTGCAGCTGGTCAAACAGATCATTTATATGAGGCAATGGATATTGGTTCTTCACTGTTACCTTGTTGATCTCGCGGTAATCAATGTACATTCTCATTAACCTGTCCTTCTACTTCACGAATAATACTAAAGCTTACCAGGGCAAAACACTAGGTCTGATAAAGCCCTGATCCAATAGTTCCTGCAACTACTCCTTCAACTCTCAAAGTTCAGTTGGAGCTATCCGGTATGGAACTTTAGAAATCGGCGCCTTACCTAGCAGCAGATCAATAACAAACTCCACCTCCCGATCAAGAGGTAAACCGGGTAAGTCTTTCGGGAATACATCCAGAAATTCATTAACCACTCGGATATCTTCAAGTTTCAGATCATCTCGAGGTGGTTCCTTTACACAAGCTAGGTACCCCTGACAACCATCCAACAGTAACCTTCTCGCATGTATAGCTAATAAAATCTATGGCATCGAACGCACACACAATCCCATGAACTCATACTCTTGCTCCCCAAGAGGTTTGAACACTACTACCTTTCTATGACAATTAATCACCACATAATTAGAGAATAACCAATTCATCCCAAGTATGACGTCAAATCCACACATGTCATACACTACTAGATTCCTCGGTAACATCCTTCCTTGAATAACCATTCGGAAGTTTCCTAACATCTTAATACAGATCGTTACACTCCCAATCGGTGTAGCCACAAACAACCACTCTTCCATCACTTGGGTTTCAACCCCACACAGTTCCATAAAACTTGCAAATATAAAAGAGTGGGTTGCTCCCGAATCAAATAAAACAACAACTCTATTTGAAAGCAATAACATGGTACATGTCACCACGTTTCCTGTATGTTCCGCATCTACTGGAGTAAGAGTGTACACCCTCGACGGAGCCATATTTTCTTGATTGTTTCCCCGAGGCATCTGATTACTTCCACGGTTCTAGCTCTGTGCAAGCATATCGCTCTTCTATGTCTGACAATTTCGAGATATGTGGCCTGGTTTGCCACAATTGTAGCAATTACCCCAGAACAGCTAGCATGCACCATTGTGCCATTTATGGCACCTGGTGTCACAACCTGAATAATAATGGGATTTAAATAATAAAGAGGAAGGGGAAATTATCAAGGCCTCGTTGACGAACACAGAGGATTCATCGATGAGGGTATAAGAGGACCTCATCGATGAAGATAAGATTCGTCGACGAGAAGATACCAAGAGAGGGTTTTAGGGAAGAATGAAATTTGTCGACAAAGGTGCAGGTTCGTCGATGAAATTTCTACAGGACTCATCGACGAGGTGACGTGTCTCGTTGACGAATCTAGTCCTATAAATATCAAAAAACCGGATTTAAACTTCAAAATTAAGGAAAATCTCACTCCTTCTCTCCCCCTTCGGTTTCTCTCTCCTCTCTCTTTGATTTTGGCTCCGTCGCTCGCTAGATCGACGATTTGAGGCCACCACGACGCTCCTAGAGAAGTTCTCTGCATATCTGCCGGAGCGGATCATTGGTGGAACTCCGTTGAAATTCATCCCTGAATTAAGGTAAGGCTTTTTAAGCCAAATTTGGTCTGAAGTAGTTATAGGAAATAATATACACGTGAAAATACTGAAGTTTAGTACTGATAGATTTCATTTTCAGGGTATTGATTAGGAAATCCTACGAGTGCGAGACTAGAATTTATAGGGGCTTTTCTCGGTAGCTAAGTAAGGAAATAAACTAAAGCAGTTATTTTTCATGTAAATTATTATTATTTATAAGGAAAGCTATTTTAAGGAAAACATGTATTATATATGTATATTACGAGGGAAATGCACATTTGAGAAAATATTGCTATTATGTTGAAATGTATATGTATGTATGAGATGCCAGAAATTATGATTTAAGAATACAATGTATGGTTTTAATATAGCAAACGTGTGGCATGAATATTACTTTACGTGTAATGTATTATGATATGACTTTGTTACGAATGAAGCATGTTTTCAGGAATATGAATCGTTACAGTACAAATGATGTTGAAAACACACGATAAATTGATTATTTTCAAAATGATATACATATATGAAATGATTTCGGTGCGAGGCCGTATTTATGTATGATTTAGGCACGATGCCGTATTTATGAAATGTTCGGTGCGAGGCCGTATTTATGAAACGATCGGCACGAGCCCGTATTTATGAAATGTTCGGCGTGAGGCCGTATTTATGAAATTATGAAATATGTTATATTATCATGTATTATATGTTTTCAGAACCCGAATGTTAGTTTAGTTTAGATTAGGAGCACGATACCATAGCTTATAGATCAAATATCTATGATCAGATTGATGCTAACCACCCCACGAGGGGGTGGGAGATGGATAGTCGATGTGGTTTTCAGTAGAGTAAGGACGTCCACCTGGTAGTCCGGACCAGGGTGTGGCAAACCCATCGTACTTACAAATATTTTTGACTCGGCAGTGGTTGGCCATGCATTGTCGGGTCCTGCCTTCAGGCTGCACAACCCGTCATGGGGGGTAATACATGACATCAGCTAGCTATTCATCCTGGGTATGTTTTCAGTATTATCAGTTATAACAGATGTTTTATGTATGATATGATTTATTAGCAAATATGAAAGTATATGATTATTCAGTACGATATGATGAACGTTTACAGAAATATGAAATGTACTGTATATGTATAATTGCCTTAAATGTTCATGTTGCCACACAGGTGTATTTAGTTTATTTTCCCTTACTGAGAAGTGTCTCACCCTCGAATCTAATTAATTTTTTAGGAGACCCTGAGAGAACGGCGGGTCGTGGCCGCCATTGAGCTTATTGAGTTACCCCACTAGGAGGATAAGATTTTGTAGTAGGATCAGGATTATTTTTTCGTGAGATCCTAGTTATATTTGGAATGTTATGGGAGATTGAAAATGTATATATATATATATATATATATATATGTTGTTTTTGGTGTACGTAGACTCTAGTATTATGAATTTTATGGTTGGATGGTTGTAATTTTATACTTACTGCTGCTTATACTTCCGCTATGATTGACAGTGTCCCCACTACCCACAGGTTCGGGTTGACTTTTCTATTTATTATGTTTCATTTTATATTAAGATTTTTGAGGTCGTTACACCTAGTGCATTGCACGGAAGATGGATCTCCCTAAGAACCCTACTGTTTGGTATTTTAGCGATAACTCAAACCATAGTTCTTCTTCTTCTTCCACTGCCCCTGTTGAGGACCAGTCTAAGATCCAGAAGATACTGGCCTCTTCATCTATTCTTGTACCACCTCATCCCCCTAGAGGTCAACCTCAACTATGGTGGCTTTATCCACCAGAACAGAAAACTCTCGAATCTGCAAGATCCCCATAAGCCTACGGATGTCGTTCCTCAGAACCAGAACAGAAAACTCTCGAATCTGCAGGATCCCCATAAGCCTGCTGATGTCGTTCCTCAGACCCTTCTCGAACCTCAGAGTCTTCTAATACTCGTTTGAGATCAAATATGGCGCGAAACGAGATAGCTCAATATATCTAGCAGCATATCTCTACACCATCAGGGTTCCCTGAGTCAGCTTCGAGAACTTATCAGCCTTCGCATCATGAGTGAAAGTCGGGAAGTATCTTTCGAAAAATACCTCCTTAAAGCAACTCCAAGTCATACCAGAGGGACCAGCTCTCTACTTCTCAAGCAGACTCACCGTCGTCCACCATCTTTCATCCTCTCCTGCCAGCTGAAAAGTATAATAAAGAACCTTCTACTGGTCAATGCAGTGCAGAACTTCCAATATCTTCTCGGTCTTTTGCACCCAATTCTCTGCTACTATCGGATCGGGTCCTCTTGTAAACGTCGGAGGGTGCATGCGAGTGAACCTCTCTAAGGTACAACCCGTAGTAGTAGGAGAATGCTCATGTCTCCTAACACTTCGCCTGATCTCTCGCATAACTTCCCTCGTCAAACCCCGAGGCACAGAAAGAGACTCATCACTCGCAATCCCCTCAGAACCACTATCCAAGTTGTTATCCTTAGGCTCCATTCTGAAAGTAAGATAGGAATCGGTTAGAATTCCTATATCATACACAGTTAACACAATCATTGAAAGCTAATCATGTTAACTATAACTCTCACAGGTCCAAGTTTGTCCTACCACACCGACATGAAACCATCAATGGTTTGCCATAATTTTACTTAAATCGTCATTTTAGAAAAAATATAGAACACTGCCAATGAGTCCCCGTCTAAGAACAAAACAACTCTCGACCTACTCTACCCATTTCCTACATCCTATACTCTGGTATGTACACATAACTACGCCTAACAAAGCCTACAAGATCTAACAACTTGATTAGCTCTAATACCAAGTTGTCACACCCCAAACCCGTGAATGGGCCCCAGGTGTAAATTTAGTAACCTAACCTGTTTCTATATCAATTAAAATATACATGATACTACACTGAATGAGGGTTTGACCCCGTGGGGTACACACGTACACCCTATACACATCCACATACACATACATACACATCACACACACAGCGGAAATGTTCTTTCTATACATACATCATACCATACTAGAGTCTATACATAACTAGAGTTTACTCTACCAAAATATGGTACGTACCCTGGGTGTCTACAAAACCCAACCATGACAACCCGATTATAATTTTCGTACTTACAAAAGTACTATACACAGCTAACCGACAACCACGCTCCCGTTACGCTAGGATGCTAGTGACAACTACTTGAAGGACCTAACAAACATTTGTATAATCGGGGTGAGACACCTCTCAGTAAGGAAGAAAACATGTTATATCAGTGTGTGGTATACAAGTGTTATTTCGACATAAAACATAACACAATACAGTTCTAGTATTTTCACAATCCAGTTCTAGTACATACGATACCCAAACATACAGTCAGTGTCTTCAGACTCAAGCACCCGATACCTTGCAATAAACAAAGCCCCACAGCGATATTGTTACTAATATGGCGTCCACTCACACCCATCAATGACTAGTCGAAACAAACAAACGATATTTCACACCCTCGAATATAGAGTCGGACACTCTCGCCCACGGTATTTAGCTGAAACATGGTGTTTGCCCATGGTAATTAATCGAGACATGGCAAATTTGACAAAACCTGGAACAATTTTGAAACTCATGTTCCTATACCCATCATCTTATGGTATTTAGTTGTCATAGCTGTTTTACGAAACCTGGAACATTTTAAATACAACAGTTCATTCCACACTTATTTGAGTATACAACAATCATATCGTTTTCAATTCGAGAATACAGTTTAATACAAATACATGTACGGTCATCTCAATACTACAGTTTTATACAACATATGATTTTCCGATAGAAATAGAGATGATACCCTAAACCCCCAATTTTCCCCAAAACTGTAACCCAAAAATCCTGCATTTTCACCTGATAGATTTTTCCAAATAAGTAGTCAAAACATACATACAATCGTAAACTACACGTTTACCAATTCTGATTTCAAAAATAACTTATATAAATAGAATCCCCTTACCTTTTCCTGAATACCAAAACACGAACTCTACGACTCCAAAACTATGAATCGAGTTCTCAAAACCTAAACATCAAAGAACTATACTTCACTATAATTCTTACTACTATATATATACTGAAACGAAAATGAAATCGGACCTTTACCTCGATTTTGGGTCAAAACCCGAAAATCTTCAAAACGTAATTCTGATCCACTATACTCGAAGAGATTCTCCTCCTGATCCATGTGGTAATTTTGAATCGTTGATTCCGACAACAGGCGGCCCAAAATCCTAAAGAGAGGGAGAGGGAGAGAGAGAGACAGAGAAAGAGAAAACGAGAGAGGATTTAGATTTCTTAACCATGAAGCAATGGAAAATTCAACTTATAGACCTTTGACTCGACCAAACTCGTCAACGAGACGGCATCCTCGTCGACAAGCTGCAAAAGGAAACTCGTCATCGACAAGGTAAACTTGTTGACGAGCCTGAGATTTCAAGATTTCCCAAACTATCTCGGCATCTCCTCGTCGACGAACCACTAATCCTCATCATTGAGCTACCCAAGGGACTTCGTCGACGAGAAGAGAAGCCCTGTTGACGAGCCCTACTGATTTTTACTTTTTTTAATTTTTCTTTTCTTTTCTTATTTATTTAATACACCTATCTTGGGTCGGGTTCTTACAATTCTAATTAAGAATATGAAAGTGATTTCATCCTTTTCAGGAGAATATGTATTCTCATAATCAATTCCAGATTTGTACGAGAAATCTAGTGCCACAAGCCTTCGTTTTTATTGAGTAATTTCATTATTTCATTTCGCTTGTGCACAAATATCCATTTGTATCCAACGGGTTGGACACCTTCTGGCATCTGGACTACAAGTCCAAAAAAAAAACTTCTCCTTTTAATAAAGAGTTTATTTATGTTGTGATAGCTTATTTCCATTTTGGCCAATTATTTCTATATCCACATTCATTAATAGATTTAGATTCAAGATCCTCATTACTTTTGGTAAAGTAATTACTTTTGGTAATGCTATTACTTCTGCTAAAGTTATTATTACTTCTAGTAATATCAGTAGCTACTGCATATGTAAATCTGTTTTGACAACAACTTTATTTCTATCTCACATTTCTCTTATGTAATAAATTGAGATCTCATTATCATTATTTTCAAGGACCTGTCCCTTTTCAAGGGATGTCTCTTTAGGAGTTTCCTCTTCAGGAGATTTCTCTTCAGGAGTTTCCTCTTCAGGAGTTTCCTCTTCAAGAGGAGTTTTCTCTTCAGAAGATTCCTCTTTAGGAGTAGTTTTCTTTTCAGGAGATTCCTCTTCAAGAGATTCCTCTTCAGGAGGTTCCATAATAGGAGTTTCATTTTCAGGAGAAATGGGTTTGTGAATATTAAATGAATTATCCACCTTTGTAATCTCTTCTAAAGTGTTTACATATTTCAATTTTCTTCTTCTAGGAGTTTTATCTTTTGCACCAACAAGATTTCCACGCTTAACTTGCGGCTTAGGTTTATTAACTGGCTATTATACGTGTTGGAATATTTGCAGTACGAATATGAAATTTTAGTATGACCTTAGTATTTGCAAAAGAATCCAGTAACTGATTTGCAATCCCTTGTAAATGTATAATCTTTTGAACTACAAGTTCACTTTGATTTGTACGAGAATCTAAATGAAATAAATTCATAACATTCCATATGATTTCACGTTGTCCTTCAGGCACTGATTTTGCTCCCCAAAATGACAATTAATTTTCCTTAAAAGTAAGCAATATACATGAAATCATTTGATAAAAGAATCTTGTTCTTTTAGTGGATGACCATGTTAATTTTCAATGATTTTTCGCATCATTATATCTCCAGGATGTCTAAGATAATCATGTCAAAGTGTAAATAACTTTGGATCATTACACTTCTGTTGTAAGACATTAAATGATTTTACTACTGCTTTAATCTTTGGATAATACAGTTCAAAAGATAAAGTTGTCATTTTTTCTAAAATATGTTTTTCCCATAAACAATAGAAGTAATATAAAGAAAAAAATTTACTGCCTTCATTTGTAATTTCAATGTGATTGGGTTTTAAATCTTTAAAGCTTAATAGATTTCTTCTTGATCTGTTGGAATATAAAACTTTATCGATTTGTAATGAAGTACCATTAGATAACTTTATATTAGATCTTCTGGAACCTTTAATCAAATTTGTAGAAACAAATATTGTATTAATATTTATTGAAAATATATTCAAGTAAGAAAATTTCTATCTCAAAAATTTGTGTGTTGTAGCTCTATAAGCTAAACATTTTTTTTCCCTTAGAATTGATCAAAGCAATGATAAATCCAAACATAATATTACTTACTTTGCATCATTGTTTGATTAGCAAAAAAATTAACAATATTTATTTTTACTTCTTTACTATTTTCCTTTTCATTTATAGAGGCTTGGTATAGATCTACGAAATGCCTGAGTGCACGACAGGTACGTGACCAATGACCTTTTACTCTGCATTTATAGCATTTATTTTCATGATGCGTATCATTGATTATCTCGCTTCTAGGGGTCATCCCTCTTCTGGGGGTCATCCATCTTCTGTGGTTATCCCTCTTCTGGAGGATTGTAACCTCACGTCTCGATGCCATTGATTATTTCAATCACGGCTACAACCATGTCCACAACCATACCTTTGACCTCATCTTCAACCACGAAATGTGTTCATATTCACTTCAGAGAATAGGATTGAACCAATTGGACGATTTTGGCAATATTTTATCAAAAGCTCATTATTTCGCTTGGCAGCAAGACATAATATGAATTCATAAAATTTATTAAATTTCTTATCCCTATATTGCTGCTGCAGGAGCATATTAGTAGGATGGAAAGTGATAAAAATCTTTTCAAGCATGTCTTCATCAGTAATATTTTTACTACATAGTTTTAGCTTCAAATTAATTTTTTGTAGCGCTCAATTATATTTACGATTATTTTAAAATCTTACAACTTCAGGTGCAACCAGTCATATTGAGCTTTTGGTAAAATCACAATCTTTTGATGGTCAAATTTATCCTTTAAAATGTTTCTATAAGATAAGTGAGTTTTTAACAGTGAGGTATTCAATATTTAATTCTTCCTCTAATTAGAGAGATAACGATTATGAGAGAGAGAAGAATTATTAATTAGATGGGAAGATGAATATAAAATAAAGGAGGCAAATACATTTGAGCCCATGCATTATAATAATAATAATAATAATAATAATAATAATAATAATAATAATAATAATAATAATAATAATAATATTTTCTTAATAAGTTGTTCAATCCATGCACCTTCCAAACACCATCATACATACATGCATGAGGAAGATCATGACTTTTACGCGATCCTGCAGGGATGCGATATTTTTATCTAAAATCGTATTTTCCAAATTCAATGCATTTAGATGGATTTTGACATCAAGAATATACGATACATAATTATTGCCTTTTGACGTCAAAGTGGAACAAATTAAATTTTTTTTTTTATGTTCGTCATTTAAATAAATTAACAATAAGGCAATTTGTAAAAACATAATGTAAAAGTTAAAATAAAATTGAGATAATAATATAAAATTATTTTCACCCTTGTGGGGTACTTAAATATGTTTTTTCAGGAACATTATTTTATTTTTCTCAATTTGTACTCTTCAAGAATATGATCTCAATTTATAATATTAAATTGGGTAATAATTTATCACATTTTTAGGAGGTTAAATATACTACCTCATTTGGAGGATAAATATTTCACCTCTTCAGAAGGTCAATTTTATGTTTCTTCGGGAGGTTAAAAACATACCCTCTTCTAGAGGTAAATATTTACTATCTCTTCTGAAGATTAGATATATAGTCTCTTATAGTAACTCAAACAAAAAAAAAAAAAAAATCTTGGAGGAGATATTTTTAAATTTCTTTAGAGCTAAGTTATGTTTATTATATAACTCTCTCTCTCTCTCTCTCTCTCTCTCTCTCTCTCTCTCTCTCTCTCTCTCTCTCTCTCTCTCTCTCTCTCTCTCTCTAAGATCTCAAGCCTCTTTGCCCGAATTAACGATCCATCGTTACTATGTGGATCAGCAGGTGAATCTCTAGAAGTCCTACGAAGTAGAATCTTGATTTGAGGATTTCTGAATTTTTACCTTGAAGTTGAGGTAAGGGTCAAAATGAGCCTAGTGACTTGTAGATTTGTACTAAATAGGGTGATATTGACGTATGGTCTTTTGGTTTTAGGATTTGGGAATTCGTGTGGCTGTTTCGAGCCATTTGGAGTCGTGTTTCGGTATTTGAGAACAGGTAAGGAGATTTGTTTATATAAGTTATTTTTAAAATCTGATTCAATAGAACTGTAGGCTATGTTTATACGGATGTTTTGGTTACTTGTTTGAAAAATTTCACCAGGTGAGATTGTCGGTTTTTTGAGTGTGCGATTTTCAGGAAATTAGGGTTTCGGGTATCGTCTCCGCTTCTTTTAGAAAATCGTTTATTTGAATAAAACTAAAGTATAGAAATGATCGTACCTTTATTCTATGTTAAACTATATTTCTAGATCAATTATCATATTATTGTTTAATTATGCAAATAGGTGTGGCAGGAGAGGATATTTTGTGATGATTGAGTTGTAATGTGTTTGAAATGGAATATAGGAACTGGAGTTCCAAACTATTTTCAGGAATGATGGTTACTGACATGCCGATTTCATTACCGTGGGGTCAATAATGACATGTCGGTTTGATTTCGTGGGGTCGTAAGACATGCTGGGTTAATACCGATGGTTGTAAATTACCGATTTATGCCGAAGAGTGTGAAAACACTAGATTTGTGTCGGTTCAATACCGTGGGTCAATAATGACATGTCGGTTTGCCGGATTATGGTTACTAAAACGCCGGTTCAATACCGTGGGGTCAATAATGACAAGCCGATTTGCCAGATAATATCGAGGATTGTGGAATTCTGGTTCAATACCGTGGGTCAATAATGACATGCTGGATTGCTGGATTATACTGATGATTGTGAAATATACTGGAACTGTTTGTGAAAATACTGGAAATGCGAAATGCTTTGTTTCTTATTGGAATAACACTCATGTGCCCACATACCGATATAACTTTATTCTCCCTTACTGAGAAGTGTCTCACCCCAATCATACAAATCTGTTTCAGGTCCTTCAGGTAGCTGAACCTAGTATTTTAGAGGGTTCTAGAGCGTAGTATTCTGTTAGTTTTTGTAAGTACTGTTGTGAGTACTAAACTGTAGCCGAGATGTCATTTTGGATTATGTTGGATACCTTGAGTTGATGTTTTGTATTATGACAAACTTAGTACTCTGGTATAAATGAATGTAATAGGTTGAAATATATTCTGCTGCGTTATTCATGTGAATAGTGGTTGTGAGTAGGGTATTCGCAAGCCCTATCGGGTAGGACCCTCATATTTATTGGTATCATAGATGTTTGTATGTACAGATACAGGTTAGGTTCTCATATCACACCCTGGGGCCCACTTTCGGGGTTTAGGGGCGTGACATCTCTCTTATGGAGATTATATATATATATATATACAAGAGATTTAAATATATTGACTCTTCAAGAGGTCTATCTCTTCAAAATATTAAATATATATACGAAAAATTTAAATATATATAGTCTCTTCAAGAGAACTATTTTACCATCTCTTCTGGAGATTAGTACTTTATATATATATATATATATATATATATATATATATATATAGGCGGTATAAAAATAAAATCATCTATTAAGGCGATATAAATATACAAATATATGTCAGTCGGTTAGAGTCTCATAAATTAAATAAGAAATAAAGAAATATGTCAATTGGTTAGACTCTCGTGTTGATAACATTATAAAATGATGCAAAAATTAATAATAAAATAAATGAAGATGAGTAGAAAATAAATGAAGACGAGACTGGATTTTTATGTGGCTCGGATATACCTACTCCACGAGCGGATAGGATCAGAAGTTCACTATTTAGAAGGAATTACAATATAGATCTCACTTTGTACAAAATATGTTTTCCACCTTCTGTTTACTTCTTCACTTTTGTTCTTCTATGCATAATTTCTTTGTGCGAGTATTTTCATCTTCTCTAAGCACACCCTTTATTTCTCTACTCTTTCTTCTTCTTTCTGCGTATAATTTTATATCTCTCTCAAAGGAAAAAGATCCTTTTATAGAAAAAGTGGAGGAGATTGGGGAAGAAAAATATTGTAGCCTAATCTTCATCATCCGACATTTCAAAGGAGCAGGTGTAGTGTGTGAGAGAAATAGGAGAGAATGAGACATGCGAGCGAGGGAGTGTGCATGAGGGGGAGACAAGAGGGAGAGGGACAGCCACTATCTTCCTTTTATAGAAGACTCTCCTTATGGACAAAAGAAGTATACTTCTTAACGTTTTCTAGCATGAAATTCCCTAAAAAAGAGTTCTGGTTGCGATAAGAAAACAAGGTCATAAATTGGTGCTAGTGTCTTCCGAAGGATAAAAAAAAAAAATTAATTAATCAATAACAAGTCTTTGCGCCTTTAATTCGATAACATCAAAATATCAAAAATCAAGTGATTCTCAAGCTAATTTTAATACAAGTTAAATTGCTTTTATGGGCAAATTGAAACAAAGAATTATTTTATCAAAAAACAAGTGATGATTTTTTCAAGATTCTCCAATTATCTCTTGCCCAAGTTTCCGTTAAATAATGGAAGGGCATCAAATGGCGTTACAATGACACATGCATGCACACATGTTTGCTATTTATACCACCATCTTATGCATATTCTACCAAATAAAATTAAGGGAAGGGCTTTTCGACAAGGGTACTCTTAAGCTCTTTAAACTTTGAATGAAGTATTTATCTTAGGGCAATGTCATCCAGCATGTCCACGCACGCATAAGAAGAGAAATTGTTGTTGACGGTGCAAGGGCATTTAGTTTGAGTTGGAGCATCAACTGGGAGAAGAAGTTATCCAGTTGGTCATTAAGGCAATCAACAATTAGTAGGGATTTTTCAATTAGTGTTTTTCAATGTTTCATGAGAGTATATTACATGCTTCTGGAGGTAATTTTATGGTCATTTTAGCCAATTATAATTCATCCATGGAAAGATCATACCAAATAAAAGAGCCAAAACCATATATATATATATATATATATATATATATATATATATATATATATAAAATTGCTTTAATAAATAAAGCAACAAAAGCGTGCACATGCGCACACCAAAGCAACAGGAAAATAAGTAATTTTGGTTTTTGTAATGCGAAAAAAATAAAACCCCCACTCACACGCACGTATGGTATGTAGGATTATTAGCAACGATGCCTTGGTGCATGATTTCATACCCAATAAATTCTTCAACACAAAAAAAGGCACAACTTCTATTTCAATACTCCTCCTCGCACCACTTCTATTTTTCAAGAGATGAGGAATATCAGAAGCTTCCATTTCCATTTCAAATTGGTTGAATATTGGAAAGCACCCTCTGTTTTAAAAGTGATAAATATTGCAAGGGAGAAGAAGGCATTCTTAACATTTCAAACCTCTACTGTACAGGAGCCGGAGGAGGCATTGTAGCCCCCTTTGTGAGTACTTTTAATAATAATAATAAAGTATTTATAACACTCAAAGCTACTTAAAATAAATACTTTTATAAAATAAAATAAAAACAGGCGACGCTTGATATGTACCTTAACAAACACCTATTGTCAACAATACTTTTTCAGAACCCCTTGTTTTCAAACTATGAAGTAATCTAAAATAGTTTTTTGACCACTTATAAATGATACTGTTCATAAACGAAATCAATTTTGTAAATATAAAAAAATTTGTAGTTACTTTATAATTTTTTCAAAAAAATAAAAATTAGAAGATAATCATATACTATTTTACTATATAAATAATATATTAATTGTTAATGAAATATAAATCAATTTTGGAATAAAGAAGAACTATCTATTAATTTAAATTAATATTAAAAATTAAAAATACTAATTTAATTAATATGATAATGGTATGTTATAAATATAAATCAAAAATAATATTATTATTTTTACTTAATAGAAATATTTAAATATTAATTAAAAAGACCACTCAACATAATTATTAATTAAAAATTAATTATATATCATTTCATTATGCATTATAATCTATTAATTATTAATAAAATTATAATCAAATTATGGAATGAATAA
This sequence comes from Malania oleifera, assembly GCF_029873635.1. Taxonomy (NCBI): domain Eukaryota; kingdom Viridiplantae; phylum Streptophyta; class Magnoliopsida; order Santalales; family Ximeniaceae; genus Malania; species Malania oleifera. Next base: position 86,035,492 of record NC_080429.1, on the reverse strand, counting down.
AAAGAATCATCTATAAATTCTAATTAACATTAAATAAACTAAAAAATTTAATTAGTTATTAATACTATTTTAAAAAAAATTAATGTGATAATCATGTATCATAAATATACATTAATAAATACCTTTAATTTACAAATTCCAAACTTTAATCAATAAGAAGCATTTGGTTCGCGGCATCCAGAATATTGCCATGGAATGACATTCCGTGAATCCCACTTCCGAGAATGGAATATCTGAATCATGAGAATATCCTTATTTGGTTTACATTGTAAGATGTACACAAGATTCTCATGTGAATTTTTAGTTCAACATGAAAATCCTAACAGATATTTCAAGAACATGATCATTATATCCAACGCATATGTATAATCAACATATGAAAAATAATTATATTTTTAATACAAAAACTTACTAAGAATACAAAATGAAATTCATGTGCTCAAATTTTCAACAATTATGTATTTAAAAACTCAACAATTAAATAATCAGTTAATCAAAATAGTTGAAAACAATATAGTATCTAAATATTAACCGGTATATTAAATTTTTACAACACAATAATAATATTATTTTCCTTCTTGTTAATAGTTTATTATTTTAAGTATAATAAGAAAGTGATACTATGTTATAGGAACATGATTTTAACCTGCTCATTTACGCAGCACTCTCGTGGCTTGAAATTGGTATCAGAGTCTTGTGGTTCTATGATCAGTAAAAGAGAAAAAGAAAAAGGGTCACTTTTTTTATCAGAAGACTTCTATAAAGTATAATATAAGATTTTATGAGAACTTAATTGAAGAAGTGTGGAGAGAAGTTTTTCAGACTACCTTCTTCTAGAGTCAATTTTGAATTAGATCCTATAATACTTGATTTAAAAAGAGTTAAGTCAGATCTTGAATCACAGCTACCAGAGATTGACGAGCAGATTCATCTATATCAATCTAGAATTAGGCAGTGTGAACGACAATTAGAGCAACTCCACAGAACCTCAGAATCAGAATTAGACGGCCAAGATCTCATTAATCTTTAAAAATGACTGATAAAAAGTCTGTTACGAGTAATATTAGAAAAATATTGAGAAGTTATGAAGATAGGATGACAGATCTTGAGCAAACTCAAGAAGCTAGAAGTAGTATATTAGGAAGGTATACACTTAGAGACTATGAGGAAGCACAGGAACAAGAGGTTCAAAGTGCCCTCAGAGATATAAACGAAACTAAAGTCCTATCAAACATTATAGAAGATATCCAGAAAACTCAAGATGAGCTGGATAAGCTTCTACATTGAGAAAAATGGACAGATAATGAAGTCTCAGAGATTCATAAAAGAATCAATAATAAGTTGAATGAGGTAGAAGACCTCAAGGCTAAGAAACTAGTCAGTGCTGAAAAAATTCTTGCAAAGACTAGTAAGGGTTCTACAAGAGGTGGAACTGAAGTAGCAGGACCAACAAGATTTTCAAAAATAGTAAGTTTTCCAGAAGTTTCATCTTGGGATGCAAAGTCAGTATGGCAACCCCTAAGATTGGAACCTCACCCGTGGGAGTGAAAGAAATTATCTTTCAAAGAAATGCTCCAAACTACAGCAAAACAGCAGGAGTCTGTTTTGAATTATCTAGGAAGAATTCAAGAAGAATTTAGACCTAAGAAGAGTATTCTAGAAGGGATACCCCAGAACGGGACAATACTTAGATTAGATTGTGAAAAAGATCCCGCAGTCACGATAGATGATTAGACTATGGATATTAGATACAATATCCTAAGTCATGGCGTTGAAACTTGGAACGTAGAATGAGCTTATAAGTTTGTAGTATCTACCCTGGGAGGAAATGTAGGAAATTTCTGGGAAATATTGTAGAGAAATTCATATGTAAGTGCAATAATCCTAGACACTATTAAGATCCCAGATGAAGTAATCGCCATTATAGCAAATTTTCTCAAATAGGAGTTTGTAGGATATTCGCTAGTGGATAAGAGGGATGAATTAATAAAGAAAGCCAGAATGGCAATCACAAAAATTCAAATATGTGATATGTGTTATTTTGAAGAATACCTTTGTGAGTTTCAACATTGGTATTATCAATTAGGCCCCCAGGACCAAGCTTATGCCAAAGAGGTTTTTGAGGAGAAACTATCAGGCAATTGGCCAGGATTGGTAGCTCAAGCCGTAAAACAAAGACTAGAGAGAGATACAAAAGTATCAGATGCTCTAGGAGTAAGAGCAAAAACAATAAGGCGGATGATAAGACTTTACTATATGCAAAGACATGTCTTGCATGACGTAAAAAGTATGTCATTCATGAATCCAGCATGTTGCCCTAAGACAAGTGGGGTTGCAGGCAGATATGGTTGTACCCAGAAGCCAATTAGGAACTCAGAAAGAGTAGAAACTAGTTGTGCAAGAGGTACGTGCCATACAAAGATTAGATCCTCTAAGTTTAAAGGAAAAACTTGGAAAAGATTTGGAAAAAGGAAAGGCTCTAGAAAAGGGCAGAAAAATCCAGAAAAAAGATATCTTAGACTCAAAAGGGTTAGGGAAGATGTCAAGGAATTGTTCAAGAAAAAGTATGGACGATATCCTAAGTGTCCACAAGGAAAATCACTGGAAGGCTGTGATTGTTGTTGGTTTTATGGCAAGAAGGACCATAAAACTAATAATTGTCTAGAGGCGAAAAAGAGGAAAGGTAGCCTTACAAAGATTTTAATGGAAGATTCCTCAAAATTGTTATATGAACCAATTTGGAGAGAGGAAATAAACTCAGATGATGATAGCATATATTTTATTTTCTTAGAATACTCTGAATTAGAAGAAGAAGAAGATTCAGAAGAAGAATCTCCTCATTATATCAAGCTACTGGCTATGATGAGAGCAATAGATAAAGCACCAGAATTAGTTTCTCTAGCAGGAGAAAAAGAAGATCTAGTGTAGACCACAGAAACATCCCTTCTTACTAATGGATCTATCCCAACCTGGATGATTCCATAATGGACGTATCTTACCTTTTTATCCATGGCTTTCTTAACTTCTTGTGTGGTTAGTAATGGAACTATGAACGTGCATGCATCCGTGCTAGATACTTTTGCAGTTACTTCTTTCTCGATAACCTTTACAGTTTCTTTGTAAGGTATCCATGAGGTTTGGTATGCTTCAGCCCAACTGGCTCGAAACGTCCTCCATTCCTGCCAAAATGATGATCACAATCTTGCAAGAAAGCCTACCATCAAGGCAGAGAAGTGCAGAGATCATGGTTGGACAAGATTGCACTCGCCCACGTAGTCAGGTTGATTGATATTTCTACCAAAAATTGTTGTTTCCAAATATTCACATGTTTCTGGAAGAACCTAGTACTGCTTTTTAATTCCCAAACATGTATCCACATGAATTTAGAACTAAAACATTTTTTTCTAATTCAGAGATTCAAAAACAATAATTAGGAGTAATTTTTCTGCTAAAGCATGCCCTGAGGCATGTATTTCAAACTTCACCATCAGCAAGGGTGCAATCAAAGGGCTGCCGCCATCTTTTTTTTAAACAAAAAAATTGAGGCAATTTTTATGATTTAGAGTTTGAGTCTAAATTCAAATTCAAGTTCAAATGTATATACCCAGGCAATAAATTCTAAACACATGTATTTCATATCCATTACTTTTAAATGCTATCCAAGTAATGAATTTGCAAGTTTATGTATTTTAAGATTATAGATTTAAAATTCATGCATTTAAAATGCTATGTATGTTTACTTATGTTGTTTCTAACAAATCTACAAATTCGAAAGTTTTAAGAGTTTAAAACCTAAATGAAATGCCAAGCTGCAAGTTCCAGCTTGTTCATAAAATTGGCGGCCACCGAGAACATGGCGTTTCAACCAATGGCAGTCAGCAGAAATGAATGCTCTGGGCCAACAGTCATTGGAAAATTAGCTGGGAAGTTCCAGGGGAGTTCTGCAGTGCTCATGGAAGCATGTTCAGCAGCAGTTGAACCATGAAATTCTCAACTGAAATGAAATTGAATTGAATTTTATCATGTAATTCTTTATTCCCTTCTGTCCTTACATTTCGCAAACCTGAACCTGAATCTGGCATGACGTAATTTCTTTCAGCAGGGCTAAGGGACAGATTATTGTATTTTGGTTCGAAACTGCAACCATTCTTTAAGCCATAATTGCAAATGATAAGAACGCGATTTACTAAGTACACATTCAACCGTCCTAGATGTATTGAACATATTAGCAATACCACAGCATTCCTATCCTTGTTAGGCAATGCAACAGGGCATTCTCAACGGATGCAATAGTTTCAGTCTGAATGATCTCTTTTTTTAGCCTGACTTAGAAGTTTGTTTTATCACAACCCAGAACGGAACAAATAGTACTTATAAAAGAAACCAATACCATAGATTAATCCCATGATTAGAGGAATAGGAATCTCAACTTCGCGTGGGTGGACGAGCAGGCCCCAGGTAGTTCGTCACCAATCCCATAATGGCAAACCTGGTTCAGATGTAAAAAATAGGAAGGTGGGAACAAAAATCAGAACCAACAATAAGGTGTAATACTGGAAAATTTCAGTTTTAAGGGCAAGAAAATATAATTCAACCTTTTTATTTTGTTTTAAGGTGAATCAATTTTCACCATAATATCATAAAAGAGATGAGCAAACCCATTGAGGCTTCCACACAAGGGGCGTATCATCTTAACCTATAATAGAAATCCCTTTCATGTGCACGCGCACGTGTGGGTGCTAAATAAAAAAGCTCACAAATCTATAACATATAAAAGAAAACACATAACCTATAAAATTAATAATAATCAAAAGAGATTAGTTTATCATACGTCTAACACATCCAATATTCGTTATTTCCATCAAATAACATACTGGCAACTAGGCACCCTGTTTTGCGGTCTTACTACTCATGCTGATCGCATTATTCCAAGCCTAAAATGAGTACTCCATGATGCACTAGAAAAATTTACCAAAAAACTCAGGTAAGTTGGATTGAAGTCAGACTTCAACAATTTGCAGCAGAACACGCAAATAAGATATTGAAAGCATTTTAAAATCTGTAAGCTTGCCATATGACGAGTATGGAAATGGCAGATTGAAAGCTTGCTCAAAAGAAGCATGACCACACCCTAGAAAAAAGCCTTACTTCAACCACAAGAATGCAGCATTAATCAAACAGGCACCTTTAAAAAAGTATTTAAATAAAAAAATGAAGAGGCCAAGCCATAAATTATACCAGCCACCACCAGGACACTTACTGCCTCACTAATGAACCCTATGCAAAAATTGACCAAGTCTTATCATTTATTGAATCAAAGCCTAGCAAAATTGGCAAAAATATAATATTTGTTTGTCTGCCGTTATGCTCTACTTTGAGTCATATCCGTTGTTGAATCAAGAGACATAAAACCTTTTCTCCGTACCTCCACATCCATTTTGGAGCTCCCATAATCATACCCAACCTTCAAAAAGCTATTATACACAAGCAAACTATCCAAGGGAAATCCCATTCTAAACCAATTAGTGCTGCGTTAGTTAACACAAATTTATCCATTCATTTCATGTACAATTGTTTGTTCTATTTCCAATTAATAACCAGAAGTACAACATTTTAAACCATCTATTTTTAAATGGTACTAATAGAAGTATCTATATCCTCTAAAGCTCCATTATTCCTTCACCTACAGACCAACAGAACATTCAAAAGATGATCAAGGGATCAGCTCAAGCACATCTTTTCTCTGTCAGAATGCCCCTATCAAACCCCAAATCTTCCAAGACAGCCAGCTGTAAAATCAGAATTCCAAGCATAGATGGAGCAATTTCCCAAAGATTTCTGGCCCAGCAATACTAATTAGAACGTGATGCAGAGAATCAGGTTTTCTTTTTCAACATGAAACACCAATTGCTACTAAGATCCCATTTGTGCAGGCTGTCTAGGGCCAAAATCCTCCATCACGAAGCTTCCCAAGCAAAGAAAGCAACTTTAGAGGGTGCTCCTGTTTACCAGATGGCTTTCCATGGGAAGGAGATTCTCCCCTCCGGATTACTATTCCCAAAAATCCTGGAGAAAATTTACCGTCAAAGGATCCTTTGAGATTTTCCATTTTGCATTCTCAACCCAACGTGGTGCAAGAAGAATCCCATACAAACTGCCAAAAAAATTTGTAAAGCTATCCAAGACCCAGTGATGGACTCTTGTAAATAGCATATCCCACACCACCCCGCCCTGCTGAAGTGACAACAAGAGCTCACCAACAGAGTCTTGTCTCTGGCTGCAAGGACAAATCTGGAGAGTGATTTTCCAAAAGTATTGCTCCACAGCATCATGCTAGAAAAGGATTGTATTCCCTCTTCCAATTCCAAAATTAATCTGCTCAAAATATTGCTCCCAGCCTTTTTCTTATACATTTCAACGGTCCCAGCCCATATATGCCTCTTGTATACTAAGTAATCCACCGGCCCCTTCCACTTGGTACCTTGTAGCCAGCACTTTTCCCCAAAGTTCTACCTTCTCCATCATCAAAAACTTCCAAAGATATTTACCCAACAATGCCCTGTTGAAGTCAACTAGGCTTTTAATTCCTAAACTCCTACAAAGAGGTGGTCACTCCCCAAACTAAATGGTATTTTAAACTCCTTTCACATACTACCCAAGACAAATCTCTTCTAAATATCTGTTAAGTCTCCTCACCTTCTAGTTTGGAAGGGGGAAAAGGCACATCAAGTAAACTGGTAAATAGTAAAGTGTACTCTAAATGACAGTGAACCTCACCTTTTCCACCCTGCTAAGGGAAAAAGGCACATTAAGTAAACTGGTCAATTGGAAAGCATACTCTAAATGACAGTAAGCCTCTCACCTTTTCCACCCTGCTAATTGCCTCCCACACCTTACTACCACTGGTTCCTAAATTCATTTGTAATTTCCTCTCACACCTTACTACCACTGGTTCCTAAATTCCTTTGTCCTTAAATTTTGCTCCAGTCTGAAGTCCCAAGAAGGAAAATGAGAGACTTCTGACTTTAAACCCAAGGCATCAGACAAAAGCTCGTCCTCAACCTCTTCCCCATTGGGATAACCTACTTTTACCCAAATTGACCCTTGGACCAGAGACTGCTTCAAAATATAACTGAATACACCTCAAATACAACATTTCATTAAGTTCTGCTCCACAGAAGGTAGTGTCATCTACAAATAAGAGATGCACGATAACCCTTCTCTCAGGCATACCTCTCCCTGCCAAGAATCAAGTGATCAGTGCATGGTCCAATGCCCTACCAAGCATTTTTCAGAGAACCTGCATTACCAAAATGAAAAGAAATGAGGAAAGATTATCCCCTTGAATTAAACCTTAAGAGTAGATAAAACCCAAAGGTACACCATGATTAGAATGGAACCCATAGGAGAAGATATGTACTTCTAAATCCACCTCCTCCACTTTCACCCAAAATCCCTTCATCTCCAAAGGTAGATGATAAACCTCCAGATATCATAAGCTTTCTCCATATCCAATTTGGAGATGACTCTATGCTTCCATCTTAACTTCTTGTCCATTACTTCATTTGCTATTGATACTGCATCCAGAATTATAATGCCCCTCCACAAAAGCATTCTAAAGATGTCCCATCACCTTCACATTACTTCCTTCAATCAAGTAATCTTGAGTAGAAGAACTGTAATTTTAATTATTAGTATAATAAACAATGTTACTAATAATTAAAATACAAATATTCAACTAAAGAACTCACCACAATCCCAAATCACTGACAATCCCACATGAAAAAAATCTTTTGATGGGTACAAAAGCTAAAAATTATCACTCCCAAAACCCACTAGTGTGCAGCATGCACACCATAACCACAATGTGCCACACACACTTTTCACTGCTGCAAACAAAACAGCACATGCACGCTGCTCTAGGCAAATCTCTCTTTCATACACATGCATGCACCCCTCCCTCCACGTACATTACCCCCTCAAAACAAAGACTTCTGTGACACTTATGATCACATGTCCCACATCATAATTGGAAATGTTACAGCAGCTACACTAATTTGTGGAATGATGCGTAGACCATCATAAACACCCACAATTGAAGGCACATATATCCAAGATTCTCCATCTTGGCTTAAAATTGTGTTCATTGCCAAGCACAACAGCTTCATCCCACCAAATTTGAAAGGAAACATTCTTAGGAACACACATACTCCCAAATACCTTCTTTCATGCATGCAACTTCCAATCCACCAACAAAAGTGCTCCCAAGTAACTGGCACAAATTCTTCCCATTCCCTACACCTTGTAACACCACCAACCAACCACTACTAAGTTTCATAACTCCACCTCAAATAGAGTACTCATATCCAAATTCATCAAGTTTAGATTCTTCTAAAATATTGGGGACGTAACTCACGTTCCCAAGCTGATGCAGGACCAAAGTGCAACTATTTCAATTCTCAATTCCAATCCCCTCCTTAAAACTAGTACCTAAGGGCCTTTAATAGGTTTACAATGCTAGAAGATAGGGAAACTAATTAAGAAACATAATTAAGCCAAAATACTAGTTTTCCAAATGATAAGAACCTAGAATCTTGAAGATGTAATCCTAATCAAAATACCATAAATATTAAAAAAAAAATGAAAATACAAATGAAATCCTCTATACTAGCTGCACCAATCTCCCCCAATTAGAAATAATTCGCATTTTAAAAATATGATGGAAAAAGAATCCAGATTGTGACCATGCTAAAAAGGGACCAATATTAAAAGCTGGCTTAAGACCAAAACAAGACCATATGAGTGAATAACCATGGAATTACAGCTGACCAATTTATATTCAGTGATAAAATCAACTAATTAGGAATGGGCTGCAAATTTGAGGCATCCATGGTGTCCTGCAGTGGTTCTTTGATCTCAGTAGTAGCATTCTCAACTAGCTCTACTTGAAAGGGGTGAAAGTAAGATATAAGGGTAAGGTCTTTCTATCAACTTGCAATAAATAGGATCAATGATCAATAGAACAGAGCGAAGCATAGTATAAACCTTGCTTAACCTCAAACAAACATTTCCGTGGCCAAGTTAAAGCTCATCTTCTTCACTGTTCTGCCCTTTTATCTCTGCAGATTCAGTCCGGTTCAGCTGAACTGGTTTAGTTGGTCTGAGTGAACTGGTATGGTTCAGTCTGCTTGAACAAGTTTGGTCCAGTTAAAGGGAACCTGTTTTAAAGTTGCTTCTTTGAACAAAGTCAGACCAAGCATGGTTCCCACTACTTCTCTTTGCTTCAAGCCTATGCAGAGCTGGCAATGGGCATTGTCACGACAAGTGGCAGAAATTTCTGGGACTTTCCTTTATCTTCAAACCTCTGCAGATCTGGAAGCAGCGCAACATCATGGCAATTGGATGCAATATGCAGTAGCAGAACTTCAAGGATGTTGCAGTGGCCCAATGTATAGCAAAGTTCTGCAAAGTCACTTGCTACAAGCTCTTGTAGGCAGTGCTAGAGCTCAGTCAATGATGGAGACCGTGATGACAACTTAATCACTTCCTTTGGTTTATCTGATGGAATACAGGACTTAACTTGGATTCTCTTGGATTCGGAAGGTAATTTGAAGAGGTATAGGTTTAATTGAGGATGTATGAACTTCACTTCACAGTATAAGGAAACAAGAGGCTGCTGTGATGAATGCAAAGGACCGTGAATAATCTGGGTTTCAGATCATTAGAGGGGATCCCCCTGGCTGAATTTTCAACTTTGGTCAATTAGGGTTTGCAAAATATGCATGCATGTATTTAAGTATGTGTCTGTGTGTGTGTGATTGTATGTGTGTATGTGTATTTCATTTTCAGCTTCTACTCAAGGAGATCCTTTTTTTTTTTCTTTGGGGCAATTCCTGTTGTTGTGAAAGATGGATCTGGTGGAGATGGCAGAGGCAGATGCAAGGACCGCAATTTAAGTTAAAATTGCAAACCCTACAAGTTCAAGTGAAAACTCATAGACAACCTTGTCAAACACTACAATCGTGTCAATTTGAGTTGAAATTGCAAACTCTATCAAAATACTGACAGCTGACACAGATTAGTCTGCTCTAATACCACTTGATGCAGGACTGATGTCCAACTACTAATATTCTCAATTCCACACCCCCTCCTAAAAAACACTATTGGCCTTTTATAGGTTTAAAAGGCTTGGAAAGAAACCTAATTAAGCCAAAATACTAGTTTCCTACATGATAGTAATGTAGAATCTTGAAGATATAATCCTAATAAAAACACCATATATATATGTAAAAAGAAATTGAAAGCTGGCTGCATGTCCTGCATGCTGACTGCTCACAGGCACTCTCACCATTTCATCATGCAACCAAATCTTCACAGACCAATTCCCAGCCAGTCCTTCAAGCTTATTAAACCATTATCTCTTTGAATGCACACGATAGGCGCACCCTGGATCAAGTTAGTCCTGCCTATCCTCCTGCACCATCGAAGCCCCACCATCATTGCTGCTAAGAACCACCTTTGATGCAGCCTCATTGCCAAGCACATCAACAACTTCCTGTTTCTAAGCCTCTTTTGGATTCCAGCGCAACTTTTTGAACTTCTTGAAACCCCATCACATTTTCGTACATACATGGTGGATATATCCTTCTCATGACAAAAGTAGCACATTGTTACATTTTCAACCTTGCCTAGGCAGGAAGTATAGTGTCTATAGACTATTTTCTTCTACCATCCACCATTCTCATCACTAATTTCTCTTACCTAGCAAATATATATCTTCTTTCTTTACTTGCAATGTACACCTTCCACATGCAATTTTATCCACCATCACTATGGCTAGTTTAGAGCTTCGTCATTCTCTCACTTCCTACAAGAACTGCTTTCACTTCATCCCCTTGATGTTTTCTCTCCTTACCAACAATGTTGTCACCAAATCCCTGTAGATGCTAGTGATGTGGACAGTCTAAGATAGGGGAAAAATAATCCCCTTGATGATTTCTCTCCCTACCAACAATGTTGTCACCAAATCCCTAATGTATTGTAGAAGCTAGTGATGTGGCAGTCAAGACAATGGGAAAATAATCCCCTTGGTTTCTCTCCCTACCAGCAATGTTGTCACCAAATCCCTAATGTATTGTAGAAGCTAGTGATGTGGACAGTCAAGATAGGGAGGGGGGAGGGGGAGGGGGAGAGAGAGAGAGAGAGAGAGAGAGAGAGAGAGAATACAAAGGGGAGAAAAAAAAAGAGAAAGAGGGGGAAGGAGAGGGAGAAGAAGTAAATAGAAAAATAAAAATGACATGAGAGAGAGAGAGAGAGAGAGATCAAACGTGGACGGAGACAAGCTTAGGAGAAAATGCCAATTTAATTATCCTTTGCATCACAAGCCTATACTTATTAGCAGATAAGAAACGTCAAAAATAAAGTAATTAAAATTTAAAATATAACCTGACCTAGTTTTCATTTTTATAATTTTTTACAGTGACACTCAACAGCTCATAAACAATCATCGACCAGTTGATGTCAAATTTTGCCCATTAAATGAGTGCTTGTGTTTCATATCACTCTCTCAAAGCCATTCATTCCTCTACTAATTTATCAGCTAATTCCTTAAAATCTGCTATCACGCCCCTAAAAGAAAGAAGAAATTCACAAATAAATGCAAAATCACATGTCGATGCATCAAATCGACTTCTAACTTCAATTTCCTGTTGTCATAATGAATTTAATAGTCTGAGCAAGCAGTCCATACAACTAGGAAGAAAAAAGACTCAAAACCCTAAAAATTCATAGTTTGTATCAATTAAAGATTATTTTATAAACGCAAAATACAGTTATGCTTATGTAATCATCTGTCCATCTAGGCTTGCATGCGTGTATGTGTGTGTGTGCCCGTGAGAGAGAGAGAGAGAGAGAGAGAGAGAGAGAGAGAGAGAGAGAGAGAGAGAGAGAGAGAGAGAGAGGAAAGGAGAGGAGAGGGGAGAGAGTTACATAAAGGCCATGGAGATCTGCTTGAGATCGTTTTCCACATTCCTCATGTTTGCAAGCGATTGAGCACAGAATATAATAGCAAGCCACGAGCTCATCTTGTACTGCAAAACGTTGTAATCGTAATTCACAACCATCAAAAGATAGTAAAAAATCAGAATTACGGATAAATCTCAACAACAAAAAAAATGGACAAATCATATGCCTTCGTCTTGATACTATATCATCAAGTATCACAACAATTCATGGTTGAAAAAAAAAAAAGTACAAAACGAAATGTGAAGTTTTAAAGAATCTGTTAACAGTGCCGACCCTGAACATGACTCCAGCAATGCCAAAGATGACGGCAATGAAGCCCGAGTAGTCCACCGGAAGGTCTTGCGGGGGCAGCACTGGAGGTACGTACGGCTTTGCCGTGGACGGCTGCCGTGGATCGCTCGCAGATGACGAGTTGTGCGACATCTCTCGGTCTTTTGCCTTGGTGGAAACCGAGAAACAGAATTTCTTTCCGACGGTATTGTCATCTTTATAATCTACGGCTCAACGTGATTCCCGTTTCATATTTATACGATTATTCCAAAATAATATGCAAGAAAATAAATAGAAAAATAAATAATGACGTAACTCGTGATTCGATTATACATACGTGAGATAAAAAATTTCACTATTACAAGTAAAATTCTAAGATGATTTGTAACCAATATTTTACAAAATATCAATTCTCTTTACTTTCTCTCCTCTCTTCACTTATCCTCCCTATATGTTTACTTACATGGAACATCAAATGTGTATGTCACAAATGAGAAGGGAGAATGCCCTTCTATTGAGTAATATGGATAGATTGAGGTGAAAATCTAAGGGGTGAAAGATGGTGTGACATATATATATTTCATAACACTTCTCCTTGGATATCACTCATATATTAACTCATTCTAATTTTTAAGATATCTCATTTCGATAAGATGAACAAATTTTTTAAATGTTGTAGTAGGTAAAATTTTGGTAAACATATCTGCAAAATTATTACTTGATCAAATCTGTTGAATATCTATATCACCATTCTTCTGAAGTTCATATGTATACAAGAATTTTGGAGAAATATACTTTGTTCTGTCACCCTTTATATATCTTCCTCTTAGTTGAGTTATACATGTAGCAATGTCTTCATATAAAACTACTGGAATAACATTGATTGATTGAAGACCACAATTTTATAGGACATGAGAAATCATTGATCTGAACCACACGCATTTTCTACTAGTTTCATGGATAACTAGTATTTTAGAATGATTGGAGAATGTTGCTGCAATCGTCTACTTTACTGATTTTCAAGATATAGCAGTTTTCCGTAAAGAAATACATATCTAGATTGAGATTTAGCATTGTGAGGATCAGATAAATATCCAGCATTTGCATATCCTACTCATTGAGATTTGGAATCAAATGAGTAAAATAGACCCAAATCATATGTACCTCTCAAATAGCATAAAGTGTGTTTAATTTCATTCCAATGTCGTCGAGTAGGAGCAGAGTCATATCTTACTAGTAGATTTTCAGCAAATGCAATACTGGGTCTTGTACGATTGGCCAAATACATTAGAGAGCTGATAGCACTTAAATATAGTACTTCAAGACCAAGTAATTCATCCCCCTCATCATGAGGTCGAAATAGATATTTATCAACATCAAGTGATCGCACCATCATTGGAGATCACAAATGATGAATTTTGCCCATATAAAATTGTCTTTATACCTTTTTGGTATATTTAGATTGATGAACAAAAATTTTGCCTTTTACATATTCAATCTGTAGGCTAAGACAATATTTTGTCTTTCCTAAATCGTTCACCACAAATTCTGCCATTGAATAATTAGCAGCTTTAATGAGCTCTTTAGAAGTCCCAACTAAATTCAAAGCATCAACATAAACCACAATTATAGCAAATCTGGATTCTAATCTTTTAATAAAAACGCATAGACAAATTGGATTATTTATGAATCTCTCTTTCACAAGGTACTTACTTAATCGATTGTACCACATGCGTCCAGATTGTGGTAATCCATATAAAGAAAGTTGGAGTTTAGTTGAATATAAATTTCTAGGTTTTGCTTCAGGCAATTTAAATCCTTTAGGGATTTTCATATAAATTTCATTATCCAACGATCTATATAGGTATGTTATTACTACGTCCATAAGACACATGTTCAATCGTTTAGCGACTGCTAACCCAATTAAGAATCTGAAAGTGATTCTGTAATGCCCCGAACCCGTCAAGTGGGGCCCGGGGTGTTATGTGTTCCATTTGCATATCTCTAATACTAGCATTAACATGCACGCAGCGAAAAATAACTAAACATCCTCAATTTATATTACCAGAGTGCTAATTTATACAACCGAAAAGGGCTTCCACTCAGCCATATTACATACCTAATGATTTTTAAGACATAAACGTAAACATAACTGTTCCAATATCTTATAGATACTCATACTACACTAAGCTATCCCCAAAACCCTGCCCTGAAGCTCGCTAAGTTTGACCATCAGAAGGTTTTGAAAAAAAAAATTTGTATACTAGGGTGAGACACCTCTCAATAAGACGAAATAAATTATTATCATTGTGTGGCAGATGAGTTTTAGTGTAGTCAAAATATAACAGTTTAATTATTCGCCAATAACTAAACAAACACTTACAGACAGTACTCACACATACATCATCATCCATAACACAGAAATCTGCATACACATATATCACACGCATTACCATAGTACATCCTCCATCACAGATCACACCACAACATATCCACAATCATGATGCATTCAATTCACATACACTATTATTTATAGTGAGAGTTTCCTGAGGATTGGGGAGTTTGCACGCCCATACATGTAACGCTCATTTGCTCTGATACCTTATGTAACTTTGCTCATTTAGTCTGGGTGCAGCTACAAATAATACCTATCAGGGCATTCGCCTAACTCAGCAAGCCCTCGGGACCCAATGGAAAAGGGAAGAGTAAAATTTCGTGCTACTTGTGTGGTGGATCTCACAGAGTGAGTGAGTGTCAACACAAGGGAGTACTCAATTCCTTACGAGCTTCTACTTTGGGAAAAGGGGTGGAAAGCGAGGAGGAAGAGGATGATGCCCCGAGGGTGGGTTCAGTGCGACTGGTGAGCGCATTGGAAAAGTAGGCAAAAACACCAAAAGTTACACGAGCAAAAGGGTTGATACTTGTGGACTTGAGGATAAATGGGAAGAGTACTTGTACTATGGTGGATACGGGGGTTACTTATAATTTTGTTTCGCAATTGGAAGCATGGAGACTCAACTTATCCTTAGAGAAGGATATAGGACGCATAAAAGCAGTTAACTCTGTAGCCCAGCCTACTCTGGGAGTAGCCAAGCAAGTGGCTGTAAAGTTTGGACAGTGGGAAGGTCATGTGAATTTCACAGTGGTGTCATTGGATAACTTTCCAATCATTCTAGGAATGGAGTTCCTAAGGGGGACGAAGGCAGTGCTGATGCCTTCGGCTAGTTCCCTATATCTGATAAGAGATCACTCGTGCATGGTGCAAGTTGTTGCAACGAAAGGAGACAACGAGACGTCCCTTTCAGCCATACAACTCAATGAAAGATTAAGTCAGGGTGAGCAGACACTTCTAGCCACAGTGGTGGTAGACAAAGAAGTAGGCCAAGAGCTGGAGCCTACGACCATCCAAGCAGTGTTGGATGAGTTCAAGGAGGTGTTTCCGGATAAGCTGCCTCATAATTTGCCTTCACGACAGACTGTGGAGCATGAGATCGAGTTGTTATCAAGAGTGAAACCACTTGCTAAAGGGTCATGTTGGATTGTGCCTCTAGAGATAGTAAAGTTGAGAAAACAACTTGATGAATTGGAAGCGGGATATGTTTGCCCTTCTAAAACACCATTGGGAGCATCGATGTTGTTTCAGAGGAAACATGAAGAGCATCTACGGAAGGCGTTTAACAGGCTGAGAGAAAACAGTCTAGATGTGAAGAAAGAGAAGTGCTCTTTCGCTCAGTGGAGTAACAAATTCCTTGGTCATGTGGTTAAACAAGGTCGTATCCGGAGGGGTATGGAGAAGGTAAGGATGATTCAAGAACGGAAGATCCCCACGACAATGAAGGAGTTGCGTTCCTTTCTTGGCCTTACTAAATAATACAAGAAGTTCGTTAAGGGGTATTCGCAAAGAATGACTCTAATGAAAAGACTAATGGGGAGGTATTATTGGCCGCACATGCGGGATGATGTGGTTGATCATACCAAAACTTGTCTCACTTGCCAACAAGACAAGGGGGTGCGGAAGAAGTATGATACTTTCAGAGCCGCACCAAAGTACTGTTCGGCAGAGGAGACTACACAATTGTTCCTTGTGACTATTGTGAAACATTGGGGTGTTCCCCAAGTTATTATTTGTGACCGAGATTTAATGTTCATTGACAACTTCTTGACAGAGTTTTTCAAGATATTCAGGTCACATCTTGACATCTCTTTGAGTTATCACCAACAGACAGACAGATATATGAACGGATTCGAAGAGTTGCTAGATGAGTACTTATGCCATTTTGTCAACGACAATCGAAAGAATGGCATGCAACTAATTAATGTGGCTTCATTCTGTGGCAACGCCCAAAGGCGCTAAACAAACAACAAGAGCCCTTTTGATCTTGTTACAGGCCAGTTGCCGCTGTTACCTCACACAGTGGGCGAGTCATACAAGCGAAAGAGTCCCAAGGCGTACATCTTTACTAATGAATGGAGACAGAATGTAGAGTTTGCCCAAGCCAATATAGGGAAAGCTTCTAAGTAGATGAAGAAGTGAGCAAATCAGGGGAGAAGACCGCAGTTTCATGTCAGTTGCCTCAAGCCGTTCAACGCCAACACCAATGACCTGAGCAGAAGTCAATCGAACAAAGTAAAGTTGAAGATAGTGCAACCTGACAGACGTGAAGTTGAAGAAATCCTTGCAGATAGAAAGTTCATATCCTCAAGGAAGAAGCGACAAAAGTTCCTAGTGAAGTGGAAATGCCTTTATAACAAAGAAATTAGCTAGATTTCTGCGGAAGATAGTCAACCGTTGTACCTACCGCCAAAGTCTATGAGGACGTCGACTGCATAAGTGGGGGAGAATGTCACGAGCTAAACTTGTTCAGAGCATTATGCTTTCTTGTGACCGCTTATCTCGTGTGGTTGGGATGGGTTTCCATCATGTAAATACTAGTGTAGGGTTATTTTCTGCTAGTAGTGTCTTTGTATGCCAAATAAGGCAGTATGACTCCTCGGTCACTTTGATGTTTCCTAGTACCAGGATGATAATTACATAAAAACCTCTTTAGGGGAGGGTGAGTGTTCATCAATCATTGTAAAACTCACTAGCTATTGTCAACGAGTTTAGCCTACTTGCCTCCCTCGCTAAACACACCATGTCAACAAAGGTGTTGTTAATGAATTACATTTGCTTAGATGTTTAATACTTGCTTGCCACGACTTTCATGAATTGATTACTGTTTCCATTTCTATTTGAATGAATGTTAGTGAAAGTGTTTCGTGGATGAATGTTGGTAAACGATAGACTGGCTAGTTAAGCAAGAGGGCTTTAACTAGCGCCGCATGGCCCTTCACAAGGGTGCGAAAATAGTCAGACCGTGACACTAAGGCATGTTTATTTCTCTGCAACTATTTCTTCAAATGAAAAATAAAATTGTTGAGAATTATGGAGCATTCACATAGTGCATTCCCACAGCCCGTATATACTAAAAGGAAAATACTTACAAGCATGCAAGCGCATAATTTCATATAGGACTTGCAATTTACTAATTGCAAGTAGACACATTAGCACTTGATTTCAACACATCCTGGACTCGTTAACTCGAGGAATAATTATCCCAATATATATACTAATATATTAAAAGACATTAGTTTGGCCTTAGAAACTCCAAATGCTTATTCGGATTTTTCTAAAAATTTGAATTATTTAATTTTTTTTCTTAATTTTCTAATTGGTTGGTGTTTATGATTGTGAGATATGATTAGCTCAAATATTTTTTTTAGAATTTAATTTTAATAGAACTCCGCCTGTGATGCACTTAATATCCTAATTTTTTTCACACTGCTAGTCTCAAGCTCAGGTTAAAGAGGAGGGTTGCGTTAGGTAGCTGACAGCCAGTGCAAAATTTATCAGATCACTATGATATAAATCCTTACCGAATATTTTTTAAGGCGTCCCTACAAGCGACGTGTTACACTTATACCACCTAGGTGTAGTGAAAAGTGGGCGAGGGCAGGCTAGGTCGTCGCCTCGAAGAGACGCACCGTGTCGGTACCCAGATATGTGAGGGTTCCTACATTATTCTGAACGTGGGCAGGTAAAGAAGTTAGTTTGGGAAACTAGGATTAGATTAGCAACTTGGAATATAGGGACACTTACAAGTAAAAATATGGAAATTGTGGACACATGATTAGAAGAAGAATTAATACAATTTGCCTTCAAGAAACTAAGTTGGTGGGGAGAAAGTTAGAGAAATTGATAAATCAGGATTTAAACTTTGGTACACTGTAAAAGAAAAACATAAGAATGGGGTAGGGATTATTGTAGACAAAAACTTTAAAAATAGCATTGTTGATGTAAATAAAATATGAGATATAATTATAAAAATCAAGATGATATTATGCCAAGAGATAATAAATATCATTAGTGCTTATGCTTCTCAAGTCGGCTTAGCAGAAAATCTTAAGAGACAATTTTGGGAATATGTGGATAGTATTATACAAAGCATTCCAGGGATTGAGAAAATATTTATAGGAGGAAATCTGAATGGACACGTTGGAAGGGATAATAAGAGTTATTAGAGGATACATAGAGGATATGGATAAGGAGATAAAAATGAACCTGGGAGATGATCTTAGACTTTGCTATGTCATATGATTTTAGTATAATGAATACTTGTTTTAAGAAGAAAGAAGAACATTTAATAACCTTTAAAAGTAGACAAAATAGAATTTAAATAAATTTTTTTTTTTTTTAACTAGGAGGGTAGATCATTTATCATGTAAGCATTGTAAAGTTATTCCAGGTGAAAGTCTAACCACACAACATAAAGTCTTAGTGTTAGATTTATGCATTAAAAAATGGAATAAAAATGATAAAATAAACCAGTGTAAGAGAACTAAGTAGCGGAATCTAAAAGGAGAAAATATAATAAAATTTAAAGATAAAATGATCAAAGATGGGGATTGAACTATAGAAGATGGGATAGATACAAATACTCTTTGGAGTAGATTAGTTATCTCTATTAAAAAAATAGCAAAAAAGATTTTAGGTGAATCAAGGGGAAAATTCTCAAATAGTAAAAAAAGTTGGTGGTGGGAAAAAGATGTTCAAAAAGTAGTAAAGCCAAAAAGAACTTGGTATAAAACATAGCAAAAATGTAGAAACATGGATAACTTTAAAAAGATAAGGAGGTGAAAAAATATGCAAAAAAGGCCGTTAATGAAGTTAAATACAAAGCATTTAATAGTTTGTATAATATATTATATACAAAAGAAGGAAAAAGAGATATTTAAACTTACTAAAGCTAGAGAATGGAAGAGTAAAGACTTAGGAAATGTAAAATGTATAAAAAGTGAGGATGTCATTAAAGAAAGATGACAAAGTTACTTAAGTAAGTTGTTTAATGAAAATCAAATAGAAGACTTAAACTTAAATTTGACAAATGAGGAAAATGCTAAAAATTTGAGATTTATTCACAAAATTAGAGTTAACGAAATTAAATTTACACTAAAAAAGAAGAAAAATGGGGAAGCTATGGGACCGGATAACATCCCAATTGAAGTTTGGAAATGCTTAGGTGATAACGGAATTATATAGTTAACTAATTTTTTTAATACAATTATAAAAACTAAGAAAATGCCATATTAATGGAAGAAAAACACTTTAATACTCATATACAAAAATAAAGGAGATATTCAAAATTGTAATAACTATCGTGGAATTAAACTTACAAGTCATACAATAAAACTATGGGAAAGGGTAGTTGAACAAAGATTAAGGTTAGAAATGAAGGTCTTACAAAATCAATTTGGTTTTATACCTAGGAGATCTACCATAAAAGCTATATATCTTTTAAGAAGATAAATGGAAAAATTTAGGGAAAATAAAAGGAACTTGCATATGGTATTTATTGACCTAAAGAAAGTATTTGATAGGATACCTAGGGAAGTTTTATGGTGGATTTTTGAAAAAAAAATGGTGTATGTAGTAGATATACTGATATTGTTAAGGATATATACGATGAAGTAATGTATTGTTCACCACACTAACAATCACCCGGGTCTAATACCAATTGTTGTTCTCAACAATCAGCCCTTAAAAATCAATCATTAGTGTCGAGTGTGCACAACAGAAGATTCATACAAACTCTCAAGAACAATCAATGGAACAAGCAAGCAAACACTCAATGATGAACCATACGAACGTAACAATCACTCAACAATGAGAATCAATGAAAACAATAACCAAACCACAAGAATTAAATGGTTCGGTAGTTTGCCTAGATCCATGGGAGCATTGTCAGTTTTCACTATCAATAATGAAGCTTACAAGCTTAATCCTATCTAGGGTTACATAATGATTATTATATATCAATCTAATGCATACAGAAGACCTATAGTTGATCTAAAATACTTCTATAGCAGTCCCCTGGAGGAAATCCCTCCTATTAGCCCAATCTATTGATCTCGGATTTGAAAATCTGTGACGTCCATGAGTGAAACCGTCAACAATTTGAAGCTGAGAAGAAACACCTTTTGTAGCACTGCCTGAAACCATCAACGATTACCCCAAACTATAGACAATTTGCCCTTATAGCTACCATCCTACATCTCTTTTTTGGTCCCTCGCTTCACGCTACTTTCTCTGGTACATACGTTCCACTCAGAATATGAGCCACATCCCCAACAATCTCCATCTTGGTGAATATTCACCACCTAGGAGAAATTCCAAAGCATAATCCCCCCACTGCTCCACCCGAGCCAGTAGATTGGGACCCACCTCTCATCTAACACCTAGAAACATAAACCAAGTCCAAGCCACGCTTGAACTTAACCATGGTAATACTTAGCTCCTTGAATGATCCTCTAAACCACAAGGCCACCTTGGCAGCCTCAGCCACTACCAGGAACTCCGATCCAGTTATAACTAGCGCAACCTGAGACTGTACCCTAGACTTCCAATAATTAGGCCTTCCCACAACAACCCCGTTGTAAGCCTCATGTTATCCAAGTCCACTATGTAGTCTGCATCTACAAACATCACAACTAACAGATCCCTCTGTTGCCCGCCAAAGTACCCCATTGCACTAGCATAGGAAACCTTTGACATGACCCGAACATCACTGTTCGTCCTCGAGTACTAAGTGGTAGACTGTTTACTTAGGTTCGCCAACGGTGTACTGATAACTGGTTTAACATCAACCATGCTAAGCTTCTCCAACACTTGATCCCTAAAACCAACCCGAGATAACCACAATCTCTATATTGTTTTGTCCATAGAGCCGCCCTAAGATAACACCAATCTCCCCACAACTATGACTATAAAGCTACCCTAAGATAATCCCAATATCCCTGTAACTTTACTCTTGCGAATTTGCTCATGTGAATCTCCAACCCAAGAATACTTTTGGCAGCACCCAAAACCTTCATGTCAACTTCCTTTCTTAATAGAGTCCCTGACTGATTTACCTCAGTTGAAACCTTCCCAGCAATTGGCATGTTACTCACATAAAATAACATAATATTTGACCACTTGCATCCTATATCCCTCTCCCCCTCTAGGAGCTCCTCCAACCCCCTGTCTAATTCTTTTACAGTACCTTCATCTCCTCCACCATGGCACCTATCCACATACCTTTCTCCTAATCATGCACTGTCTCCTGAAAGGTAGTAGGATTCTTCCTAGTAGTAATGGATGCATAAGACATCATATCATACCTAGGCGGTGGCCTGATAGTGCCTCTGAGCCCATTGTGATCCTGCTGGTCTCCCAAGCTTTAACTCCTTGTATTATGACCAATGTTATCTCTGCCCTGAGTCTAAAACTCCACCCGTATCACAATCTCTTTTCTGCTCCAGTTTATCCTGTGATACGGCAAGTCTCTTGAGTTAGAACTCCCTACACTTCAGCCCAAAGTCTCCAACTCCACCTGCACAACATGCTCATTACTACTACTGCAGCTTTCTGGCACCTATTTCTCTTCATCTATCTGAGTACGTTGTCCTATGGCTTTAACACCTAAAGTCATGTCTTCACAAATCACCACCTTGTTTGTCATTGGATCACCTAACTTGAACCCGTCTTTCTTTTACCTCAAAAAGATGCATCGCCCGGACATCACACCAAGCCTAGATCCCACCTCACTAAAAACGTGCATAGCTAGACCCTCCCTCAAATCAGAGAAGTTTTCCACATAACTTTTCCAAGGCTCTCTTGAAACTCTCCCATCTAGTGATACCTTTGGCAATCGATTAACCGAGAAACATGTCATACTCTCTAACTTCACCAAGAAGTCCCTTGCAAGCCCTGTATACACCATGCCCTACTCACAAAACTTCTTGAACACTAACGTACTCAGCACCAATATATGACTTGAGAAACTCTCTACTGGTCTGGTACTCCATATCAACCACAAATTACAACTAGCAAACATCTCCAACTTGTGTCGCATGAGATACCCCCAAAACCTTTCGTGATAACCTCACGAAGTACCCATGCCCAACTAGTGATGATGCCCTCACCTGTCCCCAAATATCCACAAAAATGTAGTTAAGAATACCTTTTGGTTTTGTATGTGGTTGGTTTACAAAAAACGGAATTATCTGACTCAAAACTCTCAGCTGCAACTCCACCTGCAACTGTGTTACCCAGCAATTCATAGAGATTCCCTATTATCCTATGTGTCTTTATCACCATTAATACGCCATCACACACCATCATTGTCCCACCTTCAGACTTGTAACTATATTTGTTACAATCCAAAGCACCCAACAATATCACGTTCTTCCATAGATCAGGTACATACCTTACCCCACACAACGTCCTTACCACACCATCATACATCTTGATCCCGATATCCCTCATTCCAAAAGCTTTACAACCGCACCATTTCCCATCAGAATGAAATCATGACTCACCAATCTGTAAGTAGTGAACCAGGCTTTATTGGGCGTCATATGAAAAGAACATCTCGTGTCTAGGATCCAAGAACATGTGAGGCATTCTGAACCTGATGAAATAGAAATCATCTCACAATCATTGCTCTCTGAGTCCCCTTCTTCCACTACATTTGCAGATTTTGATGAACCCTTTTAAGCTTTTTCCTTCCCTTTCTCCAACTCCAGACATTCCGATTTTATGTGCCCTAGTTTCCCGAACTTAAAACAGCAAACATCCTTCCTCCTCCTGTACTAAGTTTTATTACCACTCGATCCACTCCAGAACTTGCCTCTCCCACGATCCTGATTACCCTTTGCCACAAGCCCTTTACCATGTTGCCCTTATTGCTATCCTTCTTCCTTTGATGGAACCCCATCAGTATCCTCCAACTCCAGGGTTTCTTTCCCCCAAGTTAGCGTCATAACCAGATTCTCATATGTAGGCGACGTAGGTTGGGAAGTCAGTAGCATCAACGCTTTGTCCTCTTCCTCGAACTTCACATCAACTTGTCCCATATCACTAATGATCTAATTAAATATGTTGATCTGCTGAGTCAAATCCGAACCCTCCACCATCTAAAACCAATATAATTTTTGCTTAAGATACAACTTGTTCGTCAATGACTTGGACATGAAGCAATGCTCCAGTTTCAGTCAAACCACTGCTGGGAGTCCTTATCCATGATGTGATACAACACGTCATCTACCAAACATAACCTGATAATGGACACATTTTTCGCTTCCAGCTCCTTCCAACTTACGGCGTCCATACTTTCTAGATATCAAGATAAAATAGAATTGAAACTTAAGTATAGAATTCACCAATATTCCTCTTAAATGAGGATTAGCAATAGGAATAGATTAGGAAGATAAGCTCTTTCAAAAATTCAGCAATATCAGCTAGGCAAAGATTTGAGTAAGGGAGAACAGTCGACTTGCAAAATAGCTTTTAGTAGATTTTTCAATTCATTGGCTCTTAGTATTATTTGATTTGTGAAACCATGTATTTATAGAGGTTTTAGGAAGAGTTTCCTTGTTCCTCACGTTGCTTGGAGTGTCCACCAAGTTTTTATAACGTTCACATTTGAAAAACTAATTTTTCAAATTTTCCCATTGAAGTTTAAAAATTTGAAATCTCGTGGAGTCAGTCAGCTGGACAAGCGACTGGGTAGTGTATTTCACAAGGTCAGTCGGCTGGACAAGCAACTGAGACCTTTCTATTTGCCAGAAATAAATTCTATTAATTTGTCAATTGGCTGGCTCAACCACGTTCAAAATGGTTAGTTGGTTGGGCGTGTCAGTCGGCTGACTGATTTCAGTTCAAACTGTCAGTCGGCTGGGCAATTTATTCATTCTGGTGTTTTGTCAATCAGCTGGCCAATCTTAGTGTTTTCTGGTCAGTTAGCTGACTAGTCCATTTTCTGAAAATTTTTCATTTTTCATTTTTAAACCTTTTTGTTATTTGAAGACTAAAATGTAACTTGTCAAAAACATTTTCCATGGTTTTAAAAATCCTGGTCTTCTAAGTCCATATTCAACCGAAAAGAGCTTCAAGAATATTTCAAAAATTATTTAAAATATGAAGTACTTACATAAAGACTTCTAAAATTTTGAACATTCTTGGCGCTTGAGTCTTCATGCTTGTCTTTTCTTTGAGCTTCTCTTGTTTTTCTTCAAGCTTTGATATATTTTTAAGATTTCTCTCATTTTCTTTAAACTTTAAGATATCATCTTAAAATCCATACTTTAAGCTTTATAAATCATCCTTCTTTGAAGTATAAGCTTGCAATGGATCCTTGACCTTGCATTTACACGCTTGATCGTTGTAAATCCTGAAATATCATTACTCAACTAAATATGTTAAATTTCTCTTGTTTGTTAGTATCAAAATAGGATGTTAAGCCTTATAAGGCCAACATGAGGAATATAATAAACATCAAAAAGACACAAACAAGATGAAATGTTGAAACTAGTACCTACCAATGGCATTGGAGTACCATTGGTAGCCAAAACAAACGAAGGTATCAAGGTCGAAGATATTGATGTAAATAGAGAGATGTTATTTGACATATGATAAGTAGCACTTGAATCAAATATCCAAGTGGACGGGGATATACCTGAAGTGGATGGACAAACCTATGGAGGGAGAAACAGATAAGACATTAGGCTTTGATGTTGAAAGAAGCTTCTGCAACTGATTTACAATAATAGATAGTGTAGGCGCAGTGGGAAACGATTTTTTCTAATGATGTAGTAGTTGTAGTGTGGTAATGTCTAGGCTTCGAAGTCGGTTGTTGTCCCTTAATATAATGGATATTGAGCTTTCCAATGACCCTTCTTCTTGCAAAAACTACACTCATCAATAGAAACCTTTTTATGTCGAATTGAACCATTGGAAGATTGCTTAGATGAGATGGCCAAAATAGTTTAAGTAGGAGCTAAGAGAAAACCTTTACCCATATGTGACTTGAGACGCACTTCGCCTAACATCAGTTTACTAACAACTGAATCAACAATCATCTTCAAATGCAAAAGCTCCCTGCAACGGCCAAGTCTGCTTCTGCTGGCACCAAGAAGGTTGTGCCTGTGAAGAAGAAAGTTTCTGGGAAGCAAACATAAGCTGCAGTGAAGGCAAAAGAAAAACAAACACTGCAAACACTACAAACAAACAGCTCTATAACCACTACAAGCAAAACAACACTGCAAACACTGGAAACAGTCTCTTGCGCCGAGAACTCTCAAACACTATAAACAACATTGCAAACAAAACAGCACTTCAAATTCAGTTGTGAGTGCAGAAGGTGTCGGACTCGCTCAAGCTTCAAAGGAAGCGAAAAATAAATTGGCGAGTGCAGAAGGTGCCGGACTCGCTCAATATTGTTGAATCACGATGCAGTGCTTCAAAATCGCGTGATTAGGGCAAATGGAGTGGAGAAATTGGCGAGCGGAAGAAACAGAAGCTGTCGGTTGGAGCGTCGGAGGCTTTGCAAAGAGTGCAGCAGCAGATGGCGACTAGATCGGAGGATGCGTCTTCGTTTCCAATTGACAATGATGATCCATCGGTCGCGACGACCAATGTGGAGCTTTTGAAGAGGGTGTGGCATCAAGTAAAGAAGGGACGGTGCCGGCGGCGTTGCAGAGAGTGCAATGGTGAGTGCAGCGGTGGATGCACGATGCGATAGTCTGCAATTTCTAGTGCGACGGTCACCAATGGTCGGTGCAACATTGCTTGCGGAGGAAAAAGAGATTAGTATAGTTTATGTTCTAATACCAATAGCTTTCCTCAATCTGGAATATTCAATCATATGTCACATGAATTTTAAAAGGTTCGAATTCTAATCTTGATAAACAAAAAATAATAATAATTCTAGAATGAGAAATGAACTACCATCTTCATGCTGGCTGACGGACCTCTTGGTTGACCATAAAAATATTAACAATAACATTAATGAACAACGACCACAATCACTACCACTAGTAGATCTGACACCACACTGGCACAGTAGTCTAGATTTTATCTATTGTAATAAAAAAAAAAATTTGATCTACCATTAACAAACAACCCCCTTTTATCATTAAGAGCGTAACTAAATGTATAATACCATTAACAAACTAAAAGGTTCCTTTTAATACCACAGTGAAAAAACTAAGAAAATGGCATTAGTTTTTTTAATTAAGTTAGAAAAATTAGTCATTTAATTATAATATATTTTAAAAATTAAATTTATAAGCAAATTGAACACCCAATGACTAAGTCAAGTTGATCGATTGATATAAGCATAACATCATAATTAAATTACTATATATTAAAATTTATAAAAAAGAAATAAAAAAATACCAAAAAATTCAGAAAAAAAAATACGTAAATAATAATATTATTACAAAATATTTGTTACATACATTTCATAAAAATTAAATGACTAAATATATCTTTGACAAATAAAATATAAAAATCGGCTCAAATTGGATGATTGGTCTAATCGTGGCTTACTTTCTAGGTCTAGTTATATATCATATTTAATAACATGACAACATAAATAAAATCACAAAAATTTGGTGGGTTTTAGAACAATAGTTAACCAATTAAAATAATTTGAGTTTTTTTCATCCATTTAGCGTTCATATTTTACACACATAGGAACTGATATCTAATTTTATAATCTTACTTTATAAAAAATGAATTTTAAAAATTTATTTTATCTTTTTCCTGACACTTTATTTGATAAGTTAACTGAATTTTAAAATACAAACTATATTTTTATTTATTTATCCTACCTAATGGAGTATGATGATAAAACACATAGTGATATATTGTACACCATCGAAGGCTAAACTAAAGTACTACAACACTGAATCGACCAAACCATGCTCTGGGAGGCTGTTTTAAACCATATAATGACCTTTTGAGTTGACACACTAAACCTTATTCCCCTTGAGATCTCTTCCTCAAGATCATCATATAAGAAGACTTTTTGTATATCTAACTAATGCAAAGGCCAACGACAAGTGGTGGCCAATGGGATGAACAAGTGTGAATGGAGAATGTGCTTGAAAAATCCAAACCATATATACACTTGCGTATATCCCTTAGTAACAAGATGTGCCTTCTACTAGCCATAGAACCATTAGAGTTGACTCAACCAACCATAGATTTATAATGAGCAAAAGGTAACAATTCCTAAGTATTATTTTCCTTTTAGACACTCATCTCTTCAACCATTGCATAGCTCCACCGAGAGTGGGCTAAGGCTTAGTCATTAAATTTTTATGAAAATTACATCTAATAAATATTTTGTAATATTATAATTACTACGTATTTTTTAGATTTATTAGTACTTTTTGTTTTTCCATATATTTTAAAAAATTTTGAAATAATAATAGATTCTTCTTGTTATGTTGATGTTAATTGGTTGATCTAAAATGATTGGACGGACTAGACAAGTTAATTTAAGAATCAATTAATTCTTCAAGTCGTTTAATTAGTTTTCAAGTATGTTGACCAATTTTTTCAATTTAATTTATTAAACATGTGTCATTTTAAAATATCATTTTATTATGTCCAAAATTATTATTATTTTTACACACACACACACACACACACACACACACACACATATATATATATATATATATATATATATAATGATTGACTAACAGTTAGTTAATGGAAAGTTCATTTTGTCCATATAATTAAACCTCATAGGGATCTTTGGTAGTTTTTGAAAACAAAATGGATGGAGTATCATTTTTTAAAAACTCAAAAAGCGTCGCTAGATGTTACCCTATTTTCAAAACTATAAAAACTTAAGAATCTAATTGAATGGTTCTTGAACAACTAACAATTAAAATAAGTTATTGGAGAATAATGAGAATGCAAAAGAATACAATTTAGGAAATTTAATAACAAAAAAAATAGTTATTATATTTTTTTAAATTCACTTTTTATATGCTAACAATCTGTTGTATATGACAAAAAAAAAAAAAAAAAGTTTTTTGAATGACTCTCATTAATTTTTCAAAATTTAAAAAATTTAATGGCTATTTTTTAGTTAATTATGTTTTAAATTAGCATAGCCATTTTTATTTTTATTTTTATTAAAAATTGTGTATGAGTGCTTTAATTCATAAAATCAATTTGAGTATTAAATAAAGTATAATATTCTCTTACCATATATTTAATGATGGACTCCTTCCCCTTCGACCTGCTTCAGGAAGGCGAATCCACAGTTGGTAGACCTACCTAGACACCCTCTACTATCACTAGCCGAACCCTAACCCTTCCACCCTCCATTCTCCTCCCTGCTTGCCGTCGGTTTGGTGTCCTTGATGGCGGTTTCTTATCTAGTTAGTATCTCTCTCTATATTTTATGCAACGGTGTTGTGGAGAGAGAAAAAACGAATACGATTTTTGAGGAGATTTCTTTTGCAGGTTCTATGACATACATTTCTTTGCTTATAATCTAATCGATGTGTTACAAACTCGCCTCACGCACCAAATCTTCATCAAGATTTCCGAGTCTTGTTGTGTTGTGCTATGGCCGAAACTTGAATGTGCACATGCAAGTTGGGGCTGAGTTACCGTGTGGGGGTTGGGCTGAGTCCTTGTGAGCCGAGACGTGGAAGTCGAGCCAAGGCACTGTGGGCCAAAGCCCATTTTATCTTTTATTAAAAAGTCTTCTTTCATTTCAAACTCTATCTTTTGCTTAAAGAAAAGCCCATATGGGTATTCTAGAAGCAGGTTGTTGGAAGTTGTTAAGGGTATATAGTTGGTAGTGGGAATGAGGGGTCGGTTAGAAAAATTGGAAATCTGTTTGTTTCTTTGTTTTTTTGGAGAGTGGCTCTCTCGAACTAGCCAACATGTAGCTTCATTTCCATTTTTATTACATTCAGTAAATCTCCATTCAATCATTCATTTCATTCATTCCATTTTCCTGTTGAAATTCATCCAATCATACAGCTCACACTAGCAAATTCATTATAATTGGTATCAGAGCCAAACTCCTACCACCATGGGAGAGGGAGCTTGCATGAACCAAATTCTGGAGTCCATTGTTGCCCTGAAAAAGTCACAAGAAGAACCTCAGAGATTTCAACAGGTGATCCAGATTACTCAAGTAGATCAACAGAAGACGCTTATCAATATCACTCAACAGTTGGGAGCTCTTTTTGAGCATATGAAGCTGTTTGGCAAGCAGGAGATCAACCAGCCCCTTAGTCTCACCACCAACAATTCCAACAGCAACACCCTGCTCGGCAGCGATCAGAGACAAATGGTGTCCTCGGAGCTCGTCTCTACCATTCACCAAATCATCATCAAAGACGCAGCTTTACTCACCTGCACTCAGAATCTGGGAGCACCAAGCCCGTTAGATCCGGTCAAGGCGCCTGCTAATCAACAGCTGGTCGCTGGAACTAGCGCACCTGATGCAAAGATTCTGATGAAAGGCGAAGCGGTCGACGAGGAGGCGGTTGATGAGATGGACGGTGATGGTCAGTGCGAGATCGTGGAGCTCGACGCTATGGAGTCACTTGCCAAGCACATCCACTTCTGCTGGATCTGCGGAAAGGGGTTTAAGCAGGACACCGGTCTGAAAGCGCACATGCACGCACATGGAAATGCTACACATTCTTCAGGTAGGAAAACCCAGGTGTTTAACGGTAATCGCCTGCTGAATTTTCATTATGACCCTATTCTCGTCCTCGAACAAGGCTGCAGAAAATTAAGCCTTACAACAAAAATTTATGCCTTCAAGCAAACAACAAATTTGTTGTGTTCAACCCTGGAGACTATACACCTATATCGATGGATCCAGATAATATGTTGCGGTGGGAGGATATTATGTGTGTAATGTATTCAAAGCCGCATCCCATACAGTGTTCAATCTGCGTGGAAAATCCTTTGTGTCCATAGATAACCTCATGCGAGCATATTTTTTGTTTCCTGTGCATTCTGCAGTACTTGTTCATGGGTCTAAAGGATCATAGAGATAATGCCCACTTCCTAAAGGAAGTAGAGGATGCTTAGAGGATCCGTAGGACTATGATCGATTGTTTTGAAAGAGCAAACCTTCCTAATGCAACTAAAGAAGAGAGGAAAAGAATTATGCATTTCATAATTGTTGGTGGTGGCCCAAAAGGTGTGGAGTTTGCAACATAGCTTCATGACTCTGTAAATAAAGATCCAACTGAGTTGTATCCTGCGCTTAAGGATCTTGTGAAAATAACACTTCTTGAAGCAGGCGACCATATCTTGAACATATTTGACAAAAGAATCACTGCTTTTGCTGAAGAAAAATTTTAGAGAGATCACATCCATTTGAATACAGGATCCATGGTGGTGAAAGTCGTCGACAAAGAAATTTCTACTAAAGAAAGAGGAACTGGTGAAAATTTATCCGTACTATATGAAATGTTAGTATGGTCAACTAATATCGGGACTCACCAATCATAATGGATTTCTTGAAGCAACATGGCCAGACTAGCAGGCATGCTTTAGCAACTAATGAATGGCTGAGAGTGGAAGGTTGTGTAAACACATATGCCATAGGTGATTGTGCCACGATAAATCAATGCAAATTTACGGAAGATATTTGGGCTATATTTAGGAAGGCAGATGAGAACAAATTTTGGTAGTCTAAATTTGAAGGAATTTAAAAATATCATGAATGACATTCGTGAAAGATACCCTCAAGTGGAGATCTATCTAAAGAAAAAGCAATTAAAAAATATCGATGGTTTACTAAAGAGTGCTCATGAGAATCCCAAGAAACAATGGATCGATATTGAAAGGTTCAAAGCGAACACAAAAACACCCCTTGAATCTGCTAATACTCTCTCTAAAAATGATGTCCATTGTTTTACCAGCTTACTTGGAGTTGATGATACTAATGATCAAACAATTAAAGATGAAAAAGGTGTGTTCGCTGGATATGAGAGCAGAATAGGGGCTACAGAGGAACATAGAAAAATGAACTCAACAATGGCCCCTGAATGTGCAAGTTATTCGGCTGAACCGCAACGTATGGATGATGGAAAGGACGATTCTATGAACTTAAAAAAAGAAACTGAGTCAATTTATGTGGATCGAGTTTGTGATTCTAGCAGAGTTGGTAATGATATGACCATCATGACTGACATGAGCGACACCCATTCTGATCTACAAAATCTTGGGGATGAAGAGATTCATGATGGCATAAATGATCTAGAAATCAATGGCAACAAGAAAGTATAGGAAGATTGTGTTGGTGTTGTTGGTGATCGTGTTGTGCAGTTGGATTTGATTGGTAATTTCTATGGGTTGTATGCTGCAGAGAGCTACTTCAATAGCATAAGTGACCAATATAAATGTGACAAAACATATGGTGCTCTTCAAAGTTGTTATGTTAGGGAAGGCCTCATTGATAAATCCCTCACTCATGTGCAAAAGATGAAGGAGAATGGATTCTCTCCTAATAATTTTAGTGACAAAATTTGCATTAACTTGTATGGGGCAAGATCTGATATTGAAAACGTGGAGAAGCGTCTAGAAGAAATGGGGAGTGAACCGCACATCTCTATGGGCTTGAGCACTTACACCATGGTGGCCAATTTCTACATTAAAGCAAGTATCATTGTGAAAGAAATTGCAACCTTGAAGAAAACTGAGGAGAAGATGGATAAAGATGCGCTTGGATACAATAATTTGATTTCGCTATATGCGAGTCTTGGGAATAAGTCAGAGGTAATGCGACTATGGGGTCTTGAAAAAAAAAAAATAACTGCTCTAAAGAAACAAGTAAACAGGGACTATATGTCTATTGTGGGTTCATTGGTGAAGCTTGGTGAACTTGAAGAAGCTGAGGAATTGCTTAAGGAATGGGAGTCATCTTTCCACTTATATAATTTATGGATGCCAAATATACTCCTTATTGGGTTTTCTTGAAAGGGACTAGTTGAAAAGGTTGAAGCAAAGCTTGGAGAAATAGTTGATAAAGGGAAAACTCCAATTCCCAACAGTTGGGGAATCTGGGTTGCAGGGTATGTTGCTAAGTAGAAAATGGAGAAGGCTATATAGAGTGCATGAAGGAAGCTCACCTTGTGGGCAAGGTGCTCTAAAGGGGAGGGTATTGCTATGGCCGAAACTTGAATTAGGGTGGAGGAAGGCCAAAAGGGAGCTGGGAGAACGCTGGAGATAGCTGGCAAGCACTGGAGGGGATTAGGTGCACGTGTGAGTTGGGGCTGAGTTACCGTGTGGGGGTTGGGTTGAGTCCTTGTGAGCCAAGACGTGGAAGTCGGGCCAAGGCACTGTGGGCCAAAGCCCATTTTATCTTTTATTACAAAGTCTTCTTTCATTTCAAACTCTGTCTTTTGCTTAAAGAAAAAGCCCATATGGGTATTTTAGAAGCAGGTTGTTGGAAGTTGTTAAGGGTATGTAGTTGCTAGTGGGAATGAGGGGTCGGCTAGAAAAATTGGGAATCTGTTTGTTTCTTTGTTTCTTTGAAGAGTGGCTCTCTTAAACCAGCCAACCTGTAGCTTCATTTCCATTTTTATTGCATTCAGTAAATCTCCATTCAATCATTCATTCCATTTTTCTATTGAAATTCATCCAATCATACAGCTCACACTAGCAGATTCATTATATGCTGCACTTTCTTGGTTTGGAGAGGATGAAAGATCAAGATGCTAGTATCATTGTTACTACTAGAGTTTTTTTATTAATTTTCATATCAATTGAGTTGCGGCTTTCATTGGGAAGGTATATACTTAAACGTTGTTACAAATTAGAGTTATGGTGCAATACAACTATATATCATATAAGGATACTGTACAGTATGCTAGAGTCATGGTGAAATACAAGTGTATATGATATCAGGGGACACAATATGTTAAGAGTCATGGTGAATATAATTGTATATTATATGAGGTTTTATATGGGGCTATATATACACATTATAACCGAGAGTTGAAACATCTCGGAAGACAGTAATTCATTGATAGTGAAAATTGCGCGAGGACTCCGTGGACGTAAGCATATTGTCAAACTACATAAATTAGTGTTCTTCTTCTTCCTTTGATTTTTCTTTAATTTTGTTTTTACTGTGTGCGCGCACATAATCTTAGGGCGTAATTTCTCAACAGCTCTCTCTAATGACACAGCCTTAGATCTTAATATAACCATAATAAAGAATTGCATGAAGAAGCTTGTTGTTTAAATATTCTTTGATTAATTTTCGTTAGCAACATCAAATTTCGGACGCCAAAGGGTACTTATAGTAGTATTTTCAGTTGCTTGTCATTACCTTTTAGCTTCAGCCACCAATGAGATCTTTTCTTCTCTTGTTATTTCTTTTCACATCACTATTATTGTTTCCAATAACTAGTTAGTAGTGGAGATTTTATGTTTATAATTTGTAGGATTACTATATGCATTTTTAGGTTTGTTTTATTTTCCATTTGCAAGTCTTGGAGTATACAGAGTTTTTCAAAAATACTATTACATATTTAAAAAAAAAAAAAAAATTAGTCAAGCTTGGATTCACACACAAATTTTATGCTTTAGATTTTTTAAATGCATTGTATTATTTATATGGTTTCTACTAATTTTAGAATGTGATTTAAAAAATTGTCTATGTGAAATAAGTTTGCAAAAAAAAAAAACTCAAATGTGTACTTCGCCTGTGTAACCCAACTTATCTTTGTATACATAATTAGTCCTAGCTTGAATAAAGAAGCAAAGTTGCACTAGATAGTTGATAGTTAGCGTAAAACTTTGTCAGATCTTATTATCATAAATTCTTACGAAATTCATCTAAGTCCAATGAACAAATGGAGTCAACATAGGAGTGAGAGGACTAATAAATTAACACAAGAAACTAAAATTAGATTAACAACTTGGAATATAAAGATTCTTACGATCAAAAGTATGGAAATATCTACCTTCAAGAGACAAAGTGGGTAGGAGAGAAAGTTCGAGAAATTGAAAAATTAGATTTTAAAATTTGGTACAAAAATATAAAAATATGATGAAAATTATTACAGACAAAGACACCCAAAAAATAATGTAGTAGATGTTTAAAAAATAGGAGATATGATTATTAAAATTAGGATAGTTTTAGGTCTAGAGATGGTGAATGTTATTAGTGTATATGCTCTCGAAATAGACTTAGCAAAAAAAATTTAAAAGATAATTTTGGAAAGATAAGGATAGTATTTTACAAGGGACACCAACATCAGAAAAGGCATTATAAGAGCTTATTTAAATGGTCACATTAAAAAGAATAATATAAGATATGAGAAAATACATGGAGGTCATAAATATAGAGATAAAAATGAGATCAGTGAAAAAACCTTAGATTTTGCCATGTCTTACGATTTGATTATATTAAATACTTGTTTTATAAAAATAGAAGAACACTTAATAACTTTCAAAAGTGGGTATAATAAAAGTCAAATAGATTTCTTCTTAACTAGGAATGGAGACCGTATATCTTGTAAAGATTATAGAGTTATATCACGTAAAAATTTAGCTACACAACATAAATCTTAGTATTAGATATACATATTAAAAAAATAGAAGAGAAAGAGTAACATAAATTAATACAAGAGGGCTAGATGGTGGAGCTTGAAGGGAGATAATAAAATAAAATTCAAAAATAAAATGATCAAAAGCGTGATTAGACATTAAGGGGTAAGGTAGATGCAAATATTGTTTGAAATAAAATGGTTAATTCTATTGTAAAGACAGTAAAAGAGGTTTTAAATGTAAAGTTGGTGGTGGGGTCAAGAAGTCCACAAAGTTGCATTAAGACAAAAATAAATTGGTGTAAAATATCAAAAAAATGAAAAAAAAAATATAGAAAATCTTCAAAAATATAAAAGACAAGAAAAATACAAGAAAGACTATTAGTGAAGCTAAATATAAAGCTTGTGATACTTTATATGCTAAACTAGAAATAAAATAAAGAGAAAAATACATAAAATAAAGTGACAAAAATATTTTGATAAATTGTTTAATGAAAACTAAAATAAAAGATTTAATTTGGAAGTGAGAAATGAGGAGACTACAAATAGGAGATTTATTCTCAAGATTAGAGCCCTTGAAGTTAAGATGACATTAAAAAATAAGAAAAGTGAGACATCTATAGGACTAGATAGAATAGAAATTAAAGTTTGGAAATGTTTAGGGAATAAAATAAATATTTGGTTAATTAATCTATTCAACACTATTATAAAAACAAAAAAAAAAAATGCTAGAAGAGTATAGAAAAAGTACATTAGTACTTTTATATGAAAACAAACACGATATTTAAAAATGTAATAACTATCGTGGAATTAAGATTATAAGTCATATGATGAAATTATGAGAAATGGTAATTGAACGTAGAATAAGACTCAAAACGAGGATTTCAGAAAATTAATTTGGATTTATGCATGAAATCAACAACAAAAGCTATTTATCTTTTAAGAAGTTCAATGGAAAAATTTAGAGAAAAAATAGGGACTTGAATATGGTTTTTATTGACATAGAGAAAGTATATAATAGAATACCTATAAAAATTATTTGATGGGTCATAGAAAAGAAGGAGAGTATGCTATAGATATACAAAGATTATTAAGGATATGTATGATAGAATAATGACTAGCGTTAGGATTGTAGGAGGGGAATCTAAAGATTTTCCAATTACAATAAATGTATATCAAGGTTCTACTTTGAGTCGTTATCTTTTTATTTTACTAATTGATTATCTTAGTAAAAATATCCAAAATGATATCCCTTGACTTATGTTGCTTGCAAATGCACAATAGGATCGAGGTTCTACTTTGAGTCTTTATCTTTTTATTTTAGTAATTGTTAGCCTTAGAAGCTACGTAAGCTTAATTGTCATGTTTTGATGATAACAACTCATTAGTGTTTTTAAGTAAACTTATCTTTGCACAATAAGTCTTAGTAAGAACAAACGCAAATGCAAAGATTAAATAGACTCTTAATATGTTAGAAATCATCAAAAAGGGAGAGAATGTTAGCCATGATAGCTACACTCTCTTGATTTATATGTTTTGATGATATTAACCTATTTATTGTTCCTAGTATTTTCCATCCTTGCAGATCATATCTAGTACAGGTACAAAGTGTTAGATACACAAAGGTACCAAATCAGAAGTAAAGATCGGACCGAGTAGACATCAAATAGGAAAAATCGGAAGGACGCTAACTCGGAAGCACCAAAGCACATCCCAAAGTTTTTATTGTGTATAAATTAATTGTAAAAAGGGTTATGTGAGTGAATGCGTATTGTAACTCTTGCTATGTGTATCTTGCATGATTTCTGAGTAAGAGTTGAACCATTGCATAAGCATACTACAACATATGAGCATATAGAACCTACACAAAAGTAACAAACTCACAATTCATAGTTTTCAAAGAGTTTGTCAAAATAATCCTATACTCAATTAAGTTTTCAAAATGGGACAAGTGTTAAGTAATATATGAGTTATAAAAGTTTTCATAACTTGGTCCTAGTTTTGCAAAACTAATTGTATGTCCTAAAGTCCTAAAAGTCAAGCATATTTCTATAAGGGACATATTAAGCATATAAGATATCATAAGCATATAAGATATCAAAATAAGTTTTAGCGTGTTTTCATAAAACAAGATATCTTATATTCCAAAAAAAACTCATTTGTACAAGTATTGATCTTCATTAGGCTTAATATATTTCATATACTTTTGTTCAAGAATGTTTTAAGTCATTAAAATTCTTTTTTAGAAGGAAAAACAAAGCAATCATCATTAACGTAGTGCAGCCTTGAGTCCTGAACACCTTTGAGTATTTGGGGCATAACCTTTTCTTAAAAAGTCCAAATGGGACGATTTTGGTGTCTTTGGAAAGCTAAGACAAAAAGCCACAACTTTCATGTTGATTGCTTTTTCTAATTCAGGGACCTCATCAACGAAAACAGGGGATTCGTCGACGAGTTGCAATACGTGATTAGTCGACGAGAGCAGGGGCTTGTCGACAAGTCCAACGGACAGAACCACTCCAACGGGCTGAAAATGGCTAGTTTACCAAATAAAATAATTTTTTCCCCCAGCGGCTCCTTTGGCTCTTGGGTTATAAATGTAAGCTATTAGACTTGTATTAACATGGTTCTGAACATCATTGATCATATTTGTGAAAAATATCATTTTATCCAAAACCTAACCACTTTACACTTTGCATTTTAGTTATTCTTCATAAGTGCCCAATCCTCTCTTGTTCACTTATCTTGTAAGATTCATTCCTTGAAAGAATAGAATGAGTATTTGGTTGTATTTCATATTGGTTCATTTAAGGAGCACTAAATTGTATTTCTAATCTCTTGTAAGGTTCTTTGTGAACCATTGTTGTAAAGTTCTTTGTGAACCGAAGCGAAGGCTCTTAGTGAGCGTGTTAGGGATTTTTTTTTGAGTTGTAAGGCTTCTCCGCCAATGAAGAAGTATCTTTAGTGGATTGTGGAATCCTTGGTTTGGTGCTATGGCGTGGACATAGGCTTGGTGCCGAACCACGTAAAAATACCGGTGTTGTTCTTTCTCTCCCTTACACTCTTTATTTTATATCTTGTGCATGATTGATATTTATATTACGATATAATTTCTTGTATCTTGTCAAGAGTTTTTATTTTGTAGAAAAATATGTATTCCGCAAAAAGAGTCTATTCACCCCCCTCCCCTCTAGATTATATATTCTGGGCTGGGACTTCCAACAGTAATTAATGAACTTACTAGGAATATCCAAAATAAGACCCCTTGAATTTATGTTATTTGCAAATGATGTCGTGTTTGATTGATGATAGTGAGCATGGAGTAGAATCCAAACCTGAAGAGCTACATTAGAATAAAAAAGGTTTAGAATAAGTAGGAATAAGACAAAATATATGAAATGTAATTTCAAAAATTTAAAGAGTAGCAATGGAAAGAAACTTGATAACCAAAAGATTAATAACACTAATAGATTTAAATATCTTAGATTTATTATGCACACGGAATGGGAAAGTAAAGAAGATGAGTATGCAGAATTAAAACGAGTGGGGTAAAATAACTTAGGCATGGCGCACTAGTTGAAGACAAGATAAGGAGGAGATGACTTAGATGATTTTGGTATTTGAAGTACAGGCCTAGTAGAGCACTGATATGAGGATTGAATTAGTTATTGTTTCTTACACGAAAAAAAAAAAATGTAGGAGTAGACCTAATATAACTTGGAATGAGGTAGTGAGGAATGATTAAATAGTCTGTAATCTAATAGAAGAAAACACTCTCAATCGAATAAGTTGATTGAAAAGAATTCATGTAGTCAGCCTTACCTAATGAAACTTAAGACTTATTGTTGGTATTGTTATTTTTGTATTATTCTTACCAAATATTTGGCATGTAAGAACAAAACTGAATTAAATACAAAAGAATAAATTTGTCAATCATTTTTGCTACACTTCTCATTTAAATTCTTATTCTACTTGATTTTTTTACTTATATGGGAAAGTACAAACAATGTGAGAGCAAGACTTTGACAAAGTAACCTTATTTGCACTCCATCTTAGTTCTAATAATATCTATCTTTTAATCAAATGCCTAAAAAACTAATTAGGACACCATTATATTCAAAAATAAATAAAATAAAGTAAACTAACTTGCACAAATCCTTACATCAATTGACAATTTAAAGGTCATTTAATTATGAAAAATAGTTTTTATTTTTCTCTTTAATTTTAAAAAAAATACAAAAAAATAGCTAATTTTTACACCATTTATACAAAATAAATGAATCATAATAAACAATTTTGTCATTATTTACTTATGGAAACAATTTTCATTTTAAAGTTTTTAAATAATTACCAAAAAATCACTTTATTCTTATTTTTTCAAATTTATATTAAAAAAAAGGTAAAAAAATATCTTTCCTTTACTTTTCTCATTTCTAACTCTTACTTTATATATGAGAGCATGAAATTCGAATCTTAGACTTTAATCTATGTGAGTATGTAATTTTTTCTAAATCCACACACCCAAATTCAAGTCCCAAAATTTATAATTGTAAATATTGCCAAATATAAATTTCTAAAAATTGGAATACAAGTAGTCTTTTCTCTAATTATATTGAAATGTAAAAATAAAAAATAAAAAATTATTTTACACATTTAAACAAACTTTTTATTTTCAACTTTTTACATATGAACCTTAAGAGACTAAAAATAAAACAAAAGTACTATAATTCTTTGCACAGAAAATTGTTTTCCACAATTAAACATATCTTTATATAGTCTATCGTTTCGCTATGTTAAAATGCAATAGTGTTCCTATGCTCTCATCATAGCCTGTGTCCTAATATCAATGTTTCTCAAGAAGAGAAATATGGTATTATGATCAGCAAAAGAAACCAAGGACAAGGGTCACTCTTTTATCAGAAGGCTTCAGTAAAATCAAATAAGATTTTATGAGAATTTAATAGAAGAAATTTGGAGAGAAATACTTCAGACTAGCTTCTACCAAAGCCAATTTTGAAACATATCTTATTGTGATAGATCTAAAAAGAGTCAAAAAAGGTCTAAAATCACAACTAATAGAGATTGAAATACAGATTAGTCTTTATCAATATAGAATTAGACAGTGTGAGTGACAGTTAGAACAACTCCACAGAACTCTAGGATTAGAATCAGACGGCTAAGATCACATTAATCTTCAAAAATGAAGGAGAATCAATCCATCACGAACAAAATTAAAGAAATACAATCTCTCAGTAGGGGAGAAGATCCTCAATTGTCTCAGGTCAAGAGCAGCATATCAGAAAGATATACTGCTAAGGATTATGAAGAAGCACAAGAACAGGAGGTTCAGAGTACTCTTAGAGACATTGATGAAACAAAGGTTTTGTCAGACATAACTGAAGATATCCAGAATGCTCAAGATGAGTTGGATAAGCTTCTTCATCATGAAAAATGGACAGAAAATGAAGTCTCGGAAATTCAAAAGAGAATTAATAAAAGGCTAAATGAGGTAGAAGATCTCAAGGCTAAGAAGTTAGCCAGTGCCGAAAAAATACTTGCAAGAACCAGTAAGGGTTCAGCAAGGGATGGATCTGCAGGAACAGGACCATCAAATTATCGAGAAATAGTGCAAGTAAGTTTTTCAGAAGTTTCATCTTTGGATGCAAAGCTAGTGTGACAGCCCCTAAGAATGGAACCAAGACCATGGGAGCGAAAGAAGTTATCTTTCAAGGAAATGCTCCAGTCCACAACAAAACAACAGGAGTCTGTTTTAAACTACCTAGGTAGAATTCAGGAAGAATTCAAACCAAAGAGAAATGTTCCAGAGGGAGTACCCCAGAATGGAACAATCTTAAGACTCAATTGCGAAAAGGATCCTGCAGTTGCGATTGATGATTGGGCTATAGATATTAGATATCATATCCTTAGCAGAGGAATTGAATCTTGGACGGTGGAGCAAGCATATAAATTTGCAGTAGCCACACTAAGAGGAAACGCTAGAGATTTTTGGGAGATACTTCAAAGGAACTCAGATGTGAGTACCATTATCAAAAACACTATCAAAACTCCAGACGAAGTAATCGCTATCATAGCACATTTGCTTAAACAGGAGTTTGTAAAATATTCCCTAGTTGATAGAGGTGACGAGCTTGTTGAGAAGGCCAGGATGGCTCTCACAAAGATACAAATATGTGACATTTGTTACTTTGAAGAGTTTTTTTGTGAATACCAGTATTCGTATTATAAGCTCGGACCACAAGATCAAGCATACGTGAAAGAAGTTTTTATCAACAAATTACCAGGCAATTGGCCAAAAGTGGTAAAACAAGCTGTTAAGCATAGATTAGAAAGAGATACTGAAGTATCAGATACTCTCGAAGTCAGAGCTGAAACAGTAAGACAAATGATAAGACTTACTGTATGCAGCGGCATATGTTTTAGGACGTAAGAAACATGCCTTATATGAATCCAGAATGTTGTCCTAAGATAAGTGGGGTAGAAGGAAGATATGGCTATAACCAAAGACCAACTAGATCCTCAAAAAGAGTAGAAACTAGTTGTGCCGGAGGAGTATGCTATAGAAAGAAGATATCCAAAGTCGAGGGAAAGACTTGGAAGAAATTCGGAAAGAGAAAAACCTCTAAGAAAGGGCAGAAAAAATTAGAGAAGAGATATCTTAGACCTAGTAGAGTCAGAGAAGATGTCAAGGAATCGTTCAAAATGAAGTATGGACGATATCCTAAATGTCCGCAAGGAAAATCTTTGGAGAATTGTGACTATTGTTGGTTCTGTGGCAAGAAGGGCCATAAGGCTAATAGTTGTCCAGAAGCAGAAAAAAGGAAGGGTAGCCTCAAGAGCATCTTGATGGAGAACTCTTCAGAACTTTCGTATGAACCGATTTAGGGAGAGGAGATAGACTCAGATGATGAGAGTATATATTCTATTTTCTCAGAATACTCAAAATCTAGAGAAGAGGAGGAAGATTCAGAAGAAGAATCTTCTTATAATTTAAAGCTTAGTCAGCTAAGACTAGCTATGATGAGACCAGTAGATAAAGCACCAGAATTAGTTTCACTGGCAAGAGAAAAAGAAGATCTAGTGCAAACTGCAAAAACTGAAATCCTTTCAGAAAGTAGGGATTGTAAGGAATGGAGGATGTCTCGAGCCAATTGGGTTGAAGTATACCAGACCTCATGGATACCTTACAAGGAAACTGTAAAGGTGATCGAGAAAGAGGTAACGGCAGAAGTATCCAATACAGATGCAGGGACGTTTATTGTTCCATTACTCACCACACAAAAAGTCCCAAAAGCAATGAACAAGAAGGCAAGGTATGTCCACTATGGAATTATTCAAGTCGAAATAGATCCATTAGTAAGAAAAGGGCAAGATCTTCCTATCCTTATTGCAATTATGGACGGAAGTATTGATAATTTTGGTAGGTCCTTACTAGGAAGTGTAAGGGCTAACTTACATTCAGGAGCAGTCTGGATAAAAGTTATACCAGATTTACATGTGGAACTTCAAGATAAGAGTGCGGAGAAGACTCTACAGATTAGAGTTAATACACGTGACTAGTAGAATATGTTAAAATGTAGCCCAGATAGGAGGTGCATTAGACTCATTGCCTGATTTTATTTAAAGTTCTATAATACGGGAAAACCAGCCCTCAGAAGAGGAGTCAGTAGATTCACTCAACTCTTCGAGACAAATCAAACCGACTCAGTTAGAGGATTACAACCAGAGATTGTAAATCCAAGAGCTCTAAGTTGGCCACAGATTTGGGTAACCCCAAGAATAGAAGAAAGGTTGAAAAATCTTTTTGCCAAAGTCAATAAGACAAGAGGCAAATAGATTAATAATAACAGAACCTCTAAGTGATTACACTCCTAATAGAGCGAGTGTATCAAAAGAGGAAGATATTAATTTAGAAATAAGGCCAGAAGGATCTCGACCATCTGAATTAAGACCCTCAAGTAGCAGAAGGGTAGTTGGTCAAAGAACCATAAGGATCCCTATCTATGCAAATGAGGAAGAAGACCAGTCTCATATGATATATATGAGAGCATCCATTTTGAGTGCCAAAATCGAAGAAAGAGAAATTTTGGTGAACATTTCTATTTGTAAGATAGAATGCACAGCCCTTATTGATACCGAATGTACATGGTGTTGCACAAGAATCAGGTTTCCAGAAGTAACTTGGGAATCAGAGAATCTTCAGGTCATAATTAGCAACAGTACATTACCCCGGATTGGAGAGATTGCCAAAATTATGAAGATTAGGATGAATGGCAAAGATTGTGAGGAACAGATTCTCAGCTTAATTCCAGAATTATCAAATGATTTTTTGTTAGGAATGGTGTTTCTTAGAAAATATCAGTAATTTACGATATTTTCAGAAGGAATAATCCTAAATAACCATTTCATCCCTAAGTCCTCAAGTACTAATATAAGAAATTATATGATAGTCAAGGATAGAAGGTCTGATTATCAAGAGAAGCTTGATAATTGGAAGGAATTGGTTTCAGAAAGGATCCTAAAGATAAATCAGGCAGAGGAAAAAGAAAGTAATCTTGAAGAAGTCAAGAAGATGCTTTCATAAAATTGGTTGGAGAATCCGCAGGCAATATGGCAGAAGGTCATGCCAGAAGCCGATATTTTGCTCAAAAATCCAACTACAATTATCAGGAGTAAATGAATTAGTTATCCAAATGAAATGATAAAGAAATTTGAAAAACAAATTCTAGAATTATTAAATTTGGGACTAATTAGGCACAGTACCAATGAGCACAGGAGTGCTGCATTTATGGTAGCAAATCATGCAGAGCAAGTAAGAGGAAAAGACAGAATGGTTATTGATTATAGAGATCTTAATAAAGAAACAAGAGACGATGGGTACAACTTACCTAATCAGGAATCTCTTAGAAATAGAATAAGAATGGAGAACCCCTCAGTTTATTCTAAATTCGATCTCAAATCAAGGTACTGG
The DNA here is from genome assembly GCF_029873635.1 of Malania oleifera. Classification (NCBI taxonomy): domain Eukaryota; kingdom Viridiplantae; phylum Streptophyta; class Magnoliopsida; order Santalales; family Ximeniaceae; genus Malania; species Malania oleifera. Next base: position 85,991,289 of record NC_080429.1, on the reverse strand, counting down.
CAAATAAAGGTCAAGGAAAGAGCAATAGCTCTTACAACCTTCACTACGCCAATTGGGCTTTTCGAATAGCTAGTTATGTCATTTGGATTGAAAAATGCCCCAGGAATCTTCTAAAGAATGATGGATAAAGCGTTTGAAGGAATGACTAGATTTGTTGCAGTTTACATTGATGATATTCTAGTATTTAGTAAAAATACTAGAAATCACCTAGAACATTTGAAGTAGGTGGCACAAGTGTTCAGAAAAGAAGGAATGGTTCTTTCAGAAAGAAAAACCATTTGGATGAAACCCCAGATTGATTTTTTAGGGTTAAAAATTCAAGGGAGTGAAGAGTAACTTCAACCTTATATAGCAGAAAGGTTATGTGAATTTCCTGATGAATTCAAAAATAGAAGGCAGTATCAATGTTTTCTAGGAATATTGAATTATATCAAAAAATTTATAAAGAATTTGACAGAAAAGGCAGCACCAATTCAGAAGAAGGTTTCTGTAAAGAATCCTTTGAATTAGACTTCAGAGGATACTGAAATAATAAAAGTCTTAAAGAAAGAAGCCAAAAATTTTCCAAAATTAGAATACTCAGACGGTACAAAATAAGATATAATTCTAGAAACTGATGCTTCAGATATTGCATGGGGATGTGTTTTAAAAATCAGGAAAATTTATAAAACAGAACACCTCAGTAGATATTGGAGTGGGTGTTTTAATGGAGTAGAATTGAATTAACCAGTTCATGAAAAAGAGTTGTTAGCAGTCTTTAAAGGAATTAAGGCTAATGAACTTTTCTTGGGTAAACCGTTCATCGTTAGAACAGATAGTTCCTATGTAAAGCACTTCATGGGAATTAAGTTAAAACGATGCATCCAAGCAAGATTGGTTAGGTGGAGGAATGAGTTACAATATTATTCCTTTAATGTAGAACATATTAAGGGAAAAGATAATATTATTGCTCATACTCTAACCAGATACTTAAATTCTTACAGATCAAATGGCAAGCAGTAGCGGCCATTTCAAATGTCCAATTTGTCAAGAAAGGCAAAAGGTGGCAGATTGCCTAGTGGCCAGATTTGTTGATAGACAGACGCGGATAGCTTTCAGCTCCGGAAAAGGAGAAGGAAGTAGTAAAGAAAAAAGAAACGTTTCTCAGAAGAGAGAACGTCCAGTTCCAGTCTCGAAACAACACCAAATAAAGAAGGGAACCTCGTCCAGAAAGGATGATAAACCCAGTGACAAAAGTCATATTCAGTGTTTTTTCTGCAATTAGTTTGGACACTACAGCACCTAGTGTGTTCAAAATCCTAGATCCAGAAAGGGAAAGGGAGAAGGCAAAAAAGAAATGACTTAACTACAATCAACGTTGATGTATCAGAATCTAAGAGGGATAGAGAAACAATTGAAGTTGATTTCATGATTGAAGATTTTTTGGGAAAGACTCCAGAAATTACAAAGGGAAAAAGAGTTTTGCTAGAGGGGTTAATTAATAATCCAACACCACCAGCAAACACACCCTTTTCAGTAAGCCTTAGAGAAGTAGTTGAAATTTTGGAAGAATTCGAATCCATTATTTCAGAAGACTTCAGGGTAATCAGTAGGGAAAATACGTCAGAACTCATTAATCAGCAGATTAATCTCAAAGTTGAGATGGATATTCAGTTAAAGAAATACAATTTTACTACCAGAGCGTTAGTAGGTATTTCAGAGTATCTTGAGTTGAAACAGTTTTGGATGAGAAGTGGTCTATGTTTTCCAAAATTACACATACCAATAAATATTAACCCTGAGTTGCTAATAGCAGTACAAAAGGCCTTGAGGACAAGAGAAGTCCAGTTTTTCGGTTTCAGCAAAACAGGACAGGCTTTTAATGTTCTTCCATCAATGGTAAAACATGTGCTAAATTTTACTAATCCAGGACGGTTATGGTGAATTGGCTACATTGAACCTATTGAGTTAAAATCAGGAAAGATTTTGTTTTGGAATCTTATTCCATAAGATTGGAAGGATTGAGCAGTTTCAAATTTTCATGAAGAGGAACCAAACTGGGAAGATTTCTAGAAACACAGGAAGTTATTTGATTTGGTTCAAACTTTATGGGGAATTTATCTTCTAGAAGTTAGAACAGCTTTAGATTGTATTTTCTTCGCAGATCATGAAAATTTAGTTGCTATTGAAGGGAAATTTCTCCAAAGATTTGAAGAAGCATCTTTAACGGAATATGCTATTGAGGCTAGAAAAGTCATCAATCAAATTAGAGATTGGGAGCATCATCTTCCTTCAACCCAGGCCATGAAGAGCAATCTTCAGATAGTACTTGCAGAGCTAGTAAGAAAGGAGCACGATGAAGAAATCATTAGTGCCCTAAGAGATCTTTGAAGAAAGTCAAGATTTGGTGACAAATGTACAGATAAGATAATAGTCTAGATAATCATCATATCCTAGGCCAGACTGAGCGAACTACTCAAGAAGGTCATATCAAACACCTGTCCAGAAACATGTCATATCTCAGGCCTTGCCGAAAGGACAATTCATTGGGTCATATCTTTTGTATTTAGTCAAAAGTAGTTTTAATTAAAGTTGTCAATAGCTTGTTTTATTGTAAAGGTGAGTCAGCAAGCATATGTTGTCCCCTCCTTTATTAAAGTTGCTTTTACTTTATGTTTTTTCTTTATGTCTTGTTTGTGAGGCATCTGCTTTTGAGAAAGCAAGTTATGTTTATCCTCTCGCAGTTGCTTGCCTATATAAGGGAGCTCCGGCCCTTGTGTTCAGAGAGGAAAAATTAAGAACCATTAATAGAAGCATATTTAGTCTAAAAATATCTCTCTTTTGAGTTGTTTTTTTTTACAAACACTATCGTGTGAGTGTTGAAATCCTAAAGGAAGCCCCAAGAAGCTCGAAGGCTTGCAGAGGTTCCAAAAAGGCACCAAGCATAATAGTGGGAAAAGATGAACCACCCGATACAGCTTTATACAAGGTTGAGAGAAGAAGATCAAGGTAAGGTAATATTCTTTTATTAATTAATTTTCCTTTCCCCCTTGTCTTCGTAATTGGTTTCGATTTTGAGTCCAGTAGGGATTCGCGAGAAATTGGTATCAGAACCTGTGTTCTAATATCAGTGTTTCTCAGGAAGAGAAATATGGTATTATGATCAGTAGAAGAAACCTAGGACAAGGGTCACTTTTTTATCAAAAGGCTTCAATAAAATTAAATATAAGATTTTATTAGAATTTAATAGAAGTTTTAAGAGAGAAATACTTCAAACTAGCTTCTGCCAAAGCCAATTTTGAAACAAATCCTATTGTGATAGATCTAAAAAAAGTCAAAAAAAGGTCTAGAATCACAACTAATAGAGATTGAAAAATAGATTAGTCTTTATCAATCTAGAATTAGATAGTGTGAGTGACAGTTAGAACAACTCCACAGAACTCTAGGATCAGAATCAACGGCTAAGATCTCATTAATCTTCAAAAATGAAGGAGAATCAGTCCATCACGAACAAAATTAAAGAAATAATGAAAAGTTATAAGGACAAAATACAATCTCTCAGTAGGGGAGAAGATCCTCAATCGTCTCAGGTCAGGAGCAGCATATCAGAAAGATATACTGCTAAGGATTATGAAGAAGCACAGGAACAGGATGTTTAGAGTGCTCTTAGAGACATTGATGAAACAAAGGTTTTGTCAGACATAACTGAAGATATCCAGAATGCTTAGGATGAGTTTGATAAGCTTCTTCATCGTGAAAAATGGACAGAAAATGAAGTATCGGAGATTCAAAAGAGAATTAATAAAAGGCTAAATGAGGTAGCAGATCTCAAGGCTAAGAAGTTAGCCAGTGCCAAAAAAATACTTGCAAGAACCAGTAAGGTTTTAGGAAGGGATAGATCTGCAGGAGCAGGACCATCAGGTTATCAGGAAACAGTGCAAGTAAGTTTTCCAGAAGTTTCATCTTTGGATGCAAAGCCAGTGTTGCATCCCCTAAGAATGGAACCAAGACCATGGGAGCGAAAGAAGTTATCTTTCAAGGAAATGCTCCAGTCCACAACAAAACAACATGAGTCTGTTTTAAACTACCGAGGTAGAATTCAGGAAGAATTCAAACCAAAGAGAAATGTTCCAGAGGGAGTACCCCAGAATGGAACAATCTTAAGACTCAATTGCGAAAAGGATCCGGTAGTTGCGATTCATGATTGGGCTATAGATATTAGATATCATATCCTTAGCAGAGGAATTGAATCTTGGACGGTGGAGCAAGCATATAAATTTGCAGTAGCCACACTAAGAGGAAACGCTGGAGATTTTTGGGAGATACTTCAAAGGAACTTAGATGTGAGTACCATTATCATAAACACTATCAAAACTCCAGACGAAGTAATCGCTATCATAGCATATTTCCTTAAATAGAAATTTGTAGGATATTCGCTAGTTGATAGAGGTGACGAGCTTGTTGAGAAGACCAGGATGGCTCTCACAAAGATACAGATCTGTGACATGTGTTACTTTAAAGAGTTTCTTTGTGAATACTAGTATTGATTTTATAAACTCGGACCACAAGATCAAGCATATGTGAAAGAAATTTTTATCAACAAATTATTAAGCAATTAGCCAAAAGTGGTAAAATAAGCTACTAAGCAAAGATTAGAGAGAGATATAGAAGTATCAGATACTCTCGAAGTTAGGGCTGAAACGGTAAGACAAATGATAAGACTTTACTGTATATAGCGGCATATGTTTCAGGGCGTAAGAAACATGCCTTATATGAATCCAAAATGTTGTCCCAAGATAATGGGCAAATAACAAAAGTAAAATATAAATATAATAATTTAAAAAAAAAAAAAAAAAACCACTCGTGCAAAATTTTATATAATGAGAATAGCCATTCCTTTGCTACAATTTATTTTTTTTTTAAAAGCTAGTCTATTCCTTGTTCTGAAACCTAAAAAATAAAAATTACATTACTGTTTGTCCAATAGTTGAACACCTTTGGCGTAAACCATCAAATGCTTTTATTATGGATACTCTATTCCTAGGAACATTTAAGTAAACCAACGCTTGAGCAAGTGCGCATACAGTACATGGAACATTTTTAATTGAAAGTTGAAACCATTCTTTGGTTCAGCAGTTTTAATAATATCATATCCACCTGTACACTTGCAAGAGAGTGAAATTTAGATAAACAACACTTCGTCTATATTCAAAGACTTAAGGAAAGAAAAAAGAAATCTTATAATTTCTCTTCATATTATAAATACTGGTAAAAACAAAAATTTGTTATAAATCTAATTAGAAACAAGGAAAATTAGATTATAATAATAGGTAATTTTACTAATAGATTTGCTAAAAAAATTTATTTCTTTATGGCTTTGCTTGATGACAAAACAAGGAAAAGGTTTTCCTTTGAAAATCTTGATAATGCTCCTGGAACCAAAGCCCCCCACTACTGAACATGTTTCAAACCCTTGGGAATCCAATTTACAATTTTTATGCATTCACATTTCACACCCCATTTTAGGAGGAACCAAGGACGACTGGTAGGTTACAAATACCATCTTCATCTTCCGCAGTTCACTTAAATTCTATGGCATCTCTGACTCATGCCATGCATCAAAACCAGCTTATAATTCACGGTGAAAGTCCGTTACCTCAAAAAGGTTGTACAAATCTGGCAGAAATTCAGACGTGAACAGTTTCTGTAATAATAATAATAATAATAATAATAATAATAATAATAATCATCATCATCATAATAAACCCGTAAACTTCTTGTGAATTGGACAAAATTGGGACCTTGGAATCCTGACGCACAAGAAAGATGCGGGCTCCCATTTTGAAATGAAACTAAAGATACATAATTTCTACGCTGCCCACCAATCACGGATGGGGGCTTCCATATGAACTAAGCTCTCCCACCTTACCCAAAAAAAAAAAAAAAATTGGCAGGCCACCCCGAGTTTTTTTTTTTTTTTTTTAATTTTTGCACAGATATACAAAGATCAACAACTTATATTTCTCAAGAATGACATCAGCAGCCTAGATTGAAAAGATCAAACAGCCTCCATTCTTTTTGAGGAGACGATCTAGTGTCGGTTCTCTCCTGCATTCTCAGGGTGTGTGGTCCTATTGTGTAGGTGCATATAAGTGCCAGTATGTACGTAGGAAGCAAATAGACAAGAGAAGCAATAGACAAGAAGAGGAGACAATTGACCAAGGGGGTTGGAAATCAATTAATTAATGATCAAAGTGAAAGACATTGTACCCTGTCAGGTAGATTCCTAGGCATTGGAAGTGCAGTAACGTATCTCTGCAGACAGGATTTCTGAGAATTAGCAGTTGCATCAGAAAATGAAGTCTCAGCCCCGTCGGCTTGCCCCCGGCCATGGAACTTGGCAAAACGATTGATGATAGAGAACTTCTCTAGATCCTGGCATTCAAGTCTTAAATCTAGCATTGAGGCTCTCTTGTCCAGTCTGCATGACAAGAAGAAAAAAAAAATCACATAAAAAGAATTTATATATTTAATTTTATATATATAGTGTGAGAGAGGGCCACACATGCATGGACCTAAGGACAAGAAAAAACCAAAAAATCCACAAGAGCAACAATAGACAAACAGAACAATGAAGTTTGTGAACGAAGAAAAAAATAAAAAGCAAGAGAAGACGTGTATCCTCATCATGGAGCACAAACGAAGCAGCAATGTGCTAGATCAGTCGATCATTCCATTCTAGCCAGACAACAGTCAGGGGATCGGTGGGGAGGCCACCAGAAGAAAGAATAAAGCAATAATGATAAAAAAACAAAAAGCAAGAAAATACAAAACAAAATATGAAGAAACCACAACAATTGCATCCGACTCAACAATGCCACACTAGTTTGCATATTGTGAAGACGTCCAAAGCATTTACTGGACATATATGAACAAGCCTAAACCAAACAGCCCATTTCAACATCATAGACCCACAATCTTTGTGTAAGCATTCAGTTAGATATGGTATTCTTTATCTTTATTGCATTCAAAGAAAACATTCCTTGTCTTTCTAAATTCTAATCTTCTGCCTCAACGTCCTCAAACCTATTATGGAAAAGTTTACTATCCAAACAAAACCAGGAACTGCATAGAATAGTTATTTCACAGTTATTTTTTCCCCAAACATCATCTGAAAATCTTTCTAAATTCTAATCTTCCATCTCAACATCCTCAAACCTATTTCATAGACAAATTCACAATCCAAACAATACCAGGAACAGCATAGAATAGTTATTTCAATGTTATTTTTTCCCTAAAATGTCATCTGAAAATTGAAAGCAATTTTCATGCGCACACAATAAACCTCATCCACCTAGGCCTTAATTTTCATCCAGCAATCTCATTCCCCAACCTCTCGCCATGAAAGATACAGCCAATGGACCAGCAAATACACTCTTCAACAAAGTCTTAATCCAATTATTTTGACGTCGATCTAGATGAACCCTTCAACACCATTCCATTAGAAATAGATAATCAAATATTAAAACACCTTAACTCAAAACAACAAAAAACTTTAATTTGAAAAACAAATAAATTTTATTAACTAGAATGAGCTTGTAACTTGATTACCAAACAATTTGCCTAGACTACATTGTTTCAATGCTTCCAGGAAATGCATATTTGTTAGTAGACAAAACAGTTGCAGCAATCAGAAGAAGAATTAATTAGTAAAAAAATATATAAAAGACAAAAAGGGTTACCCCAACAAATCTTTTTCCAGCTTCCTAGATCTGCCAATCAAGTCTTCCATAACTTGGGAGAAGTACTGATCACCAATTCTCTCAGATGTTTTCAACTTCTCAGTGATGCTAAAAAAACAATTTGTAAAACCCACAATTACATGTGATCCAGTATGAAGAGACATGAATGACTTCAGATAACTTTAATAGGTTTTCTTACAGGTTTGCGCTGGTGAGAGACATGGGAATATTAGTTGTAGAGCAGGAGGTAAGGCCACATGCATCACCTAATGCTAATCTGGAAACAAAGTATACCACACTCTCATAGTTTGAACTGGCATCTACAGAGAAAACTGATGCCAATGGAGGACGAAGCAACTGCTGCATAAGCTGGGTTGTCAAGACAAGCCTTCTTTTAGGTCTAAGCATTGGTGGTCCATCTTCAGTCACTTCAGGTTCATCCTCCATCTGTCACAGATATGAAGCCTTTAAATTTGTAGAACTATGAGATATGAGAGGAACTAAATCAAATAATAGAAAAGCTAATGAAACCAGCAACGATGAGCACACCTTCTCCTTCAGTCTATTTGTGGCTTGGGCCCAGTCTGTTTCTGCTATGCTGCAAACATTAAAAATACATTTTAAAAACTAGCATAAACAAATTAAATAATTTATCAGGTAAAGAAACAAATTTTAAAGAGTTCCAAGCTGCAACCATTTGTGTGCAACACTGTGATGTACTGAAATCAACTCTCTTGTCATGAAGAGGAAGCTCAAACAGAAACATAAAAAATGAGATAATTTTAATTAATAATGAGAAAAGGGAGATGAGTAAGTCATTCAATAAAATTTCTGTCTGCTACAACAACCTCATATCATGAAGCCTCTGAGAACCCTGCATGACTTCTTTATGCCATGCAGTAAATCCAGATGTAGTACTTTTACGCTTCTTTGGTCGCATGACAACCAAACTTTGATCAGCAATATGTTGGGGAACTGAAGGAGAGAAAGAGAAATGCTCAGTACCCACGGGTATGGGAGTTGACTTTTGCTGGATGCTACTCGCCAGACTGGTATCAGCAGTGCCACTTAAAGGCTCCATTGAATTATGTGTGTGCACGCCAACAGAAGATTTCCCAACATTCAATTGCTCCTCCACATTTTTCACATTAACATTTCCATGCACATCATACGTTGGCAATATTTGCCTATTTTTAAAGGTTCCATACTGATCAAACCAGGATGGTGCCATCTGGGGACTAATCTGAGAAAGCTCAGTTCTAACAGTCGTATTATTATTGCTAGAGTGATTTTGAGAATCAGTCCTAGCAAAGGCTAGCACATCTCGAGAATGAATGGTTCCAAGTACATGTTGAGAAGATGCAGTTTTATCCTGATTATCCCCTGGCTCTGATGAAAAGCTGAGCATTTTTGAGTCTCCGGATGGAACTGGGGAACGATTACCTGATGCATCTGCAATCCCAGCATCATATCCATACAACAACTGCTGTCCTACCTTAGAAGCAACCTGTGGAGCTTCAGGACCAACCTCTTGTCCTTTAAATCTCTTCAAGCCCCTATTACTTGGATCAACCTCCATACCCTTCATGGCTTGGACTTGATGCAGTAAAGAGTAATTTTGATGCAGAATGTTGTTTGGTTTCAAAGAACGGCCGAAGGCTTCAATATCTCTTTGGGTAGTAGTAGCAGGGTTTGTATGAAAAGCATCAGGGAAATGCTTAACAGACTCCTTCACTTGTGATGCACTCATTGTCCTATGAGTTAAGTCAATGTTTTCAGATGACACTTGCTTCCAGGTGCTTTCTTTTGATGGTTTCTCTTCCCTGTGAACAATCCTTCGTGAGTTCATGGAAAACGCACCAGGCTCAGACGGACCATTCTGTCCTCTACAAGTATCTTCATCATCAAGCTTCTTTGTGCTAAAATTCATTTCTGAATTATGGTCTGACTGAATATGGGATGGAAACATATTGGATGGATCCTTGAGAGATTGGACGCCCAATAATTGTTGCTGGGATGAAACACTCTTCCATGCATTAGGTAGCATTGCTGAAGCAGCCCCTCGTTGAGAAACTCCAGATGTAATAGAAGGCTGAGATACTGGACCAGCCTCCAGCACAGGGTTCTGTTGGCCTGAAACTTCAACATGGGCTTGGTTGTTACTACTTGGCTCACCAAGTTCAGCAACAGAACTGCTAATCAGTGCAGGCAATGATGCTGATGCAGATTGACCAGATAAAGCTCTATCATGGGAGTCATCTCTCTGTTTAAAACCAGAAACAATCCCTTCAAATGATACATTTACAGACTGATTTGTCTTCATCAGTTCATTTCCAACAATGTTGTGTTGATTTTGAAGCTGACTTCTCGAATAAGGAAAGCCAGATACATTAGCTGCCGCAAAATTTCCCTGCATTTGTCTATTTCCAAGTTCTCCTTGGGATGCTTCAGGAGGAGGCAAAGTCTGAACAGAAGCTGCGGAAGTCAACCATGTATGACCCAAAACTCCCAGGTCAGGAGAGGCTTGATTCGAGCTGAGAGAATTAACTGCACATGCAGAGGTTTGAGAAGACGGGGCATGGTTTGGAATGGTCAACCGTTGAGATGGAGGGCCAAGTTGTAAACCAAAACCTTGGGATGTTGAAGACAGATTCCGCTGAAGGTGACCAATGGATCCATCAGAACTTTCTGCATCTGGCATCTCAGATGACTGATTGCTGAAGTGTGCAACATTGCCACACTCCCTCGACTGATCCACCTTTTGAAGAAGATCGAGCATATTTTGACTGCACCCAAGAAAAAGAAAATGAAGCTTACAATTCAACTGATATATGCCTGTAATTATGATAAACAAACAAAAAACGCAGAGTATGCAATCATGACCCTTGAGATACAAAACAAGTACGTAGTTAGTTATAGAAACTTTAAAATCAATACTAGCAAGTCCTGATCCTAAATCAATCGTTTCCACTATAATAGAACTATAGACAGCAGCAGCATGAGAAAAATAAAGAGTAAAACAATAAGAAAATCCACCACGTATTCAAGAACAGGAAGCAAAACCTCAAATAATCAACTACCTTGAGTGAGCAATTCTGCTTGGAGTGTAAATACCAACAGCTCTGTCAAAGGAAGCAGAAGTGTTAGGTGCACAACCTGTGAGTATACCTCTGGAAGGTACCTCATCTAATCCCTTCATATCTCTTTGAAAATCTGGTAATTGCCCCTGTAAAATATAAAGAACGATTAGCATTCCTGATCGCTTCAGAAAAAAACACAGAACGTCAGCATTCGCAAATATGGTAAACCCCAAAATTCACCTTTTCCTTTTCCATAGAATTTTTGGGAACATGACCTACAAATTGTGACTGCCCAAAATACCCTTGATCAAGACTCTTTGATCCTCGGGAGACTTGCTGGGGAAAGGCCTGTGAATGGGTAGTAAGTTTTGCTCCATAAGAAAGTTCGACATCCATATCCAAATTCCCCATAGGATGGTATTGAAATTTTCGAGCACCAGAATTTTTCCGACAATGACCAGATGACTTTTGTTTTCCTCCAGGCAAACAATGTGAATCATTGGCATCTAACCAAACATTTTCCCTCGTACCACTGGTATTGGTATGGTGGGATAAGTTAGAGCGATAACTGTCACTAGAGTTCTCTTTTTTATCATAGTTTTCATCCACTTCATGCATTTCAACAGACCCTTTGTCTGATGATGAACCCAAAACTTGCAGACTCCTGTTCAGATGATGTTGGCATTTCCCTAAATCCTCATTGCCTCTGCATTTCACAGAAGAATCAACATTCCTCCAGCTATCAAGGTGATGACTATTTGGACGATGTTGGTTGGTTTCCTGGTTAACCTGTGAAGTGCATGAGTCTGGTACTGCAGCAACATTATTCAAGCTAGAATCTTCTCTGTTGATTTGTGGATTCTCCATGGATGAATTTACATGTTCCAATTCAACATTTGAATTAGAAACAGAATCAGCTCTCCATATACGACTGGTACAACCCATCTCCTCATGCCCAACTCTCTTCTGATCATTACGCTGATGTTGCAACAAGTTCACATTCTCCTGAATTTTCAATGCAGCATCCGAACTGGGTAATACAGACTCAATAAAATTCCACCCATTCGATTTGTTGCACAATTGGCCACTGGATTTATACGGGGATATGCCTTGTTGATGTGTCCATGGACTCGACATGCTCTTTGCATTTAAGTCTGCATCTGAAGATTGAATAGCATTTCCAAATGTCTGACTTGCTTCGGCAAGCGGCTTTTGCAAAGGGCTGTGATCCGACCACTTGCCACCTACTTCTGAAGACTGATGAAAGGATCCGTGAGAAGTACTAGCCTGCAATTTCTCCCCTTGTTCATGTGAAAATTTGGGCCCTGATTGCTGATCTTTTTGCACACTAGCCAGATTAGTACTTTTATTGGCATCATCAGACAGAGGTCTAGACCCCATTGAAGAGGCTGTCTGCAAGTTTTTTTCAGCCCAAATTGTTTGTTGTTTTCCCCTATCATTGAATGCCAAAGGTTGATGATTGTCCATGGGAGGTTCAGCATTTTGAAAATTAGGACCGGTCCACTCTTCCTGCAAACTCATGTCACTACTGGCAGATTCTGCCACTGCAGACTGCATCAGAGCACTCCAAGTCCCACTTTGGACAGTAGTAAAAGTATTAAAAAGATCTGTACCATTCAGCATATTATTGGCGTTCCTGCCGAAAGCATCCCATGTATTATCATCCGTACCAAACAAAATCTTTTGTTCAGTTGGATCTAAAGTTGGCAGACTCTGTGAAGAAGCCACTTGCATCACTGTTTTCGCTTGTGATATTTCTGACGGATTAGCTAGCCCTTGCCTCCCATGAAATTCCTGCGCTGGCGCATTGCTTTCATGGGCCCCCCCTTGCAGGGAACTATCCAACATTACCCCAGTATTTAATCCCTGAACAAGAGCATTTTCAAAGAAATTTTTCCCTTGACAGCCCTGTCTGGAGACCACGGCACCATCCTGCATGTTAAGCTGATTTTGAAATACAGCAAATTGATTACCTGGAAAGGAATTACCACAGGTTGATATTTGCTGCATTGGAGGTTTATCTATTTGCATGTGAGAATATTGACTAGAAGCACCTCTTGTGCTAGAGATAGGAACACCATATAGAGATTGATGATCAACCTGTTGAGAAACCAAACCCATAAATCGCTGTGCTTGGCTTTGCTCTGTCGAAAACACAAGTCCACTAGAGGATCCCTGCATAGCTGGAGATGCACCACGCTGTATCCAATTTGAATTACCAGCAATAACCTCAGGGGACCATGGGTAATTAGATGCATCATGGACAGGAGCGCCATTTACCAACTTGCCAGTCGCCTGTTTTGTAATGGAAGACAGTTGACTATTCTGTTGCCTTGCTTCTAATTGCTGAAGCTGTTGTTGTCTATGAAATTCCTGCATTTGCTTGAATACGACTTGTTGTTGTAAGAGCTGAATATCACTAAACCCAGACTGCTGCCTAGGCATTTGCAACATGTTTGGTTGCTGGCCACTCATTTGCGGTTGACCACCAAGAAAATCAAAATTAACAGGAGATTCAGAATTTTCCAACCTAGAATTTTTCTTATTATGGTCAGGACCATTTCCTTGCTGTGATTCAAGCATCAACATGCCTCTTGATGTTAGATAATGCCGATCAGATTCTGTATCCACTCCCAGAAAGTTTCCTTCATTCTGCCTTGTCTGGAGTACTTGATGACCATGCATAAAGCCATTCAAATTTGGCTGCTGGTTTTGTGATTGACTTCTGGAGAACTCAGGTCTCACAGTTAATTGTGAATAGTTCAAGCCATGTGACCCTCGGACAGACTGATTATCATGACCTCTTTCAGAATCTGCAAATGCCATGGTAAAAGAAAGCAATATTTAAAAGCAACGATTGGAACTTCAGAACATATCATGGATGTATTGTCAAGCTATGCAATATTTAAGACTAAAATGAATTACAAAAAATTGGTAATGAACAAAATTAGAAACCAAGTAACATCATTGATACCTGATTGTTGAAATATGTAATTCTTTGGATAAGAACTCAAGGGTGCACCAACCTGCCTCTGGTTTCCAACCCACAGATTATTACTTAAAACTGGCCAATTGCCTTCTACAACCTGCGAATGATGCTGGCCCTGGGACAAGTTCTCTTGGTCAAAGAAATTGTGGATCCTATCTCCAACTTCGTTGCCAGGCATAGATAATCAAGCCCAAAAAATTTTCAGCCACTTATCTTTTGAGGAAAAAAGAGGCCTACCTAAAAGATACGTGAAAAAAAGTTAAAATTTTCCACTCCTACAATTCTGCAACAGAATATAATGGTGAAGCTAGCTGGTATGTAATTTTTATACACCTACTTTGCGTTGAGAATCACACCTTGATTCTATACATTAAATGTCACCCTCAGCCACGTTCCCCACCATCAAAGCTTAATGCTGCAGATGATCAATTCATTGCTTCAGTAAAAACTACAATGGATCATCCATATTGACCAAATCTATACTATTATAAAAGAACAAGCCTTATTGAGTGTAAAACATTTTTTCCTGACAAATACCCTTGACCTTTTCAAACTATCCATAATCAAACGCCCATCAAACAGTAGATCTTATATTCACACACTTCTTTCAGAATGCCCTAACTACACACATACCAGTTATATCGCATAACAACCTGCTATATCTAAACATGACTATAAAAGCTCAAAATTTAATATTTTCTCATGCCATCAATGAATGTCTCATCTGCCCTCTCTGTCACACAAAAACACAGGCAAGCATAGATGCACTTGCAATTAAGTGTTTATTGTTCTTAGATATGCATTGTGAAAAATTTTGGTAATTAATATTGCAAGATATACAATGGACATTTCTTTTGTAAACAACTCTGCTTATCAAAAATTAAGAAGGTGTTGTATCATTCTCTACTTTCAATCATTTTATGATACATTTAGAATTTGTTAAACTATTTTTGTTAATGGTCAATTAGTGGCTTCTTTTAAGTCATACTTATTGTTTATCTAAATAACACTTTGTAAGGCACCATTAGTATCACAATCAAAAAATTAAGAACAACCAAAAAAACAACAAGAAGAAGCCTTAAGTCCCACTAGGTGGGGTCAGCTACATGAATGCTTTTCGCTAATTCACCCGTTTGAGAGCATTTTCCTCCTCTAAGTTAAGAGCTATTAAATCCTTATTCACTACATCATTTCAGGTTATTTTAAGCCCACACCTACCCTTTGGATACAAGAAATAATTACTAACTCACTCCTGCTCACAGGTGCGCTATTAGGCCTGCATTTCAAATGCAAAGACCACCTAAGCTGCCCCTCTCTTATCCTATCCTCGATCGGTGCTACGCCTAGTTGATTGCACATATGTTCATTCCTTAATTTATCTTTTAATGTAATACCACTCATCCACCTTAACATTTGCATATCGACAACTTTTACTTTTTGTACATGTTGTTTCTTAGTTGCTCAATATTCTAATCAATAAATCACAGCCATCCTTATAGCCATCTTATAGAACTGCCATTTTAATTTAAAGGTTTTCTACAATCACACAACACGTCTAACGCATTCCTCCATTTTACCCAACCTGCTTTAACTCTATGTATTGCATCCTTTACAATTTCCCTTCCACTTGCATAATCGATCCATGATATTGAAATCTATTAGTGCTATTAATTTCTTGATTATCAAGTCTAGCTTCACTCCAATACAACAAAAAAAACAAAAAAAAAAAGCTAAGCCTTAGTCCCACTAAGTGGGGTTGGCTATATGAATCATTTTCCGCCAACTTATGCGATCATGGACCATTTCTTATGATAGATTCAAAAATATAAAATCCTTACTCACTATCTCCTCCCAAGTTATTTTAGGTCTACCTCTACCCCTTCTACTACCCTCCACAATAACTAAGTCACTCTTCCTCACAAGTTCACTATGTGGCCTATGTTACAAGTGTCCATACCATCTGAGTCGTCTCTCCCTTATCTTATCTTCTATAGGAGCTACACCTAACTTACCACGAATATGTTCATTCCTTAATTTATTTTTCAATATTATATCACTCATCCATCTAAGCATTCTTATCTCAGCAACTTTTACTTTATGGATATTATGTTTCTTCGTCGCCCAACATTCCGATCCATATAGCATAGTTGGTCTTATAGCTGTCCTATAAAACTTTCCTTTCAATTTTAAGGGTATTCTACAATCACAAAGCATACGCATTCATATCATAGTGATATGACAAATTTTACGCTGACTGTCAGCTACAAACAACATACACCAAAAGGATCTCGTTTTAGATATAATCCTAGAAAGTTCATCAATCACTAAAGCAAAAATATAAGGACTCAAAGTAGAACCTTAATGCATGCCTATTGTGATTGGAAATTCTCTAAATACCCCTCCTACAGTCCTGACGCTAGTCATTACTCTATCATACACATCCTTAATGATCTCAGTATATCTATTGCAGACACCCTTCTTTTCTAAAACCTGAAGAAGAACTTCTCTATGTACTCTATCATAGGTTTTCTCTAGGTCAATAAACCATATGCAAGTCCCTCTTCTTTTCCCTAAACTTTTCCATTAATTTTCTTAAAAGTTAAATCGCTTATGTTATCGATCTCCTAGGCATAAAACCAAATTGATTCTTTGACACCTTTGTTTCTAGTCTTATTCTTTATTCAATTACCCTTTCCCATAGTTTTATCATGACTTATAATCTTAATTCCGCAACAGTTATTACAATTTTGAACATCACCTTTGTTTTTGCATAAAGGTATTAACGTCCTTTTCCCCCATTCCTCCAGCATTTTCTTAGTTTTTATAATAGTGTTGAACAGATTAGTTAACCGTATACTTCCTTTATCACCTAAACATTTCCAAACTTCAATTAGTATGTTATCTAGTTTTATGGATTTTTCACTTCTAATTTTTTTTAAAACCATCTTTCAAAGACTCTAGTTTTGCGAATAAATCTATTAGTTTTAGTTTTTTCCTCATTTGTCACCTCCAAGCTCAAGCTTTCAGTTAGGTTTTCATTAAACAACTTATTAAAGTATCTCCACCACCTCTCCTTTATGTCTTCTTTGATTAAGATATTATCGTTCTCGTCCTCTATATATTTTACATTACCTAAATCTCTGCATTTTCTTTCTCTAGCTCTAGCAAATTTATAAATGTTAATTTCTCCATTTTTGTATCTAGTCTAGCATATAAAATATCATAAGCTCTCTATTTAGCATCACTAATAGACTTGATTGAAAATTGATCACAAAAACAGAAATAAATTTAAAACTTGATAGGATGCATATCAATTTTTGTCCATGATCAAATAACAATTAATTATCTTACCATTCTTCCATCAGCATTAAATTTGTCAAGTTATCAAATACGAAGTAATTTAAACATACCACTGTTAAAACTTAATAAATCAAACACTAGAAAAGAAAATTTTACAATTAAAACATAATAACAGCAATGAACAAGAAATGCAAAATGATACAAATTAAAATATATGATAATAAAAAAATAGAAATAGTTTAACCATTATATCTCAAAACTCACTCTTAGTGCTCCAAGAACAACCTTATAGCATATGAAGCTTGAAAAATGTTGAAAATATTTTTAAATGGCTTTTCTTATTTTTCAAAACTAAAAAAAAAAAAAAATCAGGGATATTTTGAATTTAATTTTATTTTAATTTCTCTGCATTAAACAAATTGTGCGCACATTGATCCAATCAATAAAAGAAAATTTAAAATATTAAAGTAATATGGCAACAAGTTGCCATGGGAAGTACACTAGAAAACTTGGTTTTTAATTTTTGCCACCATTGTTGAAAACCAACAACAAAAGCTAAAAACTAGGAACAAAGACAAATGCAATGCCACCACTCCTACACTACACTGAATGAATATAGAAAAAAGAAAAAGAAAAATAACACCAGACAGTCCCTAAGGGTCTGTTTGTGTCAAGGATTTTGTTTGAAGAAAGGAAAGGAAAGAAAAATATGAAGGAAATTCATTCTCCATTGTATTTTTTCTCACTATCAAATACTATTAAAAATGATAACTTGTTCCCACATGATATTTTGCTTTATAGAAGGAATTCTTTAGAAGGAGAAGAATTTACAAAGAGGAGACTAAGACATCTCCCATCAAAATTCTGGAAAAATCCACAAAAAGAAAGAAACTAAAAACAAAATAATAATAATAATAATAATAATAATTTGAAATATCAAAGCAAAAAATTTCCCCAATCTCACTGAATTTTCGAAAAGCTTGCTCCCTTAAAGCAACCAAAGCCAACGAACCATATAGAAGCCAAATAATGAATCTTCTCCCAAACCAGCTGCATGCTCAATTTTATCCCTGAAAAAATCCATGCATTTCACCCCAACCATAAACTCCAGAGCTTTGCAAATGTTCCAAACTTCCGCATAGCAGTCCTATCCTTTTTCCTTCCGAAGCCCTCAAAAGAGATAGCCAACATTCCATCCACACTTCCACATAGCAGTCCTATCCTTTCTCCCAACACACCAAATAAATTACCACGGATGTTCCAAGCAAAATCATAGTGTAAGAACAAATAATGAGCTGACTCAGAATTCAAAAAAAGCACACAAACATCTGGAGAGTAGGCCTTCAAAGGTCTTGGAATTTGCAACGGATTATTAGTATTTATTAGTATTGATTCTATGAAGCACAATCAGCCAAATGAAAGCCTTGATTTTTGGGGTCCTTTGCCCATCCAAATACATGAAAATAGAGGAAAACAAGAGTTGAAATGGATCAAAAACTCAAAAAAGATTTACCAGAATAAACCCCTGAATTATTGAAATCCCAAGACGAAGTATTCCTATCTAAAGAAAGATGACAATTATTCAATAACAAGGAGGAGGAAAGCTCCATCATCTCTCCATTTAGAGATCTTCTGAAATGAGAGTGTCAAAAACACTAGAGGGCTACTCGAATCGACCACAACAATAGAAAGCATATTATCTTGCTCTGAGCTTAATTGGAAGAGGAGAGGAAAAGATGTGGATAGAACAATATTCCCCCAACCAAGGATCTTTCCAAAAACTAATGCTATAATTTTAAAAATTGACGAGTAGCATAAGGGAATGCTAGATAAACAGGCCTGAATAAGGATAATTCTACCCCCAAGGCAAAAAAATTCCCCCTTCCAACCATCCAACCTCTCGGCCACTCCTTCCACCATTGGATTCCAAAAATTCATGGATCTAGATTGCCCCCTAAAGAGACCCCTAAGTAAGTCAAAGGCCATTCTAAAAGACCACACTCCACCTTTGAATCCCGCTCCCTAATAATATTGGCTAGACCACTTTTTCCCAAATTTATTTTCAGCCCCGACACCCTCTCAAAAACATGGAGGATACCCAAAATACATCTAAAAGAAGGCCTATGATCCTCTAGAAATAAGATAGTATCATCCATTAATTGAAGATGACAAACCGCCACACCCTCTCCCCACACTTTCAAACCCAGGGTCCACAGCCCGATCCACCATTCTACTCAACATATCAGCTACTAAGACAAACAAAGAAGGTGAGAGTGGGTTCCCTTGTCTAATGACTCAGAAGCCATAAATCAAGAATTAGGTTCCTCATGCACAACAATGGAGAACCATACATAATAACCCCTTAACCACCAGCGCCACCGCTCACCAAAATCCTTTCTCACAAAAATAGTCCAACTAACTCTGTCATAAGCCTCCTCAAAATCCAATTGGAATATGAAACCCCTCTTCTTCCTTCTCTGAATATCCTCCACCACCTCATTAGCCCCCAAAATGGCATTCACTGTCTCTTTATACCCCACAAAATAACTTTGAGCTATTGAAATGATCATATCAAGCACTGCACTCAACCTGTTAGCTAGAACTTCGGTGATAATCTAATAAACACTGAAGATTAGGCTACTAGGTCTATAATCATCTACCTAAATAGACCTAGACTTCTTAGGCGCTAGGGTAATAAAAGTAGAGTTTATGATAACTCTTTACTCTGAATCTCATTGCCATAAAATTCATTAATTATTTTAAGCAAATCATCCATCCCAACAATCTAGGGAAAAAACTAGATTAAAACCCTTGGACTCAGAGCCTTATCCCTATCCATCCTAAAAACTACCCCTCTCACCTTCTCCTCCTCCAAAAGGTCTCTCTAGTCAAAGTATTTGATCTCTAAAGATGGGATTCCACACTAAACCGTCAACCATCAATCTACAATTCTCTTCTTCCAAATAAAGATTATCGAAGAACTTAGAGATCTCAAAAGCTATTCTATCGGGTCATTAATAATTCTCCTTCCTTGACCCTCCAACTCTCTAATCAAAATTTTCCTTATCTTACCATTAGCTAACCTATGGAAGAAGCTAGTATTACAATCTCCTTCTTTGATCCATTTAAGTTTGGTCTTTTGTCTCCAACTCCTCATTTCCTTCAAGATCACCTCTTCCAAATCATTTTTCAAAGAAATTCTCTTGGCCTCCTCACTCTATGAAAGGTTACTCTCCTCTTCCTTTGTGTCCAAAAAATCAAACTCACTTAAGATGCTGGATTTTCTAATTCTAACATCCCTAAACACCTCTTTAATCCAAAATTTCAAATTCTCCTTCGAACATTTCAGCTTCTTCATAAACCTAAACCCTTCCTAGCCCCTCCATATGCCCTCTTCCCACAGGCTCCTCACTGAGGGCTTAAAAGAAGCATGGTTCAGCAATATATTCTGAAACCTAAAAGGAGTGGGACCTTATGAAACCTTACCAGAATCCAACACTATATGGAATTGATCAAAAGTAGGTCTAGGGAGAACAGCTGACTAAGGTTGGGGAATTCGTCATCCCATCACTACAAAACAAAAATCTACCCAATCTACTAGTCACTGCTTTAGAACCCCCCCCCCCCCCCCACGAAACAAGTAAAAGAAGCATTGCTAAAAGGAATATATCTCAAGCCATACTCCCGACCAAGTGAATCAAATTGCAGCATACTAGCATTACACGTAACCCCCCCCCCCCCTTTTTTTTTCTTCTACCCCACAAACCAAGTCACATTAAAATCCCCTCCCACTAATTACCTATAAGAGCAAAAACCAATCCCAAAAAGCACTCCTATGAGTTGGTCTAGAAGGCCCATACATAGAGGATACCCACCATTGGCCCCTCCCTTTCACTTCAACAAGAATAGAAAGGGTAAAAACCCTACCAAATTACCCACTTTAGAGATAGATTAAGAGCCACATAACTAGAACACCACCAGAGGCACCTTGGGAGGGTAAGAAGTCTCATTCCCTACATTGGCCACCCCAAATGCTCTTGGTCAATCATCTCTAGTTCACTTTCTTGAATCAATACAATGTCCAAGGAGTACTTAAACGGCACTTCCTTGATCAAACTCCTTTTCCTCACGCCCCCTAAACCTTTCACATTTCAACTGATAATCTTCATATCTTAACCCATTTTCCACCCTTCCCAGTCCCCTTACCCCCTCATAAGTAATGGAGGAAATCAAATTTATTAGTTCTTTCTGAACTTTCTTCTTCCTCCTCTCTTACATTCTAGGAGTCAAACACAACCTCACTAGCTTTCCTATAGGGTCCACTAGTTTCAGGCCAAGGTCTTCTAGGAGTTGTGTGAGTCTATCAAGTCTCTCTCTCCTCCTTCAAAGCTAAACTCACAGCCCTCTACCCTACAAGAATCCTTCCTTTGGCAATTAGCATAAAGTATTAAAAACAAGATGAGGCTGAGTAGGAAGGAGAAGGATACGAATACAAGTGCTAAAGGGACTCGGATCCCCCAAAGAAGCATCTACCTTCTCAACATTCACCCCCACTTTACCCAAGCAAGAAACATCCAAGTTATCAACACAAAGGAGATTAAGCTCAAGGTTAGAAGACAAAGAAATCCCATCATTCAAGGAAATCAAATGATCTGAAAAATTATTAATAGTGTCCTTACATGTCTATATACAACCAGGATGCTTATGTTGACCCGCATTCTCCATTTGTAGCGAGGTATCGCCATTCAGAACCTCATCTTTAATAGCTCCTTCAAATAATTGAAATAACCCATTCTCTTCAGCAAGTTCGGCCTTAGCTCTCATCTGATCTACTAAAGTAAAATCTGAATCCGGATGAAAGCTAACCCTTTGCAAATGCTGGGAACTCTTAGCTAGAATATCAGCTTTAAGTAACACAACCTCTTCAGGATCCCTACTAAAACCTTCAAACCTTTGAAGCAGCCTTTCCTTTTCAAAATCAGCTCTAAACTAATCCTCCAAAAGCCCCTTCTCTGATTCACACATACTGCCCATTTCCTCTTCTAAATCATATACATTAAATCATCCTCTATCTCCCCTTCAGATGTCGAGTTTATCCTCACTAATGGAGCTGCAGTTGGTGATGCAACTAGATTGTAAAGGCCATCTTGCTTCTTGTTTCTCATAGAAGTTCCATCAATAATACCTTTGCTGCTGATTTTTCTGGATCCAAGTTATCCTTCAAAAATTGCCCCCCCCCCCCCCCCCCCCGGCCCCCAAAAAAAAAAAAAAGACAAAATTGATTTGATCTAGCCTGTCCTGCCTTGCTTTTCTTCTTTCCAAAAGAATTAAACTTCTGAAATGCTGCCATATCTACAGCCATCCCTATCGGCCCTACAGAAGACACCCCAGCGAGAGTGAGTTCTTTCCTATTGTCCCCACACTCACCTTGTCAAGGGGATGGGATTAGTAACTCTCTAATGGCCTCCCCAAGCCCTTTAGTAGTGAGTTAATTTCATTGCATCTTCCTTTCTTGTGATTGGCGCTCACCTGGCCACATCTGCATAGGAAAAGTTTGATGATAACTTATGAAACACACTAGTCCTCTCCTTTACCTCCTTAAGTATCTAAATGCTCTAAGACCTGTAGAAGAAGACCTCCATCTACCATTGTCTGGATTGGGTACATATTCAACAGCTCAAATAATTCCAACAGGGCAACAAGGAAATCCTTCCACTTTTTTTTCGTTCGATTTGTGGAATTCGTATGTTGTAGAGAATCTTGCTATGGCCTTCATAAAGTGTAAGAATTTTCCCCTACCATTTTCAAGAACCTTTACCGACACACTGCTCTCAGCCTTATGGTACTCCACTGCAGCTAGCTGCGCTCCATTCATTGGCTGCACTTAACATTCCTCATTAGCCAAGATGATGAGTAACACAAGCTTACTTGCACATTCAATGATGTAAAATTCAAACCATCCAATCTAGTTATAGCAATCACCTTCCTCTTGGTTTTAAGTGTGGTGTGCTACCCTAGTGAGACTAGCAACAAGGTCAGGCAACAAGAGGGAGGAGGTCAGAAAAAAAAAAAAAGCAACTTCGAGTCATACTAGAGCAATCAAGGTGGATGACGATAAGCCCACGTTGTTGTCTGGGTCATAGGGCAGAAAGATGTTGATTATTGGAAACCAGAGGCAGGTCGTCCTAGGTTCTGAACTTCACTAGAGCAATTCTAAGAAAGAGGAGCTTAGGCATTAGGATAGAGGAGCTTTGGCCTTAGGGTTCAAAATGAGAAGAATTTGAATATGGTTGTTAAGTGTTCGGCTTTCAAAAGCAACACAAGTCAACAGAGACAACCTTTTTATGAGTTATTGGCAAGAGGTTCAAGAACAAGTGATAGAGATGACCTTGTTACGTGGTGCCAACAAGAGGTTTGAAGAACAGATGATAGCAAAGAATGAATTGATGAAGATGCTCAATTTCTGTTGCAAGAGAAGAAGGGGATTATGGGAGGAGGTCAACGAGAGTGTCCCCATGCTCAAGGTCTCAAAGCTTAGGACACTAAGAAGAAGGGGATGACATTTCGCCTTCATTGTAGTCTAACATTAACTCTAAAATTCCCCAAAGTTAATGACCTATTAGAAAAATTGATAGGTTGGAGGAAAATGCAAGATCTCAACCTTGTTCCCCTATGATTAAATTAAGAAAGGTAAAATGTTAATGACATGTAAAATCAACTTTTTGTTCATTGATTTCGTATATTTTTTACTTTCTCACTTTCTTTGATAACCAAATATAAAAAAGTAGATTCCTCTTATATTTTCCTTTCTTTCTCCTAATGTTTTCCAGGTTTCAAATAGGACCCAAGAGTTCTCAAAGATGTTGGATCTATTTTTTCAGGATTTTCTTCTCTATTTATGGCTCATGACACTTCCACTTTCGCATTTCAACTACATATACATACATAAATGCATACAAGCATATATATGATACACATACACACATAAAATATTTGTTGAAGTTCAAATATTAAAAATAATGAAAAAATCGCTAAATTTTTTAAGCTTTAACCACGAAATATTAATTATTGCTCTACAAGTCAACAAGAATTAGGGACATTTGCCTTATTTTCTCAGGCACGGTTGCCTTATTTTTCAAAAGTACAGGGTATTATCATCAACAAAATGATTTTCATTATTCCTACTTCTAGGTATGTATACACACACACACACACACACAGATATATAAAAAAAAATATTTACAAAATGGATTTTTAGGGATACTCTTGATCGGGTGAATCGGCAGTAAAGGATTCATACCGCCAACCCCACCTAGTAGCACTTAAGGAATCTTCTTCTTGTTGTTGATACTTCTATGATTAGTATAGATTGCTGAGGAAAAAACTTATACTCACAAATGCTTTCACAAACTGAATGTATAAAAATTAGCATAATGATACAAAATACAACAAATTAGAGGTGTTATAAAATATAAAATTTTTCTTCTAAAATTTTATATGCATATTAGGGAACACTTGCTATCACTATCAAAAATTATGACAAAGAAAACAAGAAACAGAAACTACTATGAGAAACAGAAAATAAAACTGATAAGCATAAACCTATTTAGTTAATATTTCTAAAATTAAATCAAATTAAAAACTAAATTAAACAAATACTCACTTTTGTCCTTCAATCAAATAACAATTAAAAAATATGATTAAAATAATAAAAGTACAAAACAATACAAATTACAAATATTATAATAAAAAATAAAAAAAAATATTATAGTTATTTTACTTCATTATTATATTTCGAAGTTCACTTTATAAGAACAGTTTTATTATACATGACAATTGGAAAATAATAAAAATATTTTGAAAATGAGTTTTTTTTTTTATTTTTTTGAAATTTTATGGACATTTTTTTTTTAATTATATTTTAAATTCAAATGATCATTTTATTTTTATTTTAATTAAAATGTATGCATAAAATGAATGATATAATAAAAAAAAAAGTTAATTCTAGATATTTAAATATTCTGGCAACAGGTTGCCCAACCAACTAAAAACCATAAATTTTGGCCTTTTTTGTTTTTGCAAGCAAATGAATATCGACAACAGAAATAGAAACCTGACAACATAAACAAATACGTTTTTATAATTTGTTTCTTCATTGTACAAAAACAAAAATAGAAAATAGAAAACAAAAAAGATACCAAATAGACTTTAACATTTCCTTCTAAAATTCTACTTAGAAGGAAAAAGATTGCGGTAATAGAACATGTCAAAAATGCCATCCTTACAACAAACCCAATTACAACAAAGCAC
Source organism: Malania oleifera (assembly GCF_029873635.1). Classification (NCBI taxonomy): domain Eukaryota; kingdom Viridiplantae; phylum Streptophyta; class Magnoliopsida; order Santalales; family Ximeniaceae; genus Malania; species Malania oleifera. The sequence goes on along the minus strand of NC_080429.1, from coordinate 85,965,868 downwards.
TATTAATTTGTTTTTAAAAAAGAAAAAAAAATGCACATTCAATCCACAAAGCATGTACCCAGATGCTAGCAGCTATACAAATAATTAGGCCAAAACAAGGGAATCCAAGGTTCTTTCTACATCTAATATTGTGAATCCACCAAAAAATAAAAAAATAAAAGATGCAAGGCCACCATACATAATTTTTCTCTTTTTGTGATAAAAAAGAAACTTCATTAAGAGAAGGAAAAATAGACAAAGAGGATAAGAAATCTTCCTAAAACAAAACAGAAGCCAAAAAGAAAGGAAGAAGAAAAACGCACACAAGAAAAAGCCAAAAAAAAATATCAAGCTAAGAAAACCTTCCAAAGATCAAGGTAACCAAAACTGACAAAACAAAAAAGAAGAAACTCACAATGAAGCAAAGAAGACGACCCTATCCTAAATCAAATCAATAGAAAAAGTGATCATGAAAAAAAAAAAAAAAAATGAGCAATTTTCTCTGGCTAAACCACCCAAACTACAGCAAAAACTCCACACCATCATAATCTCCTCACATCCTTATGCCTCTTAAAACCTCCCAAAATCAACAAATAAGACTCCAGAGAACAACAACGAAAATACTCTTTTAACAAATCACAAAAGCTTATTCCATAAATGCTGAGTTACAAAGCAATGAAGAAAGGAGTGAGTATGAGACACACTACTGGCATGACACAGCAAGCATACAGGAGACAAGTCCTTCTAAGGTCTTCTAATCTACAACAGATTGTTGGTGTTAAAGGGTGACCATCAACACAAAGGTATAGAGAATCTTAAGTTTCCACAAACAAATGGCAAGACAAAAATAATGATAAGAATAAATCAGATACTTACAAAAAGATTTACAGTAGAACACACCAAAGACATCCAAATTATAAGCCCTAACATAGCCACTATAGGAATAACAAAAGGAATCCAACAAATTATTAGGGAAAGAAAGCTCCACAACCGCCATATCATTAAGATTACTTCGAAATGAAAAGTCTAACAGAGATAATTGCCATCAATAATCAAAAACCCAAAAAAAAAACTCAAGCCTTACATTCCCATCTAAAAAAGTAGCACTAGACAAGCAACCCTATATCCATCTCCTCCATTTAGATCCAAAGCTGAATCTATCTAAAAAAATTATCCAACAAACTCCAACTAACTAGATCATATGCCTTTTCAAAATCCAACTTAAAAACAACACCCTCGCACTTTCACTTCACCACCAACACAGCATCTATAATTTGCCTCCTACAAACAAAAGCACTCTGAGAATAAGAAATAGTAACGCTCGAGACGGCTCGACTTATCAACTATAGCCTTTGCAATAACCTTATCCACACTAGTCACAAAGCTAATAAGCCTGAAATCCTTCACATTAATAGAACGATTCTTTTTGGACAGTGGACACAAAGTGATAGAAGTCAAGTTAATCCCTTTACTCAATATTTTATCAGTCAGGACACAGAAAAAAACGTATTCAGATGCTAATAGAAAAGAAAAAAATTTTAAAGGAAAATGCCTTCTTTTGTCAGCCATATAGCCAAACAAAACGGCATAACTTGTCTGTGTTGTCTGGAAAGGCATAGGCCTTTTAGGAAGAGAATTTAAACATTTTGTTATCAAAAATATGAAGCAGGAAAGGGGATTAGGGCTCCAAACCCCTGTCCTTGTTTGACATCCATGGGAGATCAAGAGAAGCAATGACCTCACCATCCTTTCTAACCTAGTCAAACTCCGATAACTCCTCTAGATCACTCTCACTCCACCAAGCAGACAATATCTCCCCTACCTCTTCAATTTACTTCTCTGACTCTTGGTGATAATTTTGAAGTAGATTTTCTTCCCTCTGTTTAACACAAGCATGAACTGCTTTTTCTTTTAAATTTTCATTTTGAACAGTTTTCCCCAACTCTAATTGTTGGATCACGAACTATATTTAATTGATAGCACTGCAGCTATTTGTGCTCAATTTAATAACCATGTTTGAGAGTAATCAAAAGGAGCAGAGAATTGATTTTGTTTGGAACTTGGAAGTATAAAAAAGAAGCCGATCGTGAAGAATATTTTAGAAGCAAATTGCATGATCAATCTTGTAGTGAGGACCGTGACAAGATTAAAGCATTGTCCAGCTCGAACAAGAAAAAAGATGAAATCTCGTCCAAAGCTTCTCAAAGATGTTAGAAACCAGTGCAAAATGGCTTTTGAAAATTTCAAAATAGAAAATTAAAAGCAGTTAACTTCTTGAGGAGATTGAGATTGGTCCACTAGCAGGATGCAAGAGCATGTCTTCTCCAACAGTAAGAGATTTTGGACAATAAAGAGTGGGTGGAACTCATGGTAGTGGGGCTGACTGTAATATCAAACCAAGATTTTTATAGATAAGTTCACAAGAATCACAACTTCCCAAGCCAAACAATCTAAACTTAACAAATGGAAAGAAAAGAGGAAAGAGACATGTATAAAAATTGGGTGCACTCTGTTCGACAATGCTCTCCCTCTTTTTCTTTAAAATAGAATAAAGGAGGAAATTTCATTAAGAGATAAAACACGAACAAAGTGGAGGATAATATATCCTCCTCTATAATAAATAAAATAATATATATTATATAAATACATACATATATGTGCATATAAAAGAAGAGAAAATAACCAAAAAATCAAAACAACAAAACCTGCCAATCTTCCTGAAAATCTGAGAACCACTTCCCCTTGAAACAACCAGCAGATAGCCCAAAGAGGGGCTAAGAAAACGGTTCTGTCCCAAAACAAAGGTAATGTCAAAGCCCTTACACTAAAAATATACACATCCATTTCCAACCAAATGCCTCAAAATACAGCAAGACAGGATACCTCTGCAGACAATTAGCATCTTTCTCCCTTTCTAAACCCTCTAAAAGAAGTAACCAAAAATGCCTCTATGGATTCCAACCAAAACCAACTCTGCAAAAAGAACTATCTACTCCACAAAACCCACACAGGCGAACAATGCCCCCCAAAAAAAAAAATGCAGGGAAGAGTCTCAGCATTATTATAACACATAATACAAATATCCAGGGGATAAGGCCTTGTAGGGCATCTCACTACAGCACATTGTTGGTATTAATTCTGTTTTAAGGACACTAATAGCCCCAAAATAAAGAAGGTAGAATAAATTTATCAAGAGGGAGAGAATTTAAGACTAGGACAATAAGTGCTCAAAAAAATAATGGAAAAATGAAAAACAAAAAGATTCACATGGGCATCAAATAATGGGTAAGGGACAACATGTCCGGGAATTCACTATTTGCATTGCTAAACTTGTTGAGTATATAGATTCACATGTTTTGATCCTATAATCTCACATATTTTTTGATGACCCGGAGCTCCAACTTGGACAAGTCCTTCGGACCCACCCAGACAGCACCAAACCATGGGGATGAAAAATAATCACATATATTAATATGCTTTAAATAATTTTTAGTATTAATAAATCTAAATATATAATAAGCATGTTAACTTGGTTTCTTTAGTTGCTATTGGGGAGAAGAAGCATGCATTTTCTACTTTTCACTACTTCATTATTTATAAGTGAAATTTAAACTAAGAAAACACAAATATAAAAGATATAAATATAGAATGTTTATATATCAAGCAAAATATAAATGCACAGAATAAAAATGTTCGGTCTCCAAATAGGTGGAACAAAAATACGAAAAATCAAATTGAAGGAACTTACAATATGCAAATATATGTGTTATTTAATGAGAAAAAGTTAGCTAAATTGGAATGCTAGTTATTAAAGAAATGCATACTAACTATTGAAGTAAATAAACCTAAAAATTAAAAACTTTAACATTCCAAATTAAAACAAAACAACTTAAAATTGAGTTTTTAAGCTTTAAATGAAAAAAAGAGGGGACAGGGGTGGGGGGAGAGGACTCAAATCAATTTTTTAGTCATTCACAACAATCTGGTAACGTAGGGGCCCATAGCAGTCCATAACATCCATCATTGTACCCAAACAAACGGTATCAACCAACACTATTGTGAAATGGAGGTCAGATATTGCCCTTCAGCAATCTTGAAAGCCATCAATACCATTACATAACAAATATGACCATTAAGCACCAATCTAGACTGTGCTTCTTAGCCTCTAAACCACATATCAAAATACTCATTATGTCGCCAAGATGTTTCAAATTTTTTTTTTTTTTTTGGATAAGAAAAAAATTTATTAAAGAACAAGCAAGATACAATGTTACAATGACAATATGTCCTCCAATAGCAAGGAACAAAAATCAAGAAAATTACAACAGAGCTGCCTTCTATTTCCTTTGAAGGTCCTAAAATGACAATCTCAAAAAAAAAAATCCAAACAAATGAACCAAGATGCTAAAAGCAAAGAACAAAAACCAAGAAAATTACAATAGGGCTGCCTTCCAATCCCTTTGAAGGTCAAACAGTAACAAAACTCAAAAAAAAAAAATCCAAAGGAATAACCCAAGAAAGATGCCAAGAATACAATTCAATCTCATAACAAACTAGGAGGGATTGTGCGATTCTACAAGGTTCTCGCATTCCTCTTGACCTAAAAGGTCCACAAGATAGTGAAGGCTGCACCACGCCATAAAACACAACAGTTCCCACTTGTGTGACGTGGTGTCAAACCCCCAATGTCTCATGAGCAAGATATCTCCCACATTCTGAGGAGCGACCTAAGGTTCACCAAAACGAGGAAAGGGATCATTCCAACAACGCGTTGCAACTTGAAAATGGAAAAAAAAGGGAAGTGTTCATTTCGTTGGACTGGCAGCACATCGAGCACATCAATTTGATTGAGTGCAATCCGATTGAAGGTCTGGATCTTAAAGGGAATCATTGCCTTCCAATGATGTGGCTCCAAGGGAAGAAGTTGGGGAAGGAGTTTTGAAGAGGTGAAGGAAAAAAAATTAGAAGAAAAGAGACTTGAAGATTAAACCTCCCAAACTCTCTCGTAGCAAGAACAAAACAATTCAACAGAGTAAGCAAGGTGGTAAACTCCTCGACCTATTTTCATTGACATTTCTAAAAATAATGGAGAACCCAAGAAAGAGACCATTCCCAAAAAAAAAAACATTAATTGGTGTGCTGTGAAGAGTAGAAAGCTTAAACAATGAGGCACCATCAACTCCAAAAAGTCCTCATCCACCCAAACATCCTCCTAAAACTGAACCCTATTGTCATTGCCCAAACAGATGAAAGAACAAATATGCAACCTGAGCAACGAATATCTAGGGGCTGGCATAAGAAACAATGCCACTTCCTCTAGTCTCCCACCCAGTTCGATGAACACCATATTTACTTTTTATCACCTTGTTCCATAGTGAATTGACCTTTAAGGGGGGCCTCCACAACCATTTACCACTTAGAGAGATGTTTTTGGAAACCAAATTACCAAGCCTTAGGGCCCCTTCTTGTTAGTCTTTTAAACAACCTCCCTAAGGAGAGTAAGGTGATCTCTCCTATCCTTCCCAAACCCTGACCAAAGAAAGTCACACATCAACCCCTCAAAAGCACTGGCTACACTCGTGGGGACTCTAAAAAAGGACAAGTAAATAGATATGTTGAAGAGAGAGGCCAACCTCTGATAGATAAGTATGCCTCTTCCACCGCTCCAACCTCCTAAGGACCCTCTTGATCACGAGGTTCGAGAAGGCCACAACATCAAGATTGCACCTTAATTGTTTTAAGTTGTCACCAGGTTTTTTAAATTGTCACCCTAGTACAGCGCATAAACCCACACCACTAGCTTGAAGAAAAGCATGTCTCAAAATCTCTGCATGGGAGGGCAGGCAAGACCATCTTGTTAGCTAGGATATGGTTTGCAAACCTAAGTCGGCGGGGGGCGTAGATATTGGGAATGTGGTATCTAAGAACATCTCGCTTAATGGCAAATGGCTTTGGCGGTTCCCTCTAGAAATTGAATCCCTTTCGCATAATAAGGTGATAAAGAGTAAGTACGGGATCAAACGGGATGAGTGGGAGATGAGGAGCAACAGCATCACTTCTCACGCTTGTCCCTGGAATTTTGTCACTCGGGTAGGCAAGCAGTTCTTTCTTCTTATTCAGTTCAAAGCAGGTAACGGCAAAAGAGTCAGTTTCTGAGAAGATGTGTGGGTTGGGGAGACCTTGTTGATGCTGAAAGTTCCTCATTTTTTAAGCTTTGTTCTCTCCATAATGCTCCTATTAGTTCTTTTATTTCTTTTAAGGGAGCTCCGTATTCTTAGGATTTTCATTTTTTCAGGAATCTCAATAAAAGAGAGGTTGATGAGCTCACTACCCTTATTTCCTCGTTGAACCAACACATTCACTTGTAGTGAGGATGAGAGTGGAAGGGGTATTCCTCAGATATTTTTTTACTTCTAAATTTTTTCTATTCAACTTTTGAAAACCCATAGCCCTAACCCTTTTCCTTGGAACTGCTTTGGCCGGCTAAGGTGCTAGGATTTTCAGAAGTCAATCTACCTGCTCACAGAGTTTGTGGGATACAGCAACTTTTCTAGCCTCCTTGTGGGTACACTCTTTGGGTTTCTTTGGGAGTCTTCCGCTGTTTGACCTTGCTAAAAATTGGAAGGCAGCGATCTTGTAATGAAGTTTTGGATTGTATTTTGTTTTTTCCTATTTTGGTATTTTCCATGCTGTTTTTTGGTTTCTTCCAGATTTTCTAGCTGGTTGAGGAGGACTCCTTGTCCTTCAAAGTTGTACTCCATTTCTAAGGTTTAATAAAATGTCTTCTATTTATATCAAAAATTAATCTCTATAAACACTTTATATATTACATTAATCAAGGTCCTAAACCACTAGAAATTTCACGCAATTATATATATATGATATATCTAACCCCTAATACCATAAGGGGCTTTCCTTTGGTGTTTTCACAATGCCAAATTTACCCCCTATATAAATATATTTTATTTTTTTCATAATAATTAATAATTGAGGATATAATTGTAAAAAAAAACTCAACCCCTTAAAAGCAAGAGATTATTCAAATTTCAAATCTCTACCTAAAATACCCCTATAACTATCCATAAATATCCTAAAATTGGCCTTATAACTTATCATAATTGCTCTATTAAACAAATTTAAATACCTTTTAACTCCTAATTATTTTCTTTACAATTATTTCTTAAAATATATAAAATTAAAAAACCACACACGTTGTCACGAGGACATTGATGTCAACAGCCTCTTCTAACATCTTTCCTAGTGCATCTCATTAAACAATTTAACATTTAATCAATTTAATAATTATTAGTATTAATTAGTATCATAGAAATTTATATATTTTCTTCATTAATAGGTCTATAAATAGCAATTACTTGTTACTTATTATACCTTTAGCGTAGGGATGAAGTCCCAATCTCATGAGATTAAGTCCATGGTAATTATTGTTGGTCCTTAGTATCATCCTCTTGCACTGCTCATGCAAAAACCTTTGGAACTTGGCCACGTTTCTGATGAGGCAGTGGTTACTACCAGAGAGTTATGGGCTTGGAAAGGTATCTGCTCTAGCAAGGAAAGGAAGAAAGCTTTGTCCATCATTCCCCCAACATCTTTTGGTTTGCGTGGAGAAAAAGAAATAAGAGCTTTCAAAGAATTAGCTAAGCCCTTACATGTTATTAAGGACCATTGAATTGCTAATATAACTAGTTAGCATGTGGCTTGTTTTGATTGACATTTGTAATTCTTCACTTTTTTGACACCCTGAAGCGTGGGTGATTTCCTTTTGTTTGTTTGTACTTGGGTGGCATCCCCTTGATGCCCTTCAAAAAAATTTTCTTTACTGATCCAAAAAGATCATTGGTCCTTAATATCTCATTTTTAAAATATGTATGTGTGCATATACGCACACAACACATAAATACATACATACATAAATACATACAGATGTATGTATGTATGTATGTATGTGTGTGCGTGCGTGTGTGTATGTGTATGTGTGTGTATGGATATAGCTAGTACTAATATGTGATTCTAAATTCCTAATGCTTATCAATATTGATTAGTACTAGCTATATGCACGCACACACACACACACACATACACACACACACACACATATACACATACATAGATACATACATACATAATATTATATCTATGTATGTATGTATATATGTGTTATGTATGTACACAGCTGGTACTAATCAATACTGATAAGCATTAGGAATTTAGAATCACATATCATATCAACCGGTGTTATGATATTGATTGTTGATCAAATTATCACAAGACAATTTTGCTTGGTATGAAATTATATTCACAATTTTGCTTGGTATGAAATTATATTCATACTACCAATTTCAAATATTAAATGTAACACATAAATTTTAAAGATATATATAATTTTATATAGATATATGCATACATAATACACTCTTCTTTTTTCAAAATCCCCTTGCATCACACGGGCTACAAGCTTGTTTTCCATCAAAATCAACATTGAAATGATAATATCTTCTTCATCCTTGTATCTACCATACAAAAGAACCTGATGAAAGGAGGTTGCCAATGAAAGCTACTCCTTGCCACGTCAAATGATGAACATGAAGAACTTGAATAGAGATTGGATCTTATTATTTTTTTTAAAACAAAAGAAGACAAATTCATTAAGGAAGAAAGAATGTACAGAAAAGTAGAATAAGAGATCCCCTCAATCAGAGCAGAAAAAAGAAAGGCAAAGCATCAATTAAACCACCAAATATAACCAATCCTGTTGAATGTCATATAAGGTCACTCCCTTGAAGCACCTCGAACTAACAACCAGAACTGGGCTAAATAATGTATCTTATCCCAAAACATGGAAATATTCAGCTTCTTCCTAGAAAAAATACATGATTTAAGCTCCAACCATAAACCCCACAACACTGCAAAAAAATGCACATCTCCATGCTCATGGATGCAGATCCTCCTCCACCCCTCAATAAATTTTAAAAAACAAAAACTAAAAAAATTTTTAGCAAGATCGAACACAACAACCAGAATTAAATTACTTTATTAAATGTTTTTTTATAAGAAAATTTTATTCATTAGAAAAGGAAAAAACAAAAACAAAACAAAACAAATGGAAAAAAAAAAAAAAAAGCTTTGGTGGACAAGACAACCCAGCGAAAAAACAATTACAAAAGTGCTACTCTACAATCGCTTCGGAGGTCAGACAACTAAATTTCCTGAAAAACTCCCAGTGTGTGCCCAAACAGAAACAAGCAGCATAAAGAAGCAGTTTACACCAGCCACCCCACTCTTTGCCATGTTGGTCTTCAATCTCGAGAACTCAAAAGGCTTATAAATTCTCAGCAAACTAAGAATTTTTTAAATTTTCACAACACTATTGACAACAAAAAATATAGTACAATCAGCAAACTAAAGGAGAAACAGTGAGACACCTTAACCTCCTTCCAAACCTACCATTCATGGTTTTAAATAGCTGCCATGACCATTACATAATGGCTTTTTGGGTAACCAGTACCATAACACACTGCCAAATCAATGGGAAGAAAAATCAAAGTCGTAGTGGGCCAGTGGCCATTACGAACCCCTAAACACTACATAACAACCACTTAAGGACTATTACACAAAAAACTATTTTTTAAAACCTTCAATTCTCTTTTTCCTTTTTTTTTTTTTTTTTGTTTTCATCTTTCACAAATTATTCTCGATAAGCAACCCGAGGAAGTGGGTGGGGGGAGATTAAAATAAGGATGATGCAATAATTAATAATTTAATATGAACATAGTTTTGTAAAAATATATATTTATTTTGATAATACTAGTAATTTGTTTTTTCTTTTTTCTATTTTTCAACCTTCTATTTCTTTTCTATTTCCTTTTACTCGTTCAAGTTGTTAGTACTTTATTTCTTTAATGACAAATTTTGTGATTTTATACTATAGTTTTAAAGCTTAGGACATTGTTAATCTAAATTTATTAGATTTCTCTTACTTTAACAAAAAAAAAATGATAGAACTTTTTAACTTATTGTATTATTTGTATGACTTATGTGCCTAATAGATTAGTGGAATGTATAATGATTTTTTTTTATTTATTAGTTTATCAAACATATAAGTGGGGTGTATAATGAATTTTGTTTTATTAGTTAACTTATCAAGCATATGATTAATGAAAAAGAGAACACACACACATATATATATATAAAATTTTTGTAATTAAATAATTTATTAAGTTGATCTAATGGATCCAAAAATGCACAAAAACTCTTCTTAAGAAGAGTTAAGAGTTTAAAACATGTAAACATATTGAAATGCATAAGATTGTGTGTGCTTGGAAAAAATTCACAGCCATTACACCCACTTCTCATTATGTAACATCCAGTACTCCGACTATGTCACGCTACTCACTACCGCTATTTAAAACTATGCTACCATTAGACCTCTAATCCCTCCTAGACCCTGGTATGAGTGATTCATTCTACTTAACCCATCAACCAACAAAGTAGATAAAAAAGGAGAAAGGGGATCCCTTTGCCTCAACTCCCAGAAAGCTCTAAACCACTCACTAGGTTGCCCATTCACAATTCAGCCATATTGGTCAAGTACGAACATCCTTCAACCCACTTCCTCTCCCAAAACCCCCCTAGTCAACACCTTATCCGGGAAAAAAAATAAAAATAAAAAACTTTTTTTTTTCGAAAAAATCCAATTTTAGAATGACAAGCCCGCTTCCCCACTTGACATCTTCAACCACCTCATTGGCTACCAATACTGCATCTAAAATCTGTTCTGTCTTAACAGAAAGCACCCCCCAAAACCTCTCAAGTCTCTCTGACAAAACCTTTGCTAAAATCTTATAAAGGCTAGTAACCAAACTGTTAAGACCTAAATCTCTCACCCTCCTAAATCATTCTTTCTTGGAATGAAGGCAATATAGGTAGAATTCACACTTTGCCCCCCACCCCATTGCAAAGGAACTCATTAAAAACCTCACAATATCCTCTAGAATGACCTCCCAAACTATAATCAAAAAAGGCAATCATAATGCCATCAGGCCATAAAGCTTTTTCCCTTTCCATCTCAAACACCACTCCCTTAACTTCCTCAACAAAATCAAATAGCCTCTCTAACCAAAGAGCTTTATTCCCTCCCAATTGCTGTATGACTTCTGCGGAACCTAGTCTTTTGCCTCACACTTCTCTTGCTTAACAAGAAAATTATTCAACTCATTCTTAAGAGGAACTCTACCCCCAACCATAACCTCACACAGCTTCATCCTATCCAAGCACTGAACCTCGTGCAAAATGCTACCCTTCTTAATTCTAGCATCACCAAAAACCCTCTAAATTTCACCTTTTCAAAACCTATTTAGATGCTCCAATTTCTTCATAAATTTAAACCTTCCCACCCGTCAAGAACAATCTCTTCAACTCTCTCCAACCAAGAATGAAAAGTGCAATGAGACAACCACAAACATAGTTGCTATTTCCCATAGATTATTAAAGTGTGCCCAATAATGTGTGTTCACCACATCCCTTCCATAACTTACTGCATCTATTCATAAATTTATGGTGAAGACAATAACCCTACCACAATGCAAAACCCCACAATAAGAGATCAAAGAAAAGCATATATCTTAAATCTCCACAAATGCATTCGATACCATATTAATTTAGGTCCTAGATGGTTAAACCACTTCTAATTTCACGTAATCTAATATTCATATGTACAAACAATAGAGTGGAGGTTGTTCACATGGATGTTGACATGGCCAGCCCCCATAATATTTTTCCAAGGGCGCCTCATTAAACAAGTTAACATTTAATTATATTTTATATCTATTAACCAAAAATATCACTAAACAATTTTGGTAGGTCTATATTGGTAATACTAATATAGAATGTTCAATTTCCAATATGATCTTCAAAGAATTTTTTAAAATATTTTTTCTTTTTCTTTAACAATTCCCATGCATTACACATCCTACAAGTACGTTTTCTCATCAAAATAAACATTGAAATTATAGTATCTTCTGAATCCTTGTGTCTATCTTATTTAACCCCCTAAACAAAACAACTCAGCACTTTCTACTTCCAACTCCCAAAAAATTTATCCTACAAGTTTATTCCAACACCCCCCCCCCCTCGATTTTAAAAAAAAAAAGTGAGACCATGCAGTCTATGCCCACTTGTGGTCACTCTGAAATATGCTATGCATAAAAAAAGGTCATTCTGTTTGTGCTCATAAAAGGGCTACATTCCTTGTGACTGCTATGTTTAACAATCATTTTTAACAAGTACATAAAAAAGTGACAATGGGAGGGTAAAGCCCCACACAGGTTGGCAACTCAAACTCGCATAATACAACTGGTAACCATAGGTGGTTACCACTATTCACCCTCTTCCTCCTCCCCCTGCAAGAGAGAGAGAGAGAGAGAGAGGCAAGGCACATTTATTCAAATAGCTCAGTCCACCTAAATACTTTTTGTCTTTTTTATCTTTTTTGCAGGGAGGGGGGGATTGACAAAGAAATTTTTGGGTCATAGGACTTAACAGTGTATGAAAAAGAACCAACAATCGAGCGAATAGAATTGCTCCCTCCCCCACACAAGGACATGGGTTAAAGACCAACTAATGACACCACAGCCAGCCACAAAGCAGCAGATAACCAAAAATGCAAACATCTGCAACCAGGAACTGACAGTAAATGAGCAAAAGCAAATGGAAAAACACGAATCTGACATAAACCCCTAAAGTTCCATCCGGTTTCTGTGAAATGTAGGAAAATAAATTTCATTAAATTTTAATCTTAGATTTTTTTTTCCATCGAAAGGGGGACCATAGAAGAAAGCAAACCATCAATCAGCCGAGCCTCGCGCTGTCGTGCAACTACTTTGGCATAGCTGAAGGGGATTTCACTTTTAAAGCAAATGCTTCAAGTTTCATTCTGCACCCTTTCTCTGAGCTGTCTCCGTGACCCAATGGAACACCAAATCGCAAACGCTGATAAAAGCACGCATACAAGAACAACTTCAGGAAGATCAAAAGCGCAACACCGTAATTACAACTCAGAACCAGCGATTGAACCACACAAACAATGCAATACAATGGTACGAGCTGTGACCAAACTGCCCAGCCCTAGAAGCCCATAACCCTGGGGTGGATTTGGACTATAACAAGATATGGTGGTTGGAGAGATCAAAATAGGGTTTCCAGACAGAGAAAGCGTGGCATGCACTTACAGAGAAGCCTCCGTTGAAGCTTGAAATTTATTTCGTAAATCTCTTCGATTCGCAAAATTAGGGTTTTGATCGGTTGTAGAAATGGGCGTATCGAGAGCTGGAAGACGGAAAGAGCAAAAGAAGGTGGGGGTCGCGGAAAGATAAATGTGATCGAAATAGAGCGAAATTTCAACGAGCAGTGGAACAGCACTCCGGTTCGGGTGCGAGGCCGAGGCTTGAAAACCTAAGCTGTTGTTCGGATCCGAAGCTGAGGCTGTCATTAACGGGGAGTGGTGCTTGGGAGCCTGGGTGGGTAGGTTAGGGCAATTGCAAGTGGGAAAATGCTTAATTGATTCATCATATTCTTTATGAGAATTAAAAAAAAACTCATTTCATACTTTTTCAATTGCATGAGATACCAATCAAAATCTCACACTCTATGTCATTTTATCCAAATTCAATTCCAAGTCTTGAAATTCATATTTTTAGATATAGGGATAAGTATATCATAGACAAACTCTACTATTATTTTGTTGAACATAAAAAAAAATAATGATAATAACAATAAGATAAAGCCTAATCTCAAAGTGAATTCTATGCACTTGACCAAGAACAAGAAAACTATATGCAATTGCTATAATGAGTCCCCCTTCTCCCCAAGCACTAATCTTAAGTCAATTAAATTAAGGGATTAATCCTACATGTTTGCATATTCAAATTATTCTTATCCAACCATCAACAATTATGTTGCTAAATGTCATTTCAAGAGAGTTGGTGCTATAATCTTTCTCATCTGCTCACATTAGTCACAACCTTCTCGTATCTTTCTTTATTCATATCCTTGCTCTCTTGACCACTAGCAACTCCAAAATGATGATGACAACAATGGTTAGGAAATCGAGCAAAGAGTTTGTCTCTCTTTTTAAGTTTTCGATATCAAATTCAAATATGGACAGTAGAATTTACCGCCTAGCAAATATTTGTTTTGATGCCAAGTTTTTAACATCTTTTGTCGAGATATATTTGGTTGATTTACAGTCTACTCTTAATATAAATTTTTTATTTAATAAGTCATTATGAAATTTGGTAATACATAGAACTATTGTAATAATGCGGAAAAAAAAAAGAGTTATTAAAAAAATATTATTAATCAATTAAGTAGTTAAACATTATTAAATTAATGTATAAAATAAACAAATAAAAAAATAGTATGAAAAAAGGAGTAATTATTAATTAATTAAATATTATTAAATTAATTAAATAAATAAATAAAAGAATAGTAAAAAAATAGAATAAAGATATATATATATATATATATATATATATATATTGTTAAAAGCTTCCTCAGGAAGCCTTCTTCCTGGAGTAAATCTCAAATTCAGATTTGCAGCACCCCCTAGGCAAGATTCTTTTGTTCTTTATCAGCCTCTCTCAGACTTCCACTTTCCGTCTCACTCCTCTATCCTCCTCTTTCTCTTCAATTTTGTCGGCCTAACGAGTATCGATCGGAAAACGGAAGGTGTCGTTAGATTCCTAACTCCGCCAACGACATTTCTACTAGAGCGGATTTGTTGTGGAAGTGGCGTAGGCACCATTCATGGGGTAAGGTAACATTCCCCTAATTTCTTAATTTTTCGTCAAATCTGCTGTTAAATCGACGATCAGGGGCTACCACGGGGTCCTAGTCTTGATCGTCGTCATTTTGGCTTAAATAAATTTTCAATTGGGGTTTTCTAGGCCCCACTCCAAAGCGAGAGTAAGATTTGAGAAATTTGGCAAATTGGCTATATTTAAAGGTATAATTATTTATTTGGTATTTAAGGACCTAGGAAGTATTAAGATAATATTTTATTTTGGGTTAATTTAATGGAATTAGGATTATTGATTCAGGATCTGGGTGAGCACCGCAGGTATTTTTCGAAATCCTTGTTGGCGTAGTTCAAGAAACCAAGTAAGCGGAAAAATATATATTAAATCAGAATTTTTATGAATTTAATGAAAAATGAATTGTGTTATATATATACGTATATATGTTTCGGTATGGGTTTAAATGCTAACCATTTAAATTATATTTTTCTGAGTTTAGGTTGTTTATTAGATACGTATATGCGAAAATGAACTGATGAAAGTGAAAAATATTGTCAGGATAATTATGTAAGGAATGAAAGGTATTTTCAACATCTAAACACTAAATGTTGGTTGACTTATTTTACAGACAGTGTATGAAATGTTGTGTGGAAATATATGTTAAATGTATGAGATGCAGGTTAAGTAAGTAATACATTGAGAATGAAATATGATATGAACTATGCGGCTTGTGTGTGTTAATGCAACCATGTAAACAGTTAAAATATGTTGGATAAAACAGCTGAAAGATGTTAGGTAAAACAACTGAGAGATGTTGAGTAAAATAGTTGAAAGATGTTGGGTCATTGTATAACAACTGAAAAATATTGGGTAAAACAGCTGAAAGATGCTGGGTAAAATAGTTGAAAGATGCTGAGTATGTAATGAAATGAAATGGAAATAGAAATGAATGAAACGAAAATAAAATGTAAAATGTGAACAATGTAAAACAAGAAAGAATCACTTAAAGTGAAATGAAATGAAATGTTAAAGTTATGAACATGAACAGATGTGAATGGTTGAATAATGACAGAAATAATAATGTATTATGATATTAGTTGTATTTATGCTAGTAGAACATGTTATGTTTGGGCGAGGCAAACTTTTCGCCCGAGGGCTTGTTGAGAAAGGCGAGTGCCCTGGTTGTATTAGGTGTAGCAGTAGGCTGCATAACGTGTTAGGGCAGAGGGAAATTACTTGTATGGGCAGGTAAATTTTCCTATTTTTTGGCGCCTTTGCCAGTAAACTTTTGTATGAACTGTAAGAACCCGAACCGTGATATATGGGTTTAAATAATAAGAGAAGGGTAAAATTAGGAATTGAGCAAGCTTCATCGACGAAGTCAGAGTTCATCGACGAGGTCCATGTTTTTCTCGTCAACGAAATCCAGAGGCTCGTCGACTAGGAGAAGCCGAGAGATTTCGGGAAACTAGGGATCTCAGGCTCGTCAACGAGGTCACCGTCTCATCGATGAGCTGACTATATGGCCTCGTCGACGAGGATGCCATTCGTCGACGAGGGCGGTCGTGTAAAGGGGCTATAAATATCAGTTTCATTACTTAACCATTAAGAAATCTCAAAATCCTCTCTCTCTCTCTCTCTCTCTCTCCCTCTCTCTCTCTCTCTCTCTCTCTCTCTATAACTCATCCTACACTCTCTCTCTCTAGATTTCTTCATCGTTCATCACTGGAACCGTAGATCCGACATTACCACGAGAATCACGGAAGGATTCTCTACAAAACCTACGGATCGGAATCTCGTTTTGGAGATTTTCAGGTTTCGGCTTAAAATCAAGGTAAGGCTCGATTTTCTTTTCTGATCCGGTAGTTTGGTAGAGGACGGAGTTGTGAGTATATTTTGTATTGTGTTTTGTAGATTTTGAGAACTCGGTTCGCTGTTTAGGAGCTATAAAGTTTGGGATTGGTCTTTTGGGGCAAAAGTAAGGGAATACAGTTTATATTTGCTATTTTTGAAATCGGACTCGGTAGAACTGTGGTTCATGGTCCTATGTACGTTTTGGTTACTCATTTGGGGGAATCTAACGAGTAAAATTATGGGTTTTTCATGTTACTGTTTTGGGAAAAAGGGGGTATTGGGTTGCATCATTGGTTTTGTTGAAAATCTTTGGTATATTGTGATTTATACTGTGTATTAGGGATGGTCATGCCTTGACTTTGTTTTAAACTGTATATGATTGGAAAACATGATTTTCGGATTACCAAATGGGCGTGGTATGTTTGGTTATATGAGCATGCATGAATGTGTTATATTGAAATGCAATAGGAACTGGGTTTCGAATTGTTTCAAGTACTGAAAAAGTGTGTGACTCTATATCCGAGGGCGTGTGTTTATTGCCTGTCATGTTGGTAAGAGTGTCCGGCTTATATCCGAGGGCGTAAGCCTATACCAATTATCACCAAAGGGTGTGGATCCACCAGGTAGCGCTGATACGATGCCATTGGAGTCTGGGACTAGCCATGTGTCGGTGGCGCCGTGTGTTGCGGGTTGGCTGCAGGCTAAAGTCGGATATCGCGGATCGGCTACGGGCCGAGGGGTGTGACAACACCGTGTAGATCATGGGTGTGCGTATGCGTGTGTGTGCGTGTATGCACTGTACTGAAACTGTATCGTAAGAATAGTGGAATTGCATTAACTGTGTTTATTTACTGTCATGATAACACTCGAATGCCACACACTAATATAACCTGTGTTTGCCTTACTGAGATGTGTCTCACCCTTGCTGTACATACATTTTTACAGGTCCTTCAAGTAATAGGAACTAGTGTCCTAGAGTTGGGAGCGTAGTGGCCAGTGTACTACCGGTAACGCTTGGGTAAATGCTAGGACTTTAGTTTCGCAGGTTGCCGTTTTGGGGTATGTTGGCACCCGAATGTACATTTTGTATGTATGGAGCCAAGACTCCGTTTTGTTTTGTATATACTCTGATATGGTACGATACTTGTATAGAATGACCTTTTCCGCTGTGTATATGATTTATGTATAGATGCGTATAGGGTGTCTGGTAACCCCACGGGGTCGGACCCTCATTCATTATGTTGTATCATTGTTATTTGTATGATACAGGAACAAGTTAGGTTACTAATTCACCCCTAGGTCCCATTTCCGAGTTCGGGGCGTGACAGATTGGTATCAGAGCTAACCAGGTTGTTAGGTCTTATAGACTTGGTTAGGCTTAGCTGTGAATACATACCAAAGTATAGGATGTTGGATATGGGTAGAGTTGGTTGAGGGTTGTTCCGTTGCTAGACCAGGACTTGTCGGCTATATTCCATGTTTTTCCTGGGATGACGATTCCAGTAAAAGCAGGGCAGACCATTGATGACTTTCGTATTAGTGTGATAGGACAGACTTGGACCTGGCGGGAATAGTTAACATGATTGGGGATAAATAATTGTGTTAACTGTACGTCTGTATGTGTTATATGAGTATTGATAGATTCCTATTGTGTTGCAGAATAGAGCCCAAGGATAATAACTTGGGAAGTGGTTATGAGGAGACTGCCAGCAATGAGTCTCCGTCAGTGCCTTGGGGTTTAACGAGGCAGGTTATGCGGGAAATCGGGCGGAGTGTTAGGAGACGCGAATGCTCTCCTACTACTACTGGGTGTACCATCGAGAGGTTCACAAGCATGCACCTGCCGACGTTTATAGGGGGACCCGACCTGATTATAGCGGAGGACTAGGTTGAGAAGACTGAGAGAATTTTGGTAGTCCGCCACTGTACAGATGAGCAGAGAGTCCTATACGCTACCTTCCAGATGTCTGGGGAGGCGGGGCGTTGGTGGACTTCCATGAATCTGCTAGAAAAATAGAGAGCTGGTGTTTTGGAGATGTCTTGGAGCCGTTTCAAGGAGGTGTTCTTCAAGAGATACTTCCTGGCCTCCACTCGTGATGCAAAAGCTAATGAGTTTTCTACTCTTTCGCATGGGGATATGACGGTGCAGGGATATGCTGCTCCGTATATAGAGTTATCCTACTTTGCGCCATGTCTGATCTTAAGTGAGTATAAGAAGACTCAGAGGTTCGAGAAAGATTTGAGGAAGGATATCCACAGGTTGGTGGGTATGCTTCAAATCCGTGAGTTTTCAGTTTTGGTAGACAAGGCCACGGTGATCGAGAATGACATCCGAGAGGATGAGGTGGATCAGGAATCGAGGAAGAGGACAGTTCCTTCTGGTTCTCAGTTAAGATCTCATCAGGGATCGTGGAAGAAGAGGAACAAGGGCTCGAGTTACCGTCAGAATATCGAGCTTTGGAGTACTCAGGCGAGTCAGACGCAGGATCATTATACCAGGTGCCTCAAGTGGCACGAGGGCAAGTGCCGGTCATTTGGGGGTAACTGCTACAATTGTGGCCAGTTAGGCCACATGACTTGTGATTGTTGTGTACTGAAGAGAGATATGTCTGCATCTAGTGTGAATCGAGGGAGCAATCAGATACCTCGGGGAACCGTTCAGACGAATACAGCTCCGGCCAGAGTATATTCTCTTACTCCAGTGGATGCTGAACATGCACGGAACGTAGTGACAGGTACCTTATTATTGCTTTCAAATAAAGCTTTCGTTTTTTTTTATTCGGGTGCGACCCATTCCTTTGTATTTGTGAGTTTTGCTAAACTATGTGGGGTTGAGACCCAAGTCATGAACAAGGTATTATCTGTTGCTACACCATCTGAGAGTATATCATTATGTAGTAGGATGTTAGCAAACTGCCCAGTGATAATTCAGGGAAGGTTGCTATCGGCAAATTTTATGGTATATAATATGTAGGGGTTTGATGTTATTTTGGGGATGGATTGGTTGTTTTTCAGAAGGTAGTAGTTTTCAGACCTCCTGGGAAGCAAAAGTATGAGTTTGTAGGATCATGTGTGCGTTCAACACAATAGGTTCTGTCGGCATTGCAAGTGAGGAGGTTACTCTTGGACGGGTGTCAGGGGTACCTAGCTTGTGTGAAGGAACCGCCGCGGGATGAGTTAAGGCACGAGGATATTTGGGTAGTTAGAGAGTTCCCGAATATGTTTCCAGATGATTTACCTGGTTTACCTCCGGATCATGAGGTGGAGTTTGCGATAGAGTTGCTGTCTGGTAAGGCATCGATCTCTAAAGTTCTGTACCGGATGGCTCCAACTGAACTTCGAGAGTTAAAGGAGCAGTTGCAGGAATTACTGAACAGGGGTTTCATTTGACCGAGTGTTTTGCCTTAGGGAGCTCCAGCATTATTTGTAAAGAAGAAGGATGGGTCGATGCAGATGTGCATTGATTACCATGAGATTAACAAGGTGACTGTGAAGAATTGTTATCCTTTGCTTGTATCGATGAACTTCTTGACCAGTTGCAGGGGACGCGGGTCTTTTCAAAGATCGATTTGCAGTCAGGATATTATCAGGTGAGGGTTAGATCTGAGGATGTGGCAAAGACTGCTTTCCGAACCAGATATGGCCACTACGAGTTTTTAGTCATGCCGTTTGGGTTGACCAATGCTCCGGCAGTATTTATGGATCTTATGAATAGGGTTTTTTGTGAGTACCTGGACTGGTTCATGGTGGTATTCATTGATGATATTCTGGTATACTCGAGGAGTTCGGAAGAGCGTGAGAGTCATTTGAGGTTGGTACTACAGATTTTACAAGGAAGGAGGTTGTATGCCAAGCTGAAGAAGTGTGAGTTCTGGTTGAATCAGGCTGCGTTCTTAGGCCATGTGGTGTTGGGCGGCATCTCGGTTGATCCTTGCAAGATTGAAGCGTTGATCGACTAGGTAAGACCTAAGAGTGTGCAGTAGGTTCAGAGTTTTCTAGGACTAGCGAGTTACTATCGTTGGTTCGTAGAGGGTTTCTCTAAACTGTCAGGACCTTTGACACGTGTGACCAGGAAAGGGATGAAGTTTGATTGGACTAGTGATTGCGAGCAGTGTTTTCAGGAGTTGAAGCATCGACTGGTTACTGATCCAATTTTGACCATTCCTTCGAGGGATGACAGTTTTGTGATCTATAACGATGCGTCTCTAAAGGGTCTAGGGGTGTATACTTATGCAACAAGGTAAGATAATTGCTTATGCTTCTCGACAACTGAAATATTATAAGAAGAATTACCCTACGCATGATCTGGAATTAGCTGCTGTTGTATATGCATTGAAGATCCGGCGACATTATTTGTATGGTGTGCGATGCAAGATCTTTACTGACCACAAAAGCCTCAGGTATTTCTTTTCGCAGAAGGAGTTGAATATGAGGCAGAGACGGTGGCTTGAGTTGATCAAGGGCTACGGTTGCACAATCAATTATCACCCGAGAAAAGCTAATGTGGTGGCTGATGCGTTGAGTCGAAAATCGAAACCTGCGGCTGTATCTGCAGTTGTTGCTCGGCATCACATCAGACAGGATTTGGATAGCTTGGGTATTGAGTTGGTGTATGGGGATCATCAAGCTTTCTTTGCTAGTATGGTGGTCCTGCTGACTTTGTTTGAGTGTATAAAGGCCGGGTAGGCCAGTGATGCGGAGTTAGCAGAGGTTAGGGAAAAGGTACAGCAGGAACTGGCTATAGAGTTTAACATCTGTAAAGGAGGTGTATTGAGGTTTGGGACTAGACTGTGTTCCGAAAGATGATGAGATCAAAAGGACGATTCTGGAGGAGGCGCATCGTTTTTTATATACAGTACATCCTGGTAGCACAAAGATGTATCGGGACTTGCGCGAGACCTTCTGGTGGTTTGGTATGAAGAGGCGAACTGCTTAGTTTGTTGAGCAGTGTCTGACGTGTTAGCAAGTGAAAGCTGAACATTAGAGGCCGGTAGGGCCGTTGCAGCCTTTGCCTATTCCGGTGTGGAAATGGGAGCATATTTCCATGGATTTTGTGACTAGATTGCCGCCAGCACTTTACGGGCAAAATGCTATTTAGGTGATTGTGGACAGATTGACGAAATCTGCTCATTTCATATTGATGAATGTTAGCTATCCTTTGAGTAGGCTAGTGGATATATATGTGCATGAGATTGTGAAAATGCATGGAGTATCGGTGTCCATTGTGTCAAATTGAGACCCGAGGTTTACTTCTCGATTCTAGACGAGCTTGTAGGAGGCACTGAGGATGAAGCTTACTTTTCCCAAACTGATGGACAGTCGGAAAGGATGATACAAATCTTGTAAGATATGTTGTGAGCCTGTGTGTTAGACTTTGGTGGTAGCTAGATACAGTTTATGCCACTAGTAGAGTTCGCTTATAATAACAACTTCCAGGCTAGTATCGGAATGACACCGTTCGAGGCTTTGTATGGTCGGAGGTGTTGATCTCCTTTGTGTTGGGATGAGGTTGGTGAACATCAGGTGTTAGGACCCAAACTTGTGCAGCAGGCATCTGAGAAGGTGGGTTTGATCCGGGAGAGGATTAAATTAGCTTAGAGTCGGCAAAAGAGTTACACAGATGTTCCCCTAATCGTTTATTTCAGAAGATAAAATAGAGCAATTGATAAATCATTTAAGCAAAACTAGAAATCATTCAATTCATTAACACAAATTTCTGATGTAGAAGATTGTCTTGGAGACGTAACTACAGAGCATACTTATGAACATACAATTTGATAAAGCAAAAGCTGTAAAGATAAAGCGAAAGCTATAAAACTTACTTGATTAATTTTGATAATTTTTATTTACATGATAGAAATCCTAAGGATGAAAGATTAGAGAGAGAAGAGGGAGAAGAGATAATTCAGGTGGAGCTCAAGGCGTCTTAGATCCTCTATAGAGAATCCCTGAATTGGTGCGAGTTACAACTAAAATGAAACTCCTTATTTATAGACTTAATGGCTCGGACTTCAAACAATTTGGAGTCCGGAGTGAGTTAGTGCGCGAGTGCTCTTTGGGCCCTATCGACTGCTAAAGTCATCACGGGATTCTTACAGGACAAGTGAGCCGACACTAAAAATAAAAGACTTTAAGTAAAGGTGACAGCACATGGACGACTGCATTTGTGGGGTCTTACCACCTTTATATTAGACACAAAGGAAAGACACAATAATAAAATATACAATCCTGACCCCAATTGGTGGGAAGGCGTAAAAGTCTTCAAACACTTTTGAATAAAGAGGACAGCTGGATCAAGCTTTTGATAATGTGGTCGCAACTTTTGACAAATGAGTAAAGTGGTCTGTCTTTTTTTGATAAGTCTGGCGAGAAGTCACTTTCTTGAAATAGGCTTCTTCAAGGAAATTTCCTCTTGATCTTTTTCAATAAATTTACACCAAGCATCAATGTCTGACCCAAGGTAATTGAAATCAATGGCCTTAGGCGAATCTTGATCTTTTGATGAATCAGAGTCCAAAGATTTTGAATCCATGTTATAATTTTCACATTTACACATTCACATTTCAATATTCTCATTTCCACGTTCACATTTCATTATTCACAATTCAGTATTCACATTGCAGTATATGCATTGCAATATTCACATTCCAGTATTCACATTTCAATATTCACATTTTTCATATTCTCATTGCAATATTCACATTCCAACATTCACATTTTCATATTCTCATTTCAATATTCACATTACAGTATTCACATTGCAATATTCACATTTCCATATTCACATTTCAATATTCACAATAGGTTCTCATTTCACGTGTTTCAATATTTTTCAGTATAAAACATATCGTTATTTTATACTGCCACATTTATCATAGAAATCATTTCTATACATATATATATATATATATATATATATCATGTTCCATCAACTTTTTCCAATAAATATATCCATGTTACATATTTCATAATTTCTCACAAAATACCCTTCGATATTTACTGAGCTATTTCTCACCGATCTTTGAGTATAAAACTCTGAGTTTTATCAATCCAAAGAAAGATCCCGGTGATATAATCTCTGAGCTTCAATTCTATTCTTCATTGATATTTAAATTGAAGTATTCTTAGTTGTGCTTTAACTTGTACTAATCTGCTCTTTTGAGAGTGACTCTTGTATGCAAGAAGTTCTTTCTTGTTTTATTGTTTTCTTGACGGTTCAAGGTAGTTGAATCATTGTACTAAGCGTGGGGTATCGCTTGGATAGGAGGGCTCAAACCTATTGAAGGAGTGTTGTAAGAATGCTCCTACCTGTAAAGGAGTGGTATAGTGGAATCCTTAGGTGTGTTGCCTAAGGCGAGGACGTAGGCGTGTATAGCCGAACCTCGTAAAAATATCGGTCTTACTCTCTTCCCTACTTTTAAATTTTCTGCATATATAAATTTCTTGGATGTTTATTTAAGTGCTAAAATTAAATTGATATTGAAATTGAAGAAAACTTTTAATTAAAGGGAGTACGTTGATTGATCTTTTGCGGAAACCTTAAAGAGAGTACGTTGATTAATCGTTTGCGAAAAACTTGATTAAAGGAAGAACATTGATCAAGAAACCTAATTGATAACAAAGTTTGAATCTTGAAAGCATTGATACAATTCATATATTATTTGAGTAACTTGCGGATTGTATTGGCTTATTGATTGATTGATTGATTGGGTGTGGATTTAAATTGCCGAAAGATAAAGTTAATATACTTTCTAATTAAGATTTAAACGTGAATTTGGTTTTTAGTTGATATTAATTCAAAATCATCCTTGTGTGATTGCTAAGAATAAAATAAGTTAGGAAACAATTTATCAAAAAAATTCAAAGAAACTTTTTAATCCCAATTCACCCCCTCTCTTGGGACTACACCTTACTTTTCAATTACAAGTTATTTCTTGAAATAATAGATAATATTGAAGATCCCCTTCAGAAGGAAATATATTTAAGAAAATTTAAACAAATTAGAGAAATATTTTAAGAATTTAGCTAGAACTCAAATCTTACCTATTGTTCTCTTTATCTTTCTATCTTGTCTTTTTTATTTTATTATTGCTAAAGTATCTTTATATAATCAAGCTTGCTTTAGAATTTCTCTCAAAACTTGAGTAAGATTGGTCATGTAATTTTCCTCTTTTGTCTTTTCGATTTTATTACTAAATTGCTTAAGTCTCTTTATATAATCAGGTTTGCTTTAGAATTTCTCTCGAAACTTGAATGAGATTGGTTATGTTATTTTCTTCTTCAAGTAAGGTAGAATGATGAGGATCACAATTTTTTTTTAAAGCAAACAAACAAACAAATAGTAAATTTAAAGAAATTATTTATCATTATTTTTAATAGTTGCAGATAAAAATATACTAAAAATACTATTGTATTTTTATTACATTTCAGTAAGTTTATATGTAAAAAACACTCTCCATTAATAATTGCTATAGATTTCGAAGGCCAACTTTGTTATTGGTGGGGAAATAGTCTCACCAATGAACAACAAGAAAGCATAATAAACATTGTTAAATTAGATGCAAATAACCAATCAAATTTAGATGACAAAGGAAGAGTCCGACTTGATGGGTTTGGCATTATATGTTTAACCATAGTACACCATTTTTCAGGTGGACTAAACTTTATTGAGGAAAGGCAACACGAATTACTTCAAAATCTAAGATGCAAAAAGGCATCTCATTTCAAATGGTACAAAGATATGTTTTTAACAAGAATCTTCGTGAAATCAAATTGCAATGTCAAACACTAGAAAGATAAGTTTATAAATCGATTGCCAACTTTGTTTGCCCAAAAAGTAAGGAAAAATATGACAAAATATAAAGCCTATGATAATTACCAACAAATTGACATAGGGGATCAGACATATGGAGAAATGATCCATGTCATTAATATGACAAGAATTAAAATATGTAGTGATTTGAGGTTTAAGAAGCAATTGAAAAAATATAAACTAACAAAAGAATTAGGCAATTGGTGTGAATAGTTTGGATTAGACAAAATACCAACACAAGCAAAGAGAGTCAAAAAGACAAGAAATTAAGTCTAAAAACCCAACAGTTTACACGAAAAACAAGAAATATAAAAGAAAAGAAAAATAAGAAAAACCTTAGAAATATATCAAAGTAAGGAACAAGAAAACATCTAAAACTTAAACAAGAAAAGGATGATGTTAAATCTATAGCAGTAAAGACCACTATGCAAATAAATGCAAACTTAAGCAAAAAATAAATAATGTAGAAATTGGGCAAGATAGAAAAAATAAAATCCTTAGTCTTATAGACACTCTTCAAGAAACATCCTCTTCTGAACCCTTCTCAAATTTCTCAAAAGGAGATCTTGTTAGCCTTACAAGGCTTAAAATCTTGTTTTGATGATAACAAATCAGAAGAACTTAACATATTTAGTTAAGTGATGATATTTCATGACTCAAGTATGTGAATACAAGGTCAAGTGCACACAAAGATTATTAAAAGCTTATACTCCAAAGAAAGAAGATCTCATAATGCTTATACTATTAAATCGTGGATTCAAAGATGATTTGATGAAACTTAAAGTGAATTGAATTTGGTAATCAAGATAGACTCAAGAGATGGAAAAACATGAAGACTTGAGTGCTTAGAATGTCAAAGTCTTAAGAAGTCTTTATGTAAGTACTTTAAGCGATTTCAATATGGATGCATTAAACTCTTAGGTGAAATACTTGAACCTAGATACTTTTTAAAATACTTGGAAAATATATTTATAAGGTCAAAAGTTATTTCAAAAAGGTTAAAATTATTTTTGGAATGAAAAGCACCAAAACAGGATTTTCCAAATTTTGTTATTTTTTCTATATCCACATTGATGTGTATTTTTATATATCAAACACTCCTTAGCTTAAAAAGTATTCAACATGAAAGTTGTGGGATTTTTTCTTAGCTTTCTGTTTGTACCAATAAGGTCTAATTTGAAATTATATAGAAAATGTTATGACCAAAATACTGAAGGGTGGTCGAAGCTATCAAGTGGTTGACTCTTGTTTGTTCAGGCGATTGACAAGCAGATAGAACCTGGTCAGGGGACTGACCCTATATTGTGTTGCAAAAATATGTTGAATTAAAGATTCAGTCGACTGACCCAACCCGTGTAAGAACCCAAAATATGAAAAATGGGTTTAAATATTAAGAGAGGGGCAAAATTGGAAATTTCTGGGTTAAAGGGCTATAAAAGGAAATTTCCTTTGCTTCCTCATTAAGAAATCTCAAATCTCTCTCTCTCTCTCTGTCTCTCTCTCTCTCTCTCTCTCTAAACTCTCTCTACTCTCTCATTCTCTCTAGAATCCTTCGCCGATTGTTGGCGGAATAGAAAAACGGAAGCTACCACGAGGATCGTGGAAGGATTCTCTATAACTTCTACGGATCGGAATCTCGTTTAGGACATTTTTGGGTTTCGACGTAAAATCGAGGTAAGGCTCGGTTTTCAATTCTGATATGATAGATAGGTAACTGTCTTGTGAACATATTCTGTACTGTGATTTCTAGGTTTTGAAAATTGGTTCGCTGTTTAGGGACCTTGGAGTTCGGGATTTGCTTACGGGGTTAAGGTAAGGGGAAACTGTGTTATATTGATTACTTTTGAAATCGAACTCGGTTGAATTGTGGTCCATAGTCCTGTGTGTGTTTTGGCTACTCATTTGGGGGGGATCTAACAAGGAAAACTATGGGTTTTTCATTATTGCAATTTTGGGAAAAAAGGGGGCGACGGGCTGAATCCCGGGTTTTGTTGAAAACCGAGTATATGTGTGATTTATTGTGATATTGGGATAACCATGCCTTGACTTTGTTTAAACTGTATTTGCTTGAAAAACCATGTTTTAGATTACCAAATGGGTGTGGTTTGTTTGGTTATATGAGCATGCATGTGTGTTTCATATGCGGAACTGCTAATAGGAACGCGGTTCCGGAATCGCTAATAGGATCGCAATTCCAAAATGATTCTAGGTACTGAGAGTGTCTGGCTCTATATCCGAGGGCGTGAGCCTTTTCCAGCAGATCAGGCCGAAGGGTGTGGATCCACCAGTTAGCGCCGGTACGATGCCATGGGAGTCGAGGATTAGCCATGTGCCGGTGGCGCCGTGCTTCGCGGATGGCTTCGGGCCAACGCTGGATTGTCGCGGACCGGCTTCGGGCCAATGAGTGTGACGACACTGTGTACTAATCATGTGTGTGTATTGTGACGGGGCTGCCTATAAATGGCCGTCGTATGCATGCGTATATACATTGTGTGTATGAGTACTAGATTGCATTCAACTGCTTATATGTTGTGTCATGATAACACTCAAATGCCACACATCGATATAACCTATGTTCTTCCTTATTGAGAGGTGTCTCACCCCTACTGTACGTACATTTTTACAGGTCCTTCGAGTAACCGGAACTAGCATCCTGGTGTAGGGAGCGTAGTGGCTGGTGTACTGTGTTAGCGCTTGGGTAAGTGCTAGGACTGTAGTTTTGTTGGGTTGCCATTTTGAGTTGTATTTGGGCACCCAGTTTGTACGTTTTGTTAGAGCCATGTTCTGCTGTTATATAGACTCTGGTATGGTACTGTATGTATTGATATAAAATGACTTTTTTCGCTGCGTATATGTGGTGATTGGATGCATCTAGGGTGCCTGGGAACCACACGGGGTCCGACCCTCATCCATTGTACTGTATCTTTTGATGATTATATGATACAGGGGCAGGTTAGGTTACAATTTTCACCCCCGGGTCCCATTTCTGGGTTCGGGGCGTGACAACTTGATATTAGAGCTAACCAGGTTACTAGATTTCGTAGACTTGGTTAGGCTTAGTTATGAGTACATACCAGAGTATAGGATGTGGATATGGGTAGAGTTGGTTTAGGGTTGTTCGGTTGCTAGACCAAGAATTATCGATGGTATTCCATGTTTTTCCTGGGATGACGATTCCAGTAAAAGCAGGGCAGATCATTGATGACTTTCGTGTCGGTGTGATAGGACATACCTAGACCTGGCAGGGAGTGGTTAACATGATTAGTATAGATCATTGTGTTAACTGTATGAGTTGTAGGGATATTGATAGATTCCTATTTTGTTGTAGAATGGAGCCCAAGGATAATAACCTAGGAAGTGACTCCGAGGAGACTGCGAGTGATGAGTCTCCTTCTATGCCTCGAGGTTTGATGAGGCATGTATTACGAGAGATCGGGCGGAGTGTGAGGAGACGCAAGCGCTTTCCTACCGCCGCATGGTGCACCATTGAGAGGTTCGCACGCATGCATCCTTTGACGTTCTCTGGACTTGACCCGATGATAGCAGAGGATTGGGTGGAGAAGACTGAGAGGATCTTAGAGGTCCTGCACTGCACGGATAGGCAACGAGTTCTTTATGCCACCTTCCAGTTGTCTGGGGAGGCGGGTCGATGGTGGATTGCAGTGAATCTACTGGAGAGGCAGAGAACTGGTCCTGAGGAGATGACGTGGAGTCGTTTTAAGGCGGTGTTCTTTGACAGATACTTCCCGGCTTCAGTACGCGATGTGAAGGTAGATGAGTTTTCTGTGTTGACTCAGGGGGGTATGACAGTGCAGGGATATGTGGCACGGTACGTAGAGCTATCCCGTTTTGCACCATGTATGATCTCGAGCGAGTATGAGAAGGCTTTAAGGTTCAAGAAGGGTTTGAGGAAGGATATTTGCACGATCAGTTATCACTCGGGGAAGGCTAATGTGGTAGCTGATGCGTTGAGTCAGAAGTCGAAGCCTACGACTGTATCTGCGGTTGTAACTCGGTGTCACATCAGACGAGATTTGGAAAGCTCAGGTATAGAGTTGGTGGTTGGTGATCATCAGGCTTATCTTGCTGGTTTGGTGGTCCAACCGACTTTGCTTGAGTGTATGAAAGTCGTGCAGGCTAGTGATGAAGAGTTGGCAGAGGTTATGGAAAAGGTACAACAGGGACTGACTACAGAGTTTGACATCTCTAAGGGAGGTGTGCTGAGGTTTGGGACCAAACTGTGTGTTCCAAACAATGATGAGATCAGAAGGACGATTCTAGAGGAGGCGCATCGTTCTATGTTTACCGTACATCTTGGTAGTACGAAGATGTATCAGGACTTGCGTGAGACCTTCTGGTGGTCTGGTATGAAGAGGTAGATTGCTCAGTTCGTGGAGCAGTGTCTGACGTGTCAGCAGGTGAAAGCTGAACATCAGAGGCCGGCAGGGCCGTTGCAGCCTTTGCCTATTCTGGTGTGGAAATGGGAGCATATTTCCATGGATTTTGTGACCGAATTGCCCCCAACACTTCATGGGCCGAATGCTGTCTGGGTGATCGTGGATAGATTAACGAAATCTACTCATTTCATACCAATGAAGGTTAGCTATCCTTTGAGTAGGCTAGCAGGTTTGTATGTGCATGAGATTGTGAGAATGCACGGGATACCGGTGTCCATTGTGTCAGATCGAGATCCGAGGTTTACTTCTCGATTATGGATGAGTTTGTAGGAGGCATTGGGGACGAAGCTTATTTTCAGTACAGCATTCCACCCCCAGACTGATGGACAATCGGAGAGGACGATACATATATTAAAGGATATGTTGCGAGCTTGTGTGTTAGACTTTGGTGGTAGCTAGATATAGTTTATGCCACTTGTGGAGTTCGCTTATAACAACAGCTTCTAGTCTAGTATTGGGATGGCACCGTTCGAGGCATTGTATGGGCGGAGGTGTCGATCTCCCTTGTGTTGGGATGAAGTTGGTGAACGTCAGGTGTTAGGACCTGAACTTGTGCAGCAGGCGTCTGAGAAGGTGGGTTTGATTCGGTAGAGGATTAAATCGACTCAGAGTCGGCAGAAGAGTTATGCAAATGTTCACCGCCGTGAGTTAGAGTTTGAAGTGGGAGGTAAGGTATTTCTATGTATTGCTCCGATGAAAGGAGTGATGAGATTCGGCAGGAAGGGCAAGCTGAGCCCGAGGTATATTGGGCCATTCGAGGTACTTGAGCGAGTGGGTCCGGTAGCCTACAGAGTTGCATTACCTCTAGCACTTTCGAGGGTTCATGATGTGTTTTACGTCTCCATGTTGAGGAGGTATGTGTTGGATTCTTCACATGTGATTAGTTATGGTGAGTTGGAAATTGGGGATACTTTAGCGTATGAGGAGATACCTATTCAGGTTCTGGACCGTAAAGTTCAGAAGCTTCATACCAGAGAGATATCGTTAGTGAAGGTATTGTGGAGAAACCACGAGGTTGAGGAAGCTTCTTAGGAACTAGAAATGGAAATACGCCGGAAGTATCCACAGTTATTTTGAGCACTTGTACATGATCCTACTGTGGGTTGGGATAGGTGGTTAGTCGTCGGGAGTGTGAGTATTGTGAACTCCTGAAACTGTTGTATATGTAACCACGGTATTCCTCCACCATAAGTGAGGGTATGTATGTGTATGTGTATGATGGGACTACGCTGTGGTGATCGCTAGTTCGCTATTGAGTTGTGTCTATGTGTATATGTATGATGGGACTGCGCTGTGGTGATCGCTAGTTCGCTCTTGAGTTGTGTCTATGTATTTGATTGTATGTATGAGTCTGGGAATGAGAGATGGCAAATTTTGAGGACGAAATTTTTGTAAGGAGGGGAGATTGTAAGAACCCAAAATATGAAAAATGGGTTTAAATATTAAGAGAGGGGCAAAATTGGAAATTTTCGGGTCAAAGGGCTATAAAAGGAAATTTCCTTTGCTTTCTCATTAAGAAATCTCAAATATATATCTCTCTCTCTCTCTCTCTCTCTCTCTCTCTCTCTCTCTCTCTCTCTCTCTCTCTCTCTAAACTCTCTCTACTCTCTAGAATTCTTTGCCAATCGTTGACGGAATCGGAAAACGGAAGCTACCACGAGGATCGTGGAAGGATTCTTTACAACTTCTACGGATTGGAATCTCGTTTAAGAGATTTTTGGGTTTTGGCGTAAAATCGAGGTAAGACTCGGTTTTCAATTCTGATTGGGTAGATTTGTAAGTAATTGTCTTGTGAACATATTCTGTATTGTGATTTGTAGGTTTTGAAACTTGGTTCGCTATTTAGGGACCTTGGAGTTCTGGATTTGCTTACGGGGTTAAGGTAAGGGAAAACTGTGTTATATTGGTTATTTTTGAAATCAGACTCGGTGGAATTGTGGTCCACGGTCCTGTGTGTGTTTTGGCTACTCATTTGGGGGGGATCTAATGGGGAAAACTATGGATTTTTCATTATTGCAGTTTTGGGAAAAAAGAGGACGACGGGCTGAATCTCGGGTTTTGTTGAAAATCGAGTATATGTGTGATTTATACTGTGATATTGGGACAGCCGTGCCTTGACTTTGTTTAAACTGTATTTGCTTGAAAAACCATGTTTTAGATTACCAAATGGGCGTGGTTTGTTTGGTTATATGAGCATGCATGTGTGTTTGATATGCAGAACTGCTGATAGGAACGCGGTTTCGGAATCGCTGATAGGATCGCAATTCCAAAATGATTCTAGGTACTGAGAGTGTCTGGCTCTATATCCGAGGGCGTGAGCCTTTTCCAGCAGATCAGGCCGAAGGGTGTGGATCCACCAGTTAGCGCCGGTACGATGCCATGGGAGTCGAGGATTAGCCATGTGCCGGTGGCGCCGTGCTTCGCGGATGGCTTCGGGCCAACGCTGGATTGTCGCGGACCGGCTTCGGGCCAATGAGTGTGACGACACTGTGTACTAATCATGTGTGTGTATTGTGACGGGGCTGCCTATAAATGGCCGTCGTATGCATGCGTATATACATTGTGTGTATGAGTACTAGATTGCATTCAACTGCTTATA
This sequence comes from Malania oleifera, assembly GCF_029873635.1. Classification (NCBI taxonomy): domain Eukaryota; kingdom Viridiplantae; phylum Streptophyta; class Magnoliopsida; order Santalales; family Ximeniaceae; genus Malania; species Malania oleifera. Next base: position 85,933,357 of record NC_080429.1, on the reverse strand, counting down.
TGTTGTGTCATGATAACACTCAAATGCCACACATCGATATAACCTATGTTCTTCCTTATTGAGAGGTGTCTCACCCCTACTGTACGTACATTTTTACAGGTCCTTCGAGTAACCGGAACTAGCATCCTGGTGTAGGGAGCGTAGTGGCTGGTGTACTGTGTTAGCGCTTGGGTAAGTGCTAGGACTGTAGTTTTGTTGGGTTGCCATTTTGAGTTGTATTTGGGCACCCAGTTTGTACGTTTTGTTAGAGCCATGTTCTGCTGTTATATAGACTCTGGTATGGTACTGTATGTATTGATATAAAATGACTTTTTTCGCTGCGTATATGTGGTGATTGGATGCATCTAGGGTGCCTGGGAACCACACGGGGTCCGACCCTCATCCATTGTACTGTATCTTTTGATGATTATATGATACAGGGGCAGGTTAGGTTACAATTTTCACCCCCGGGTCCCATTTCTGGGTTCGGGGCGTGACAACTTGATATTAGAGCTAACCAGGTTACTAGATTTCGTAGACTTGGTTAGGCTTAGTTATGAGTACATACCAGAGTATAGGATGTGGATATGGGTAGAGTTGGTTTAGGGTTGTTCGGTTGCTAGACCAAGAATTATCGATGGTATTCCATGTTTTTCCTGGGATGACGATTCCAGTAAAAGCAGGGCAGATCATTGATGACTTTCGTGTCGGTGTGATAGGACATACCTAGACCTGGCAGGGAGTGGTTAACATGATTAGTATAGATCATTGTGTTAACTGTATGAGTTGTAGGGATATTGATAGATTCCTATTTTGTTGTAGAATGGAGCCCAAGGATAATAACCTAGGAAGTGACTCCGAGGAGACTGCGAGTGATGAGTCTCCTTCTATGCCTCGAGGTTTGATGAGGCATGTATTACGAGAGATCGGGCGGAGTGTGAGGAGACGCAAGCGCTTTCCTACCGCCGCATGGTGCACCATTGAGAGGTTCGCACGCATGCATCCTTTGACGTTCTCTGGACTTGACCCGATGATAGCAGAGGATTGGGTGGAGAAGACTGAGAGGATCTTAGAGGTCCTGCACTGCACGGATAGGCAACGAGTTCTTTATGCCACCTTCCAGTTGTCTGGGGAGGCGGGTCGATGGTGGATTGCAGTGAATCTACTGGAGAGGCAGAGAACTGGTCCTGAGGAGATGACGTGGAGTCGTTTTAAGGCGGTGTTCTTTGACAGATACTTCCCGGCTTCAGTACGCGATGTGAAGGTAGATGAGTTTTCTGTGTTGACTCAGGGGGGTATGACAGTGCAGGGATATGTGGCACGGTACGTAGAGCTATCCCGTTTTGCACCATGTATGATCTCGAGCGAGTATGAGAAGGCTTTAAGGTTCAAGAAGGGTTTGAGGAAGGATATTTGCACGATCAGTTATCACTCGGGGAAGGCTAATGTGGTAGCTGATGCGTTGAGTCAGAAGTCGAAGCCTACGACTGTATCTGCGGTTGTAACTCGGTGTCACATCAGACGAGATTTGGAAAGCTCAGGTATAGAGTTGGTGGTTGGTGATCATCAGGCTTATCTTGCTGGTTTGGTGGTCCAACCGACTTTGCTTGAGTGTATGAAAGTCGTGCAGGCTAGTGATGAAGAGTTGGCAGAGGTTATGGAAAAGGTACAACAGGGACTGACTACAGAGTTTGACATCTCTAAGGGAGGTGTGCTGAGGTTTGGGACCAAACTGTGTGTTCCAAACAATGATGAGATCAGAAGGACGATTCTAGAGGAGGCGCATCGTTCTATGTTTACCGTACATCTTGGTAGTACGAAGATGTATCAGGACTTGCGTGAGACCTTCTGGTGGTCTGGTATGAAGAGGTAGATTGCTCAGTTCGTGGAGCAGTGTCTGACGTGTCAGCAGGTGAAAGCTGAACATCAGAGGCCGGCAGGGCCGTTGCAGCCTTTGCCTATTCTGGTGTGGAAATGGGAGCATATTTCCATGGATTTTGTGACCGAATTGCCCCCAACACTTCATGGGCCGAATGCTGTCTGGGTGATCGTGGATAGATTAACGAAATCTGCTCATTTCATACCAATGAAGGTTAGCTATCCTTTGAGTAGGCTAGCAGGTTTGTATGTGCATGAGATTGTGAGAATGCACGGGATACCGGTGTCCATTGTGTCAGATCGAGATCCGAGGTTTACTTCTCGATTATGGATGAGTTTGTAGGAGGCATTGGGGACGAAGCTTATTTTCAGTACAGCATTCCACCCCCAGACTGATGGACAATCGGAGAGGACGATACATATATTAAAGGATATGTTGCGAGCTTGTGTGTTAGACTTTGGTGGTAGCTAGATATAGTTTATGCCACTTGTGGAGTTCGCTTATAACAACAGCTTCTAGTCTAGTATTGGGATGGCACCGTTCGAGGCATTGTATGGGCGGAGGTGTCGATCTCCCTTGTGTTGGGATGAAGTTGGTGAACGTCAGGTGTTAGGACCTGAACTTGTGCAGCAGGCGTCTGAGAAGGTGGGTTTGATTCGGTAGAGGATTAAATCGACTCAGAGTCGGCAGAAGAGTTATGCAAATGTTCACCGCCGTGAGTTAGAGTTTGAAGTGGGAGGTAAGGTATTTCTATGTATTGCTCCGATGAAAGGAGTGATGAGATTCGGCAGGAAGGGCAAGCTGAGCCCGAGGTATATTGGGCCATTCGAGGTACTTGAGCGAGTGGGTCCGGTAGCCTACAGAGTTGCATTACCTCTAGCACTTTCGAGGGTTCATGATGTGTTTTACGTCTCCATGTTGAGGAGGTATGTGTTGGATTCTTCACATGTGATTAGTTATGGTGAGTTGGAAATTGGGGATACTTTAGCGTATGAGGAGATACCTATTCAGGTTCTGGACCGTAAAGTTCAGAAGCTTCATACCAGAGAGATATCGTTAGTGAAGGTATTGTGGAGAAACCACGAGGTTGAGGAAGCTTCTTAGGAACTAGAAATGGAAATACGCCGGAAGTATCCACAGTTATTTTGAGCACTTGTACATGATCCTACTGTGGGTTGGGATAGGTGGTTAGTCGTCGGGAGTGTGAGTATTGTGAACTCCTGAAACTGTTGTATATGTAACCACGGTATTCCTCCACCATAAGTGAGGGTATGTATGTGTATGTGTATGATGGGACTACGCTGTGGTGATCGCTAGTTCGCTATTGAGTTGTGTCTATGTGTATATGTATGATGGGACTGCGCTGTGGTGATCGCTAGTTCGCTCTTGAGTTGTGTCTATGTATTTGATTGTATGTATGAGTCTGGGAATGAGAGATGGCAAATTTTGAGGACGAAATTTTTGTAAGGAGGGGAGATTGTAAGAACCCAAAATATGAAAAATGGGTTTAAATATTAAGAGAGGGGCAAAATTGGAAATTTTCGGGTCAAAGGGCTATAAAAGGAAATTTCCTTTGCTTTCTCATTAAGAAATCTCAAATATATATCTCTCTCTCTCTCTCTCTCTCTCTCTCTCTCTCTCTCTCTCTCTCTCTCTCTCTCTCTCTCTAAACTCTCTCTACTCTCTAGAATTCTTTGCCAATCGTTGACGGAATCGGAAAACGGAAGCTACCACGAGGATCGTGGAAGGATTCTTTACAACTTCTACGGATTGGAATCTCGTTTAAGAGATTTTTGGGTTTTGGCGTAAAATCGAGGTAAGACTCGGTTTTCAATTCTGATTGGGTAGATTTGTAAGTAATTGTATTGTGAACATATTCTGTATTGTGATTTGTAGGTTTTGAAACTTGGTTCGCTATTTAGGGACCTTGGAGTTCTGGATTTGCTTACGGGGTTAAGGTAAGGGAAAACTGTGTTATATTGGTTATTTTTGAAATCAGACTCGGTGGAATTGTGGTCCACGGTCCTGTGTGTGTTTTGGCTACTCATTTGGGGGGGATCTAATGGGGAAAACTATGGATTTTTCATTATTGCAGTTTTGGGAAAAAAGAGGACGACGGGCTGAATCTCGGGTTTTGTTGAAAATCGAGTATATGTGTGATTTATACTGTGATATTGGGACAGCCGTGCCTTGACTTTGTTTAAACTGTATTTGCTTGAAAAACCATGTTTTAGATTACCAAATGGGCGTGGTTTGTTTGGTTATATGAGCATGCATGTGTGTTTGATATGCAGAACTGCTGATAGGAACGCGGTTTCGGAATCGCTGATAGGATCGCAATTCCAAAATGATTCTAGGTACTGAGAGTGTCTGGCTCTATATCCGAGGGCGTGAGCCTTTTCCAGCAGATCAGGCCGAAGGGTGTGGATCCACCAGTTAGCGCCGGTACGATGCCATGGGAGTCGAGGATTAGCCATGTGCCGGTGGCGCCGTGCTTCGCGGATGGCTTCGGGCCAACGCTGGATTGTCGCGGACCGGCTTCGGGCCAATGAGTGTGACGACACTGTGTACTAATCATGTGTGTGTATTGTGACGGGGCTGCCTATAAATGGCCGTCGTATGCATGCGTATATACATTGTGTGTATGAGTACTAGATTGCATTCAACTGCTTATATGTTGTGTCATGATAACACTCAAATGCCACACATCGATATAACCTATGTTCTTCCTTATTGAGAGGTGTCTCACCCCTACTGTACGTACATTTTTACAGGTCCTTCGAGTAACCGGAACTAGCATCCTGGTGTAGGGAGCGTAGTGGCTGGTGTACTGTGTTAGCGCTTGGGTAAGTGCTAGGACTGTAGTTTTGTTGGGTTGCCATTTTGAGTTGTATTTGGGCACCCAGTTTGTACGTTTTGTTAGAGCCATGTTCTGCTGTTATATAGACTCTGGTATGGTACTGTATGTATTGACATAAAATGACTTTTTTCGCTGCATATATGTGGTGATTGGATGCATCTAGGGTGCCTGGGAACCCCACGGGGTCCGACCCTCATCCATTGTACTGTATCTTTTGATGATTGTATGATACAGGGACAGGTTAAGTTACAATTTTCACCCCCGGGTCCCATTTCTGGGTTCGGGGCGTGACAACCCCTTAGGCGGCTGAATTTCAATTTTTCAAATTTAAAATAGCGAGGAAATGTTTCCAAAATAGATTTCTTGGGCTCCAAACTCTTTCAATACCTGGGAAACACTCCAAGTGACTTAGAGAACATGAAAATATACTTTTTAACTCTATAAATACATGTTGATTTCAAGAATTAAAAGAACCTAACAAGAAAATCAATCTCAATTCTTATATTTTCAAAGCTCTCTCATTGAATACTCTTGCTAAGATTTTGCTGATTTAAAGGCCACGTTTTTTATGTTCTTAACTGAGTTTTACAATCTAAGAAAGAACCGCGGTGATATCTTTTTGAGCTCCATATTTCTATATCATGATTTTAATTGAAGTATATAGATTTCAATTGTACTAATCTACTTTTTTTAGAGTGTCGTTGTACACCAAATTGTTTCTTATTTCTCTTGTAGTTTTTTACGGTTCAAGGTTGGTTGAATCATTGTACCAAGCATGGGGTATCGCTTGGAGAGGGAGCTCCACCCTGATTTAAGGAGGGATTGTAATGGTTTGGTTCACCCATAAAGAAGCGTTATAGTGGAATCTTTAGATGGTCTTGCCTAAGGCGAGGACGTAGGTGGGTATAGCCAAACCTCGTAAAAGCTCGGTCTCAGTCTCTACCCTTGCTCTTTAAATTTCTGAAAACATATATAAATTGCGTGGTTGTGTATCTAAGTGGAGGAAGCTGAAATATTGAGATTGAGAAAATTTTTAATTTAAGGAAGTACGTTGATTAATATTTTGTGGAAACCTTAAAGGGAGTACGATGATTAATCGTTTTTGGAAACCTTGGTTAAAAGGAAGTGTTTAAAATCCATAAATACAGGGTTTTTATCAAACTCTACGTTGAGTTATACGAATGCTGAATCAATAAAGTACTGTTGGAACTTATATATTGGTTAAATAACTTGTCAATTGGTTGATTGATTGACATTGTTGAAAGTATCTCATTAATAATCATTGGCTTGTGTTGATTACGCGCTTAAATTGCGTAATTAGGTGCTTTAATTCATGCATTGCGAATGATATTTTGTATTTAAATGCCTAATTTCCCTCAATATTCTAACATTATGTTCTATTTATAAAATTTGGGTTTTATTGAGTAATGTATGAAATTTTGGTGTTTTTTTTAATTGCAGAGCAACTGTGGGAAGCTAAAAAAAACCGACGGTACTTTGCAATCTATGCATAACTCTCTCATCCAACCTCTGACTCAGATGATTCAAGATGCCGTAGAAATATAAGAAAACAATCTACAATTTTTGTGTTTTGTGTTTTGCAAAATACTGGCAGCATCAAGTCCGAAATCAGACGTGAAGTTAGCATACGCCGTTTTATGGATTTTTTCAACAATTCTTCGTAATCTTGGCGTAACTTTCTCATACAAGCTCCGATCGAGATGATTTAAAATTCTGGGAAAAGCTGAAAAAGAGCTCTACATCTTTTGTGTTTTAAGATTTGAGTGTTACAAGCTGTAAGAGGGTCCAAAGTGGGCCTGAAAGAGGAGGGCAGTTCATGTACCTTTGAAAAAAAAAAAATCAAAAAATGAGATGTGACCCAGCCATGCAGCCGGGTCATCTCAGAAGGGAGAGTGTGCGCTGGGTACATACAAAGGAAAGACAAAAGAATGGAAAGAAGAAAAAGAAAGGAAAGAAAAGCAAAGAAAGAAAGGATAAAAGGAAAGTAAGGGTCAAAGAGGAGGGGTTTCCTTTGAGGGAGCCATGTGCAAGAGGAAAGGAAGAGGGGGCAGCGTGCGCTGGGCTGGAGGAGAGGCCACACCATAGGAAGAAAAAAAAGGATTTTTCTTGGGGAGAAAGAGAAGGGAGGCCAAAGCACATAGGGTTTCTTGGAAAAATTATTTTTTGGAGAGCTTTCTTGTGATTTTCTTTTGGGGGTGCTGGGAAGATACACACATAGCCAGCAAAGGAGAGTTGGAAGCATGCAAAAATACTATCTTTTCATAATCTGAAGGCGGCGAACAACGGCGGTGTTCGGGGTGTTCGTGACGCGCGACGGCGGTGCGGCGAGTGTTGATCTTTTCCGTACGCTCCAAATTGAAGAAAATATGGTGAAATCTGTTATGTTGGATTTTATTTTCGAAATGAACTAAATTTTTGAATTCTAGGAAAACGATGTAGCCAGTTTCGAACTATGCTTGCTCTTTGATGCTAATCTGAAATAGTTTTCATTTATGTTTGTTTGAGTTATTCTGTGTCTAATGCTTTTAATTAACTGGCCATTAATTAAATGATTTTAGTCTTGTGATTTGCTACCGAAAGGGGGGATTATAGGATAGATCTTGGATAATTCAGCGTAGGTAAGTATAGAGATCGAAAGACTTGTATGAACCTACGTAACATAAAAAAATCGAGGGTCTTACTGCGTTCTTGCATTATTAATTTGCATACTCTTATGTTAAATAATAAACAAGAATAGGTTCCGATTGACTATCGAAAGAGACTTTTGGAAAAATTGGCGATTTTCTAACAAATAGAGAAAACGAAGTTAAATTAGCTAAATGAGTAAAGCATAGTGAGAAACTAGGTGAAATCGGTTTCCTAGAAGTTTTCACCATCATCAATTTGACACGCAGTATTCAGTTTTAAATTCTCCTGAATAGTTTATTTAAAGTAGCTTTGTTTAAATTTTGCAGTCTAAAATTGTTAATTTTTCTAAATAAAATCAAGGTTAGTAAAATTTTGGTACTTGGTAAAATTAAGACATCAATCCCTGAGGACGATACTCTACACATCATTATATTATAAAACTACGATACTGTGCACTTGCAGTTTGCACCGGTCAGTTGATATTAAGTGTGGATTGTGGTTGGTTTAATTAAGCATTAAAAATTGAATCATTCTTGTGTGTTTGCTAAGTTTACAAAAGGTTGTGAATTTGTAAAAAGATTTAAAAGAAACTTTTAAAAACCCAATTCGCCCCCCTCTTGGGATTACATTTTAGTTTTCAATTGGTATTAGAGAGGGGTTATATCAAATTTTAATTAGAAGCTATATAAAGATCTAAATGACACACATAGGCGTAGCTCCCTTTGGAGAGGGTCAATAATCAACCAGACCTCTGATCTTTTATGGTTTTAACCATACTTTTTGGAAACAAAGAATGAGAATCTACCTTCAAACCATAGGTTGGAAAGATGGAGGGTTGTCACATATGGTAATCTTATCCCTACTAAACTTGTAGATGGAAAAGGAATACCCAAAGAAGAAAAAACATGATCGAAAATGACCATAAGATGTTGCAAGTTAACTCAAGTGCTATAAATGTCTTAAACTGTGCTCTTGACATAAATGAATTCAATAAGGTCATGACATAAAAAATAGCAAAAGAGATATAGGACAAACTAAGGTAACCTATGAAGGTACCATTGATGTGAGAGATAATAGAATTGACATGCTTACTAGCAAATATGAAGCTTTTATGATGAATCTGGATGAATCTATTACAAATATGTACACTAGGATCATTCATATCATAAACTCCCTTAATGCCTTAGGGAAAACCTACTCTACTTATGAGATGATCTGAAAAATCCTTAGAGGTCTTCCACCTAAGAAACCTTAAGAATACCTCACTAGATGAACTAATTGGATCTCTTCTTACCTATGATATGACAATAAACAAAAGAACTGTAAAAATCTAAAGCCCAGGAATCCATTACATTTAAAGCCTCAAACGAAAGCTCTAGTGATGAAGATGAAGAAGAGATGGATGTAAATGAAATAGCTTTCATAACCAAGACACTTGCAAAAATCCTTAAAAAGAAGAATAAATTTACAAGAAAAATCCAAAACTCAAAATCAGATGAAGATGAAGAAAAGGAAATCAGAAAGAAGAAAACAAAGGTTGAACTTCCAACATGTTATAATTGTAAGAAAGTTGGACACACAAAACTGGATTATCCACAACTTAAGAAAGATTCCAAAAAAAAATAAAAATAAAAGGGCAATGAAAGCCACTACATGAGATAATATTAGTACAAGTAATTCAGATAGCGAATCAAGTGACCAATAGGTTGCTTACTTTATGGCATGGGACTATGATGAAAAACAAAGCTCCTCATCCAAATCATTTAATGATTATAGTGATGATTCATCTAATGAATCCAATTATGTGAGTATGCCGTCTTATGAAGAACTACAAAAGGAACTATTCAAGGTTCATAAGATTCTAGTTAATATGACTAAACGATACACATCATTGAAAAATAAGAATGAAAGTGTAATGAAAGAATTGGAATCTCAAAAACTCGCTAAAAGAGAATAATATTTGAAAATTAAGAGATTAGAAAGTAAGAATGAAAATGTGATAAAAGAATTAGAAGATCTAAGAGCCCAAACTTTGTTGATAATGAGAAAAATCTATATATTTACGAACTAAAAAACAAAATCGGCAAGATGTCTCAAGATCAAGTAAAACTGCAAGAAAAAGGGTAAAAATATGCAAAACTCAGAAATATGTGATCTCAAGAGAAAAATTGAGGATCAAGCCAAAATCATCTACAACTTCACTAAAGGAAAAGAAAATTTTGTTAAAATGATTGGCCCACAAAGAATGTCCTTGAATAAAGAAGACATAGGATTCAATGGAGTTGAGAATACAAGGAAAAAGAACCTCTACATGGGGTACTTTGCAAAAGCCTCCAAAGATTATGCTAGAACCTCCTCAAATGCTTACACACATATCACATATTTTCTATGTATGGAGAAAGGACACATTAAGTTTAAATGTCCATAAAGAGGAAGGGAGTGAAAACTAGACAAGTTTGTAGAATAAAAGAAACATCACCTGTTTAACCATTAGGACCCAAGAAAGTATGAGTACCAAGATGAAAGCCTTAACTCCTTGATCATGTTAGAAGAAGCCAATAAGATAGAAGTTGAACAAATCTGAAATGGAATATATCTTTCTTGAAGATTAATATTGATGACATTAGTGTGAAAATCATGAATATAAAATAAGGCATTGTTGGCCACAATCAATGGATGAATTGTCCAAGGCTTATTTGTCTTGTGCTGCTCCTTGCATTAGAATACATACGCTTATTGATAATTTTCTTTCTTTTATTAATGTCAAAAAAGGGGAGAGAGATTTGAGTTGAAAAATTGAGTATGAAATAAATTGGTATATAAATTGTATGCAATAAATTGGTATCTATGAAATAAATTGATATCCATGAGCAGTGCATGATATGATATTAGTATTGGTATCAATGAAATAAATTGATATCTATGAGCAGCGCATGATATGATATTAGTATTGGTATATATGAAATATATTGGTATCTATGAGCATGTTAATTGATATTTGAGCATGACAACATATTTTGTATCCATCAGCATTATATGATATTGATAATAAATTTTCTTTTGCTAGATGATGGATGATCATATTTTGATTGAAATATATGCTGGCTTATGGACCTCGTTATTATGATCTAAATGCGAAATTTTTTTTGGTCCTTAGTACTTTTACGTAATATTTCTTTTGGTCTATCCTTTTGTTGATATAAAAAAGGGGAGAAAATTTTGCAAAACTAAATGTGAGCAAACTAAGCATGAGCATGACATGATAAGTTTAAAAGCATGATTGACATTGATGAATGCTAATGATGACTGATAATGATGATAGCTTCTCATGATATTTATATTCATATTATACATGGAAACATAGTTTTTACTTCAAGTATGAAATTTTAAATCTATTGAATATGAAATACATTTCATTCAGGGGGAGTTATAGTTGCCATGATTTATGTTCATTACTGATAATAATTGAAAAATCTTATATACAATCTTTTGTATTTTCTCATACTACTTTAAGACTTATTGTCTATATTTTTATGCATGATGAATGCAGAGTTCTGTTTTGTGTCTTCACTAGATATATATACTTTTGCTTACGGTTGCTCATTGCTTTGGTATTTATATATTTTTCTGGATATCTTACTCTTTTTGATTGATCTCAAAAGGGGGAGAATTTTTAGACAACAATTGAGCACGACTCTACATACTTAAGCATGTATATGACTTACAATAAATTGATATGAATTGCAGAATATTGGCTCAACTATGAAATGATGTATATGAGCATAATATTGAAATTGATATTGATTTTGATATTGCAAATATTGTTAAGTTGTTGCTTATTGTAAGGAGGAGCCTTTTTAAGGTTTATTCATTTTTGCTCCTTGTTTGTCACCATAAAAAAAGGAGAGATGTTGGTCTTACAAGGCTTAAAATCTTGTTTTAATGATAACAAATCAGAGGAACTAAACATATTTGGTTAAGTGATGATATTTCAGGATTCAAGTATGTGAATACAAGGTCAAGTACACAAAAGAATTACTGAAAGCTTATACTCCAAAGAAAGAAGATCTCATAAAGCTTATACTATCAAAGCATGGATTCAAAGATGATTTGATGAAGCTTAAAGTGAACTGAAATTGGAAGTCAAGATAGACTCAAGAGATGGAAAAACATGAAAACTTAAGTGCTTAGAATGTCAAAGTCTTATGAAGTCTTTATGTAAGTACTTAAAACGATTTCAATATGGACGCATAAAACTCTTATGTAACGCCCTGAACCCTTAAACCTGATCCGTTGCGTTATACTTGATAAAATTCTGATAATTCATAAATAAATACATACATACGCAGTGGAAAACATAACTATGATCCTCAATCATAATAATAAATACCAGAGTTTACTATTTTTATTCATAATCCATAATAACCATTTATCACCTGTATTCTCATATATACACATATCTCCAAAATATTCAATATTCACAAACACTAGTATGTTCACCAACCATCCATAAAATCCATAAGACTTAAAACATAAATCATAAAACATAACTTATATACATCTCAAAATATCATCAAAATGTTTATACTCTTTCTCTTTCTATAAACCAAAAATGCTATTAGCCTTGAGCTCCCTAAGCTCGTTCTCGTGGAGGTCCTAAAAAGATAAATTCGTATTCGAGTGAGACATAACTCAGTAAGGGAAGAAATATTATATATTAAAGCAGCGTGCGGTCAACATGAGATTATAGTCAACATTTTAATATCATTAGCAAACAATTAACACAAATTCTAAAATCATTTTTTGAACCTAATCATACACATGTAAAGTATTTACCCACAAGACTACCCAAGGATAGGGGTGATTACCCGCCCATACAAGTAGCATCCCTCTGCTCTGATACATTACAAAACCCAATGGTCACAACTGAAGTATATCAGGGCACTCACCTTACTCAGTAAGCCCTCAAGTGATAGATTAATCTCGTATTCACACAGTTCATATAAAGGTTTACCAGCGAAGGTCCCCGAGAATAGTGAAATCTACCCACCCATACAAATAGTTTCCCTTTGCCCTAGTTCGTTATGCAGCCTACTGCTACATCTGATACTACTAGCGCACTCGCCTTTCTCAACAAGCCCTTGGGCAAAGAGTTTGCCCCACCCTAACGTAACATGTTCTACTAGCATAAATACTGATAATACCCTAATACATTATTCCGTCTGTTGTTATTCAAGCATCCATAACTGTTCATGTTAATAACTTTAACATTACATGATATTTCACTTTACGTAACCTTTCACATTTTACGTCATTCACATTTCATATTTCATATCCATTTCATTCACATTTTCATTACATTTCGTTTTCATTTTATTCATTCATACTACAGCTCCTTTTAGATGTACATCAGTTAGTCCACATAGATATGTGCTAAAATCTGCTAACACAACTCTTTTTAGCTCTCATCAATTAGTCTACAGCTCCTTTTAGCTGTCATTGCATACATGATTGCATTATCAGACACAAACAACATAATCCCTATAACATTTCATTATCAGTGCATTTCTTACATAGCCTGTGTCTCATACATATAACATATGTTTACACTGCATTACCATCTACTCATGCCACACAATTTAGCAGTAAAATTCATACATTGCCTGTAAAATAAGCCAACCGACATTTATCATTTATATATTGAAAATATACCTTCATTTCTTACATAATTATCCTGAAAATATTTCCCACTTTCATTAGTTCATTTTTACATATACATAGCTAAATAAGCTGCCCTAAGTTCAGATAACATAATTTACATAGTTGACATTTTATACCCACATGAAAACATATATACACATATATAACATAGTCCATTTCCATTTGATACATGAAAACCTGATTCAATATATAATTTCCCCTTACCTAATTCCTTGAACTACACGAATAGGTATCCAGAACTGATGCATGTGATGCTCACCCGGACCCAGGTTCAAAAACCCTAGTTTAATTAGATAATCCCAAATAAACTACTATTTCTGCATTTTCTCAACTTATAAGCTCCAATTAAACCTTTTAAAACCCTAAAACTAGGAATCCTAACCCCTACCTCAACTTAGGAGGGTTTCCCGAAAGTCCAGTTTAGAAAACCGATCCACTAGATGTGTAGAGAATCTTCCCTAGAACACCATAATGACCTCTGATCGTCAATTCGGGCTGAATCCGGGCTGGATTCTTAGAGAGAAGGGAGAGAGACGAGTTTAGAGGGAGAAAATTGAAGGAAAATTAATTTCCTTCGCAAGAAAGTAACCTTAGATCTTTATATACTCGTCCTTGCCATGTGGTCTCGTCGACGAGAAGATAGGACTCGTCGACGAACCACCAAAGAACACTCATCGACAAGGTCGTGGGCTCGTCGACGAGTTTTAGATCATCTCAACCCTCTCGGTTAATCCTCGTCGACAAGATATACATACTCGATGACGAGGCTCACAAAATCTCTTGTCGACGAGGATGCCTACTCATCGACGACCACCTGCTTATTATCCTTTTTAAATTTCTTTTTCCTTTCTTCTTTTTCTCCTTTTTCGTTTTATTATCTTTCTTATTATTTAAAATAATTAAAAATCCTCTGGGTCATTACATCTTAGATGAAATATTTGGACCTAAATACCTTTTAAAATACTTGGAAAATAATTTTATGAGGTCAAAAGTTATTTCAAAAAGGTTAAAATTATTTTTGGAATGAAAAGCACCAAAACAAGATTTTCCAAATTCTGTTATTTTTTCTATATACGCATTGGTGTGCATTTTTCTCTATCAAAAACTACTTATCTTAAAAAGTGTTCAACATGAAAGTTGTGGGATTTTCTCTTAGCGTTTTGTTGATACTAATAACGTCTAATTTGAAGTTGTATAGAAAACTTTGTGACCAAAATATTGAAGGGTGGTCGAGGTTGTTAGGCGGCCGACCCTTGTTTGTTCAGGCGATTGACAAGCAGATAGAACCTGGTGAGACAACTGACTTCTCAGTGTCAAGTGACTGACCCTATATTGTGTTGCAAAAATATGCTGAATTAAAGGCTCAATCGACTGACCCAACCCCTTAGGCGATTGACCTTCGATTTTTCAAATTTAAAAGAGTGAGGGAATGTTTCCAAAATAGACTTCTTGGGCTCCAAACTCTTTCAATGCTTGGGAAGCACTCCAAGCAGCTTGGGTAACACGAAAATATACTTTTTAATTCTATAAATACATGTTGATTTCAAAAATTAAAAGAACCTAACAAGAAAATTAATCTCAATTCTCATATTTTCAAAGCTCTCTCATTGAATACTCTTGCTCATACTCTTGCTGAGATTTTGCTGATTTAAAGGCTACGGTTCTTGTGTTCTTAACTGGATTTTATAATCTAAGAAAGAACCCCAGTGATATCTTCTTGTGTTTCATCTTTCTATATTGTGATTTTGATTGAAGTATATATATTTCAATTGTACTAATGTACTCTTTTGAGAGTGTCATTATTTATAAAACCTAACTATCCCAAGTTTAGTAGAAAGTGGGTAAGTCGGGTATCGATCTACGGAGACTTAAAGTGTAGTTATCAAACCACTTCCAGATTAGTTTATTACGACCTTTTTATGAAAAAGAAGTAAAAGGTGGTATTTTTCAATGGGTGAAATCTAACCAACTACTGCAAAGCAATTAAATAAAAGCAAGTAAATCTATATTAACTTTACTTCTACAAAGCAGTGTTTAGACATGAGTTTGTAAAAACCCCAAAAAGAGATATAAAAGATTAGTAGAATGATTCATAAAAAAAAAAAAATAAATAAATAAATTTAAAAATAATTAATTAATTAAACGGATTTAAAAAATATATATAAAATAAATTTTTATTTTATTAATAAAATATTATATTATTAATATTATTATTATTATTATTATTATTATTATTATTATTATTATTATATTTATCAGGAGATTTCAATTTGATTTCTTCTTCTTCCTCTTCTTTACTTTTTCTTTTCTTTTCTTCTTTTCCTGCAACGCAGGACTCTCTCTCTCTCTCTCTCTCTCTCTCTCCTCACGTTCTCTTTCCCTCTCTCCTTGATTTCGTGATGGATTTTTGCCCGATCGAAAATCTAAAGATACCACTGGACTCCATTTGCCACTGTCATCATTTCTATCAGAGTGGATCGGTGGTAGGAGCGGCGTAGGTGTATTCCCTGGGGTAAGTCATTTTCTCATTTTTCTTTAATTTCTTGTAAAATATAAGCCCAATTGATGAACAGACACCACCACGAGAATTTAGGGATGATTTTCTACAAGTCTAGTGGGACGGAATTATCGTGGGGGTGTCGGACCAAAAACCCAAATTTAGGATGCTGGGGTAACTAAGGGGCTTATATTTAATTAATTAGCATTAATTTAGAAATGCTAAAATATTGAGCATCTGGGGCTGAAGTAGGATTTCTGGAATTTAGGGCCTGGGTGAGCGCCGCAGGTGTAATTTTGGGACCTGTAGGCAAAATTTAGAAAATTAAGTGGGCGTTTTAAATAATAGTTCAAATATTAATTTGGGGTATATGGAGCCTAGGGAAGGCTAGGTGAGTATCATTTTGGAGAAATAGATTAATTAATCTGGGGAAAATATAAATTGCAGAAGTTAAATTTTGGGTGCCAAGGGCGTGAGATTTTGGGTTCTAGCGAGACTCTCAATAAGTTAGGTAAGGGAAATAAATTATAGCAGCGTTTTTAGAATTATTATTTGAGTTAATATGTGAAAATGGGCATATGATATTTTGTCTAAAAATTATTATAGTATAAATATCAGATAAACTGTGTGGCATTTGAGTGATTTTAAATTGTGGTATTTTGGAGTGTAAAATATAACGGTGAGTAATTTTTAAGAAAATATTGAAATGAGAATTACTAATGTGATTAGTGAAAAATAATGTAATATGGTATTATTATGTGAGTAGAAATGTTTTTCCTAGAAAATGAGATTTTGTGAATTACTGATATTGAAAAATAATGAAAAGTGGTATTTATTTGTGAGTGAAAATTATTTGCATGAGAAATGAGTTTGTACAAATTGTGGATATGAGTATTTTGGGAAAATGTGAAAAATATATGAAATATGATATATGATATTACGAGATGATGAAATGTGCACAGAAAATGATGAGAATATTTATATTGAACTGAATTGTGATATACTGGAATATAATTGATGAAATGCCAATATCGCATAATGATTGTGGGTATGTGGTGGTAAACCCTGTTGGATGGTTATGATATTGAGCACGGTACCGTTGTGAGTGGTGTTAGTGCAACCACACGGACTCTTGGAGCGTGTGCCGTGATAGTCGACTGTGCCATTGTGAAGGGTTGTTGGACCCCTTGAGTCCGGATCAGGGTATTAGGCCGGCCAGTCGTACTACAGACGCGATATGTGATATGATATTTGATCTAACCGGGTCGGCCAACCGCGGTTAAATCCAGCCTTTAGGCCACACAACTTTGACCATGGGGGGAGCATGGCGTGTATAGAAAGATCCTCACGGTAACCATGAGTTACAGACGTGATGTTGGTATTTGATACCGAGGATACTCATGAGCCGGAAAGTAAAGTGGAAATGAAAAGTGAAAGAATGATAAAATTGGCTAAAATAAGAAATGAAAGAAAGAATGGAAATTGAGAAATAAAGAATGGTAAAATTAAGAAATGGAACCGTGTGAGTTAATAATATAAATAATTAAGGCGAAGTGAAACTCTCCGCCTAAGGGCTTACTGAGTAAGGTGAGTGCCCTAATAGGTATCAGATGTGGTCATACGTGGTTGCATAATGTGTTAGGGCAGAGGGAAGCTACCTGTATAGGCAGGTAACCTTCCCTATTCTCAGGAAATTCGCGGATAAATATGTGTTGGATATCATTGAATTTAATAAATGGTTTTAAAGCTTATGAAAGCTTGTGTTGTATGTCTATACGATTATGAGAATGTGTATATCAGTGTATTTTCTTAGATGAAATGATGATTTGAAAAGTAAAGTGTATTATAATTGTACTCATATGGCCACACACTGTAAATAATTTATTCCTTCTTGTTGAAATGTGTCTCACCCAAATTATCTAAATTTTTCAGGGAACAGGGATAGACCAGGTAATAGAGCTCCGTGATAGTAGGGGGCTAGAGCCCTGATATACAGGGTAAGTTTGGACTAGGGTTGTATTGTTTTTGGGTATGAGATAGTATTGTGTATATGTGTGTATTGATACTCTGGGTATTGTATTCCGACTGATGTATATATACTGTCTTCTGCTGTTAGGTTGTATAATAAAATAATTTTTACCCGGTTCCCAATGCGGGTCGGGTCGTATGAATGAAAGTAGGATTCTTGACATGGCCGATTAGTGGATTTACTTACTTAATTATTTACAAAAAAAAAAAATTGTACGAAAATCGGGGCGTCACAAGTATAGTTTAAGATGTTGTTTTGTTTACTCCAATTTTAGTGAGTTTACCATACTAAACTAACCAGAACCTAGCTAAACAATCCAAGAAGTCGTTCGAGGGTATAGAGTAGCAAGGGTGCACTAGCCGTTTGGAGCACGGTTGGGAACTTGAGTATACTCTAGTATAACGATCACGAGAACCTATACGGGAGACTATAGCCTAATACGTGTACCTGACTAAAGCAATAGAGGTGCTAATCTTGTTACTAAACATCATCACAATCTAAACCATAAATGAAAGCAATAAAGGAAAGCTGTAGATGAAAGCATGTAAAAAGATCATCCCTTTGCATTCATCACGTTTGTCACTAATGCTAGGAAGTAGAAAAGAAGATCCTAATATACACGGCTATTGCATGAACACCTCTAGTTGTCACAGGCCGTCGGACACTCCATACCCGAACCAAAACTACTCTGCTCCTATTCTCACCTGGCTCTTAATGACTTCCTAAATCTGTCACTAACCTAAGAGAGGCCAAAGAGGAACCCAGAGCTTGTGTTCGTAGCGAATACTTATAGGCTCTAGGGTTTACAAGGGTTATTTTACAAGTTAGGAAAGTTTGCAGCAAATCTCCCGCAACAGATCTTCGCTGTTGACCAAGTCGCTCCTTTAGCATTTTTGTGCGCACCTTAGTCGAATCTCACAGGAAGTAAAGGATTCGAATCTTCATTGTCTTCAACTTTGTGGCGCCTCAGGGTCTTGATGGCCGAGCTGAGGGTCGAAACTTGCAGTATCTCGATCTTCAGATCTCAATCTTCAGAAAATTTCAATATCTCATTCTTCAAGAAATCTCAGTATCTCGACATAGTCACCCTGGAATGTCTCTTAGTCAAACACTTCATCGAGACTCTCGGTATTTCTGAATTTCAGTTCTATCTCAGTATCTCAACGTGGTTGATCGAGGGTGTCACTTGGTCACGCACTTGGTCGAACCTTGCTGCAACTTTCTGATCTCAATCTGAACCTTAGAGTTTGTAGTGGAAGACTAAGTTGCCCCTATGGTTTGTTGGTCGCGCCACATGGTCAAGCGTCATCTTCTTGTCTATTTATGATCTAAAGCTTCTGGTGTAACGACTTGTTTAGATATTCATATAATAAAAGCAGAATAAATAAAATAGTCAACCTGAACCCATGGGTAACGGGGACACTTGTCATACGCAGTGGAACCTAGGCAGCAATAAATGTAAATCACAAATTCAAAACCACAAAATGCGTAATACAAGAGTCAAGCATATCTCAAAATACTGTGTTTATATACAATCTCCCAAAAATACAAAAACATCTCTAGGATCCCACATCCAAAAACTTCTGATCCTAGTTCAACTTACCCTCCTAGTACGGTAACTCAATAAACTCAACGGGGGCCATGCTCCGCCGGTCTTTCTGGGTTTCCTAAAAATCATTTAATGCTCAGGGATGATGTTAGAATTGGTGTTTTCCCAAGAGGGGGGGGGGTGAATTGGAATTTAAAACTTTTTCTGCTAGGGGTATCTATCCTACAACAGTATATACATAACCTAGGGTCTGTCTATTCAATTTCCAAATGCGTAGATAAATATAATGTGAAATTTAAGTCATACGCATCATTCACCCATAACATACATGTGCGGTAAATATAAAGTGCGGAAATATAAATGAACACACGATATATTATCGGGGTTCGGCCAACCGTGCCTACGTCCCCGCCTCAAGCTCGCAAGCAGGAGGATTCCACTAATAGCTCACCTAAGGGTGGAGCGGCACCGTTTACAACCAGGTTAAATTATCACAGGGCTGACCTCAACCTTAACCAGGTCAATTAGCGGGGCTGACCTCAACCTATACGCCTTAACAGGACGACGCACCTAGCTTTCCTAACCGGGTCTAAGCCAATCTGGGACTATTCCAGGACTAGTCTCCCTCTTCAGGCCAGTGCCTGGAAATACAACCAAAGTGTATTACAATCAAATGGTACAGAGATTGTGCTTTCGTGTAAAGCAGATATGTACCCAGATGCGCGCAATAACAAACACCACAGTATGATTCTATATGTAAGCTCAGTGTGGTTTATGATGTTTCAACTCTCAAAGGTATTTTCTATCGGTGTAAAGAGTACGTGAGAGTGTCAAACAAACAATCTTTGTATCACAAGATATTCAACAAATAGGTTCACACAAAGATGTCAAGTCTTATGTATTTCAATCATTAATATATCTCAAGCATGTAAGTATTAAACGATGTATATGCTTGGTTTGCAAAAGACATGTAATCTTTGTATTCAACAAATAATATATGAGTGAAAGAATATTGCAACAAAGATCACAATCACACAAGCAAATATCTGTTCAAAGTATTTTGCAGTATAAAAGTACAATAGATATTTGGAAGTGTTTGAAAAGTTTTCGCAAATAAAAACAAATACACTCTTCTCAAGATCTTGCAATGAAAGTGCAAGCTTAGAAGATCTAACAAGGTTTTCTTAGGAAATGCTTATTAGCAAAAGCCTCCTAAGAATCCTTAGGTTTGGCTCTCAAGAAAATCGTGTCAAACAAGTAGCATAAGGAGAGCAAACCTTTTAAACAAAACACTCAATCAACTTACAAAATATGTAGGCAATGATAGAAGGCAAGTATGAGTGGTTTGAGTAATAAAATGAGTATTATAGGGTTTTGGTTTTTCAAAGAATTTTCCCTAATCAAAGTGGCTAATCTCTTTAATTTTTGCAAATGAACACATATATATAGCCATGGAAGGAAATATGACCGTTGGGGACCTATAGGGTATTATTAGAAAAGTTTAATGATGTTTAAGGCATTTTAACCCTGTTTAGAAAAATATTAACCACGGTAAAAATGAGACCAACCCGAGAGGTCCAGTCGACCAGAAATGGTTCGGTCGACCAGGACTCAAGTAGCTCGGTTGACCAGGGGGATTTTGAACTAAGTGGCTCGGTCGACCGGAGAGGGCGATTTGCCAAATTTCTGAGGTTCGGTCGACCGGGGCAATTTTGAACTGAAGGGCTCGGTCAACCAAACCATTGGGAATTCTCCCAAGACCCCTCGGTCAACCAGGTTGTTGGAGTACAAATCTGGTCGGTCGACCGGGCCAAATTGAACTAAATTAGCCGGTCGATCAAAAGTGCACCAAGTGTGCATTTCGGTCCCAAATTGACCCAAATAAGTCTATTTCAAGTGCCTAATAAATATATGTGCATATGTGCGTGTCCTAAGGTCACTTGGGGTCCAATTTAGAGACACTGAAAAAGTCCGGTGTCGGTCGACCTAAGGGAAAACCCTAAGGTCTTTCTAAAGTCCATTGTCATTCATGGTTTGTTTAAGCTTACGTATTATCATGCATGTGATGTGTGTGAGCTTATTACAAACAAAAGACCTATTTACTATTACAGACCTTTCCTACTTAAGTATTAAAGACCCGAATATAAATTACAACAAATCAATTATATCAAGGGTCTTTAGAGTCTTCGTTTTCTTCCGGGTCTCCGAGTGCCATCATAGGATACTGCGAAGATAAACCCGTACATCAACTTGACAATCATTAAATACCTGAGTATTTGTTATAATCAAAACAGGGTATGACCCATAGGGTCAACAGATGAGACACCTCTCAGTAAGGGAAAATAAACTAAATACTATTGTGTGGCAAAATGAACATTTAATGCAATTATACATATACAGTATATTTCATATATCTATAAACATTCATCATAACATACTGAATCATCATATACCTTCATATTTTCTAATAAACCATATCATTCATAAAATGTCTGTTATACCTGATAATACTGAAAACATACCCAGGATGAATAGCTAGCTGGTGTCATGTATTACCCCCCTTGACGGGTTGTGCAGCCCGAAGGCGGGACCTGACAATGGTTGGCCGACCACTACCGAGTCAAAAATGTCTGTAAGTATGATGGACCCACTACACCGTGGTCCAAACTGCCAGGTGGACTTCTATAACTCTACACTGAAAGTTACATTGACTATCCATCTCCTACCCCCTCGTGGGGTGGTTAGCACCAGTCTGAACATAGATATCTGATCTATATAGCTGCAGTACCGAGCTCCTGGAACTAAACTAAACTAACATCCAGGTTTTGATGACATATAATACATGATAATACAACGTTTAACATAAAGGAATTGATAGATTTTCCTATAATTTTATAAATACGGCCTCGCACCAAATATTTCATAAATACGGCTTGCGTCAATCATTTCATAAATACGGCCTCGCGCCGATCATTTTATAGGTGCCATTCTCAATAAATAAATCACTTATCATGTATTTTCAAATTCATAATGTATTGTATTATTTAATTATTCTTGAAAACATGCTTTACTCGTAAAATTGCTATAGCATTATACTTGTCACGTAAAATAATGTTCATGCCACACAATGTTGAGTAAAATCATACATTTCATTCTAAAATTTCATTTCCTGTATAACAACAATATTTTCCCAAATATGTGTTTTCTCAATAATATTCAAATATATCGCATGCTTTCCTAAAAATTAATTTGTTGATAAATAATACTAATTTACATTGACAATTAACTGTTTTAGTTTATTCCCTTACTTGACACTGGAGAAAAACCCCCTAAAATTTTTGGTCCTGCACTCACAGGGTTCCTCATTCAACTCCTTAAAAATAATAACTCCAGAACTAAATTTCAGTATTTTCACGTGAGTTGATATTTCCCATAACCGTGAAAAGATCAAATTTGGCATAAAAAGTCTTACCTCAACTCAGGGATGAACTTCAACTTGCTTCCACTAATGATCTGCTCCAGCGTATTTGGAGAGAACTTCCCCAAGAGTGTCGTGGTGGCCTTAAATCGTCGATCCGGTGAACGACGGAGTTGAAATCGAAGAGAGAGGAGAGAGAAACCATAGGGGGAGAGAGAGAGAGAGAGAGAGAGAGAGAGAGAGAGAGAGAGAGGAAGTGATTTTCTGATTTTGCTGCAATTAAATCCAAGTTTTTGCACTATTTATAGAGCTGGATTCGTCGACAAGATACGTCACCTCGTTGACGAGTCCCTGAAGAGTTTCGTCGATGAATCTTCACCTCTCATCGACAAAATTCAAAATTTCCAAAACCCTCCTCGTTATTTTCTTATCAACGAAACTTGTCTTCGTCGACGAGACCCTCTTGTACCCTCGTCAACGAATTCCCTGTGTTCGTTGACGAGGACCTGATAAATTTTCTTGGGTCATTGCATCCGAAGTCAGCTGCCTCTTTTTGTTACAATTTCCATTTCCCTCCCTCTTTATTTGAATACCATTATTATTCGGGTCATTACATTCTCCCCTTCTTATAAAATTTAGTCCTCGAAATTTACTATTCATATAATTTATCATCCCTTAATAGGCAAAATGGTGTACTTATTTTTTTACTTACCCTCACTTATGCCAGAGGAATACCGTGGTTACAATCCAAGTCCTGGGAGATTACATATACAAAATAAAATTCCCCCCAAACTAAAATGCCACTTACTAACTAGAGTATTACATGTACCTGCAAAAGAAATACTACATATTTACTTACATTTTCTAACTACATCTGAACTTCTTGGAACAATTTCGGGTACTTCTATCTGATCTATTCCTCGAACTCCCAAGAAACCTCTTCTACTGCATGATTCCTTCATAGAACTTTTACTAAAGGAATCTTCTTATTATGTAGTTCCTGTTCTTTTCTATCCAGAATCTGCACGGGTACTCCTTATAGACTAGTGAATCACTGAGCTCTAATTCACTATAATTGATAATATGAGAAGGGTTTGGGACGTATTTCCTCAACATAAATACATGGAATAAATTGTGCATCCTAGATAATGCTAGTGGTAAAGCTAACCTATAGGCAACCAGTCCCACTTTCTCTAGATTCTCAAACGGACCGATGAACTTAGGGCTAAGTTTACCTTTCTTCCTGAATCTCATAACTCCTTTCAACGGAGCTATCTTCAGAAATACATAATCACTAACATCAACTTCCAAATTCCTGCAGCGATTATCGACATAACTCTTTTGTCGGTTCTGAGCTACTCCAATTCTATCCCTGATGAGCCAAACCTTATCGTAAGCCTGCTGTACAAGCTCTGGTCCCATAACTTGCTGCTCACCCATCTCATTCCAATATAATAGAGAACAACATTTTCAGCCATATAATGCCTCAAACGGTGCCATGCCAATTTTGGACTGATAACTGTTATTATACGCGAACTCCACTAGTGGCACGAACTGAGTTCAGCTACCCCCAAAATCTAATACACATGCTTGGAGGATATCTTCTAGTATTTGTATTGTCCTCTAAGTCTGCCCATCTGACTAAGGATGGAATGCCGTGCTAAATGATAACTGAGACCCTAAAGCTTCCTGTAAGCTTCTTGAGAAACGTGATGTGAAATGTGGGTCTCGATCTGACACAATAGATATTGGCACCCAATGAGAACGAACTATCTTTTGAACATAAACTTTGGCCAAACGATTAAGGGAATAGCTGAACTTGATAGGGAGAAAATGGGCGGTCTTAGTCAACCGATCTACAATCACCCAAATCGCATTCTAGTCATGCGATGTCGACGGCAACCCTGAAACAAAATCCATGGATATATGATCCCACTTCCACTCTGGGATAAATAGCGGCTACAACTGACCCACTGGCTTTTGGTGCCCTGTTTTTACCTGCTGGCACATCAAGCACCGGGCTACATACTCTGCAATCTCTCTCTTCATATCACTCCACTAATACAACTCTCGCAGATCCCTGTATATTTTCATACTGCCAGGATGAACTGTATACAAGGATCAGTGAGCCTCATCCAAAATAGTCTTCCTGATCCCAGCATTAGTAGGAACACACAGTTTGGAATGGAACCGTAAAACCCCGTCATCTAAAATGCAGAATTCCTCTCCCTGGCTAGTCTGTACTTTATCTATCACCTCTACTAATTCTGGGTCTTCCTTCTGAGGGTCTTTAATTCTTTCCTGTAGAGTAGGTTGTACTACTAGGCTAGCGATACATACTAAAGGATTACCCTCGATCAATTCAATGCCGAGTCTCTCTAGATCCATTATGATTGGACACTGGATCTCCATAGCCGTCAACATTGATTCCCTAGACTTCCTGCACAGTGCATTTGCTACCACGTTTTCTTTCCCTGGGTGGTAACTGATAGTACAATCAAAGTCCTTAATCAACTCTAACTACCTTCTCTGTCTCATATTCAGTTCCTTTTGAGTGAAGAAATACTATAAACTCTTGTGGTCAAATAAAATATCACACTGCTCACTATACACATAATGCCTCCAAATCTTCAATGTGTGTACTACTGCAGCTAATTCAAGATCATGAGTAAGGTAGTTCTTTTCATATTCTTTCAACTGTCTGGACGCATACAATACCACCCTGCCATACTGCATTAATACACAACCAAGTCTTTTCAAGGACGCATCACTGTAAATAGTATAACCCTCTCCCCCTGACAAGATGATTAGCACTGGTGCTGTGACTAACCTCTACTTCAAGTCCTAAAAACTCTGCTCATAGCTGTCATCCCATTCAAATCTAGCATTCTTCCTAATTAGTCGTGTCAGAGGCCTTGATAAAGCTGAGAACCCCTCAACAAATCGATGGTAATTGTAATGACCTGGGAATTTAAATAATTAGAAAATATGATAAATGAAATGAATTAATGGATAATGAAGGGAAAAAGGAAAGAAATTAGAAGGAAAAGCAGGCCTTATCGACGAATGTCCTGTATTCGTCGACGAGTGTCATTCTAAGCTCGTTGACAAAGTCTACTTCTTGTCGATGAAGAAATCCCGAGAGAGAATTTTGGAAACCCTGAATTTCGTCGACGAAGGTATCTTTTCGTTGGCGAAAACTCTACAGTGCCTCATCAATGAATTGACGTGTCTCATCGACGAAGCCCTACATATAAATAGGTTGTCCTTTCATTTTTAGCGTAAATCTCACGAACTCCTCTCTAAAACGAAGCTCCAGCCTTCTCTCTTCCATTTCGAGTCGGATTTGACCCGGTTTGGTGATTCGAAAACGCTAGGAGGTTCATAGGATCATTCTCTTCAAGGCTGTAGGAGCTGATCTTTGGGTTGTAAGGTTTAGGAAACATCCCAAAATCAGGGTAATTTAGTTATTTTGGGATTTTCTTAAGGAATGTTGTTATTTGGAGCCTAGGAAATAGTAAATAAGTATTTTCTTTAAGATTTAAGTTAATTGGAATTTATTTTAATTTAGGATTTTTGGATTCAGGGCCCAGGTGAAAGCCGTGTGGGTATCAGTTTGGGGATCCTACAGGTGTAGTTGAAAGTCAGGTAAGGGGGAAATTTATATATTAAATCAGGTTTTTTATGAATTAAAATGTATTATGTGTTGTTTATGTATATATGTTTATATGTGGGTTTAAAATGCCAGCCATGAAATTATGTTTTCTGAGCCTAGGAATGTTTATATAGTTATGTATATATGTGAAAGTAAACAAATGGAAGTGGAAACGAATTTTTTTAAGAAATTAATTAAGAAATTAAATGTATTTTCAATATATCATTGGTAACTATGGGTTGGCTTATTTTGTAAGAAATGCATATGAATTTTACTGCTAAAACTATGTAGCATGAGATTCTGTGCAAATATATGTTAGATATATGAGATGCAGGTAAGTAAGTCAAGCTTATGAATAAAATACGATATGGACAATGTTGCTTGTGTATGTTAAATGCAACCATGTAAATGTAAGACAGCTGAAAGACAGCCATGTTAGCAGATTCTAGCGCATTTCTATGTGGAAATTAAGTGATGGTGGCTAAAGACCAGCTGTAATACGAAGTAATGAAATGAAAATGTTATGCAATGAAATGACAATGGAATGACAATGCAATGAAATGAAATGAAATGTGAAACGTGAACGATACGAATGGGAAAGAATCACTTAAAGTGAAACGAAATGTAAAGTTAAGTTATGAACATGAATGAATGTGTATGAATGTATAATGACAGAAAGGAATGATGTATTATGATATTATAAGTGTGTATGTATGTAGAAGATGTTACAATTGGTCAAGGCGAACTCTTAGCCTGAGGGCTTGCTAAGAAAGGTGAGTGCACTAGTAGCTTCAGATGTGGCAGTAGCTGCATAACGTATTTGGGCAGAGGGAACCTATTTGTATGGGCGGGTAGATTTCCCTATCCTTAGGGCCTTTGCTAGTAAACTATTGTTGAATACATGAGTATGAGATTAATCTAACACTTGAGGGCCTACTAAGTAAGGTAAGTGCCCTGGTATGCTTTAATTGTGACCTTAGGGTTACCTATGTATCAGAGCAGAGGGGTGCTACTTGTATGAGCGGGTAATCACCCTTATTCTTGAGTAATCTCATTGGTTAAATTTCTGCATGTGTTTGATTTGGTTCAGAAAACGATTTCCGAGTTATGTTAATGATTTGCAAATGTAATTAAAATGATATTTATATACCTTTTGTTAGCCACACGCTGTTTTCATATGTATATTTCTTCCCTTACTGAGATGTGTCTCACCCGAATATGAATGTTTCTTTTTAGGACAACCTTGAGGTCAGGCTTAGGAGATCGAGGGTATTTTTGGCATTTTTAAGGACTATATAAGAAACAGGGTATATGTTGATACTATCTTGGCAATGGAAATGTTTATGTTTTATGTCTTTATGTTTAAAGGTTATTGAGTAGAGAACGGAATGGTTGTGAACATACTGTAATGTTTTGGAGATGTATGAATATATGTAAATACAGGTGATGGTTGGATTTTATGGATTTATAGGTAGAAAATAGAACACTTTGGTATTACGGTATTATGGTATATATTGTATGGAGATTTTATTTATGTTTTCCACTGCGTATGTATATTATGGATTGTGGGTTATCAGGATTTTATCAGGTATAACGCGCCCGGGTTTATGGGTTCAGGGTGTTACAGTAATAACCGACTAACCCCAGAAACTATTGATCTTTTAAACATTCATCGGTCTAGCCTAATTCACTAGCGCCTTAATCTTACTAGGATCCACATAATTTCATCTCCTGAGATAACATGCCCCAAAAACACAACTTTCTCGAGCTAGAAGTCACATTTGCTAAACTTTGCATACAACTTCTTTTCCTTGAGCTTCTACAAAACCTGCCTCAAATGTATCCCGTACTCCTTATAGCTCATCAAATAGACCAGTACATCATCAATAAAAACAACAACAAACTGATCTAAATATGGATGAAAAATCCTTTCATGTAAAGCAGATATGTATCCAGTTATGCACAATCACATACACCACCAAATGATATAATATGTAAGCTCAAAGTGGTTTAATATATTAACTCTCAAATATATTACTATCAGTGTAATGCGTGCATGAGAGTGTAAATTAGTATAATCATTGTGTCACAAAGTATTCAATCAACGTGCTCAAACAAAGATATCAACCAAACAATATATATATATGTATATATTTCAATCTGCAGATTTTCTCAATCGTATGATCCTCAAGTAGTGTATATGTTTGGTTTGCAAAAGATATATAATCTTTGTATTCAGCAAATAATATATTAGTTAATAAGTATTGCAACAAAGATCAATATCAAATAAACAAATATCTTTTCAAAGTTATATCAAAATAAATCCCACAAGATATTTGGAAATGTTTTGAAGAGATATCGCAATTCAAAAATAAATACAAACTTCACAAGATATTGCAATGAATGTGCAATACTCGGAAGTTTAATATAAGTCTTCTTAGGAGAGACTTATTAATAAAGTCCCCTAAGAAAACTTAGGTTTGGCTCTCTAGAAAATCGAATTAATAAAATAGAGCAAGGATAGCAAACCTATAGAACAACCACACTTAAACAGACTTACAAACAAGTTTGAGTAGTAAGATCAGGTAAGAATAAGTGTAGGAGGCTCAAAAGTGAGTATTATAGGTTTTTGGATTTTCAAAGAATTTTCCCTGATCAAATTTGCTAATTTCTTGCTAATAATCCCAAGTGAGGGATATATATAGACACCCCATGAAATATAATCGTTGGGAACATAGACGGGATTATTAGAAATGATGTTTTAAGTATTTTAACCTTGATAAAAATAAGTTAACCAAGGTAAATATGCAGGGAAACACGGGCGACCCGGTTGACCAGAACCATTTTGGTCGACTGAGGTTCATATGGGTCGGTCGATCGGGCATATTTTGAACTTGGGACTCGGTCAACCGAATGTATATGCCCAAGGTGATATTTCAGTTTTACCGAGGTTCGGTCGACCAGGCTGATTTGATTTGAGTGATTTGGTCGACCAAACTGTTGGGATTTCTCCTGAGGACCCTTGGTTGACCAGACCGTTGGAGTACATTTTTTCTCTCGGTTGACCAGAAAGTCAAAATGTTGACTTCAAAAGGTTTCAGTCGACCAGGGCTAATTGAATTATACAATTCGGTAAACCGAGCTGTGGTCAACAAGTTGACCTGGTCTGGGTTCAGTCGATCAGGGCATTTTGTGCATGGTAGTTCGGTCGGCCGAATGTGCACATTTTGTGCATTTTGGTCCTGTTTCAACCAACGATCATCCTATAATAGTGCCTAAAACATATAAGTGCAAAGGTGAGTGTCCTAGGGTCTTTTCTAGGTCTATTTGTAGACACCGAAGAAATCCGGTGTCGGTCGACCGAAGAGTAATCCCTAAGGTCTTTTTAAGATCATTTTCATTTTGAGCTTATACATTACATCATGCAGGTGATGCATGCAATTATTACAATCAAAGCCCTAATTACTATTACAGACCCTTTACATCAAAGAAATATAATACAACACAAAAGATTGGGTCTTCGACTTCAATCTTCTCTTTGTGCATTATGATATGTCAATTTGAGTTCCTGCACATAACCTTAAATAGCCATTAAATATAACAGGTATTTATCATTATCAAAATTGGGCGTGACCTATAAGGTCAACACAATCTAAAAGAGAATGTATTTGACAAAATTAAGACAATTAAGAGAACAAAATGTAACTACCAAAAATCCTGAAAATTCAAGAAAAATAGAAAATTTTAATAATCAAATATTTCATAAAAAAATTCCAAGTTTTAAAGAAGAAGTTTTAAGCAAATTCAAGACAAAGCCAAGAAAAACTTCTATTCAAGATTTACAAAAGGAATTAATACATATAAAAGAAGAAATTAAGATTCTTAAGCAAATTACTCAAGATTTACAAGAACAATTTGTTGGTAATTATCATAGTCTTTATATTTTGCCATATTTTCCCTACTTTTTAGGCAAAAAAAGTTGGAAATCCATTTATAAACTTATCTTTCAGTATTTGGCATTGCAATTTGATTTCATGAAGATTGTTATTAAAAACATATCTTTGTACCATTTGAAATGATATACCGTTTGCATATTAGATTTTGAAGTAATTTTACTTGCCTTTCTTCATTTAAGTTTAGTCCACCTAAAAAATGTTGTACTATGGTAAAACAGAGGATGCCAAGCCATCAAATTGGACTCTTCCTTTGTCATCTAAAATTGGTTGGTTATTTGCATCTAATTTAATAGCATTTATTATGCTTTCTTGCTTTTCATTGGTGAGACTATTTTCCCACAAATAAAAAAGTTAGCCTTCGAATCCCTTGATAAGAGCTTTAACGGCATCTAGGACTGTATGTTTTCGCTTTAAGACATAAATTTTTCCTACAATAAACATTTGCCTACATAAGGTCAAAATTTGATATTCTTAATCCATCAATATTCCAATTATAGACAACATTACCAGAGTAGGCTATATAAGGGATTGCTTCTTCATATTGCAAATCTGGGGCACTTGGCCTAGGATAAAATGATTTAGTTTGAGGTATTGGAGTAGCCATATTGTCATTTAATCTGTTTTCATAACCAATAGGATTGGCCGTTAATTTTTTTAAACTTTCTTTTATTTTAGAAATATTGTCTAGTTACGAATCATTTTGTCCAAATATTGGATTCCTTTTGATGTAGTCGGGATATTTTTAAGTTTTTCATCTATTTCTTTTAAAATTTCACCATCTTTATCAAAACATGCCTTAATATAAGTTGGATTAGGCCATTTGTAATTGCCTACATTGTTTAGTTTTGTTGGACCGTATCTTTGTACCTCCTTTCCCTTAAATATTGGAAACTTGTGTAATTATGCCGCAGATCGGGATATGATTTTGCTTCTATTTTATCAATACTTTCTTGTATTATGTCTAATTGTTTTCCTATAGCTGTCAAGTATTCATTTACAAAATTATTTTGTTTAATTATTATATCACCTTGACTTTGGGTTATAGGTTGAAGAGGGTTTTCTATTTCTGCTTTGGCAAATGTTAAAGCTTTAACTTTATTTTCATTATGTTGGGATTGGATTTTGCCTTCGGAGGATGATTTTCTAAAATTGTATTTGTTGATGTTTTGTAGATTCTTCCTTCTCTCTCTATCGGATCATAGTTTTTTTTTTTTTTCAATTGCAAAACCAAGCAAAGAAGTATATGCTCCTTTCTTGTTTTTCCATTTCATTCATCCACCTTTGCTTATATTCCTTAATCTTTTCTTCTAAGAATTTTTTTAAAAATTGCTTCCCTAAGTTTTTATTTTTCCTTGAAAATAATTCTTTGTTTAATTTTTCTTTATTTATTTGAAATGTTGTCTTATCAATAAAATTGATTTCAATAATGTCAACTTGTGATTGAGTTGGGAGGAAACTTTTTTTTTATCCGTCTTCATAAATTGGTTGGGCAATTTGATCTTCTATTTTTGTTCATTTGAGGATTTTCAGAATAATTTTTTATTTATTTATGAATATAGCCTAGATTCTTCAAATTCAAATGTATTTTGTCTATATTAGACAAAATATCTTTTCCTTGAGAGAAGGTATTCTCTCGCTATTTGAAATTCTTCTACTGACTCGTCATCAAAGACCAGATTGTTTTTCTTAAATCTAAATTCTAAATCTCTTGAGTCATATGTAATAAATCCTTTAAAATTTCTATTTGATATGTTTTGAATTTGTGGTTTGTTAACTTTTGGTTTAGTCCATTCTTTTGGTAGATTAATTTCACTCCATTTTAGAATCTTGGGAATTAATAAATTTGTATGACTTGTTGTTTCAAAACAAATTGTTTGTCGTAGAGGTACATCTAGAGGATTGAAAAAAAGGGGTAATTCCATATGTGAGGACTCTATAGTGAATCTTATAGATTATTTTGTACGGCGCTGCACCTTGTTTAAATTTCTAATTATGAGTTTGAATATCTAAGATTAAACATTTTTCTTTTAGATCATCAGCCCTTAGACTAATTGTAAAATATGGATAACATTTAAAATAAACTGGCCCATTTGTAAGGGAAGTTTCTACCATCCCTAAGATTGATTCTTTGTAGTCTAAGATCCTATCATCCCTTAGACATATTAAAAGGGAATTAATGAGATCTAATTTTGATAGAAGTTTGATTCCAATTTATACGCATCCTATATGAAGATTGTTATATCCTAATTTATTAGATCCCTTTAAGGATTTTTTTGAAAGATTGGTTGTATAAAATTTACTTATAAATTTAACATCAATTTCTTTTAATTTTTATCTTATCATGGATTTGAATTCTAATATTTTGCCCTTTTTATAAATTGTATTTTTGTCTAGATCAGGTAATTTCCAGTTTGAGAGTTCTTTATCATTCCAACATGATTATTGACTTATTATTGTTTTGCTTGTTTCATAGCCTAGATGGCTATTGGAACTTGAGACACTTGACATAAATAATTTTTAAACTAGATTTTCACAAAAATTTTCAGCCGCAATGGCCTAGCGCACTGGCTTTATTACTCTTTCTCTCCATAAAACGGGACTTACTACCTTAGTTTATCGTCTTAAAGCTTAGAATTTTTGTGAAAATTTTAGTTAAAAAATTACACACATCAACATGGCACTGATACCAGTAGTACCCAAGACTATTCAACTTTGCAAAATGATAACAAGTCTTAAATATGAGGAATGAAATTATTATAATATGACAATTACAGAATAATAATAAATCAAAGTAATTGCAAAATTAAAATTGCAGGGGACTTGCAAAGAAAGTAAAGGAATTTAAATAGACGAGATTTTATTGAAAAATTTTAATACAAACTTACAATTTATACATGTTTTAAAATGCAAAACTTTGAGATTGTAAATCTTGGGCACTTGTTCTTCATGGCTTTTCCACACAAGGGTTATGGTAGTGAGTGGAGGAAGAAGTTATAACCAAAAACAAAGACTATGGGTCCTTAAATAGACTCAAAATTCAAACTAAAATTGAATAAAGTTTTTAAGAGTAAAAAGGAAAATTGCTACAGATATTGCTACAGCAAAATGGTCGACATCTAACATCTTACTTTTGGCACGTGATTTGAAAATTTACGTATACCAACAAAATTTCAACATTTTGATAATTTGCGCAAGGCCGACATCGATCACATCTTTCATTGCCCTATCATGTAGGATCTTAGGAAATTGTCCGTAAACTTTTGATTGGAGAAGCCAAATAGGAACTTGAAATATTTCCAACTCGATTAAAATAAGAAATCGAAATCATGGCTGACATCATATTTGGAATAAGAGTAATTCTCCATTGTGACGCCACGATTTTATACCATTTTTTTTCCTCTTCAATAAATTATAAATATTAATCAAACATCGGTCATGTCAAAAACTCTAATACCATATCAACAAGACTTGACCTGAAGTGGGGTACGGAGTTCTCAGTTTATCATACATTCACATTCCTAATAGCGGAAATCAATATTTACATATCATTTTGAATACAAATACCATAGTACTATGTATTCACATATAAATCTCCACAACTCCATAAAATACCCCAGTGGATTTCACAAAACACACTCTCCAACTCAAAACACTTACCCTAACTATCTGGGTACTAGCTCCCCTCTATCTCGGAGCTCTTTCTACTGGTCTGTATCTATTCCCTAAAAAGTTTAGATATTTGGATGAGACAACTCTTAGTAAGACGGAATAAATTATTTATAGTTTGTGGCAGTATGAGTTTAGTTATATCATAATACACTCATTTTAACGATTATATCTTTTGAGAAAATATACATATATGTACTCATAATCATATAGATATAAAACATAATCTTTTATAAGCTTTTATTACATTTCTAAAGTTCATACACATGCAACCCATATTTATCAGCGAAAGTTCTCGATGATAGGGGAGACTACACGCCTATACATGTAGCGCCCCTCTGATCTGATATCGTTTGTAACCTTGCCCAATTAACTCGGGTGTGGCTACAACTAACACTTTTCAGGGCACTCACCTTACTCAGTAAGCCCTTAGGCGGAGAGTTTTACTTCGGTTTGGTAACACCCCAACCTTCTACGTGGGCCCGAAGTGCTACTAATCCATTCATTTACCTGATAATCCACATTCTAATATCACTTATGCAACGGAAAACATAATTATAATCTTCTAAAAAAATTATAATACCATAGTTTTCTAAATCTATCTACACACAATAATAAACCATGCATCCACCTGTATTCACATATATACATATTTCCAAAACATAACCTACACTTCTAGTATTCACAAACACCAGTATGTTTCACAACCATCTATTTCTTAGAAGACTTAAAACATAAAACATAAAACATAAAATATTTACGTCCCAAAATATTATCAAAATTATACCCTTTTCCTAAAAAAATGCTATAACAGCTCGAGCTCTCTAAGCTTGATCTCGTGGAGGTCCTAAAAAAGATAAGTTCATATTCGAGTGAGACACATCTCAGTAAGGGAAGAAACAATATATTAAAATAGTGTGTGGCCAACATGAGGTTTGTATATAACATATTATTCATCATTCGCAAATCATTAACATAATTTATGAAATCATTTTTTGATCCTAATCAAGCACATACAAGACATTTTACCCATGAAATTACCTAAGGATTGGGGTGATTACCAGCTCATACAAGTAGCACCCCCATGCTCTGATACATTAGGCAACCAAAGGGTCATGACCAAAGCATATCAGGGCACTCACCTTACTCAGTAAGCCCTCAAGTGATAAATTAATCTCATACTCACATAGTTCATACAAAAGTTTATCGACAAAGACTCCCAAAATAGAGAAATCTACCCATCCATACAAGTAGTTTCCCTCTACCCCAGCACGTTATGGAGCAAACAACTACACCTGATACAACCAAGGCACTCGCCTTTCTCAGCAAGCCCTTGGGCAAAAAGTTTGCCTCATCCAAACGTAACATGTTCTACTAGCATAAATACTGATAATACTATAATCCATTATTTTGTTTGCCATTATTCCTCAATTCACAACTGTTCATGTTTTCATTTTTTAGTTTTCATTTCATTTCACTTTACATGGCTCTTTCCCATTTTACATTGTTCACATTTCATATTTCATTTCTGTTTTATTCATTTCTATTTTCATTTTATTTCATTTCATACCCAACATCTTTCAACTGTTTTACCTAACATCTTTCATTTGTTTTACCCAGCATTTTTTAGTTGTTTTGCCTAATATTTTTCAGCTGTTTTACAAAGCATTTTTCAGTTCTTTTACTCAACATCTTTCAATTGTTTTATCCAGCATCTTTCAATTGTTTTACCTAACATCTTTCAGTTGTTTTACATGATTGCATTAACACTCACGTGCAGTATATTTCATATAAAATTTTCATACTCAGTTCATTTCTTGTATATCCTGCATCTTATACATATAATATATTTCCACATAGCATTTCTATTTACTCATGCCACACTATTTAACAGTAAAATTCATATATATATTTCCTATAAAATAAGTCAACCCACATTTAACATTCACATATTGGAAAAATACCTTTAATTTCTTACATAATTATTTTGAAAAATATTTCACTTTCATCAGTTCAATTTCACATATACGTATCTAATAAAATAGCCCTAGGCTCAGAAAGCATAATTTAAAGAGTTGACATTTTAAACTTATACCGAAACATATACACGTATATATAACGCAATGCATTTTCCATTAAATTCATAAAAATTATGGTTTAATATATATTTTCTCCCTTGCCTAGTTTCTTGAACTACGCCAATAGGAACCCCGAAAAGATACCTGCGGCGCTCACCCGAGCCCCAAAATAAATATCCTAATTCAATTAAATCAACCCTAAATAAAATACTATTTTAAAATTTCCTAGGCCCATAAATTCCAAATAAATAAGTTTACCCTTAAATATAACCAATTTACCTAATTCCCTAAATCTTACTCTCGCTTTAGAGTGGGGCCTAGGAAACTCAAATTGGAAATTTACTCCGGTCCAAATGACGACGATCGCAACTAGGACCCCATGGTGGTGCCCAATCATCGATTTAAGAGCATATTTAAGTAAAAATTGAAGAGATAGGAAAAAGTTGCCTTACCCTAGGAATGGTACCTATGCCGATCCCACAACAAATCCACTCCGGTAGAAGTGTTGGTGGCGGAGATAGGAACCCAACGGTACCTTCCGTTTTCTGATCGGCTGAATATCTGCCAAGAAATTGTTGAGAGAAGGGAGAGAGACGGAGATGACGATGAGAGAAATTCAGGGAAGGGGCGGCCTCTGTTCTCTGTTCTTGAAAGATCTCAAGATTCTTTAGGTAACTTATATTAAATATAACATATCATATTATAATATTATATTAATATATTATATTATTATATTATATTATATTATTTAGTTAATAATAATAATTTATTTAATTTATTTTAATTTTAATTAATTAATTAAAATTTTTTTTGGATCACTACATTCTTCCCTTATAAAAATAATTTTGTCCTCGAAATTCGTTACCTAATTATTCATTTCCATAATTTTACGATTTACTACACCTCATACCATTCAATAAACACATCACCAAATACTCTTTTGCATCATTTATAATTAAATAAAATCATTGTTATCTTAAACATGAATTCATACCTGCCCCTTTGGCTTTATCTACCTCATCCACGACCATCATATAAACATGTGCTGGTCCACCTTTGCCTAGTGGTATCTGTTGTTTCCCTCGGTCCTAAGTCTATGCAGGTACTACAGGAAATGGTTCCCAACAATTCTTCATGACATGCCCCGGTTTACTGCCCCTGAAATAGGTAGGAGTCCTAAACCAGCATTCTCCCCTATGCCTCTTATTACATGTCTGGTATACGGGGTAAGACTGATTACCCTGATAACCTAGATAACCCTGATCTCCTATCTTTTTTTTCGAGCTCACTGCACCTTTCCCTTTCTTTCCTAATCCCTAACCAACCCTAGCCTGAAAACTAGATGGTGTCGGCCTCTTCTTCTGCTCTATAGGCTCAGTACTTCCCTAGATGCTCTTTTCCAGCACCGAAACCTTATCAACTAAATCTAAGAAATTTTGAACCTGAAATCCCACCACCCACACATAAATTTTGTGTCTCAGGCCTTTTTCAAATTTTCTGGCCTCCTTACTTCATTCGGGATCAGAAACGGAGCAAAATGCGACAATTCAACAAACTTGGCCGCATATTCACCGACTTTCATATTCCCCTATGTCAGATTAGTAAATTCTTCAATCTTTTCCTCTCTAAAAGATGAAGGAAAATATCTATCAAAGAATAGCTCTTTGAATCTCTCCCACATCAAAGTTATCTTTACCAATCTCTGTTCCTCTAGTAGCTTCACAAAAAGCCACCACTGTTTTGCTTCTCCGGTTATCTTAAAGGCACTATAATGGACCTTCTGCTCGTCCGTGTAGTCGAGTACCTCCAATATCTCTTCTATCTGCTAAACCTAGTTCTCTGCAATCACCGAATCAGGTCCCCCCACAAAAATAGGAGGGTTTAACCTCATAAATTGTTTGATGCTACTGCCCTTATCTGTAGTTGGGCAGTTATGTTCTCTAGAATCCTTTCTCATTTTTGCCCTAACCTGCCGGGCTATACCTCTCAACATCATAGAGGTATCAATTTCCTCTTCACCGGAGGTCTCCGAATCATCCCTTCCGTCTGCCTCTACATCCTAATCACTAGGATCCATCTTGAAAACAGGACAGGAAAGAGATAAGAATTCCATATCATAAAGCCAACAACACAATTATATAATTTAAATCCAATATACATCAAAATTCGTCATATAAGAACCAGTCTCACAGCTCAGAAATGAAATTATCTAAGGTTTACCATGGCTTTTCTGAGGCTGTCGATTGCTTTAGAAAAATCACAGGAAATCGTTGATGTATTTCCGCCTCTAAACTACAAAACAAAATCCTATACTTCCCTATACCAAACCTACTTCTCAACACCTAACCTAACCTATCCATCCAACATACTTATTCTAACTGTTTCCTATACTCTGGTATAAATCATCTCTAACCTAGTACCTTAACATTTCCATATCCAAGCGATGTGAAATTAATTACACTTCCTGCTGGAAACTTGCTCTAATACCATCTGTAACACCCCAACCCTCTACGTGGGTCCGGAGTGCTACTAATCCATTCATTTACCTGATAATCCATATTCTAATATCATTTATGCAACGGAAAACATAATTATAATCTTCCACAAAAAAATATAATACAGAAGTTTTCTAAATCTATCTACACACAATAATTAACCATGCATCCACCTGTATTCACATATATACATATCTCCAAAACATAACCTACACTTCCAGTATTTACAAACACCAGTATGTTTACAACCATCCATTTTTCAAAAGACTTAATACATAAAACATAAAAAATAAAATATTTACATCCCAAAATATTATCAAAATTATACACTTTTCCTAAAAAATGTTATAACAGCTTGAGCTCTCTAAGCTCGATCTCGTGGAGGTCTTGAAAAAGATAAGTTCATATTCGGGTGAGACATATCTTAGTAAGGAAAGAAACAATATATTAGAACAGTGTGTGGCCAACATGAGGTTTGTATATAACATATTATTCATCATAAGCAAATCATTAGCATAATTTTTGAAATCATTTTTTGATCCTAATCAAACACATGCAAGACATTTTACCCATGAGATTACCTTAGGATAGGGGTGATTACCCACCTATACTAGTAGCACCCCTCTGCTCTGATACATTAGGCAACCCAAGGGTCACGACTAAAGCATACCAACGCACTCACCTTACTCAGTAAGCCCTCAAGTGATAAATTAATTTCGTACTCACACAGTTCATACAAAAGTTTACCGGAAAAGGCTCCCAAAAATAGGGAAATATACCCGCCCAAACAAGTAGTCCCTAACATGTTATGCAGCCTGCTGATACACCTGATAGAACCAGACCACTCGCCTTTCTTAGAAAGCCCTCGAGCGAAGAGTTTGCCTCGCCCAAATGTAACATATTCTACTAGCATAAATACTGATAATACTATAATCCATTATTTTGTTTGTCATTATTCCTTAATTCACAACTGTTCATGTTTTCATCTTTTACTTTTCATTTCATTTCAGTTTACGTGGCTCTTTCCTATTTTACATTGTTCACATTTCACATTTCATTTCCGTTTCATTCATTTCCATTTTCATTTCATTTCATTTCATACCAAGCATCTTTTAGCTATTTTACCCAGCATCTTTCAGCAGTTTTACCCAGCATCTTTCAGCTATTTTACCCAACATTTCTCAGCTATTTTACCCAGCATTTTTCAACTGTTTTACCCAGCATCTATCAGCTGTTTTACCCAACATCTTTTAGTTATTTTACATAGTTGCATTAACACTCACATATAGCATATTTCATATAACATTTTCATACACAGTTCATTTCCTATATATCATGCATCTCATACATATAACATATTTGCACATAGCATTCCTATTTACTTATGCCACACTATTTAACAGTAAAATTCATATATATTTCCTATAAAATAAGTCAACCTACATTTAACATTCACATACTAGAAAAATACCTTTAATTTCTTATATAATTATTCTGAAAAATATTTCACTTTCATCAGTTCAATTTCACATATACATATCTAATAAAACAGCCCTAGGCTTAAAAGGCATAATTTAAAGAGTTGGCATTTTAAACCCATATTGAAACATATACGCGTATATATAACGCAATACATTTTCCATTAAATTCATAAAAATTACGGTTTAATATGTATTTTCCCCCTTATCTGGCTTCTTGAACTATGCCAACAGGGACCCCGAAAAGATACCTACGGTGCTCACCCGAGCCCGAAATAAAAATCCTAGTTCAATTAAATCAACCCTAAATAAAATATTATTTTAATGTAATAGACATAGAAATAGTAATGTTTTGTTTTGGAATTTATGGTTTTCAGGGTGTTGAGTGGAGAACCCTACGGGTGTTGGACCCATTATAATAGGGGATTTTTAGAAGGAAACAGGTAAGAGAAATATGCTATGCTAGGTTATTTGAGTATGATTTCAGTATAAAATTATAATGTTCCACCAGAGTATTCTTTACAGTAGAGATTTATACAGTTTATCAAATATGATAAATATGTTTTAAAATTACTGTGTGGCTTGAAAATATAGATATAGTATAGAAACATGTTTTACAGTATTTTTCAGAGATGTGTTTTACAGAATATACAGACAGTAAATATATTTTACAATAATTAAAAAAATACCATGATTATACAGTTTTACAGTACCATGACATACAAATTTATAGTTAATTATAGAAACACAATTGATATAGATACAATTTTCCACACCGTCATGGTTTATACAGTTATTACAGAATCATGGTAAAACAGATAGTTGTATATAGAGATGTATTATATAGTATCAGACCCTGTTGGACCATACAATTACAGAGCATAGTACCGTAACTACATATAGTTTATAGAGTGCAACCACCTATTCAAATAATACGTGGTATAAAGGTCGATCGCATAGAGCCCACGAGTGGACAAACTCCCCATCAAATATGGGTTGAGGAGGGTTGATCAGACTATGGAGTATAGTGATTTATTCCTGGTTGGCCAGTCAGGGTAAATCCCGCCTACAGGCCACACAACCCTGTCATGAGGGGTTAAATCATGACACACAATTATCTACAGGGAAGTTTACAATTATTACTATGTTTATATAGGTTTACAGAAAAAGAAATATATATATATATATATATATATATACATATATATATTAACAATATTTTGAGTAGAAACCTAAAGTACATAAATGTTAAAGTACATAAATGTTAAGCAACAGATAAAAGATGAAAATTTATATTACTGGTATTGTACTTTACAGATTCAGTGATACATGACTATATAGATTTTCACAGTAGTGTAACTCATTTCCAGACTAGCAATAGCATATTTCGTCTTACTGAGCGTTGGCTCATCCCAATTAATTTAACATTTTTCAGGTGATCTAGATAGGCGAGCAGATCAGACTCGTAGGTAGAGGGGCTTCAGTACTGCCCTATCAGTAGAGAGTGAGTATTTGTTTTGGAGTATTTTTGTATAGCCCCAGCCAGTTGAGGGTATTTTGGGGAACATACGTACATGTATATTTTGGGAAACAATTTAGCACTCTAGTATTGTATATAATTATATGTGGTTAGGTTTTTTTGATTTCTGCTTCTAGCTGCTGATTGGGTTTAATCTAGTATGGTATCAGAGCATGTTAAATTTCATAGTATAAAAAAAAAACCCATTAAAATAGCAGGTCGTTACATAAGAACCCAACAGTACCTTCCGTTTTCTGATCGGCCGAATATCCGCTAAGAAATTGATGAGAGAAGGGAGAGAGATGGGGGAGATGACGAGAGAAATTCAGCGAGGGGGGCGGCCTCTGTTCTCTGTTCCTGAAGGATCTGAAGATCCTTCAGGTAACTTATATTAAATATAATATATTATTATATTATATTATATTATATTATTATATTATATTATATTATTTAATTAATAACAATAATAAATTATTTATTTAATTTAATTTATTTTAATAAATTAATTAATTAAAAAAAATTGGGATCACTACAACCCTAGTTATTTATGTTACTAAATTCACACTCTTTCATTTCTCATATTCATACTCTAAAGCTTTCATAAGCTTTCATTTCTCAAATGCATATTCACTAGCTTTCATTCTCAAGAACTTGTTCTAA
This sequence comes from Malania oleifera, assembly GCF_029873635.1. Classification (NCBI taxonomy): domain Eukaryota; kingdom Viridiplantae; phylum Streptophyta; class Magnoliopsida; order Santalales; family Ximeniaceae; genus Malania; species Malania oleifera. The sequence goes on along the minus strand of NC_080429.1, from coordinate 85,891,269 downwards.
CTCAATAAATATCCATGTATACGTAAATCCACATATATGTACTTTATATAATACAACAAATCACCTAATTTTAACTCTCAACACATACTTACTTTCCATACTGAGCATTCCTCCCCAACGGCATCAATAGGAACTTCACAATATGGTTCCCATACTGAGCATACCTCCCCAACAGCATCAGTAGGAACATTACCCACATAATTTCCATACTGAGCATACCTCCCCATCGACATCAATATGAACTACACATACGCAATTTCCATACTGAGCATTTGGTATCAGTTGGAACTACACACACAATTTTCATACTGAGCATACCTCCCCATCAGCATTAGTAGGAATTACATATCCAATTTCCATACTGAGCAGACCTCCCCATCGACATCAATAGGAATTACACACCCAATTTGCATTAGTGGGAACTCATTTTCACAGTTCAGTATTTGCATTTCAGTATTCACATTTTAGTATTCTCATTTCAGTATTCACATTGCAATATTCACATTGAAGTATTCACATTTCGGTGTATATTCCATTTCACGTATTTCAACATTTCTCAATAAAACATATCATTGTTTCATATTTCATCATTTGTCATATAAAACATTTCTATATTCATATTTCATATTTCACCACTTCATAGTAAAATATACGTTGGTATAACATAATTCATCATTCTCAATAAAACAATTTTATTTACCACTTTTCATCATTTCCCATATTTCAAATCCCAAAACATCACAATTTAGTATAAATCATATGCCACACAATTTTATCTGATATTCGTATCATAATAATTTCAAACAAAATATCATTTTCTCGTTTTCACGTATTAATTCAACCAGTAGTTATCAAAATAACTGTTATAATTTATTTCCCTTATCTGACTTACTGAGAGGCCTGCTAAAATACCCGATCCCACGCTCGTAGCGTTCAAAACTCAAAACCCTGAAATTCACATTTTCCTCAATTCAATTAACTCAACCCTAGAATTAGAATTATTTTTAACATTCCCTAAGCTCACATGCTCCCCATTAACCGGTTAAATTCTAAAAACGCGGGTTTTATCCACTTCCCATGTTTAATTTAATTTCTCACATGTTAAAAATACCAATAGGATCAAATCCTCGCACTTAATCTAATTTCAAAATATTCACAAAAATCTAATTTAATCAAATCCCTAAAAATTAACTTAATTCCAAAATATTCATCAAAAATCTGCTGTAATCAAATGCTCTAATTTAATAATCCCATATTATAATTTAACTGGTTGAATTTCTAAAATAATTGACATAATTTGTGCTCCTCACCTTAGTCTTGGAGTGGTGCCTAGGACCCCCAAATCAAAAATTTGCTCCGACTAACATGACAAGGATCGCACCTAAGACCCTATGGTGGTGTCTGATTGTCAATTTGACTAAAGATTTAAGGAAAATTTGAGGAAAGAGTGAGAGTTTACCTTACCCCAGGAGTGGTGCCTACAATGCTCATACGACAAATCCACTCTTGTTAAAGTGTCAGTGGCCGAAATAGGAACCCAGTGGTATTTTCTATTTTCCGATCGATGCTCGTTGGGTCAAGGAAATCGAGGAAAGAGAGAAGGAGGGACGAAGGAGTGAAAGATGAGATTGGAGAGAGAGAGAGAAGCAGAGAAAAGTAAATTTGGGGGAGGGGCGTGAACTACCTCTGATTTCAATTGATATCAACCTTTCGGATTTTATATATATATACTACTTGAACCTTATATATATATATATATATATATATATATATCTTATTATATTGTTTTTTTAATTAATTCAATTTAATATTAATTAATTAATAAATATTTTATTTTATTTTATTTTATTTCCTATACTCCCAAGCATATCATTTTCTAGGGCATTACAACCATAGCTATGAGAATTGCCTTAAAATTTTCTAGAGTCTTGGCTTGAGCCAATTTTTCTTGGAGCTAGGACTTTGTGAGTATAAATTCAAATTGCTCAAATAACTCTGGCGGTTTTGAGAAAATTGGATTTTATTTGAACCACTCCACTACTTGATTTGTGATTGCCTTCCAAAGTATAGGACTTCGTGTTTGTGATGAGTTTGTTAGAAAAGTTATATTGTAGAATTAGAATCCAATTAAGATTGAACAATATGAAGAATAATAATAGATTTGGAAATTCGATCCATTCATCAGGAGGAAAGAGATTGCTGGATCAAAAATTGTATGCAGATTTTAAGTTTTCCGGGAAAATCTCAATGATTGGACCGAATTTGTCCCACCATTCATGAAACCAGAAAGGTACTTTACTAGAATTTTTTTTTATCAAAATAGATAAATCACGAGAAAGACTCACTCATTTTGATCCATGCTTCTAAAATTGCATATTTGTTTTTGTTGGTCTTTTGTTGCGAAGACTCACTCATTTTGATCCATGTAAAAACTCACGAGTTAGGAAGATAATTTGTTTCACCTTTAATAGGCTCAATATCAAAATAAAAATGGATAAAAGAACTTGCCATCTTGCAAATACCTGTTTGTGAACCAAATTTTAAGCATTCTTTTCTAAAGCATATTTTGCTGGTTGACAATCTACTTGTAATAAAATCTTCTGGTTAAGTGGGTCATTTGGAATTTTGAGATGCAGAAAACAATTAATAAGATTTCTTTTTTTATTGGTAGAATAACGTTGTTGAGTGTCATTACACCCTCGAGAATGAAATCTTATTAATTGTTATTTTGCTTCTTTGATTTGTTTCAGAATACTTCCAAAGCCAAGATCAAAGACATCTATTTCAACAATTTTGAAAGCATTAGGATAAGAAATTGTCATACAAGGAATTCTCTTGAGATGGGATTTTATTTTTCTTACCGCATGGGTATGACTTTGGCTCCATGGAGGAGGATTCTTTTTCAACCTATCATATAAGACTCTGTAATCTCAAACAAGTATTTGCAAGATGGCAAGCACTTTTATTCGTTTTTTATTTTGATATTGGGCCTATTAAAGGTGAAACAAATTATCTTCCAGATTTCCTAACTAGTGAGTTTTTATAGGGATCAAAATGAGTGAGTCTTTGCCACAAAAGGTTAACAAAAACAAATATGCAATCTTAGGAGCATCCGCTAGATCTCCTTCTAAGGCAATCTCTTCAAATTCTCCTGCAGGAATGACAATTTCAAGTAATTTTCTCCCTTTAAATATTCCAATACAATCTCTTCCCCTAAAAAGGTGAATATTACAACAATTTCTTTTTTAAGCAAATTCTCTCCTTTAAAAGGAGAATTTCCGACAATATCTTTTAATTTTATTACCCAACCAATTTATGAAAGACAGATAAAAAAAAAAGTTTCTTCCTAACTTAATCACAAAGTTTTTTCCTGGTTTATCTTTTTTTTTTTAAAACAATATTAAATAATACCCTATTTAGGAAAATAATTCCCAGAATGACTATAACGTAATCTCTCTGCTTGGTCCAATGAGATTTAAACAAATCTCACTTGACCAAGCTGTAATGACCCGAAAAATTAAGACTATTAAAATAATTAGGAAGGATAATAATGAAATGGATTAATGGATAATAAGGAAAAGGAAAGATTTTTAAGGGAGGAATTGCAGGCCTCGTCGACAAATGTTCTGTCTTTGTCGACGAGTGTTCTTCTAAAGATCGTCAACGAAGCCTAGTCCCTCATCAATGAAGAAATTCCGAGAGAGTAAATTACACTCTAAAATTCGTCGACAAACGCATTTTCTCGTCAACAAAGACTCTTCAGTGGTTCGTTGACTAACCCTGTCTTCTCGTCGACGAATCCACGTGGCAATAGCGTGTGTAAAAAGGGATGAGGAAGCTTCATTGCAAAGAAATCAATTTTTTCTTCGTTTCTCTCTCTAAAAATCATTCTCCCTCCCTTTTCTCTAAGAATTCAGCTCAGATTCAGCCTGAATCGATGATCGGAAGTTGCTATAGTGTTCTAGGGAAGATTCTCTATATGTCTTGTAACACCCCGACCCCTTACGTGGGCCTGGAGTGCTACTAATCCATTCATTTACCTGATAATCCACATTTTAATATCATGTACGCAGCGGAAAACATTAATATAATCTCCCAAAAAATATAATACCAGAGTTTTATAAATCTATTTACCAACCATAATAAATTAATCATCCACCTGTATTCAAATATATACATATCTCCAAAAATATAACCTACACTTCCAGTATTCACAACCATCCATTTCTTAGAAGACTTAACACATAGAACATAAAACATAAATTTATACATTTAAAAATCAACATAAAAATATACCCTTTTCTCTTTCTATTTCCCAAAAATGCTTTAAAACCTCGAGCTCTCTAAGCTCGATCTCGAGGAAATCCTGAAAAAGAAACATTTATATTCAAGTGAAACACATCTCAGTAAAGGAAGAAACAATATATTAAAACAGTGTGTGGCTAACATAAGTTTATATAACAACATAATATTTAACATTTGAAAATCGTTAACATAATTTCTGAAATCATTCTCTGAGCCTAACCACACACATGCAAACAATTTAACCCACGAGACTACCCAAGGATAGGGGTGATCACCCTCCCATACAAGTAGCACCCCTCTACTCTAATACTTAGCCAACCCTAGGGTCACTGCTGAAGCATACCAGGGCACTCACTTTACTCAGTAAACCCTCAAGTATTAGATTGATCTCGTACTCACACAATTCAAACAAAGGTTTACCAGCGAAGGCACCAAACTGCGTCGGACACTCCCTCATCATATGTCCTGGCTCCCCATACCTGTAACAGACACCTCGCCCGGCACAAGACTCCCCCAGGTGTCTCTTCCCGCAGGATGAGCAAGCTGGAGATGGCTGCGCACCCTGGAAACTGCGATTCCCAGTCTGCTGCCTCTAATCTCTATGATAGCCACCTCTCTTCCACGTAGCACGACCGACTCCCTACTGGGAACCAGAAGGTGCAAATCTCTTCTTCTGTATCTGTTCCTCAGCCTCCAATTGCTCACCAATCTCTGCTATAGGGGCTCTATCCACTAATTTAGTAAAATCATGCAACTTTAGAATCGATACCTGTTTATAAATTTCTCTCCTCAGACCTCTCTCAAACTGTCGTACCTTCTTCACCTCATCTGGAATAATGTACGAGGCGAAGTGAGATAGCTTGATGAACCTTGCCGCGTACTACTGTACTGACAACTGTGCCTGCTTCATACTCAAGAACTCCTCAATCTTTGCCTCCCTGGACTAGGCTAGAAAATACCTGTCGAAGAATATTTCTTTAAACCGCTCCCACGTCATCTCCACAGGTATAGTCCTCTGCTGCTCTAAAAGTCTCACTACTAACCACCATCTCTCGACCTCCCTAGTCAGTCTATAGGTGGCAAACAACACCTTCTGCTCCTCTGAACATTACAACACTGCAAATATTTTCTCTATCTCCTGCACCTAGTTTTCAGCGACTGCAGGATCTGTCCCTCCTGAGAAATCCGAAGGATTCATCTTTATGAACTTCTCTATTGAGCTACCGTGGCCTACCGATGGACCATCCTGTTCCTTCAAACTCCTGGCAATTTCTGCCATAACTTGTTGTGCCACGCTACGTAAAACGACCTTTGCATCACTACCTGCAGCGCCTGAGGGTCCAGCACCCTCACTTCCACTGGCGCGAGCACTATTGCCACCAAGGTCCATCCTAAAAAACATGTAACTTAACTCAAAACTTCCTCCTCTATACATATCACTCAACTCATATGGTATATTCTCCTAATTAACTCGTCACTCTTGATCTTAATTCAAGGTTCAATCCTGCAACCTAGATACCCAACCCGACAATAGTTTACAATGACTTTCCTGAAATCGTCACCCCAGGAAAATCACACAAACCACCATGGAAGTCCTGCATCTAGACTACAAAGCCAAACCTCAAATTCCCTTATCCTATACTCTGGTATTATTACTGCTGCACTCTAGAGTCTACAGAACCTAGTATCCTAGGCTCTGATGCCAAACTGTAACGACCTCAATTTTTTTGTATAAAATATAACCTAGTAAATGGAAAAGTCAACCTTAACCCGTGGGTAATGGGGACACTTGTCAATCATAGCGGAAACCTAAGCAGTAGTAAGTATAAAATCTCAAACATCCAACCATAAAACATAATACCAGAGTTATCTACATTCCCAAAAATACTGTATTTATTTACATTCTTCCAAAATATTCCAAATACATCTAGGATCCCATAACCAAAATAAATCTGATCCTAGTACATTGCTTACCCTCCTAACAGGATAATATGATACTGACTCAAAGGCGGCCTTGACCCACTGGTCCCTCTGGGTTTCCTGAAAAACATTTAATATTTGGGGGTGAGACACTTCTCAGAAAGGGAAAATAAACTAAATACAGTTGTGTGGCAACATGAATATTTAAGGCACTTATACATATATAGTACATTTTATAACTCTATAAATATTCATCATATCATACTGGATAATCATATACTTCCATATTTGTTAATAAATCATAACATATGTAAAACATCTGTTCGAACTGTAATACTGAAAATATACTCAGGATGAATAGCTAGCTGGTGTTATGTATTACCCCCCATGACGGGTTGTGCAGCCTGAAGGCGGGACCCGACAATGGCTGGCCGACCACTACCTAGTAAAAAATGTCTATAAGTACGATGGGCCCGCCACATCCTAGTCCGTACTGCTAGGTGGACATCCACACTCTATTGAAAGCCACATCGACTATCCATCTCCCACCCCCTCGTGGGGTGGTTAGCACTAATTTTATCATAAACATCTGATCTATAAGCTACGGTACCAAGCCCCTGAACTGAAGAAAACTGACATCCGGATTCTGATAACATATAATACATGATCATATGTAACATTATTACGGCCTCGTGCCAAACATATCGTAATTACGGCCTCGTGCCGAACATAACATAATTATGGCCTCGTGCCGAACATAACGTAATTACGCGGCCTCGCACCGAAATCATTTCAGGTATATACATTCTGAAAATAAATCAATTATCATGTATTCGTCAAAATCATCATAGCATAACATATCTTTTCATAATACCCGAAAACATATTTTGCTCATAAAATCTTTTATAACATAATACGTTTCACGTAAAATAATATTCATGCCACACATGCGATGTGTAAAATCATACTTCTTATTCTAAAAATCATAATTCTCTGGCATCTCATACATACCTATACATTTCAACATAATAGCAGTATTTCCCAAACGTACATTTCATCCATAATATACAAATATAACGTATGTTTTTCTAAAAATAAATTTACTCATAATTAATAATAATTTGCATGGAAAGTAACTGTTTTAGTTTATTCCCTTACCTGGCTACTGAGAAAGCCCCCAAAATATCCTGGTCTACCCCCTATAAGATTTCCTGATCAATGCCCTAAAACTGAAAATTCTCAATATTAAACATTACTATTTTCATACGTACATCATTTCCTATAACTACCATAAGACCAAATTTGCCTTAAAAAGCGTTACCTCAACTCAGGGATGACTTCCAACTTGCTTTCACCAACGATCCGCACCAGCAGATTTGGAGAGAACTTCCCCAAAAGTGTCGTGGTGACTTCGGATTGTTGATCCGGCGTAAATCTAGCCCAAAATCAATGAGAGAGAGGGCCGAAGAGGAGAGAGAGAGAAAAGAGTTAGCTTAATCTTGAAGTAAAATTCCTGATTTTCGTATATATATAGAATTGGATTCATCGACAAGCCGCGTCATTCGTCAATGAATCCTTCATTAATTTTGTCGACGAAATTTAGTCCTCGCCGACGAAATTCAGTGGGCTCGAAACCTCTCTCAGTATTTCTTCGTCGACGAAATTCAGTCTTCGTCGACGAATTCACTTAAGCCCTCATCGACGAATCCCTTGTATTCGTCGATGAAGCCCTGATGATTCTTTTTTTTCCTCTTTATTATTTAAATTCCATTTTATTCGGGTTGTCACATTCTCCCCTCATAATATTTTGTCCTCGAAATTTACTATTCACGTAATTTATCATCCCTTAGTAGGCAAGATAGTCTACTTATTTTATAACTTACCCTCACTTATGGTGAAGGAATACCGTGGTTACATCTCAAGTCCTGGGAGATCACATATATCAAAAGAAAATTTCCCCCAAAACTACAATACCTCTTACTACTAAAACATTACATGTACCTGCAAAAGAAAACTACATATTTACTTACATTTCTTATTTACATTTAAACTTCTTGGAACAATTGCGGATATTTCTTTTTGATCTAATCCTTGAGTTCCCAAGAAGCCTCTTCTACTGCGTGATTCTTCCATAGAACCTTTACTAGAGGAATTTTCTTACTACGTAATTCCCTTTCCCTTCCGTCCAGAATCTGCACTGTTACCTCCTCATAGACTAGTGAGTCACTGAGCTTTATCACACCATAGTTGATAATATGAGAAGGATCTGGGACATATTTCCTCAACATAGAAACCTGGAATACGTCGTGCACTCTGGATAATGTAGGCGGTAAAGCTAACCTATAGGCCACCGGCCCCACTTTCTCTAAATTCTTAAATGGACCGATAAACCTAGGGTTAAGTTTACCTTTTTCTACCAAACCTCATAACTCCTTTCAATGGAGCTATCTTCAAAAATACATGATCACCCACGTCAAACTCTAAATTCCTGCGGCGATGGTCGACATAACTCTTTTTTCGGCTTTGAGCTGTACTGATTCTTTCCCTGATAAGCCGAACCTTATTGTACGCCTGCTGTACTAGCTCTGGTCCCACAGTTGTCATCCCATTCAAATATGGCATTCTTCCTAGTCAATCGTGTTAGAGGCCTAACAAAGTTGAGAACCCCTCGACAAAACGACGATAATAGCCGACTAACCCCAAAAAACTCCTAATCTCTTAGATGTTCCTCGGTCTAGACCAGTTCACCACCGCCCCAATCTTACTAGGATCTACAGAAATTCCATCTCCTGAGATAACATGCCCCAAAAACACAACTTTCTCAAGCCATAAGTCACATTTACTGAATTTTGCATACAACTTCTTTTCCCTGAACATCTGTAAAACCTGCCTCAAATGTATCTCGTGCTCCGCATAGCTCCTCGAATAGACCAGTACATCATCAATAAAAACAACCTCAAACTGATCTAAATATGGATGAAAAATCCTATTCATCAAATCCATAAATATCGCAGGAGCCTTCGTCATACCAAATGGCATAATCAGAAACTCATAATGTCCATATCTGGTCCTAAAAGCCGTCTTCGATACATCTTCCACTCTCACCTTTACCTGATGGTAACTTGACCTAAGATCGATCTTCGAATACACCTGTGTACCTTGGAGCTGGTCAAACAAATCATCGATACGGGGTAGAGGATACTTGTTCTTGATGGTCGCCTTACTAATCTCTCTTAAACTATACACATCCTCATAGACCCGTCCTTCTTCTTTACAGACAGCACTGGATCTCCCCACGGTGGTACACTAGGTTGTATAAAGCCCTTATCAAGCAAATCCTGCAACTGATCTTTCAATTCTGTAAACTCTGCTGGCGCCATTCGGTACGGTGCTTTAGAGATCGACGCTGTACCTAGAAGTAGATCGATGAGAAATTCTACTTCACGATCGGGCGGCAAACCCGGTAATTCATCTGGAAATACGTCTATAAATTCTTTCACCACAGGCGTATTGATAAGCTTTAATTCATTTTCTGACATTTCCTTCACAAAAGCCACGAATCCTAGACAGCCATTCTGGAGCAGTCTCCTTGCCTGAACAGCTGAGACCATCTCAGGTCCCTGTAAATCTAAATTCTGGTTTCCCTGGAGGTCTGAGTATCACTTCCCTTGCACGATAGTCTATAATAGAAGAATTAGCTGCTAGCCAATCCATGCTGAAAATGATATCAAACCCGTGCATATCTAACACCACTAAATCAGCAGATAAAATTTTCTCCTAAACATCAACTAGACAACCACAGAGCATCCTACTACATCTCATTGCTGACCCGGTCAGTGTCGCCACTAACCCACGAGACTACCCATGGATAGGGATGATTACCCGCCCATACAAGTAGCACCCCTCTACTCTGATACTTAAAATCCTAGGGTCATTGCGGAAGCATACTAGGGCTCTCACCTTACTCAGTAAGCCCTCAAGTATTAGATTGATCTCGTACTCACACAGTTCAAACAAAGGTTTACCAGCGAAGGAACCAAGGATAGGAAAATCTACCTGCCCATACAAGTAGGTTCCCTCTGCCCTAGTATGTTATGCAGCTACTGCTACATCTGAAGTTACTAGCACACTCGCCTTTCTCAGCAAGCCCTCGGGCAAAGAGTGCGTCCCGCCCAATCGTAACATGTTCTACAAGCATAGATACTTCTAGTATCATAATACATTGTTCTTTCTGTCATTATCCAACCATTCACATATGTTCATGTTTATAACTTTAACATTTCATTTCATTTCACTTTAAGTGACTCTTTCCCATTTTACATTGTTCACATTTCACACTTCATTTTCGTTTCATTTGTTTCCATTTTCATTTCATTTCATTACATATCCAGTATCTTTCAACTGTTATACCCAGCATCTTTCAGCTGTTTTACCTAACATCTTTTAGTTGTTTTACCTAGTATTTTTTAACTGTTTTACCCAGCATCTTTTAGCTATTTTACCTAACATCTTTCAACTGTTTTACCCAACACCTTTCAGCTATTTTACATGGTTGCATTAACATACACAAGCAGCATGGTTCATATCATATTTCATTCTTAATGCTACACTTACTTAGCTTGCATCTCATACATTTAACATATATTTGCACAGAACTTACATTTACTCATGCCACACAATTTAGAAATAAAATTCGTACATATTCTTTATAAAATAAGCCAACCCACATTTAACATTTTAATACTGAAAATATAATTTCCATTTCTTACATAATTATCTTGAAAATATTTCCCACTTTCATCAGTTCATTTTTGCATATATGTATCTAATAAACAGCCTAAACTCGAAAAAACATAATTTAAATGGTTGGCATTTTAAACCTATGCCGAGACATATACACGTATATATATAACACAATTCATTTTCTATTAAATTCATAAAAATTCTGGTTTAATATATATTTTTCCCCTAACCTAGTTTCTTGAACTACATCATTAGGGACCCCAAAAAATACCTACGGCGCTCACCTGGACCTTGAATCAAAAATCCTAATTCCATTAAATCAACCCTGAATAAAATATTATTTTAATGTTTTCGAGGGCCATAAATTCTAAATAAATGGTTATAGCCTCAAATATAACAAATTAACCAAATTTTCAGAATCTCACTCTCGCTTTGGAGTGGGGCCTAAAAAACCCCAATTGGAAATTTATTCATGCCAAAATGACGACGATCACGACTAGGACCCCGTGATGGTGCCTGATTGTCGATTTAGTAGCAAATTTAATGAAAAATTAAGAAATTAGAAAAAAAAAAATTGTCTTACCCTAGGAATGGTGCCTATGCCGCTCCCACGACAAATCCGCTCCAATAGAAATATCGGTGGTGGAGTTAGAAATCCAACGGCACCTTCTATTTTCCAATTAGTCGCAAATCCGTCAAGAAATTGAGAAGAGAAAGTGACGGAGACGGAGGAGTGAACGGATGCATGGGGGGGTTGCGATGATTCAATCTTCCTGACGCAGAAAGCTTCAGGAAGTAATCTATATATATATATATAAAATCTTATATTATAATATAATATATTATTATATTATATTATATTATATCATTTAATTAATAATAATAATGTAATTAATTTTAATTAATTTTTTATTTTAATTTTAATTTTTAATTTAATTTTTTTATTTATTTTTTATATATTTTTTTCCCGGGTTATTACATATCTAGTGGATTAGTTTCTTAAACTAGGTTTTTTTGGGAAATGTTCCTAAGTTGAGGTAAGGGTCTCGAATCTTAGTTTTGGATTTTTAAAATTGTATTTAAGGTTTATAAGTTGAGAAAATGCAGAAATAATAGCTTATTTGGGGTTTATTTAATTAAACTAGGGTTTTTGAACCAGGGACCAGGTGAGCATCACAGGCATCGGTTTGGGATGCCTGTTGGTTAAAATCAATGATTCAAATAAAGAGGAAATTTATATATTAAATCAAGTTTTCAATAATTAAAATGTATTACATTTTATTAATGTATATATGTTTTCACGTGGGAATAAAATGCCAAAAATGTAAATTATGTTTTCTAAGCTTAGGGCTGCTTATTTAGCTACGTATATGTGAAAATGAAGTGATGGAAGTGAAAAATATTTTCAGGATAATTATGTAAGAAATGAATGTATATTTTCAGTATGTAAACGTTAAATGTTGGTTGGCTTATTTTACAGGCAATGTATGAACTTTTTATGCTAAAATGTGTGGCATGAGTGGATAGTAATGCTGTTAGAATATATGTTATTTGTATGAGATGCAGACTATGTAAGAAATGCACTGTTAATGAAATGTTATAAGGACCATGTTGCTTGTGTTTGAAAATGCAACCATGTATGCAATGACGGCTAAAAGGAGCTGTGTTAGCAGATTCTAGCACATATCTATGTAGACTAATTGATGTACAGCTAAAAGGAGTTGTAATACGAATGAATGAAATGAAAATGAATGAAATGGAAATGTGAATGAAATGGATATGAAACTTGAAATGAGAACAATGTAAAATGTTAAAGGTTACGTAAAGTAAAATACCAAGAAATGCTAAAATTATGAACATGAACAGATATGGATGATTGAATAACAGTAGAAAGAATAATGTAATATGGTATAATCAAGTATTTATGTTAGTAGAACATGTTACTTTAGGTTTGGGCAAACTCTATGTCTGAGGGCTTGCTGAGAAAGGTGAGTGCCCCAGTTTTATCAGATGTGGCACTAGGCTGCATAACGTGTTAGGGCAGAGGGAAACTACTTGTATGGGTGGGTAGATTTCCTTATTCTTGGGGGTCCTTGCTAGTAAACTTTGTATGAATTGTGTGAGTACGTGATTAATTTATCACTTGAGGGCTTACTGAGTAAGGTGAGTGCCCTGGCATGCTTCAGTGGTGACCTTTGGGTTGCCTAATGTACTAAAGCAGAGGGGTGCTACTTGTATAGGCGGGTAATTACCCCTATCCTTGTGTAGTCTCATGGGTAAATATTTTGCATGTGTTTGATTAGGAACAGGAAAAGGATTTTAGAATATATGTTAAGGGTTTTGCAAATGATATTAAATGTTGATTATATTCTCATGATGACCACACGTTGTTTTAATATATATTATTTCTTTCCCTTACTGAGATGTGTCTCACCCGATTATGAATCTATCTTTTCAGGACCACCACGTAAACGAGCTTAGAGAAGCTCAAGGTTGATAGCATTTCTAGGGGTTATAGAAAGATAAAAGGGTATAAACATTTTTATGATAATTATGGGATGTACGTAAACTATGTTTTATGTTTTTATGTTTGAAGTCTTTTATGGTATGGATGGTTGTGAAGCATACTGGTGTTGTGGATACTAAAATGTTTTGGAGATATGTATATATGAGAATACAAGTGATAAATGGTTATTATGGACTATGGATAGAATTAGTAAACTCTGGTATTATTATGATTGAGGATAATAGCTAAATTTTCCGTTGCGAATGTATTTATCTGTTTATGGAATATCAGGATTTTCAGGAATAACGCATTGGACTGGCTTTAAGCGTTCGGGCGTTACACAAGCAATGAGATTTCTTTGGGAAAATTGGACGTGTGGCAAATCTCATTGGTTCATCCAACGAGATTTTCTTCAAAATACTAATCGCTTATCCATCTGGTGTTGGACGCTTGGAAAATCTTGATGGTTCATCTAGTGAGATTTGTTTCGGAATACTAATTCGCCCATCCATCTGGCATTGGGCGCATGGAAAATATCGCTAGTCGTTGATCCAACGAGATTTTCTTCATCCCTTAACCAGCCCTTTCTCCTTCCCTTTTGTGCACGAACAAAGAGCAAGGTACCTACGACTATGCAGACGATGCAGAGAGACAAAGAGGAGCAGGTGATTGTTGCTGAGGCAGAGGGCAGCAGAGGATAGACATGTTGCACGTGATCGTTGCTCGTCGAACGGGAGGTTGCTAACATTGAGAAGTCTATATAAACAGAGGAGATGGGGTAAGTGGATTTCCACCGTTTGCTCTTGTTGATACAATTGAAATTCATCTTTTTGATTGAGGAGTTTGTTAGTTGGATTGGTAAAAGTTTTAGTGTGCCTTATAAGTTACTATGTAGCTCTTTCAATTTCCTGTTTGAAGGCTTCGTTTGGAAACACCCAAATTTAAGGTTAGGGTTTTTTTTAATTCATTTCATTGTGAAATTTACATTTTAGTATGCAATATGTATATATGCCGAAATTCGTATGTTGTATGTCTGCCAAAATTCGTATGTTGTATTTATGCCAAAACTCGTTTGTGAAATTTACATTTCAACTTGCTGGTGTGTTGATTAAACATTTTTGTGGGGATTTGACTTAATTTATTTTGAATGTGTTCATAGAGTTGCTTTGCTAAGAATATTAATTTTTCAAAAAAATTAATTTGTACATTGATAAAGTAGTTTTGAAAATTTCAACTTGATATTTTCCATGTGAACAATGCAAAAAATATGACATAATATTTTAATATTAATTAAAAAAAAACTATCCGTAAAAAAATATATGTGATCAATAATGTCATGTTACATAGTTTATAATTTTATTTATTTCATAAAATAACTTTCATAGCATATTATTTGTACCACAATTATAAAGATGCAATCCAAAAAATCAATGCAATTTAATTATTAATTAGGTATGAAGTATTAAAGGTATGAAGTATTAATATTTATCAAATGTTAATCATATAATTTATACCTTTAAATTAAATGCAGATCTCATCTAATATAAAAGGATCTTTTATTAAAAGTATGCACACCTTAAATTAAATGCAGATCCCATCACAAAAAAAAAGTACTCAAAATCATTCAAAATTTAATATATATATATATATATATATAATAGTCTAAAACATTATATATATATATATATATATATATATATGTATATATAATAGTCTAAAACGTGATAATATGGTTTAATAATTTTACTTAATAATTTTTTCACCTTTTTAACGTATTTAGCAACAAAATTATGGTTTATCATTTATTAAATAAATCCCTAATTATGTTTTATTGCTAACCTAAAAGTACTTCATGCTTGCATAAAATTGTGTAATATATAAAACTTTAAAAATTATAAATTTTATGATTGAAGATAATCAAATACTATTTTATTATATATTATAATATATTAATTATTAATGAAACTTAATTCAATTATGTGATGATAAATAAGAATTATTTATTAATTTAAATTAATATTAAAAATTAAAAATACTAATTTAATTAACAAGATTGTTGTTAATTAATAAATAATATTATATTATTTTAATTAATAGAAAATAATTAAATTTTCATTAAGACATATCTGTATCATCTGAGTTTTTCTACTTTTCATACTGCTAATATCATACTATATTCATCAAATACTGTAAAACTATATACATATACATAACCGTGCTTTTATCCCTAGAACTTTGTATGTCACTATTTAACCCCTCATGACAGGGTTGTGCGGCCCATAGGTGGGACTTAACCTGGTCGGCCCACCAAGAAAATCACTAAACTCTACTCTACCTCAGTCCGACCAAACTATATACTTTCCTAGGCGCGAGACTAGCTGCTACCTTGTCAAACTAACCCCCTCAACCCAGCAAACTGGGGAACTGCATAATCTCTGAGCACAGTTGATGTAATGACTCGAAAAATAATGGTATTTAAATAATAAAGAGGGAGGGAAATGAAAACAATAACAGAAGGAGGCAGCCAATTTCGTCGACGAATGCAAACTTTGGGATGCAAAATTTATCAGGTCCTCGTCAACAAACACAAGGGATTCGTCGACGAGAGTACAAGAGGCCTCGTCAACGAAGACAAATTTCATCAACGAGAACATACCGAGAGAGGATTTTTGGAAGTCTGAAATTCGTTTACGAGGGTGCAGGTTCGTCGACGAACTTTCTACAGGACTCGTCGATGAGGTGACGTGTCTCGTCGATGAATTCAACCCTATAAATAGAAAAAATTCAGATTTTTAACACAGAAAATCATAAATCTCTCTCTCTTTCTCTCTCCATAAGGTTTCTCCCTCCTCTCTCTTTGATTTCGGCTCCGTCGTTCGTCGGATCGACGATCTAAGGCCACCAGGACGCTCCTAGGAAAGTTTTCTCCAAAATCTGTTGGAGCGGATCATTGGTGAAAGCAAGTTGAAATTCACCCCTGAGTTGAGGTAAGACTTTTTATTCAAAATTTGGTTTTTCCACAGTTGAAAGAAATGTGTACTTGAATGAATACTGAAGTTTAGTTATGGGAATTATCATTTTCAGGGTACTGCTTAGGGTTTCCGACGGGTGTAAGACCAGTATTATAGATGGACTTTTCAGTTACCAGGTAAGGGGATAAATTTAAAAAGTTATTTTCCATTGAAATTACTATTATTTAATAGTAGAATAATTTTCAGAAAGCATGTGATTACATATGAGAATAATTAAGAAAATGTAAGTTGGGAAAATATTGCAATTGTACCAAAAATGTATTTTCAGAACGGAATATATGGTTTCATTCAATTCGTGTGGCATGAATATTATTTTATATATATATATATATATATATTATACCATGTTAAGTTAGATTTATAAGATAAAGCATGTTGACAAATATTTTCAGGAATAACATGATAAATACAGCAAATTATGAGTTCAAAATATATGATTTGTTCGGTGCAAGGCCGTAATTGATGATCGGCGCAAGGCCGCAATTACTCATGTTATTCGACGCAAGGCCATAATTGATGATCAGTGCAAGTCCGCAATTACTCATGTTATTCGGCGCAAGGCCGCAATTACTCATGTTATTTAGCTCTAGCAGACTTGTAGAGAACTTTGTCAGGAGCATCGTGGTGGCCTCAGATCTTCAATCCGGCGAGCAATGGACCCGGAATCGAAGAGTGAAGGAGCGGGAGATGTTTTAAAGAGAGAGAGGGAATTTTTGCACCAGTTTTCTGCTGAAAAATTCGGGTTTTCACTATTTATAGCTTCAGAATCGTCGACAAGACACATCATCTCATTGACAAGTCTTTAAGTAATTTTGTCAATGAACCTCCTCCCTCGTTGAAGAATTTTAGACTGCCCCAAAAACCTCTTTCGGTATTTTCTCGTCGACGAAACTTGTACTCGTCAACGAGCTTCTCTTATATCCTCGTTGACGAATCCCCTGTGTTCATCGATGAGATGCTGAAAAATTACTCAGGTTATTACATTCTCCCCTCCTTATAAAATTTCATCCTCGAAATTTACTATCTAGATTGAACACCATTATACACTCTACCATCTCGTAAAGGTAAAAAGGACTACTTATTTTATTACTTACCCTCACTTATGGTGGAGGAATACCGTGGTTACAATCTATGTTCCGGGAGATTACACATATGAAACTAAAAGACTACCCATTAACTAACCCAATACATGTACCTGCAAAAGAAACTTTACCTAATTTTTTATACTTTACCTGTTATCACCCTCCTCTTGGAACAACTGTGGGTATCTCTATCTGATCTACTCTATATCATGATTTTTCCACAAAACTTTTACTAACTGAATCTTTACGTGCGCAGTTTCTGAGTCTTGTTATCTAAAATCTGAATTGGCATTTCTTTGAAGCTAAAGATTCTTTAAGCTCTATCTCTGCATAGCTGATTATGTGGAAAGGGTTTGGAACGTATTTCCACAACATAGCAACCTGAAATACGTCGTGTATTATGGATAAAATTGGCGGCAGAGCTAGGTTATAGGCAACTAACCCTATTCTTTCTAATATCTCAAAAGGGCCAATATACCTAGCGCTCAACTTGTCCTTCTTCTCAAATCTCATAACCCCTCTCAGAGGAGCCACCTTCAAGAAAACCCAATCTCCCACATCAAACTTTAGTTCTAGGTGGCGAGTGTCCGTGTAGCTTTTTTATCAACTCTGCGCAGTACTAATTCTTTCTTTAATTAGTCGGACCTTATCATACGCCTATTGTACGATCTATGAACCCAAAAATCGCCTCTCACCTACCTCATCCCAGAAAAGAGGAGAATGACATCTCCTGCCATACAGTGCCTCCTATGGAGCCATGTCGATACTAGACTGGTAGTTGTTATTGTAAGCAAATTCAACTAGTGGTAGAAACTGAGTCCAACTACCCCCAAAATCTAGCACGGATGCACGAAGCATATCTTCTAAGGTCTGAATTGTCCTATCAGTCTGACCATCTTTCTGGGGATGGAAAGTTGTACTAAATGCTAACTGTGTACCCATAGCCTCCTTAAAACTTTTCCAAAATAGCGAAGTAAACCGAGGATCTCGGTCTGAGATTATGGATACTGGTACTCCATGAACATGAACTATCTCCTGAACATATATTTATGCTAATCTGTCCACAGAGTAACCAATTTCAATAGGGATGAAATAAGTGGTCTTCATCAAACGATCAACAACCACCTAAATTGCATTCAACCCCTGTTGCACTAGTGGCAACCCCTAAACGAATTCCATTGAAACGTGATCCCATTTCCACTCTGGAATGAACAATGGCAGCAACTGTCCTGCCGGTTTCTGGTGCTCAGCTTTAACCTACTGGCACGTCAAGCACTGCTTTACAAATTTGGCTCTCTCTCTTTTCATTCCACTCCACCAGAAGTACTCTTGCAGATCCCTATACATTTTAGTGCTACCTAGATGTACGGTGTATAGCGATCTATAAGTCTCCTCCAGTATAGTTCTTCTAATCTCAGTATCAGCAGGAACACAGATCCTATTACGGAATCATAGGGCTCCATCATCTGACATGCTGAATTCCTCACCCTGACCATTTCGCACCCAAGCCATTACTTCTGCCAACTCCACAGCATCACCCTGAGCTGCTTTAATTCTCTCCTATAATGTAGGTTGAACCACTAGACTGGCAATGACTACCTAAGAACTCTCCTCTATCAATTCTATGTTGAGCCTCTCCAAATCCATTAGAATTAAATGCTGAATTTTCATAGCTGCTAGTATGAGTCCCACTGATTTCCTACTCAGAGCATCTACCACTACATTTGCCTTCCTTAGATGGTAACTAATCGTGCAATCATAGTCTTTAATAAACTCTAACCATCTTCCTTGTCTCATATTCAACTCTTTTTGAGTGAAAAAATATTTCAAGCTCTTGTGATCCGTAAAAATCTTGCACTTTCCACCATATAGGTAATGCATCCAGATCTTGAGAGCGTACACCACTACATCTATTTCTAAATCATAGACAGGATAATTTTTCTCATATTCTTTAAGCTGTCTAGAAGCATGCGCAATGACTCTACCGTGCTGCATAAATACGCACCCAAGTCCCTTCAGGGACACATCACTGTATATGACAAACCCCTCCTTCCCTAAAGGAATAGCTAGTATTGGAGCTGAAACTAACCGCCGCATTAACTCCTGAAAATTCTATTCACAGTCGTCGGTCTAATCAAACTTCACATTTTTCCTTGTAAGTCGTGTTAATGGACCAAACAACCCGGAAAAGCCATCCACGAAGCATCAGTAATAGCCTGCCAATCCCAAAAAACTTCTGACTTCTTGAACATTTCCCGGTCTTTCCCAATTCAGTACTGCTTATATTTTACTCGGATCAACTAATATTCCCACTTCAGATATCACATGGCCAAGAAAGGTAACTTGCCTTAACCAAAACTCACACTTCTTGAATTTTGCATACAATTTTATTTCCCTTAATACCTGCAACACCAGTCTGAAATGATGCTCGTGCTCCTCAAAACTTCTCGAATAGGCCAGTATATCATCAATGAACACAACCACAAACTGATCTAAGTATTGATGGAACATCCGATTCATTAAGTCCATAAATACTGCAAGTGCGTTAGTTAACCCACACGGCATCACTAAGAACTTGTAATGCCCATATCTAGTACGGAATGCGGTCTTCGATATATCTTTTGCTTTAACCTTCACCTGATGGTAACCCGACCGCAGGTCAATTTTAGAATAAACTCGGGTCCCCCGAAGCTGATCAAATAAATCATCGATCCTAGGGAGAGGGTATTTATTCTTGACTGTCAGTTTATTTATCTCCTTATAATCGATGCACAATCTCATGGTTCCATTTTCTTTTTTTATGAATAAAACTGGTGCTTCCCAGGGCGACACACTAGGCTTGATAAAACCTTTATCCAGCAACTCCTATAACTGATCTTTCATTTCTCTCAGTCCAACTGAAGTCATACGATATGGTGCTTTAGATACTAGTGCAGATCCCACCAACAGATCTACAGTAAACTCAATTTCACGGTCAAACAACAAACCAGACAATTCTTCTGAAAAGTAATCTGGAAATTCTCTCACTACTGGTATGTCAACTTGTTTTAATTCTTCTTTTGGCAATTCTTTTATGTATGCAAAATACCCCTGACAACCATCTATAACAATCTCCTCACCTGAATAGCCGACACCAACAATGGTGAGGCACGTACACGTGAACCCAAAATCCAAATTCTTGCTTACCCAGGGGTCTAAAAATCACTACCTTCTAATGGCAATCTATACTAACGTGATAAGTAGCTAGCCAGTCCATCTCCAGTATCACATCAAACCCCTGCATATCTAGTACCATGAGATCAGCTAGTAATACTCTCTCTTGAACATTCACCGGGAAATTATGAAGCACCTTCCTACATTTTACCACCGATCCCATCGGTGTACCCCCATATAATTCTATATCTAATAGTTGACTATCTACCCCATATATTCAGACATACCCCGCTGATATAAAAGAGTGGGTGGCACCTGCAATAATGGTACCTGTGACCACGTATTCAACCATCTCATCGTCACCCGGTGTCAACGCACAGACCCTCTCCGGCGCAGTATTCCTCTGCTAGCCTCCGTAGGGCGCCTGGTATCCTCCCCGAAATGGCCTAGGAGCCAGTGCATAATTCGATGGCATCTGACAAGATCGAGCCATATGGTTGGACCTTCCACAACGATACAGACATTCTCCCCCAGCCGGCACACACCAGGGTGCCTCCATCTTCATCTAGGACAAATGGCAGGAAGTTGTCCGCCCTAAAATCCCTTGTGCTCTACCATCTGCCTCTGGCCTTTGCCAAATCTACCTCCTCTTCAAGGGCCTCAACTAGGATCCACCTGAAAACTCGAGGGTGCGGTTCTCTTCTTCTGACTCTGCATTTGAGTCTCCCTCAGTAAACTTTCCTCAACTATAATAGCCTTGAAAACCAACTCTGAGAAATCCTGGATCCTCAATACTGCCGCCTGTCTATAAATATCTCGCCTCAGGTTCCTCTAAAACATTCTCGCCTTCTTCACTTCATTGAGGACAATATATGGGAAGAAACGCGAGAGCTCAATAAATCTCACAGCATACTATTGGACAGTCATCGACCCCTGGGACAGACTCAGAAACTCTTGTACTCATGCCTTTTTGACCGAGGCAGGATAATATCTATCGAAGAACACGTCCCTGAATCGTGCCCAAGTCATCGGCACTAGAATCGTCCTCTGCTCCTCCAACAACCTAGTGGTCGTCCACCATCTCCCGGCCTCCCCCGCTAGCCCATATGTAGCATATAAGACTCTCTGCTCATCCGTAGAATGAAGTACTGTCAAGATCTTCTCCATTTCCTACATCCAATGCTCTAACACTGCAGGGTCAGCCACTCCAGAGAAGGTCGGCGGATTCATCTTCATAAATTTTTCTATGGAACATCCCTAAACTGGAGATAGACCTCCCTGCTCTCTAGAACTTCGTGCTATTTTAGCCATAACTTGCTGAGCCACACTACGTAGCACAACATCTGAATCTCCACCCTCTACGCTAGAAGGACCCGCTCCATCATCACCACTGGCGTGAGCGCTACTGCCTCCTGGGTCCATCCTGCTATATATAACACCATTTTATAATCCTATTCTCCATGCAGACCTAACTTATCTCATTCAACTAGAACTTTAAATCCTCTATTAACCATTCCCCTGATCCTAGCCCCAAAATCCAATCCTGCAACTGAAACACACGACTCATCGATAGTTTACTATGACTTTCCTGAAATTGTCATCCCAGAAAAAACACAGAAACCACCACGAAATCCTATATCCAGATCACAGAACAAAACCTCAAATCCTTTTTCCTATATCCTAGTAATGTTTCCCGCCGCACTATAGAGTCTGTAGAACCTAGCAACCTAGGCTCTGATACCAAAATGTAACGACCTCAACATTATATCATTTTATATATATATATACAATCATACCTATGCAATGGAAACATAAGTCATACAACCACATATACTATGCAATACCAAAATTCAGTATATACAGACTATAGCCATAAAACATTTCCCTCCAGTATCACCTATCCCATAAATATAAAACTCTGTCACAAACTCACCCTACAACTAGGGTAATCTAGAAATCTCTATTAGCGAGCCTGATCTGCTCACCTAACTGGCTCACTTGAAAAATGTTAGAATAATAGGGTGAGTCGATGCTCAGTAAGTGGAAATATGCTATTACTAGTGTGTGGCGACTAAGTTATATATATAAACTTTAAATAACATCTGAGCAGTAATAAAACGATAAATTTGTAAAGCATATCTTACATTTTTCGCAGTTTAAAACATATTTATATCATCTAAGTTTTTCTACTTTTCATACTGCTAATATCATACTATATTCATCAAATACTGTAAAACTGTATACATATACATAACTATGCTTTTATCCCCGGAACTCTGTATGTCATGATTTGACCCCTCATGACAGGGTTATGCAGCCCGTAAGCGGGACTTAACCTAATTGGACCTCCAGGAAAATCACTATACTCTACTCTACCTCAGCCCACCCAAACTGCATACTCTCCTAGGTGCGCGACTAGCTGCTACCTCGTCAAATTGGCCCCCTCAACCCAGCAAACCGGGGAGCAGCATACTCTCTAAGGAAAGTTGACGATACCCACACACTATCTAAGATATGTGGTTGCACTCTATCTGTATTAGCAACGGTACCGTGCTCTATATTATGTGTCCATATCTGTCTGTAATGTTTTCATAGGGATCTGATACTATATATATACATATATACTCTTTTACCGTTTTCATCATGTTTCCAAAATAACCATAACACTATAACTCTGTACTGTAAATATTGTAATATCTGTAAGATCTTGATGCTAAAACTGAGTCATTTGACTGTATACTTTTTCGATATGATCTATCTGTATACTCTGAGTGTTATGGCATTTAGGAAAACATAGCTTTCTATATACTCTGTATATACTGATCTGAATAAACATCTATATACTACTATATATATATATATATCTGTCTGTGTAATCATTTGAACAAAATTGTATATGTGTACACATTCTATCTGTATAAAATCTATAAATATCTAACTATATCTGTACAACTTGATATACTGAAAAACTGTATAAAATTCCATATCCGATAATATCTACTCAGGCCACACATACTTTAAAAATTCGTATTCTGTATAATAACTGGTATACATGCATATATATATATATATATATATATATATATTTCCCTCACCTAGTTTCTGAAAATCTCTCACTGAACCTTGGCCCTACACCCGCAGGGTTCTCCACTCAACACCCTAAAAATGACATCCCCCAAAACAAAACTTCAGTATTTTACTGCATACAACATTTCCTATAATTGTAGGAAAAATATATTCTGAATAAAACACCTTACCCTGAATTTGGGATGAATTCCAGACTAACTCCACCAATGATCAACTCTAGTAGATTAGTAGAGAACTTCGCAGAAGCTTCGTGGTGGCTTCAGATCTTCAATCCAGCGAGCAATGGACCCGAAATCGAAGAGAGAACAAGTGGGAGACATTTTAGAGAGAGAGGAAATTTTTTCTCCAATTTTCTGCTGAAAAATTCAGGTTTTCACTATTTATAGCCCCAGATTCATCGACAAGACATGTCATCTCATCGACGAGTCTTTAAGTAATTTTGTCGACGAATTTCAGACTGCCCCAAAAACCTCTTTCGGTATTTTCTCGTCGACGAAACCTATCCTCATTTACGAGCTCCTCTTATATCCTCATCGACGAATCCCCTGTATTCATCAACGAAATGTTGAAAAATTCCTCAAGTTATTACAATAACGGTGGAAGAAGGTATGGGAATATGACCCCTAACAGTCCTTGTGAAACTAACATTTTATCACGTTTCACATTATTTTAATAGTCGATGGGAGGTTGCTCGTAACGCAATATCTAGAGGAAATGCATTTACTCCACATATCTTGTTAGCGATGGAAAGAAGGAAGCTGAAGGCGACCGGACATTGAGTCAGGATATTCAATCGGTCAAGGGGTAGTTTTAGCATCACAACCACACAATTGGGGCCACATAAAGGAACTAATGTCCAAACTTTGAGCATCCAGAGACGCGAATGCTCATGTGGGAAGTGGCAAGTTTTACACTTTCCCTACTAGTATGTTGAGTTATGTTGGAGCACTGCTGAGCATTATGCAACATATGCCATGGATTTTCATCCGATTATGCATAAGAAGTATTGGCCAGCATCCTCATTCATGCATATGCTTGACATAAAGGTCAGCCAAGAAGCTCACGTATACACAATGAGATAGACACAAGGGAAGGTAGGAAGAATATCACGTGTAGCATATATCATCAAGAAGGACGTAACCGCACAAGGTGTACGAGAAGGACACAACTTGGGGATGCAGCTGGGCCTTCACACTAGCCATTATCACTTATAAGGGTTTGTCTAGATGTCATAGTATTATTATATTGATTGTATTTTGCCGTTACTTTTTGTAGGATCGATCAAGGGTCATCTGATGCTAGTGTCTTGATGATAAGGGATTAGCACTAGTGGTACCGAGCATGGCTCGATTCGCACGCCAAGCCATTATATTGTCTAGGGGGCACATAGTTAGTCCATAACCGGATAGATGCAGACACCCGCATCATTCGATGGATACGAGATGCAAGCTTCTATGGGATTTATCAAATTAGCCATATCTAGTTGGACTAACATCTAGTTACTGCCTTTGTGGAGCACTAGAGACCAGAGACGCGCACATTTCACCTACCACAAGAAGAGGTGACTATCACCATCCAGGATGTTGTGGTTTTGTTCAAGCTGCCGATTGATGGGAAGCTTGTCACTAGTCGTATTGCTGGACCAGTAGAGTAAGGGCAGCCAATCAGGGAGGAACGCTGCACCGTATATGTGAGCCATTGTTAGGGGTGGTGGTGGTGCCACCTGATAGCAAGATTGTTGGTGCCTACTAGTGACCTATCGAGGAGTTATGCATGTATGATGTTCTTCCCACTCCTTGTGGAGCTAACAGAGATATGCTCATACAGTTGGGGGTCGATGACATTAGCATGGCTTTACAGGGAGATATGCCGCGTAGCTGACCAATCGCGGCGGGGGATCTCTAGCCCACTTTGCTTACTACAGGTTTAGGCATGTGAGAGATTCACTTCCTTAGCTCCTACGCACCATGGTGTCCTGCGTATTGAGAGGGACGAGCACGATCATCCGATTGACCTAGTACCACTCGCATTTCGATTAGTAACTTCATTCACAATGCGTTTGTGGCATGAGTACTACGAATGCTTATAGGGGTTCGTAGTACATACTAGTTGTTACACCTATTAACTTGCGTATTATTTTGTACATATGGAGGGATGAGTTAAAGGCGCTGTCGATTGTGCAACATACGTTGCCCTAGTATAGGTTTGAGTTGGACATGCATTGGGAGCATGAGGTATAGTCCGATTCAAGCGTAGCACATCATAATCATTTTTTATCAGATACATGACCCACCTACATTATACTTATGTTTAAGTGTAGTTCTTATGGAAGCCCTACACAGAGGATATTCTGATCGACCTACCCACTGCTTAAACAGTCGGGAAGGACCTGTGGGTAGCCCAAGTGCCACTCATATGCTTTCATATTATCGAGTGGTATCTTCTTGACTGAGTTATGTGTCAGTTTGGATATTGGCAAGGCATTCCCAACCACTTTTTGACATCGGGGGTAGATGTACATGGGGAGGTCCTACACGATATTGATGGGCGAAGTCCACGTGTCATAGAATGGGTTATCGAGCACCATATGTATGTGACCACATTGCATTATTGGTGAGAGTACATTATACGGGGAGTGGCGGAGGACGGTCTGATGCATCCGGATGACCCATATTATACGTGTTATAGGTCCATCACACGACACTCCGTGGATAGGACCACTTCTGTCTACATGAGTCTCGTAAGAATACTTTAACGCACACCCACTTTTTTACTGTCTACGTTATGATGTCAATGTGGTAACCAATTTTTTTCATATGCTGCAAGCAGTTGTACTACATGAGATTGATCTATTGTCTTTAGATCTCGCTATTTAGAGGCTAGCAAGAGTTGGATTGGACCTTGTCCATGAGGACGGCCGACGGATCCCTATAGCTTGATGGGTTCTGCCTCCACGAGGAGGTCAACCAACTCCAATACGAGGAGGTCGAGCAGCTTCCTCCAGTCATCCACCGAGTTTGGCCTTCTCACCGCTCGTTGTACAGGCGAAGTATGTATTCAGCCCATCCAAACTGTATACGCTCTCGACGGTGGCTGATATTGCAGGTCAATCTAGTAGACAAGTAGGCACTCCGTCTGACTCTGCTGCCATCCCATTGATGTCTTACCTATTAGATGACCTATTCAATGCAGAAGGTAGATTCACCCGCTATGCCACCTCTCTAATGACCCAAAAATTATTCCATTTCTTTTTTAAAACCAATAAATTACTCTGATAATCCTGCTATAATCTCTCAGGCTTCAGATAGGCACTAAAGTATATCTGTATGTAATGGGCACACCTATGCAACAGAAAGACATAACCATATATATACATACAATACCAGAATTCAGTGTTTTCCCATATCATAATTACATATACTAGTATTGTCTCCCCAAAAACTCAACTTCCCCACACAAACTTACCTTACATACAGGGCAAACAAAGGAGTCTCTCTATCTGCTCGCCTAACTGGTTCACCTGAAAAATATTAAAAATAATGAGATGAGTCGATGCTCAGTAAGTGGAAATATGCTATTACTAGTGTACGGCGACCAAGTTGCATAACTATAGTAATAACATTTGAAACTGTATAAGCTAGTAAATCAGTAAAAATATATTTTACATTTATCGTAGCTTAAAATATAACTGTATCATCTGAACTTTCTAACTTTCATACTGCTAATATCATACTATATTTAACAAATGTTGTAAAATTGTATACATATACATATATATGCTTTTCCTTGGAAATATGTATGTCATGATTTGGCCCCTCATGACAGGTTTGTGCGGCCTGTAGGCAGGACTTAACTCCGGTTGGCCTATCAGGTAAGTCACTGTACTCTACACTGCCTCAGTCCGACCAAACTGAATCCACTCCTAAGCATGAAGTTGGAGTATTGCCTCGTCAAACTAGCCCCCTCAACACAAAACTGGAGAGCTGCATCTACTTCGAGCATGGTTTGATGGTACCCACACACTATCTAAGATATGTGGTTGCACTCTATTCTGTAAATAGCAACGGTACTGTGCTCTATAAATTGTATTTGTCTGTAATATTTTCTCAGGGGTCTGATACTGTATAAGTATATATTCAATAATTATCTTTGTTGTCTTCATCATGTTTCGAAAATAACCATAATACTATAATTATGTACTGAATATACTATAAAATCTTAATATAACTATAGCATATGGATGTTATAACTGTATAATCTGTCTGTATAAACTATTTGTATAATCTGTCTATATAATATGAGTGTTATGGCATTAGGAAAACGTGACATTCTATAAATACTGTAATATAATAAACTGAATAGAATTTGTCTATATCTGTCTGTATAAAAATATCTGTGTTTATCTTTCTATGTCTATACATACTGTAAATCATGATATACTAGGAAAAACTGTATAAATTCTCTATCAAGTAAATATCTACTCAGGCCACACAAACATTAAAAACTCTTATTCTATAATAACTGGATAATAAACTCATATACATAAAATCTCTTGCAATATAATTAAAAACTCCTTGTATAGCATATTCCCTTACCTGACTTCTGCAACCCCCCTACTTTAACTGGTCCTACACTCGTAGAGTTTCCCGCTCAACATCTTGAAAACAACATCTCCCATAATAAAACAGCATTATTTTCCTACGTACAACATTTTATATAACTATGAGAAGGGCAAATTCTAAATAAAATGCCTTACCCTGAAATTGGGATGGAATTCGAACCACTCCCACCAACGATCCGCTCCGGTAGACTTACAGAGAACTTTCCCAGGAGCGTTGTGGTGGCCTCAGATTGTCGATTCAGTGAAAAACGGAGTCAATATTGAAGAGAGAAGGAGAGAGATACGTTTAGAGAGAGAGAGAGAGAGGGAGAATTTTGCGCCAAGCTTTAATGAAAAATCCAGGTTTTTGCTATTTATAGCTCCGGGTTCGTCGACGAGTCCTTGAATAAGTTTGTCGATGAACCTTCACCCTTCGTCAATGAATTTCAGACTGCCACAAAACCCCCTCTCGATATCTTCTCGTCAAAGAGATGGGACCTCGTTGACAAGACCCTCATGTATTCTCATCGACGAACATAGGGGATTCATCGACGAGACCCTGATTAATTCCTTGGGTTATTACAACCTCGGTCTCTTCCGGAGCCTTCATATGTGTTATCTCCTCATCCACTTCGCATGGACATATATGATGCAGTTCCTATTGTCGGAGATGCTAGACTTATAGCATGTCAATGGGACAGGACACCAAATGCGGAGGAGATGCTAGGAGAGGGCAGACGCCAACAATAGCCACCCCGAAACCGAAGATGACCCCCATGTAGCATGGCGTAGTTCGCTCAATTATTTTTATTTCATTTCTACAACATCTATTTTTTATTTTTTCATTTGTACAACATCTATTTTTTATTTTTTCATTTGTACATCATCTATTTTTTATTTTTTCAATTGTATAGCATCGTTGTATTATTTTTTCAATTCATTTTCCACAACATGTATATATGAATGAAAGTTGTGTATGAAAGGTGTGAATGAAAGTTGTAAATAAACGTTGTCCATTCCCACCTTCTCGATTAAAAGTTGTATATAACAGGTGTGAATAAATGAAAATTTATTCATTCTTATAGTTATTTGATATGTTGAATGTATATGAAAGTTATGATTGAAATTTGTGAACATACTGGTATCGATTGTATAGGAAAAATGTTTTCTTCGAACAAGTGCATGGATGGGACATGGTCATTTTTTTAAAAGGAGATTACTGAAATTTTTACAGTTATTTGATACGTTGAATGTGTATGAAAGTTGTGAATGAAATTTGTGAACATACTGGTATCGATTGTATAGGAAAAATGTTTCTTTGAACAGGTGCATGGATGAAATATTCTCATTTTTTTAAAGGAGACTGTCGAAATTTTTACAGTTATTTGATATGTTGAATGTGTATGAAAGTTGTGAATGAAATTTGTGAACATATTGGGATCGATTGTATTGGAAAAATGTTTTCTTTGAATAGGTGCGTGGATGAGATATTCTCATTTTTTGAAATGAGACTTTGCCGAAATTTTTATAGTTATTTCATACGTTGAATGTGTATGAAAGTTGTGAATGAAATTTGTGAACATACTGGTATCGATTGTATAGGAAAAATGTTTTCTTTGAATAGGTGCGTGGATGGGATATGGTCATTTTTTAAAAGGAAACTCTGCCGAAATTTTTACAGTAATGATTCTTTATAAAATTGGACACCCAAACCATGCTAAATGATATTATTCATATTATAGAATGTTGGTTCAACAACAAAGGAAAATTATAATTTAAGTTTTGTTACAATGAATGATAAATTTAGAATTTAATTTTTGTACACTAATGACAAATTAATTATATTTTAAGAATTAGTTAAAGAGAACATGACCTTGTAAGTTGTAAGGTGGATATGTATATCAAATTTTGAGCTCCAATACTTGATATTATTCATATTATAGAATATTGGTTCCACAACAAATAAACAACTCAAACTGCATGACTGAATATGGACAATGGGAGTCACTAGTCAACAATATAACAATCAAACGTTATAAATATACACTAATAACAAGATTATTTTTAATTAAAACTGTTCAAAAACCATCATTTTAGTAGCTACAATTGCCCAAACCTACTTACACATATGATAAAGAATGAACACGATCCTGCAGGCCATCCGTAGAAAAACCAACCTTATCTAACAACACATGGTAATGTGTGGGCATTGTGGTCCCCAGCAAATTAAAGCAAGCAATAAAATAATTACAATTGGTGTCACGTCCCAAACTCAGTAATGGGACCCAGGGGTGAATAAGTAACCTAACATGTCCCTATATCATACAAAACATACATGACACAGTACAATGAATGAGGGTCTGACCTTGTGGGGTTCCCAGGCACCCTAAACACATCCATATACAACAGAATATACATAGCAAAAAAATGGTCTTTCTATTAATATCTTGTTCCATTTCAGAGTCTATACACAAGGATATCCAGGTCCATAATTGTGACGCCCCGAAACCCGCAAAGTGGGGCCCGGGTGCCATGTGTTCCAATCACCTGTATCTGATACCATAATTAACATGCACACAGCGGAACATAAATAAATAACCTCAAACAAATACCAGAGTTCTATATAACAACCCAAAAACGAACACTACAACATCCAGACATCCATATTCACAACCAGTATTAAAAACATAACCCAGTACAAATAAATCTATATATATATACCAGTATCTCACAATACAAAAACAAAAAAAAAAACCACCAAAAGCAATCCCAACCTAGGCCTTCAAACCTAATCTCCTAAAGAACCTAAAAAATTGTTAATCCACTGGGGTGAGACACTGTAATAACCAGAAAAAAAATTAAAAAAAATAATTAATTAAAATTATTGATTAATTAATTGGTTAAACAATATTGAATTAATGCATTAAATAAACAAATAAAAATAAATAGTATGAAAAAAATAATTATTAATTAATTAATTATTTATTTATTTATTATTAAATAAATAAATAAATAGTAAAAAAAATGGATAAAGATATATATGTAAGCTTAACATATATATATATACATACATACATACATATATATATATATATATATATAAATATATGTAAAGAAAAAGAAAAAGAAAAAGAAAAAGAAAGAAGAAGAAGGTTAAAGAAACTTACCTGTCTGTGTCTCAGGCTCTCTGCATCTCTCTGTTTTCTCTCTATAATCTCTCAGCTTCTCTCACGTCCCCGCCTCTCGCCTTCGTTCTCCTCCTTTCTCTCCTCGATTTCGTCAGCCTAACGAACGCCAATTAGAAAACGGAAGGTGTCGTTGGATTCCTAACTCCGCCTCCGACATTTCTACTGGAACGGATTTGTCATGGGAACAGCTTAGGTACTGCTCCTGAAAAAAGGTAATTTTTTCCCAATTTCTCAATTTCTGGTTAAATTTGCAATTGAATCGACGATCAGACACCACCATGGGGTCCTAGTCGTCGTAGTCGTCATTTTGGCGTAGGTAATTTTTAAATTGGGGTTTTCTAGGCCCTACTCCAAAGCGAGAGTGGGATTTGAGAAATTTGGCAATTTGGCTAAATTTAAGGGTATATTTATTTATTTAGGAATTATGACCCTCAGAAATATTTAAATAATATTTTATTCAGGAATAATTTATTGGAGTTAGGAATTTTTGATTCAGGGTCCGGGTGAGCGCCGCAGGTATTTTTCGGAGTCCCTGTTGGCGTAGTTCAAGAAACTAGGTAAGGAAAAAAATATATGTTAAATCATAATTTTTATGAATTTAATGGAAAAATAAATTGTGTTATATGTACGTGTATATGTTTCAGTATGGGTAAAATGCCAACTATTTAAATTATATTTCCTTCGAGTTTAGGGTTGTTTATTAGATATATATTTATATGCGAAAATAAACTAATGAAAGTGAAAAAATATTTTCAGTGTAATTCTGTAAGAAATGAGAGGTATTTTCAGTATATAAACATTAAATGTTGGTTGGCTTATTTTAAAGGCATTGTATGAATTTTATTGTTAAATTGTGTGGCATTAGTAAATGTAAATTTTGTGCAAATATATGTTAAATGTACGAGATACAGGCTAAGTAAGTAAAGTCTATGAATAAAATATGATATGGACAATGATGCTTGTGTATGTTAAATGCAACCATGTAAATGTAAAACAGCTGAAAAATAGTCATGTTAGCAGATCTAGCACACTTCTGTGTAGACTAATTGATGACAGCTAAAAAGAGCTGTGTTAGCAGATTTAGCACGTTTCTACGTAGACTAACTGATGATGACTAAAGACCAACTGTAGTACAAAGGAATGAAATGAAAATGTTATGAAATGAAATGACAAAAAATGACAATGAAATGAAATGTGAAATGTGAATGATACAAATGGGAAAGAGTCACTTAAAGTGAAACACAAGGAAATGTTAAGTTATGAACGTGAAAGAATGTGAATGATTGAATAATGATGAAAAGAATGATGTATTATGATATTAGAAGTATTTATGTATGTAGAACATGTTACGTTTGGGCAGGGCGCACTCTTCGCCTGAGGGCTTGCTGAGTAAGGCGAGTGCACTAGTAGCTTCAGATGCTGCAATAGCTGCATAACGCACTAGGGTAGAGGGAACCTACTTGTATGGGTGGGTAGAATTCCCTATCCTCAGGGCCTTTGCCGGTAAACTATTGTTGAATGTGTGAGTACGAGATTAATTTTACACTTGAGGGCTTACTAAGTAAGGTGAGTGCTCTGATATGTTTTAATTGTGACCTTAGGGTTACCTAAGTATCAAAGCAGAGGGGTGCTACTTGTATGGGCGGGTAATCACCCTTATCCTTGGGTAATCTCATGGGTAAACCTTTGCATGTGATTGTTAGGTTCAGAAAATGACTTTCAGTATTATGTTAATAATTTGCAAATCTTATAAAATGATATGTATAATCTCATGATGGCCACACGCTGAGTTTAATATATTATTTCTTCCCTTACTGAGATGTGTCTCACCCGAATATAAATGTTTTTTTTTTCAGGACATCCTCGAGGTTGAGCTTTGAGAGCTTGAGGTTTTTATAACATTATTGGAAAATAGAAAGAGAATATGGTATATTTTTATGTTAATTTCGATATGTATATTTTATGTTTTATGATTTATGTTTTAAGTTTTATAAGATATGGATGGTTGTGAAATATACTGGTATTGTTAGATAATGTTTTGGAAACATGTATATATTTGAATACAGGTGGATGATTAAATTATTATGGTTGGTAGTTAGAAGTAGTAAACTCTGGTATTATTTGTATGATTGAGGTTCATAATTGTGTTTTCCGCTGCGTATGTATGGTTTAATTGTGGAATATCAGAGATTTTATCAGGATACGATCAAGTATAATGCACCAGACCTGGGTATAAGGGTTCGGGGTGTTACATTTGGTATCAGAGCAAAGGGGTAGTTACCCCCGATCCTCGGGAACTCTCGCTTATGAATGATTGTGGCAAAATAAGACTCTCCGCTTGGGGGCTTGCTGAATTACGAGACGGCGATACGTAATGCCTCAATCTCAGTGAGTGTTCTGATAGGTACCCGTTGTTGCCACGAGTGCAAGGTCCCTAAGGGAAAATGACAACATCCGAAAGGGGGATATTACAGACACTTCTCAGTAAGGGTGGAATAAATTATAACAGTGTGGGACAAATGAGTTTTAATATTTATATATCAAAATAAACTGGTTATCACATAATATCAATTACAACTAAAAAAAAAAATGTACCATTAATAACATCCCCGACATCTAATAACATACACACATCTAATATGCACAAGTACATAATTTTTATGCTGGCGAAAGTCCCCAAGGATAGGGAAGATTACCCGCCTATACAAGTAGCTTCCCTCTACTCTAGTACTAAAAACTACCTATCACAGCACTCACCTTTCTCAATAAGCCCTCAAATGAAGTATTATCTCGCCGCCAGTACACACATCTTTATTATTTTAAAGCCGAATGTTTCTGAGGATCAGGATGTCTACCCGCCCATAGAAGTTGCATCCTTTTGCACTAATACCAAGAAACTACCTAGCAGAGCACTCGCCTTTCTCAGCAAGCCCCCAATGGTATGTTTACCTCGCCGCATGCACACACATGCATTTATAATATGCTATACATTACTATTATGTTTTAATTAAATTCACATGCACAACACATCCACACAAGAATCACATAACTTATACTTCGTCTTCCAATGTCCACAATACGTCACCCACACAAAGCAACTGCGTACATATCAGTACGTGGCCCACATAGGCACCTACGTACTTCTTTTCTACACGTGGCCCACACAAGCACCACTACCCACACAGGGTACATAATATGGCCCACATAGGTGCCATTATCCACACAGGATATAACGTGGCCCACAAGGGCACCACTACCCATGCAGGGTAGATAACATGGCCCACACAGGCGTCATTATCCACACGGGATATAACGTGGCCCACACAGGCACCATTCTAGCTTCCACAACACGT
The DNA here is from genome assembly GCF_029873635.1 of Malania oleifera. Taxonomy (NCBI): domain Eukaryota; kingdom Viridiplantae; phylum Streptophyta; class Magnoliopsida; order Santalales; family Ximeniaceae; genus Malania; species Malania oleifera. Next base: position 85,856,300 of record NC_080429.1, on the reverse strand, counting down.
GGCCCACACAACCACCAATATTCACCAGTATCCAATCCCCATGACCTACCCGTCATACATCAGTAAAACAAGCTCCTCAAACTGCCAATGTCCTACCCAAATAAATGACAATATGACAAGCTCCTCGACCAGCCAACGTCATATCATGATTTACAAATAGGCAATATAACAACCTCCACATGCCAACGTTATATTAAGATGCATATGAATAACCAAACCAATTAGTTCACATAGACGCATCAATGCATTACCATACATGTATCCAACATATCCACATTCCCACACAATAATCCAACAGATCAATAGATTTCCACACAGGAGTCAAACATAACAATTCATTCATCATGTCATAATCATTCCAAACACCCCCACATGCAAACCCAAATACCACAGTAATTCATATTTAATTTATTAGGAAAATTACTCCCATGTCACACGAATTTAATATCATATGCAATTATCCCAAATATAAACCTTAAACAATATCATCATTTTTTTAGTACTCACCCAATTCTAAAAATCATATAGATAAATAATAAATTTCATACGCTTGTAAATAACCGGTTCACCTTAATAAAATACTGATATAATTTTATTCCCCTTTACCTGATTCCCTGAATCACGCCTGTAGGGCTCCCAAGATTATACCCGCAGTGCTCACCCAAACCCTGATAAAATCAAATCAACCCCAATAAAATATTATTTTAACCTTTCCCCAATTACAATAATTAAATACAAATTAATTTCTAAATAACCCATTTATTCTAATTTTGGGGCTATTCCTACAACGATCCCACGAGAAATCCGCTCCGCTAGATTTGAAGAGAATCATCCCTAAATTCTCATGGGGGTGTTCGATTGTCAATTTAGCTTAAAATTTAAGAAAAATTGAGGTAAAAATGAGAATTTGCCTTACCCCAGGAGATATGCCCACGTTACTCCTACGACAAATCCACTTCGATAGATATGTTGGTGGCAGAGAATAGAGTCTAGTGGTATTTTCGGATTTTCAATTGGGCGAGAATCCGTCGTGAAATCGTCGAAAGAGGAGTGGAGAACGTGAGCTAAGAGAATTTTTTTTTTCTCTTTCTTTCTTTCTTTCCTTGCTGTTTTGCCAGTGAGAAGGAGTTTTCTTTTTTCTGCTTTCCTCTGCTCCACGAAACTTAAAAAATAAATTTTCCTCCTTTTTCTTTTTTTCCTTTCTTTCCTTTATCCATACTTTAAACTTTATTATATAATAACTTTATTTATACTTTTATATATGTAACGAACCGGCCCTTTATATGGACCCACGTGTCACTCTTTCATACATAATGTCTATACCTGTTCAAGATATGGAAACAACCCGCCCTAAATAGGGACATACAGGTGTAAAACATACATAATAATGATGTAAATGTCGTGGAAAAACATAAACATCCATTGGGATTTCTACTAGACTTATACCAGAGTTCACTAATACATCCATAATTTACATATTTCAGACTTAGAACAATTCTAATTATTACAACCCTCCAAAAAGGAACTTCATCTAAGATTTACTACATGATTCAGATGCTTACATAAGCTGTTCAAAAACAATCTCCCAGTCCTTTTAGCTATTAGGACTGACCCACTAATGGACCTGAAAACAAAAGTTGTATAATAGGGTGAGACACCTCTCAGTAAGGAAGAAGGAGTTACAATAGTGTGTGACTGCATACATGCATATTTTCATTCAAATATACAAATATGATAACCTGCGTAATTCCAGTATTTTTCACAAATTCACATAATAGCATTGGGTTCAAACCGACGTCTTTCCACTCAGTTTACCCCTCTTTGTTTACTGATGCGGCTCAATGTATCACCAGCCTCTATTTAATCACATTTTCAGTATAACAAATTTGTAACTTCGTTCTCATATTCTATATCAATAGTATAGAAAATTCATTCATTCTCATATCAACATATATCACACAAGTTTGATACAAAAACCCGCTAAATGATAGAAATTCAATATACGTAGTTTAACTAAATAAATAAAGGAATCGAACCTCTCCTACTATAGTATAAACACAAATAATGATGTTTGTAAAATTTGGAGATCATACGTCGAAATCCTTGTTTTTACTAAAAATCGTGAAATCGGCATTTCTACTCGGTAGAATTTCACAAATAAGCAGTTAAATCATACATAATAACGGAAACTAGCTTTTTAGCGGTTTAGTTTTCCAAATATGTTGTTGTAATCAAATTCCCCTTACCTTATACTCGGAATAAAAGTTCAAATGAAAACGGTCCAAATCGACAACCCGATATCCTGAAAACTTAAAATCACATAACATAACCTTACTATGTTTTCTACTGCTATCCAAATATCCAATCAAAATTAGGATCAGATTCTTACCTCGATTCTTGGGAAAATCTGAAACTCTTCGAAACAACGATCTGATCCACTAAAAGTGTAGAGTTTCCTCTTCTGATCCACGCGATACCCTCTGTTTTTGGAAACGGACGACGAATGACGAAGGATCTTAGAGAGAGAGAGAGAGAATAAGAGAATTTATAGAATAAAACCTAACCTAGCCCTTAAGTAATCTAAATAAATATCTCCTCCAAGATATTTATATATAAATATCTCAAAATATCTCTTTTCAAAATATCTTCTCCAAAATATCTCTTTATTTATTTATTTATTTTATGTTTATTTATTATTTTTTATTATTATAATCCTTATTATTTATTTTATTTTTTTAATTTTATTTATTTATTATTTTTTTTTCTCGGGGTCGGGTTACTACAATCTCCTCTTCTTATAAGAATTTCGTTCCCGAAATTCACAAACTGATACCAAGCATACTCTACCTTACATCAGAGACCTACAAAAGAGTCGGCAGCCACCCTCAAAGCTACTCCGGCCCGAGGTTATTATCTACCCTCGCTAATGGTGGAGGAATCCCGTGGTTACAATGTGATGCTTCAAAAGATTACATACACACACAAAACTCTCCCGAAGACCAAACCACTTATACTACTATACATAACTACGTACCATCCGAAAATAATTGCAGATACTTCTGGCACATTTCTAACTCCCATGAAGCTTCCTCCACTGCATGGTTACGCCATAATACATTCACTGGCAGTATTTCCCTAGTCTGTAACTACTGAACTTTCCGATCTAATATCAGTACCGGTACCTCCTCATATGATAAAGCCGTACCGATCTCTAGAGGTTCATAACTCAGTACATGCGATGGATCAGGTATGTACTTCCTCAGTACAGACACGTGAAATACATCATGAACTTGGGATAATGCTGAAGGTAAAGCTACTTGATAAGCAATCGAACCTATCCTTTCAAGGATTTCAAAAGGCCCGACATACCGAGGACTTAGCTTCCCTTTCTTCCCAAATCTCATCACCCCTTTCATCGGAGCGATTCTCAAGAATACCATATCTCCTACTTCAAATTCCAACTCTCGCTGACGGGTATCAGCATAACTCTTCTGTCGACTCTGAGCTGCTTTAATTCTTTCCTTGATCAATGCGACCTTTGTAGAGGTCTGCTGAATCAGTTCTGGACCTAGTATCTGCCGCTCACCTACCTGATCCCAGTATAACGGAGATCGACACCGACGACCGTATAAAGCATCATAAGGTGCCATCTTTATGCTCGCCTGGTAATTGTTGTTATATGCAAATTCAACAAACGGTAGATATCGTATCCAACTATTACCAAAATCTAGTATACAAGCCCGCAACATATCTTCCAACGTCTGAATAGTTCTCTTCGACTGTCCATCCGTATGTGGGTGAAAAGACGTACTGAACATCAATTGTGATCCCAAGGCATCTTGTAAACTTTTCTAGAAATGAGATGTAAAACGCGGATCTCGATCTGAAACAATAGATATAGGAACACCAAGGAGTCGTACCACCTCCTGCACATAAAGTTCTGCCGGCCTATTCAGAGAGTAGCTGACTTTGATTGGAATGAAGTGTGCAGTCTTTGTCAATCGATCTACTATAATCCATATGGCATACTGCCCATGCATCTCCACAGGTAAGCTTGTCACAAAATCCATCGAGACATGTTCCCACTTCCACTTAGGGACGTCAAGTGGTTGAAGTGGTCTTGCCGACTTCTGATGTTCTGCTTTGATCTGCTGACATGTCAAGCACTGTTCTACAAATCGGGCGATCTCTTTTTTCATATTAGACCACCAGAAAGATTCCCTCAAATCTCGATACATTTTCGTACTACCAGGATGTACAATGTAGAGCGAACATTGTGCCTCCTCCAGAATAACCCGTTTAATCACGGCATCATTCGGAACGCAAACCCTGCTACGGAATCTCAGTATCCCATCACCAGAAATACTGAAGTCCGGCTTTAAACAATTCCGAACTCCTTCCATAACCTCAACTAACTCTGGATCCTCTTTTTGTGCTACACGGATCCTCTCCTGTAAGGTCGGTTGCACCACCAAGCTGGCAAGGACAGCCTGATGATTTCCTTCTACCACTTCCAAGCCCAACCTTTCCAGGTCCATACAAATTTGGTGCTGAACTCTAATCTCTGAAATAGACGCATCAACAGACTTCTGACTCAGAGCATCAGCTACCACATTAGCCTTTCCTAGGTGATAGCTAATAACACAGTCGTAGTCCTTAATCAACTCTAGCCACCTGCGTTGTCTCATGTTCAGCTCCTTTTGGGTGAAAAAGTACTTAAAACTTTTATGGTCAGTAAAAATCTCACACTTTTCACCATACAATTAATGCCTCCAAATTTTTAATGCAAACACTACCGCCGCTAATTCCATATCATATGTCGGGTAGTTCTTCTCATACTCTTTAAGTTGCCGAGAAGCGTAAGCAATTACTCTGCTCTGCTGCATTAGAACACAAACAAGACCCTTCTTAGAGGCGTCACTATAAATAACGAATCCACCATCCCCTGAAGGAATGGTCAGGACTGGAGCAGTAACTAGTCGCCGTTTCAGCTCCTGGAAACTCAGCTCACACTCCTCAGTCCAAACGTACCTCACGTTCTTCCTCATAAGTCGCGTCAAATTACCTGCTAAATTGGAGAACCCTTCCACAAAACGACGGTAGTAACCTGCAAGACCCAAAAAGCTTTTGACTTCCTGAACATTCTTTGGTCTCACCCACTCCACTACTGCTTCAATCTTACTCGGGTCCACGAATACACCTTCCTTGGACACGACATGACCAAGAAACACAATCTGCTCTAGCCAGAACTCACACTTCTTCAATTTAGCATACAATTACTTATTCCTAAGCATTTGCAAGACAAGCCTCAAATGCCCCTCATGCTCTGTAGCGCTTTTAGAATACACTAGGATGTCGTTGATAAATACCACGATGAACCGGTCTAAATATTCATGAAAGACCCTGTTCATCAAATCCATAAACGCTACAGGTGCATTAGTCAAACCAAAAGGTATAACCATAAATTCATAATGGCCATACCAAGTTCGAAATGCCGTCTTAGGAATGTCTTCCGCTTTCACCTTCAGCTGGTGATACCCAGATCGTAGATCAATCTTAGAGTAGATCTGCATGCCCTAAAGCTGGTCAAACAGATCATCGATATGAGGTAGCGGATATTTATTCTTTACCGTCACCTTGTTCAGTTCTCTGTAGTCGATGCACATCGTCATCAACCCATCCTTTTTCTTAACAAACAAAATGGGCGCTCCTCAAGGAGAAACACTAGGACGAATGTACCCCTTGTCTAGGAGCTCTTGAAGTTGTTCCTTCAGTTCTTTCAATTCAGCTGGAGCCAAACGGTGTGGAGCTTTTGATATCAGCGCCGTACCTGGAACTAGTTTTATCGCGAATTCCACTTCCCAATCCGGAGGTAAACCTGGCAAGTCCTCTGGAAACACGTCAGGGAACTCACACACTACAACAATTGTTTCCAACTTATTTTCTTCAACCGGCGCATCTTTCACAAATGCCAGATACCCTTGGCAACCATCTAGGAGTAGCCTCCTAGCTTGCAAAGCTGAAAGGATCCGGGGTGCAGAACGCACACATGACCCCTGGAATCTAAATTCCTGCTCCCCTGGTGGTTTAAACAACACCTCCCACTTGCGGCAATCAATACTAGCATAACTGGCCGACAACCAGTCCATCCCAAGGATGATATCAAAACCATGCATGTCATAGACCACTAGGTTAATTGGTTGTAATCTCCCCTGAATTTCCACAGGGAAGTTACGGACTAACCCACTACACTCGACTGTAGACCCAGATGGCGTAGTCACTACCAGTTCATAATCCAACCGTTGCAACTCCAAACCATATAGTTTAACAAAATCATGGGAAATAAAAGAATGCGTAGCTCCAGAATCAAAAAGTACTACAACTTCATTAAAATACACATAAATAGTACTTGTGACCATGTCATCAGCGTTCTCAGCGTCACCAGGAGTTAGAGACCCTAGCCTGGGCAGTACCCACTGCTGACCGCCACGCTGTGTCAGAGCATTCCCTCTGTATTGCTGCTCCGTGACTCCAACATTCCTCTACCTCGGACAGTCTCTCATCTGATGTCCTTGTCTACCACACCGCACACAGGCTCCCGTAGAAAACCAACATTGCCCCTGGTGTTTCTTACCACACAAAGAGCAACGTGGAACACTTGCGGCATTCTAGGACGTGCCACCACTATTTTTCTTCCACTTACTCTGTCCTACCCCAGATGAATAATTAGGAGGCGCTGGCCTCTTCTTCGTAACCTAAACTTCTGCATCCTTTAGTAAACACTCCTTTACTACCATGGCTTTATCAACCAATGTAGCAAAATCCTACAACTGCAGAATCATCGTCTGCTTACGGATCTCACTCCTCAAACCCATCTGAAACTTCCAAGCCTTCTTTGCTTCATCAGGAATCATGAATGGAGCAAATCGAAACAGCTCGTAGAACTTGGCAGCGTATTGCTGCACTGTCAGTGAACCTTGCGTCAAATTCATAAATTCCTCCATTTTCGTGTTTCTAATTGTGGCCAGAAAATAATGTTCAAAGAAGAGCTCTTTGAATCCGGCCCATATCAACGCTATCAGTATCGGTCGGTTCTCCTCCATCTGCTTTACCGACCCCCACCATCTCTCAGCCTCCCCTGCCAACTTGAACGTGGCGAAGGTGAATTTCTGCTTTTCGGTGTAGTTTAACACATCTAAGATCTTCTCGATCTCGTGGATCCAATTCTCAGCACGAACTGGATCTACACTGCCTACAAAAGCAGAGGGCTTCAATCTGGTGAACTGCTTAATGAAGCAACCCAACTCAGTTATAGGATAATCCTGTCCTCTATTCGTTCGCACTACCTCAGCCATAAGCTACTATGCGAATTCACATAACACACTAGTAGAGTTGTTACCAGCCTCGGGGTCGGCACCCCCACTACTACTGCCACCTATATTGGCAGTGATATCCCTGGATTCCATCTTGAAAACATTTACGAGAATCCATTAGAAGGTAATAGCCTAAGCATCAACTAACATTATCATACTATAGACTCAGTTCCTTTAAATCCACATCCTGAATATCGATGTACTCCATTAATTTAACATCATCATTCTAACTCAAGTTTTGCCCTTCCACTTGGAAACAATACCATCAATAGATTGCCATGATTTTTTAAACCGTTCGAATGATCTAGAAAAACACAGAAGTCTGCCAATTGTTTTCATCACCAGGTATACAAAACAAAACTCAAGGTCATATCCATGTCCTATACTCTGGTATATTCTACACTGTAACAACTAGCAACTTCTTAATTTAGCACATATCCCTAACATGGCAGCATAAATCAAATCATACTTCCGACTGGCTACGGGCTCTGATACCAACTGTAACGACTCGGCCCTTTATACGGACCCAGGTGTCACTCTTTCATACATAATATCTATACCTGTTCAAGATATGGAAACAACCCGCCCTAAACAGGGACATACGGGTGTAAAGCATATATAATAATGATGTAAATGTCGCGAAAAAACATAAACATCCATTAGGATTTCTACTAGACTTATACCAGAGTTCACTAATACATCCATAATTTACATATTTTGGACTTAGAACAATTCTCATTATTACAACCCTTCAAAAAGGAACTTCATCTAAGATTTACTACATGATTCAGATGCTTACGTAAGCTGTTCAAAAATAATCTCCCAGTCCTTTTAACTATTAGGACTGACGCACTGATGGACCTGAAAACAAAGGTTGCATAATAGGGTGAGACACCTCTCAGTAATGAAGAAGGAGTTACAACAGTGTGTGACTGTATACATGCATATTTTCATTCAACATCTGGAATATAAATCAAATATTTTCAATACAGTAATGCATCAGGTATATCATTAATCATATTACAAAATTCCCACATCTGTCTTTCGACCATTTAATGATTTATCAGATGACCAACAGCAAAATATCCCTATAACCAGTTTTACCCCGTGGCCCGGGTTATGCACTGATACTCGTCTAATGCCCTATTTGTGCAGGCACTGTCAAGTACCTACTTATGATCTGACTGCCTCCATTGGCCCAATATCAGCCAATGGTTTCACCCTACTAGCCGACCATCTTGGTACCCACATTGTTTAGTACGTGTGGCTGCACGTGTACATCTAACTACAATATCGTGTCGTATCATATAACAGTGGTTTCATTTCACCCTTCAAAGAAAGTATTTTTCAACCCTCTCAGGACTCTCAAGTTGTGGTTCCGTGTATCATAAATTCAATTTATACAAATATAATAACCTGCACAATTCCAGTAGTTTTCACAAATTCACATAATAGCATTGGGTTCAAACCGGCGTCTTTCCACTCAGTTTACCCCTCTTTGTTTACTGATGCGGCTCGGTGTATCACCAGCCTCTATTTAATTACATTTTCAGTATAACAAATTTAGAACTTCATTCCCATATTCTATATCAATATTATAGAAAATCCATTCATTCTCGTATCAACATATATCACACAAGTTTGATACAAAAACCCGCTAAATGATAGAAATTCAATATACATAGTTTAACTAAATAAATAAAGGAATCGAACCTCTCCTACTATAGAATAAACACAAATAATGATGTTTGTAAAATTTGGAGATCATACGTCGAAATCCTCGTTTTTACCAAAAACCATAAAATCGTCAAACCGGCATTTCTACTCAATAGAATTTCACAAATGAGCAGTTAAACCATACATAATCACGTAAACTAGCTTTTTAGCGGTTTAGTTATCCAAATATGTTGTTGTAATCAAATTCCCCTTACCTTATACTCGAAATGAAAGTTCGTATGAAAACGGTCCAAATCGACAACCCAAGATCCCGAAAACCTAAAACCACAGAACATAACCTTACTATATTTTCTACTGCTTTCCAAATATCCAATCAAAATTAAGATCAGATTCCTACCTCAATTATTGGGAAAATCTGAAACTCTTTGAAATGACGATCCAATCCACTAAAAGTGTAGAGTTTCCTCTTCTGATCCACGCAGTACCCTCCGTTTTTGGAAACGGACGACGAACGGCGAAGGATCTTAGAGAGAGAGAGAGAGAGAGAGAGAGAGAAAGAGAATGAGAGAATTTATAGAATAAAACCTAACTTAACCCTTAAGTAATCTAAATAAATATCTCCTCCTAGATATTTATATATAAATATCTCAAAATATATCTTTTCAAAATATCTTCTCCAAAATATTTATTTATTTATTTATTTATTTTACGTTTATTTTTTATTTATTATTATTTTATTTATTTTTTTAATTTTATTTTTTTTCTCAGGGTCGGGTTACAACAACATACATATATATAAAATTTATCCTTATATGTAATTAAATATACATATCTATATATATACCCAAAATCCTCAAATTTCCTAATTTAATTAAATTTCTTAATAACAATTAATTAATAATAATAATATTTTTTAATTAATTAATTAATTTAAAATTTTTTTAGGTTGTTACAATAATACAAACACAACCCGGGTATCGACCAAAACCACAAAATACCACCCGATACAGTCCTAGTACTTACCCAAGTACCTCTCGCAATACACGAACCACTATGCTCCTAACTCAGAGGATGCTAGTTCTGGTTACACGAAGGACCTGAAAAATATGTACGTATAGCAGGGGTGAGACACCTCTCAGTAAGGTAGATACAGGTTATATCGGTGTGTGGCATTTGAGTGTTATCATAATAGCAAAACATGCACAGTTAAATGCAATTTCCAGTACTATCACAAAACAGTACATACACGTACACACACATGATCAAGTAACCCGGTGTCATCACACCCTTCAGCCCGAATTCAGCCCGCGATACCCGTCGTCGACCCGTAGCCGGCCCGCAATACACGGTGTCTTAGGCACATGGCAAACCCTAGGCTCCTATGGCATCGTATCGGTACAAACTAGTGGATCCACACCCTTCGGTGATCAGCCGGTAAGGCTCACACCCTGAGATATAAAGTCGGACACTCTTTCAGTATCTGGAACAACTTGGAACCCAATTCTTATTGCATTTCATCAAAAACACAGTCATACATGCTCATATAACCAAACAACCCACACACATTTGGTAATCTACAAATCATGATTTTCCAAGCGTATACAGTTTAATAAAGTCAAAATACGACCATCCCTAACAAAATACATAATACAGTATACCAAAGGTTTTCCAACAAAACCAGGGATTTTAGCCCAGTACCCCTTTTTTCCTAAAAACTGTTACATAAAAAATTCATAATTTTACCCATTAGAGTTCCCCAAATGAATAACCAAAACACACACAAGATCGTGAACTACAGTTCTATTGAGTCCGATTTCAAAAATAACCGACATAAACTGAATCCCCTTACCTTTTCCCCGAATGACGAATCCCGAACTCTAAGACCCCTAAATTGTGAATCGAGTTTCAAAATGTAACGCCCCGAACCCTAAAATACCTGATAAAATCCTTGATAATCCATAATCAACATATACGTAGCAAAAAACATAAATATAATCTCCAATTATATAATACCAGAGTTTTCTACTTCCATCTACACACCATAATAAATCATGTATCCACCTATATTCCCATATATACACATATCTCCCAAAAATATTTAGTATTCACAATACCAGTATGTTTCACAACCATTCATAATATCTAGAAGACTTAAAACATAAAACATAAATTTTATACATCCCAAAATTAACATAGAAATATACCTTTTTATTTTTCTATTTCCCAATAATGCTATAAAAATCTCGAGCTCTCAAAGATCTCGAGAAAATCCTGAAAAAGATAAATTCATATTCGGATGAGACACATCTCAATAAAGGAATAAACCATATATTAAAACAGTGTGTGGCCAACATGAGTCTATATAACAACAAAATATTTAACATTTTAAAATCATTAACATAATTTCTAAAATCATTCTCTGATCCTACTCAATCATATGCAAAAGATTTAACCTACGAGATTACCTGAGGATAGGGGTGATTACCCGCCCATACAAGTAGCACCCCTCTGCCCTGATATTTAGGCAAGCCTAAGGTCACTAATAAAGCATACCAAGGCACTCACCTTACTCAGTAAGCCCTCAAGTGTTACATTGATCTCGTACTCACACCGTTCAACAATAGCTTACTGGCAAAGGCTCCTAAGAATAGGAAAATTTACCTGCCCATACAAGTAGTTTCCCTCTGCCCTAGCACGTTATGCAGCCTACCGCTACACCTGATACAACAAGGGTACTCGCCTTTCTAAGCAAGCCCTCAGGCGAAGAGTTTGTCTCGCCTATATGTAACATGTTCTACTAGCATAAATACTGATAATACCATTATACATTATTTTGTCGATCATTATTATGTACTTCTCATCTGTTAATGTTCTCAGCTTGACATTTCGTAGCGTTTCGCTTTACATGGTTTTTTCCCATTTTACATCGTTCACATTTCACATTTCATTTTCATTCCATTCACTTCCCTTTTCATTTCATTTCATTTCATACCCAGCATCTTTCAGCTGTTTTACCCAACATCTTTCAACTGTTTTACCCAACATTTTTCAGCTGTCATACATTTAGCCAGCATCTTTCAGCTGTTTCACCCAACATCTTTAAGCTGTTTTATCCAGTATTTTTTAGCTGTTTACCCAGCATTTTTCAGTTGTTGACATGGTTGCATTAACACACACAAGCACTATAGTCCATATCATGTTTTATTCACAATGCATTACTTACTTAACCTGCATCTCATACATTTAACATATATTTGCACAAAATCTCATGCCACACAGTTTAGCAATATAATTCATACATTGCCTGTAAAATAAGTCAACTAACATTTAACATTCATTTACTGAAAATACCTTTCATTTCTTACATTATCCTGAAAATATTTTTCCACTTTCATCAGTTCATTTTCGCATATACATATCTAATAGACAACCATAAACTAGAAAAACTATAATTTAAAAAGTTGGCATTTTACCCATACCGAAATATATACACGTATATATAACACAATTTATTTTTCCATTAAATTCATAAAAATTCTAGTTTAATATATATTTTTCCCCTTACCCGGTTTCTTAAACTACGCCAACAGGGACTCCGAAAAATACCTGCGACGCTCACCCGGACCCTGAATCAAAAATCCTAATTCCATGTAATTAATCGCGAATAAAATATTATTTTAGTATTTCCTAAGCCTTCAAATTATAAATAAATAAATATACCCTTAAATATAGCCACACTACCAAAATTTTCAAATCCCACTCTCGCTTTGGAGTAGGGCCTAGAAAATTCCAAGAGAAAAATTACCTACGTTAAAATGACGACGATCACGACTAGAACCCCATGGTGGTGTTTGATCGTCGATTTAACAACAAATTTAACAAGAAATTGAGAAATTAGGGAAATTTTGTCTTACACCAGGAATGGTGCCTACGCCACTCTCACGACATATCCGCTCTAGTAGAAATGTCAGTGGCAGAGTTAGGAATCTAACGGTACTTTCGGTTTTCCGATCGACGCTCGTTAGGCTGACGAAACTGAGGAGAGAGAGGAGGAGGACGAAGGAGTGGTCGACGAGAGAAAAGGAGCCTGAGAGAGGCGTAGGAGATGCTGAGGATGAAGATGATGGATTGGATTTCAAATTGAAATCCAATCCAAGCTTAAGAACAATAATAAAGAGAAAAACAAAGAAAAAATCAAAGAAATAATGAGAAAGAAGTTCAAAGAAAATGTTGTCGATAACAAATATGAAGCTACTAATTTTGTTATTTCCTTTACTAGTGATGCATGCTTTAAAATTATTACGTGATGGTTAGCATCCTCGTTTCACATGTTTCCCAATATAAATGTATACTATTACCTGATCAATGCAGTAAGAATATTGTTGTTATATCCATGTGAAGCATTTTTACTCTATAAGGAGATGGTGATTTGTGCTGTGATGATTTCAACCTTATCAATTTCACTAACCAAAGAAACTCTTCTAATAAATGCAAGTGAAGCAGTGGTAGAATTTTTTGAGCCAGCATCTTTTAGTTTACTTAAATCCTTTTGAAATTCAAATCAAGTGAAAGGGGAACTTAAGTTCCAAATTTTGGATTGGGTGTTCACTAATGAAATGGATTTAATTTTAACCCATGGGAAGCCAAGTAGTTATGATGGGATGATTTCAATGGATGCAATCTTTTCAGTGGGCTATGAAGCAATGCCTAGGTCAAGAGTATTGTTGCTTGGACGTGTTGCTTTCTTTCTGCATCTTCTGAGATGTTCTTGTGAACTTTAAGAAGATGTGAGACTCAAGATAGTTAGAAAACTTGAATGGCTTTTGAATATTTTGATTGATGAAGAAGTGTATTGTTCAGTGCTTGTCTTGCAAATTCCTATATTTCATGACATTGGAAAATCACAGGAGTTAGCTTGACAACCAATGTTTTATTAGCTTTTGTATACTTTGATAAGCTTCATGATTGTGGTTCCTTCAAGTCTAGCCTAGGGAGAAGTATTGTATTTCCCGCTCGAGAATGTCTTCCATCCTCACTTCCTTTGTAGGGGGATTGTCATGGAAATTTGGTGCTTTATGGCATGTTACGCAGAGGCACACAATGATGTTGTTGATGAACTTAACTTATTGTTGAAGTTAGTGGCATCTTCTCAATCTCTTCTTTTTCTTGGATGCACTTTCAAAAAGTTGGCAAGATCAATCTGTATGCTTCTTACTCGTAGCACTCAATCTACCATAGATTGATTTTATAGTTCTATTATTGGTGACAATAGATCTCATGCATCATGTCTTTCGAGTGTGACCCTTCTTATGGAGGGATTCCCCCTCACATTGCTTACAGACAATAGAAGAAATAAAACCATGGAAAAAATTATTATAGATTATTATTACTTCATCGAGAGTTCTGATGATGAGTCGTGCAATTCTGGTTTGTTTGGAGTGCCAGTTTTTGCACTATCTGCTATCTCCCAATCTCTCACTCAATAAAGAGATTCCTATATACATTATTTATGAGCATTATATTGAGTTCTATGAGTATCAAACTGTTTGAATAATTATAAAAACATATAGTGTCCATTTAGTTTTGGAAAATAGTTTTTATTTTTAGTTAATAAATGAACAACAATAAATAGTTTTGACACTATTTACTTGTGACTGTTATTAGTATATGTTCACATGTTTCACTCGTTTCACGTACATTTATATTAGTATACATTTATATTTTTAATTAAATTAAAAATTTTAATTTATTATTATGTGAAAATTTAAATTAATAAATGATTTTTCGCTGCAAAAATTTAATTTATTATTACTATAATAACTAAATAAAAAAGGAGAACACCAAAATTGAAACAATCCATGTTACAAATTATAGTTAAAAACATTTTTGAAAATGACATACTTTGAATTATTAATAAAAAAAAATGACTGCACAATAAATTTCGTTATTTGGTCTAATAAGATTTAAATGGTAGTCCAAATAATTGACTGACGTGTGGCAAGTAAATCTCGCTGTTTGGTCCAACGAGATTTGCTTGAGAGATAAGCTGGGATTGACGCGTGGGAAATCTCGCTGACGTCATAGTCATTTTGAAAATTATTTTCTTAAATACGGTATTATTTAATATACATTATTTAAAAAAAAAAGATAAATCGAGAAAAAACCCATCAATCACAAGTTGACGTTGTTGAAATCAATGTTATTGACAAGACAATATTTCAAATAAATAAAGAAAAATTAAACAAAGAATCTTAGTTTTTTTCATATGGTAATTCCACTATGTGTTTTTTCCTTTACCAAAAAGCATTTGAGTAAGATTAGTTATGTTATTTTTCTTCTTCAACTAAGATAGAATGATGAGGATTATAATTTTTTTTAAAGCAAACAAACAAATCAATAAGTAAATTAAAAAAAAAAATTGTTGCAGATAAAAAATATAATAAAAATACTACTGCATTTTTATTACATTTCAATAAGTTTCAATGTAAGAAAACACTCTTCATTAATAATTGAATTACTATTTTCAGTAACAATTAAAAATTGAAATAGCTTTCTTTGTAATTTAAATTTGTATTTTATTTTTTAATACAATTAGTAATTCAATTTAGAATATAACAATGGTTGAATCAATAATTTTTATAATTACTATTAACAAATAAATTAATATATGCAATAATAGAAAGAAACTATAATATTTTCAAAATTCCCTTTAATAAAATGATTAGTATTCTGAATCTTTCTCATAAATTTTTAATTATATTATTGTAACCACCTAAGATGATTGAATTGGTATTTTTAAAAATAATTATATTAATAATTTATCTAATCAGTGATAACAATGGAATTACTAATTTATGAAACCATTAATAAATAATTTGAATTAATATAATATTTAAAATTTAAAATCATCCCCCAAACAAATTGATTACTCTTTAAGATCCCCTATAATTTTAAAATATTATTTTTTAGTTGCTAAGAATATTTAAAATAATGTTTTTACAATAAATACCAATAATCAAATAAACAAATTTTATAACCACCAATGATAATAAAATTTCGTTCAAATATGATTAATGTTTGGATCAACATAAGAATTTTGATAGATATTTAAAAAAATGACATTATACCTCGAACACATACATAATTAATATGTGAAAAACAATAACGTATTAAAAATATGTACTTAATTAAATTTTTAATGATTATAAATTTAAAATATTTAACACTTAATAATTGATTAACTAAATATTTGGGAAGAATACAGTGACTATCATATTGAATTTTTATAAGACAATAATAATATTACTTTTATTTAATGAATTACAAATGTTAATTAATGTAAATGTTTACACTTTTAAAAAGCATCTTAAAAATTATTTATAGCTTTAATTAACATTTTATATTTATTTTTTCTAATTAAGAAAATAGTATTTAGTCTTTATAATTTGAAATATTTACTCTTATTTTATTAATAAATTATTATTTAAAATATAGTAAGAGATCAGATTAAAGAAAAATTGAAGAACTTATTAAGAAAAATAATATAAATACCCTAACAAAAGAATAAGCTATTCAAAACTTGGAAAGAAGCTTTAGAGAACCAGAAATTTGTATTTTATTTTTTAATACAATTAGTAATTCAATTTATAATATAACAATGGTTGAATCAATAATTTTTATAATTACTATTAACAAATAAATTAATATATGAAATAATTAAAAAATTATAATATTTTCAAAATTCCCTTAAATAAAATTATTAGTATTCTAGATCTTTCTCATAAATTTATAATTTTATTATTGTAATCACCTAAGATGATTGAATTAATATTTTTTTAAATAATTAAATTAATAATTTATCTAATCAGTGATAATAATGGAATTACTAATTTATGAAACCATTAATAAATAATTTGAATTAATATAATATTTAATATTTAAAACCATACCATAAACAAATTGATTACTATTTATGTAACGCCCCGGACCCGTCACGTGGGCCCAAAGTGTTATGAGACCAACATGCATCTTTGATATCATTCACGCAGCGGAAATAATAAAATAAGTTCAACAAAATATACCAGAGTTCTATATTTACACATACACATCCAAAAAAATTATAACCTTATTCTTCATATTACAGAACCTGAATAAAAAATATTTAACATAAAAACTAAAAACATAATTGTTCTGGAACCACTAACAAAACTACCCCGCCCTGGAGCTATCTAAGCTCGATCACCTGAATAACCTGAAAAGATTTAATCAATAACGGGGTAAGACACCTCTCAGTAAAGAAGAAATAGTTTATAACAGTGTGTGACTGAAGTGTTTAATATATAATTAAAATATCCATACAAATGCATTCATAATCCAATAGCAGCTGAAATAACGCGTTCAAGTCACACCAGGTAAATTTCTCTCTCATCCAATGACATGCCCACATACATATATATTTTACTAATAATTCCCGAGAATAAGGAAGTCTACCCGTCCTTACGAGTACATTCCCTCCGCTCGAGTGCTAACATCAGGGCACTCACCTTTCTCAGTAAGCTCTTGGATTATGTATCCAGGTAAAGTCACCGAGAATAGGGAAGGTCACCTGCCCATATAAGTGGCTTATCTCTACTCTGGTTGTAGTGATCCTAAAAATAAAAAAATAATAATAATAATTATTATTACAAAAAAATTAAATTAAAATAAATAAATAAAATTAAATAAAACAATTATTATTATCAATTAAATAATAATATAATGTAATATATATATATGTATATATGTTTAGGATATTAGATAATACATATATATATATTCCCCCTGATTTCATTCACTCACACCACTCCTCCATTCTTCTCTTTCTCTCCTCAATTTTTCGGTGGATATTTGGCCGATCGAGAAATGGAAGGTACCGTTGGGTTCCTAACCCAGCCACCGATATTTCTACTAGAGTAGATTTGTCATGGAAGTGGTTTAGGAACCACTCTTTGAGAAAGGTAAATTTTTCCTATTTTCTCAATTTTTCCTTAAATATGTTGTTAAATTGACGCTCGGGCACCACCACGGGGTCCTAGTCGCGATTGTCATCATTTTGGCGTAAGTAAATTTTCAATTTGAATTTTTTAGACCACACTCTAAAGCGAGAGTGGGATTTGGAGAATTAAGTAAATTGATTATATTTGATGGTATAACTATTTATTTGGAATTTATGACCTTAGGAAATATTAAAATAGTATTTTATTTAGGGTTGATTTAATGGAACTAGAATTTTAATTTCAGGGTCTGGGTGAGCACCGCAGGCATCTTTTCGGGGTCCCTGTTGGCGTAATTCAAGAAATCATGTATAGGGAAAAAATATATATTAAACCAGAATTTTTATGAATTTAATGGAAAATAAATTGTATTATATATACGTGTATATGTTTTGGTATGAGTTTAAAATATCAACCATTTAAATTATGTTTTTCCGAGCTTAGGGCTGTTTATTAGGTACGTATATGCGAAAATGAACTGATGATAGTGAATGATATTTTTAAGATAATTATGTAAGATAAGAAAGGTATATTTTGAGCATATGAGTGTTAAATGTAGGTTGACTTATTTTATATGATATATATATATATATATATATATATATATATATGTGAATTTTACTACTAAATAGTGTGGCACGAGTAAATAGGAATATTGTGTGGAAATATGTTATATGTATGAGATGCAGAATATACAGGAAATGAACATGAGAATGTTAAATGAAATATGCTGCATGTGAGTGTTAATGCAATCATGTAAAATAGTTAAAAAAATGTTGGGCAAAACAGTTGAAAGATGTTGGATAAAACAGCTAAAAAATGTTGGGTAAAATCGCTGAAAGATGCTAAATAAAACAACTGAAAGATGTTGGGTAAAACAGCTGAAAAATGTTGGGTAAAACAACCAAAAGATGCTAGGTATGAAATGAAATGAAATGAAATGAAAATGGAAATGAATGAAACGGAAATGAAATGTGAAATGTGAACAATGTAAAATGGGAAAGGGCTACGTAAAGTGAAATGAAATGAAAAGTAAAAGATGAAAACATGAACAATTGAGAAATGTAGAATAATGCCAAATAAAATAATGTATTATGGTATTATCAGTATTTATGCTTGTAGAATATCTTATGTTTGGGCGAGGCAAACTCTTCGCCCGAAGGCTTGTTGAGAAAGGCGAGTGCCCTGGTTGTATTAGGTGTGGCAATAAGCTGCATAACGTGCTAGGGTAGAGGAAAACTACTTGTATGGCAGGTAGATTTCTCTATTCTTGGAAGCCTTCACCGGTAAACTTTTATTTGAACTCTAAGAGTACGAGATTAGTTTATCACTTAAGGGCTTACTGAGTAAGGTGAGTGCCCTAATATGCTTTAACTGTGACCTTTGGGTTGCCTAATGTATTAGAGCAGAGGGGTGCTACTTGTATGGGCAGGTAATCACCCCTATCCTTAGGTAATCTCGTGGGTAGAATACCTTGCATATGTTTGAATAGGATCAAAAAATAATTTCAGAAATTATGTTAATGATTTGCAAATGATAAATAATATGTTATATACAAACCTCATGTTGGACACACACTATTTTAATATATTATTTCTTCCCTTACTAAGATGTGTCTCACACGAATATGAACTTATCTTTTTTAGGACCTCCACGAAATCGAGCTTAGAGAGCTCGAGCTGTTATAACACTTTTGAGAAAAAAGGTATAATTTTGATAATATTTTGGGATGTAAATATTTTATGCTTTATGTTTTATGTTTTAAGTTTTATGAGAAATGGATGGTTGTGAAACATACTGGTGTTTGTGAATACTGGAAGTGTCACTTCCCGAACCCGCAGATAGGTCCTAGGTGTGAAAATAGTAACCTAACATGTCTTTGTATCAATTAAAACATACATGATACAATATAATAAAAGGGTCCGACCCCGTGGGGTTTACGGATGCCTTATACAAAAACACATATACATCCATACTCATCAAATACACAGCGGAAACTATTCAATCTATCCCTATAACTACCATACCAGAGTCTATACAACACTACGATATACAAACCCATACCACACTAAGATATAAATTCTCATAATTATAATACATACTCCGGGTGTCTACAAAAACCATTACGAAAACCCAGTTAAAAAACTCGTACCTACTCAGACACTAAATGTAGCTAAATGACACCCCCGCTTCCAGATGCTAGGATGCTAGTTTCGGCTACCCGAAGGACCTGAAAACATTTGTATATACATTCAAGGTGAGACACCTCTCAGTAAGGAAGAAAGCAGGTTATATCAGTGTGTGGCATACCAGTGTTATTTTACGTAAAACATAACACCATACAATACAATATAGTTCGAAAACATTTCCATACAGTTCCAATATTTTCACAAATCCATTCCAGTACATACGATACCCAAACATACGGTCAGTGTCATCACACTAATACGCAACTACTTTATAAAACCCAAAACTTCACAGAGAATATGTTGCCAATACGAGCACCTAATATCCCATGAAAATCGAAGCCCCACAGGAATACCGTTGCCACTATGGTGTAGCACACACCCATCGGTGACCAGTCAAAACACACAGGTGACATTTCACATCCTCTGATATAGAGCCGGACACTCTCGCCCACGGTTTTGATACCAGTACATGGTGCAGCGTACGGTAATTAGCCGCCACATAGCTGTTTCAGCGTACGGTAATTAGCCACCACTAGCCGATTTCACAAAACCGGGAATTATTTTGAAACTCAAGTTTCTATACTCATCAGCTTACGGTAATTAGCCGCCACATAGCTGTTTTACAAAATATCTGGAACAATTACATACAACCATACATTCCACACTTATTTGGTTTACGACAAATCATATCATTTTCCAATTCAAGAATACAGTTTTATACAAATATGGATATCAGTCATCTTAATAATACAATTCAAACCAAAACAAACGGTTTTCCAAACAAAGCATAGATGATACCCAAAATCCCCAAATTTTTTCGAAAACTGTAACTTGAAAATCCCGCATTTTACCAGATAGATTTCCCCAAATAAGTTACCAAAACATACATACGATCGTAACCTACAGGTTTACCGATCCTGATTTCAAAAAGTAACTAATATAAATTAAATCCTCTTACCTTAACTTGAAATCCAACTACGAACTCTACGGTCCCCAACACTACGCAACGAGACTCTAAAACCTATAAACCACAGTACAATACAATCTTACAACTCCCACTACTATACATATTTCGAATCAAAAAAGAAAATCGAGCCTTAACTCGATTTTGGCCCGAAACCCGAAAACTACTCGAAACGAGATTCCGATCCGCTAGAAACGTAGAGAATCCTTCCCTAATCCTTGCAGTAACGTTGAATTTATGAATCAGGTGACAAATGGCAAAGAAATCAAGAGAGAGAGAGAGAGAGAGAGAGAGAGAGAGGATATTTAGCTAACTTAACTTGGAAGCAACTCATTTGGATATTTATAGCACTTTGACTTGGCCGCCCTCATCGACGAATTGGCGTCCTCATCGATGAGTCTGCCATTACCTTCGTCGACAAGATGGTGGCCTCGTTGACGAGCCCGAGGTTCCAGATTTTCCAAAATCCCTCAAGATCTCCTCATCGACAAGACACTAAATTTTGTCGCCAAGAACAAAAGGGACTTCGTAAATGAATTTTGGCTTTGTCGACAAAGCTTGCCCAAATTACCACTTTACCATTCTTTCGAATATTTAATCCACATATAACGATTCAGGTTCTTATAGGAAGTGTAGGTTATGTTTTGGAGATATGTATATATATGAATATAGGTGGATGTAGGATTTATATTAGAATGTAGATGGATGTAGAAAACTCTGGTATTATATATGATTGAAGATTATATTTATGTTTTCTGCTGCGTATTGATTTATGGATTATCAGGATTTTATTAGGTATAACGCACTGGACCGGGTTTAGGGTTCGGGGCATTACAGATGGTATCAAAGCAATGTCCAGTCGGAAGTGTGATTAATTTCACATCTCCTGGATATAAAATGTTAGAGTATTAAGTTAGAGATGATTTATACCATCATATAGGAAACAATTAGGATAAGGATGCTAGATGGATATGTTAGGTTAGGTGTTGAGAAGTAGGTTTGGTGTAAGGAAGTATAGGATTTTTTTTTGTAGTTTAGAGGCGAAAATACATCAACAATTTCCTATGATTTTTTTGAAGTAGTCGACGGCCTCAGAAAAGCCATGGTAAACCTTAGATGATTTCGTTTCTAAGCTGTAAGACTGGTCCTTATATGAAGAACTTGGATGTATATTGAAAATTATATAATTGTGTTGTTGGGATTATGGTATGAGATATAGAAAATTGTAAAATTATGGAAATGAAAGATTAGGAACAAATTATATAATTTTTGGTGCACTCAAAAAGGCCTAAAATGACTCTAGGACACTTACTCTTGCATGTATATGAATGATCATTTCAAATGGGCGAGTGAATACTTAAAACATAACCGAAATGTATAAAAATTACATGTTCAGTCGATCGAACTCCCATGTACAAAAAGCTCCCAATCGACTGAACCGGTGCTGGATCAAAAAGTTGACCATATCCCGGTCGACCAAATCTCACACAGTTCATTTGACCCCGGTTGACCAAACTCCCTAGGGGTCAACTTTATTGACCTCATAGTCGATTGAGAATAAATTACATTGCAACGCCCTGGTCGACCGAGTTCCCACGTGCAAGAACTTAGCGGTTTGGTCAATCGACCGAGTCAGTTCATTTTGGTCTCGGTTGACCGAACCTCGCAAAAAAGGGAAAATCGCCTTAGACTTACAAGTCCGGTCGGTCTAGCTGACACTTCATTTTATTCTCGATCAATCGAACCTCAAGAACTTCGGTCAACCGAACTTGCCTCGGTCGACCGGTGCTCTCAGGTTGGACATGATTTTTTACCATGGTTAACTTTTTTAAACAGGGTTAATTATTCTTAAACATTTTAAAACAATCATAATAATACCCTTCATGTCTGTAACGATCATAATTCTCCCCATGTCTATATATATGAGATCATTTGCTAAAATTAAAAAGAGATTAGGGAGTTAGATTAAGAAAATTCTCTTTGAATTTTTAAGTGCTCTTTCTTCATACACATCTCATATACTCATTCTTTTATCATTCCTTTGGCAAATCTTTCTGAGTGAGCACATCTTGAGTAATCATACAAAGCTATAACTCTTATTACATTTGTTGATATTTGATTTTCATATTGAGAGTAAGCAAATAGTTTCCCATGGATTTAACTTGATAAATCTTGTGCTGGGAAAACTTTTTAGCCTGAGGATCTTTGCATTGTCATTGCAAGATTCCTTGCGTAATTATTTTTGTGTGCAAAATATTTTTCAAAGCTTATTTTCAAACTCTTGTGCTTGATACAATTTGAGAAAATATTTTTGAGTTTGTTTGAATAATACTGCTAGCATTTTTGAAACACTAAGCTAATATTAAGATCTCATATACTTTGCTTTCCAAGATTAGCTTGTTTGAACACTCTTGTGTTTGATTAGATAAAGTCATTATATTGAGTGTAGATTGCACATATACACCATTGAGCTTACAGTTCTTACATGTTTGGTGTGGATTGATTATTACTTGCGTGTATTGGGTACATATTTGTTTTACATGAAAGCATATTCACTATACCAACTTGATTGAGAAAAATACTATCGTATTTCCAGGCGTGATCTGAGGGGGCGACAATCCAACCCGGTAAGGATTGTGTAAAGGTTGAAGTCAGCCTTGTGAATTTGACCTAGGGCCTTCTCCACCCCGCAAGGAAAATTGTAAAGGTTGAGGTCAACCCTGTGCTAATTGACCTAGTTGTAATCGGTGCTGCTTCACCCATTAAGTGAGCTATTAATGGAATCCTCAAGTTTGCGAGCTAGAGACGGGGACGTAGGCACAGTTGACCGAACCCTGATAACATATCTTGTGTGCACTGTTTATCTTTCTGCAATTTATATTCCTGCACATGTATGGTATAGTTGGTGAATGTTGCACATAATTTT
The DNA here is from genome assembly GCF_029873635.1 of Malania oleifera. Lineage (NCBI taxonomy): Eukaryota > Viridiplantae > Streptophyta > Magnoliopsida > Santalales > Ximeniaceae > Malania > Malania oleifera. The sequence continues at coordinate 85,832,139 of NC_080429.1, read as the reverse complement.
AATTTCCGCACATTTCATTTATCTGCGCATTTAGAACTGTATAGACATATCCTAGGTTGCGAATATACTGTTGTTAGATTAGCTGAACCTAGGAATAATTTTAAAATTCCAATTCACCCCCCCCCCCTCTTGGGAATACACCAAAGCTAACATATCGCAATTTACATGAACCACAACACAAATCAACAGCAAACCAATCATTCAAAAAATCCACAGACCACCACAGTATACACAACATTAGTATCCGCAATCAACCAGTATATTCAATCAGGAAGAAATCATAGCCAAACAATATTCGCAGTCTCAATAATTCATTCTTTCACAATGCTCACAGTCATTTAATTAACAAAGATGGTTTCAACCACACGATTTTTCCCAATATAATATAAATATTTAAAAATAGTATTTTCAATACTAGCATGGTTCAAAAAAATTATACCTGAATATATAGAAATTATACCCAAAATTAGTCATTTTAAAATTATTAAAAAGCTAGTATAAAATATTTCTACTTACCCGCTCCTTAAGATTCCTGCCTAAAATCAACAAAACGAGACCCTACATTCCAAAAAATCCAATTTCCTCAAATCTCATAATAATGCCCATATAATACTTCCTAGGCTCCAAATACCTCAAAATAATAATAAAACCTTAAATTATTTCACTTACCCTAGTTTTGGGATGCTTCCCCAACTTCTCAAATCAAAAATCCGCTCCACCTATATTGTAGAGAATCTTTCTAGGAGTCTTGTAGTAGCTTCCGATCGTCGAACCGAGTTAAATTTGGCCCAGAATCAAAGAGAGAAGGTAGAGGAGCCGTGGCTTAGAGAGAGAAAGTGAAAGAGAAATGAAATTCTCGCTGAAAATCTGATTTCTCCCTATTTATAAGCAACTTACCATGTTACCTCATCGACTAGACGTCTGGACTCGTCGATGAGCTCGAGAACACCACTTGTGGATGAGATCGTGATCTCGTCGACGAAATTTAGGTATTCAAAAACCCTATCTCGGTAAACCCTCGTCGACGAGACAAGCATACTCAACGACAAGGCTCTGTAGGTTGCTCGTCGACAAGAAAGTCCAACTCATTGACAAGCGCCTATTTATTTCCCTTTAATATTTCTTTTCCCCTTTTTCCTTATTATCCTTCTTATTATTTTAAATAGTCAAAATTTTTCAGGTTGTTACAATTTAAGATCTCCTATAATTTTAAAATATTATTTTTTAGTTGCTAAGAATATTTAAAGTAATGTTTTTACAATAAATGCAAATAAACAAATTTTAGAACCACCAATGATAATAAACTTTCATTCAAATATGATTAATTTTGGATCAACATAAGAATTCTAATAGATATTTTAAAAAAATGACCATTATACCTTAGACATGCATAATTAATATATGAAAAACAATAACGTATTAAAAATATGTACTTAATTAAAATTTTAATGATTATAAATTTAAAATATTCAACACTTAATAATTGATTAAGTGAAATATTTGGGAACAATATAGTGACTATCATATTGAATTTTTATAAGACAATAATAATATTACTTATTTAATGAATTGCAAATGTTAATTAATGTAAATGTTTACACTTTTAATAAGCATTTTAAAAATTATTTACAGCTTTAATTAACATTTTATATATATATTTTCTAATTAAGAAAATAGTATTTAGTCTTTATACTAATTTGAAATATTTACTCTTATTTTATCAATAAACTATTATTTTAAATATAGTAAGAGAATGTAATTATACTATAGGGGATTATTTTCCAAAAGGCAAAATAGCAAAGGCAATTTGGTAAAAAAGTAGGATTTTCGTATGAATGGTGCAATGACCCAAAGAATAATGGTATTTAAATAATAATAAAGAGAGAGGAAAATGGAATTAGTAGAAAGGCAGCAGCAGACTTTGTAGATGAACGCTTCGCGTTCGTCGACGACGTGGCTGATGGGGTCGTCGACGAGAGTGTATTTCGTCGACGAGAAGATACTGAGAGTGGGTTTGGACGATTCTGAATTTTGTCGAAGAGGAGTGAGTTCATCAACGAATTGTCTATGAGATCTCGTCGATGAGATAACGTGGCTCGTCGACAAAGGTCATAGTATAAATAACCCTAAACGTCATTTCTTGGTTGGTTTTTGCTGTTGAACTTCTCTATCTTCCTCCCTTCGGTTCTCCTTACTTCTCTTTAAGATATCACGCCGATCTCTTGCCAGTTCGACGATCTGAAGCCACCACAACACTCTTGGGGAAGTTTTCTGCATATCTGCCGAAGTAGATCGTTGGTGAGGCTAGTTTGGAATCCATCCCAGATCCAGGGTAAGGCTTTCTACTCAATATTTGACTTCCTGACAGTTGTAGAAAGCGCAGTACGCATAGAAATACTAAAGTTTAGTTAAGGGAAATATCATTTTCAGGATGTTGAACGAGGAACCCTGCGGGTGCAGAACTTTTTTTTTTTGGGAGCTTTTCAGGAATCAGGTAAGGGGATAAATTAAACTAGATGTTTTATGAAAAATAAGTATAATTTTATAGTATTGATTTTCAGGGAAATATATGTTTATATAGATATATATATATATATATATATATATATGAATATGCATTATATTGGAAAATACTGTTAAAAATGATGGTATATTCTGGATATATATAATACCCATTTTGAGTGGTATGAGTAGAAATTATGATGAATTACTGTTTTTTGGGAACATGATAATATTATGGATTTTTATAATGAAAAATCGGCGTACAGGCCGAGAATTTTATATGATTTGTCAGCGTACGGGCCAAGCTATAGATATGTTTTGCCGAGATACGAGACAAATTATGGATATGTTTTGCTAGCGTACAGGCCAATGATTTTCATGATATATATATACATATGCAAAATGATGTGATGACATTAACTTGGCAAATATAAGTATGAAATATCTATGTATCACAATTTAATTATATGCTATATGTTATTAGAACCTGGTTGGCTTGGTCTAGGCTAGCACTTGCACGGTACAACTGCTATGTGTTCATGATCATCATGATATTGTGTTAACGCTGTTGTATAGAGTAGCGTGAGGATGGATAGTCAATGTGGTTTAAAGAAGTGTGGATGTCATTGTTGTACAAACCAGGTCCGGCAGACCCATTGGACTTACAGACTATACTTTTGACTTAGTAGTGGTTGGCCAATCATTGTCAGGTCCTGCCTTTGGACCACACAACCCAGTCATGTGGGGGTAATACATGACAATAACCAACTAACCTACCAGGGTTATTTTGTATTATTATTATTATATGAGATGAATTATGCTATGGAAATCCATTATGTTCTGCCATGTTATGATTCTACATGTTTTTCCAGAAATGATATAGACATAGTTAGTAAATATGCTTATATATATGCTTTTATGTATAACATGGATAAACTGATGTTGCCACACACTAGTATTAGTTTATTTTCCTTACTGAGAGGTGTCTCACCTCTAATTATATAAACATTTCAGGAGCCACTGATAGGAGAGCGGATAAAGCTCCGCTAAGATAGATACAGCTCACTTGCCCTTTCTAAAAGGTAAGTATTTTGTTAAGGCCAGATGGGTTTTGTGAGAAGTGACCCTATGACTCTTTTGGAATATGTATTTATAAATACGATGGAAGTAGTAACTTTGGTATTGAAACGGATGGTATTATGTGTATGATATTATAAGATGTTTATGATTTTATGTTTCCTACTCCTTAAGCTTTCGTATTGTGTTTTTTTGACGTATCCCTAATACCCACTGATTCAGGTTGATTATGATCTGCTGGATTTATTATATTGGTTTGTATTATTTTAATATATATATGGAAATTAAGCAGGTAGTTACAGTTTGGTATCAGTGCCTAGGTTGCAAGGTTCTGTAAACTTTAGAATGCAGTGGAAACGATACCAGAGTATAGGAAAATGATTTTAGGTTTTGTTTTACAGTCTATAGGTAGGACTCCATGGTGGTTTTTGTGTTTTTCCTGGGGTGACGATTTTAGGAAAACCATAGTAAACTATTGTCGGGTTATGTTCCTATAATGCAGGACTAGGGTTAGAAATAAGTTGAGGATGTTAAGATAAGAGGCTAAGTTAAGTGGGTAAATTATAAGGATAGGATTTTTGAGTTGCATTTGTTGTTTTTCAAGATAAATTCAGGAGGAGGTGGTGCCCATCCGAGATGCAGTGATAGGGCAGGGCCCTCAGGTGCAGGTGGGACTGACTCTGACGCAGTACTACATAGCGTTGCTCAACAGGTTATGCCTGAGATCGCTAGGAGCTCCAAGGAGCAAAGTGGTCCATCTGCAGGCCATGGGTGCACTATAAAGAAGTTTACGAAGATGAATCCCCCAGCATTTTCAGGAGGAGTTGATCCTGCAGCCGTTGAGGACTAGATGCAAGAGACCGAGAAAGTCTTGGCCGTGTTACAGTGTACTAAAGAACAGAGGGTCCTCTTCCCCACCCATAAATTAACGGGGGAGGTCTAAAGGTGGTGGACTACTATGAGATTTCTGGAGCAGCATAGGAAAATGCCGATAGCCATGACTTGGGATCAGTTTAAAGAATTATTCTTTGATAGATATTTTCCAACTACTATCAGGGAGGCTAAAGTGGAAAAGTTCTTGAGTCTGAAGTAGAGACAATTATCAGTTCAGTAGTATGCGACACATTTTATTCAGCTCTCTCTCTTTGCTCCGTATATTGTCCCTGATGAGGTAAAGAAAGCGAGGCAGTTTGAAAAAGGTTTGAGGCAGAGTATATTCAAGCAGGTGTAGTGCTACGAATCTAGGATTTCGCTGAGCTATTCGACAGAGCAGCCTTGGCGAAGGTCGGTGAGCGTATGGATGCAGAGGAACAGGGACAGAAGAAGAGATCTGCATCTTCGGGCTACTAGCAGGGTCCTAGACAGAATCAGTGGAGAAGAGGAAACCATGGTAGAGAACGGAGGCCGGAGACTGGATGACGCGAGGTGCAGGCAGAACAGGGTCCTCCTGTCCGTCAGACTTATGGAAGGAGACACTGAGGAGAGTGTCAAGCATGTGGAGTTGTTTGCTATCGCTACAGTAAACCGAGGCATATGGTGCGAGACTGCTCTACACCACCAGAAGTAGATCCTGCTCCTAAACCGTACCAAGGAGGCTACCAGGCGCCACGTGGGGGTTAGTAGAGGAATATGGCTTCAGCCAGAGTGTTTGCTTTGACGCCGCATGATGCTAAGATGACCGGGGATGTGGTGACAGGTATGGTTAGTATGTTTTCTTTTAAATTTATTGCATTGTTTGATTCAGAAGCCACACACTCGTTTATGTCTTCGGAGTGCACTAGACTATGTGAGGTAGAAACACAGTTGTTAGACACTATATTTTTAGTATCTACACCGACTGGGTCAGTAGTGAGGTGTTGTAGAGTACTCCGGGAATGACTAGTTGGTATTCAAGGGGAAATTTTGTCTGTTGATCTGATAGTGCTAGACATGCATGGGTTTGATGTAATCTTCGGCATGGATTGGTTAGCAGCTAATTTTTCCAGTATAGATTGTCATTCACAATAAGTGATAGTCAGACCTCCAGGAAGAGCAAAATTCAGATTCGTAGGGTCGCGAGTGCAATCTTCACCCCAGTTAGTTTCAGCTGTTCAGGCGAGGAGACTACTGCTAAGTGGATGTTAGGGGTTTGTGGCTTTTGTGAAGGAGATGTCAGAGAATGAATTGAAACTTGTTAATACGACAGTAGTGAAAGAATTTGCATATGTGTTTCCAGACGAATTACCAGGTCTGCCACCTGATCGTGAGGTAGATTTTCCTATTGATCTATTTCCTAGTATAACGCAAATTTCTAAAGTACCTTACCAAATGGCGCCAATAGAGTTGGAAGAATTGAAGAATCAGCTACAAGATTTTCTTGATAAGAGCTTTATACGACCTAGTGTGTCTCCATGGGAAGCTCCAGTTCTATTTGTAAAGAAGAAAGACGGGTCTATAAGGATGTGTATAGATTATAGGGAGATTAATAAAGTGACGATCAAGAACAAATATCCTCTACCTTATATAGATGATTTGTTTGATCAGCTCTAGGGTACACGGGTGTATTCAAAGATTGATCTTATATCAGGATATCATCAAGTAAAAGTGAAAGTAGAAGACGTCTTGAAGACGACCTTTGGGACCAGGTACGGGCATTACGAGTTCCTTGTTATGCCATTTGACCTAGCGAATGCTTCTGCAATATTTATGGATTTGATGAATAGGATTTTTCATCTATATCTAGATCAGTTTGTTGTTGTTTTTATTGATGATGTACTGGTCTATTCGAGGAGCTATGAGGAGCATGAGACACACTTGAGGCAAGTTCTGTAGACGCTACGGGAAAATAAGTCCTACGTTAAGTTCAGTAAATGTGACTTCTAGCTTGAAAAGGTCGTATTTTTGGGGCATGTTATATTTGGAGATCGTATTTCCATGGATCATAGTAAGATTGAGGCGGTAGTGAATTGGGTTAGACCGTGGAACGTCCGAGAGATTAGGAGTTTCTTAGGGTTAACTAGTTATTACTGTCATTTTGTTGAGGGGTTCTCAGCACTATCAGGACCTCTGACACAACTGACTAGGAAGAATGTCAGATTTGAGTGGGATGACAGCTGTGAGCAGAGTTTTCAGGAATTGAAGTAGAGGCTAGTCACAGCACCAGTACTGATCATTCCGTCAGGGGGTGAGGGTTATGTCATTATAGTGATGCATCCTTGAAAGGACTTGATTGTGTATTAATGCAGCATAGCAGGGTGGTGGCATATGTTTCCAGATAGTTGAAAAAGTATGAGAAGAACTGTAACGCCCCGAACCCCTAAACCCTGGTCCGATGTGTTATACCTGATAAAATCCCTGATATTCCATAATTAAACCATACATACGCAGTAGAAAACACAATTATGAACCTCAATCATACAAATAATACTAGAGTTTCCTAGTTCTATCCATAGACCATAATATCTTTCAACACCTGCATTTCCATAATTACATATATCTCCATATAACATAACACCAGAGTTTACTAATTCTAACTATAATCCTTATTAAATCATCCATCATCTGCATTTTCATAAATCTACATAACTCCCAAAACAATTCAGTATTTTCATGATCATTCCTTACTCAATAGCCTTAAAACATAACTATTTACATTCCCGAAAATTAACATAGAAATATACCATTTTCTTTTTCTATTTCCCAATAATTCTATAAAAACCTCGAGCTCTCAAAGCTCGATCTCGAGGAAATCCTGAAAAAAAAAAATTCATATTCGGGTGAGACACATCTTAGTAAGGGAAGAAATAATATATTAAAGTAGTGTATGGCCAACATGAGTTTATAATCAACATAATATTTAACATTTGCAAATTCTTAACGTAATTTTCGAAATCATTTTCTGATCCTATTCAAACACATGCAAGATATTTTACCCACGAGATTACCCAATGATAGGGGTGATTACCCGCCCATACAAGTAGCACCCTTCTGCTCTGATACATTTGGCAACCCAAAGGTCACAACTAAAGCATACCAGGGCACTCACCTTACTCCGTAAGCCCTCAAGTGATAGATTGATCTCGTACTCACACAGTTCATACAAAATTTTATCGGCAAAGGCCCTAAGGATAGGGAAATCTACCCGCCCATACAAGTAGGTTCCCTCTGCCCTAGTACGTTATGCGGCTACTGCCACATCTATAGCTACTAGTGCACTCGCCTTACTCAGCAAACCCGCAGGCGAAAGGTACGCATCGCCCAATTGTAACATGTTCTACGTACGTGCATACTTCTAATATCATAATACATCATTCTTTCTATCATTATTCAATCATACACATCTGTTCATATTCATAGCTTAACATTGCATTACATTTCACTTTAAGTGAATCTTTCCCATTCGTATCATTCACGTTTCACATTTAATTTCATTGCATTGTCATTCCATTGTCATTTCATTGCATAACGTTTTCATTTCATTCCTTTGTACTACAGCTGCTCTTTAGCCGTCATCTGTTAGTCCACATAGAATTGCGTTAGAATCTGCTAAGAGTTAGTCCACAAAGAAATGAGCTAGATCTACTAACAGTTAGTCCACATAGAAATGCGCTAGAATCTGCTAACTCGGCTTTCAGCTGTCGTACATTTACCCAACATCTTTCAGCTGTTTACATGGTTGCATTAACACACATAAGCAACATAGTCCATGTCATGTTTTATTCACAATGCATTACTTACTTAACCTGCATCTCATACATTTAACATATATTTCCACATAGCATTCTATTTACTCATGCCACACAAGTTAGCAATAAAATTCATACATTGCTTGTAAAATATGCCAACCAACATTTAACGTTTATATATCGAAAATACCTTTCATTCCTTACATAATTACCCTGAAAATATTTTTCCACTTTCATCAGTTCATTTTCGTATATACATATCTAATAAACAACCCTAAACTTGAAAAAAAAAATATAATTTAAATAATTGGCATTTTAAACCCACACTGAAACATATACACGTATATATAACACAATTTATTTTCATTAAATTCATAAAAATATTAATTTAATATATATTTTTTTCCTTACCTTATTTCATGAATTACGCTAATAGGGACCCCGAAAAGATGCCTGTGGCGCTCACCCGGACCCTGAAATTAAATTCCAAGTTCCAATAAATTATTCCTGAATAAAATATTATTTAAATATTTCATAAGGCGATAATTCATAAATAAATAATAATACCCTTAAATATAACTAAATTTCCCAAATCCCACTATCGTTTTAGAGTAGGGCTTAGAAAACCCCAATTGAAAAATTACCTACGCCAAAATGACGACGACGACTAGGACCCCGTGGTGGTGTCCGATCGTCAATTTAACCGCATATTAACAGCGAAATTGAGAAAATGGGAAAAAATTACCTTTCCTCAGGAGCAGTGCCTAAGCCGTTCCCATGAAAAATCTGCTCCAGTAGAAATGTCAGCAGCGGAACCAGGAATCCAACGGCACCTTTCGTTTCCCGATCCGTCACAAACTCGTCGAGAAATTAAGAGAGAAAGAGACAGAGACGGAGAGGCGCTGGAGCGCACAGGAGATTTGTAGAGAGGGGGGGGCGTCTGACTCCTTCTTTCTTCTTCTTCTTCTTCTTTCTTCTTTTACTTTACATATATATATACATACATATCTTATTTCAACTAGTTTTTTTTTCTTTTTTTAAATCCAATGTAAAAATATTTAATTTAATAACTAATTATTTAATTTATCTTAATTTAATTTAATTTCTTTATTTTTAATTTTTTTTCTTCTTTTTCCCATGTCATTCTTTTTATTTATTTATCTGTTATTTTAATTATTTTTTTTTCTAATTATTTTAATTTTTTGGATCTTTACAAGAACTACCCTACCCATGACCTTGAATTGACTGCAGTGGTACACACATTGAAGATTTGGAGGCATTACCTGTATGGCGAGCGGTGTGAGATCTTTTCTGATCACAAGAGTTTGAAGTACTTTTTCACTCATAAGGAATTGAACATGAGGCAGAGAAGATGGTTGGAGCTAATTAAGGATTTCGATTGTACCACCAGTTATCACCCAGGGAAAGCTAACGTGGTAGCTGATGCGTTGAGCAGGAAATCTAGGAAATTAGTGTTGGCAGCTATGGAGATCCAGTTTCCGACCATGATGGATCTGGAGAGACTCGACATCGAATTAGTTAGAAGTGATCCTCAGGTATGTTTCGCCAGTTTAGTAGTGCAACCTACTCTCTAGGAAAGAATTAAAGTTGCTCAGAAAGAAGATCCAAAATTAGCAAAGGTGATGGACAGAGTGTAGAGTGCTCAGGGGGAGGAATTCAGTATTGCAGATGAGGGGGCTTTACGGTTCTATTTTAGTTTATGCATACCTGCTGATACTGAGATCAAAAAGACTATTTTAAAGGAGACCCATAGATCTTTGTATACAATTTATCCCGACAGTACGAAGATGTATAGGGATCTATGAGAATCGTACTAGTGGAGTGGTATGAAGAAAGAGATTGCTGAGTATGTAGCCCAGTATTTGACATGCCAGCAGGTAAAAGCTGAGCACCAGAGGCCGGCAGGGTAGTTGCAGCCGTTATTTATCCCAGAGTGGAAGTGGGATCATATATCTATGGATTTTGTGTCAGCATTGCCGACGGCGTTACACGGTCAAAATGTCATTTGGGTGATTGTTGACCGTTTGACAAAGACTGCCCACTTTTTACCTATCAAGATTAGCTACTCCCTCAACCATTTGACAGAGATTTACATTCAGGAGATAGTTCATTCTTATAGGGTGCCAGTATCTATTGTGTCAGATCGAGACCCATGTTTTACATCACATTTTTTTAGGAGCTTGTAGGAAGCTTTAGGGTCTTAGTTATCGTTTAACACGACATTCCATCCTCAATCATATGAGCTGACTAAGAGGACGATACAGATATTAGAGGATATGCTTTAAGCGTGCATATTAGATTTTGGGGGTAGTTGGACTCAGTTCATGCCGCTGGTAGAATTTGCATATAATAACAGTTATCAGACCAACATTGACATGACATCGTTTGAAGCACTGTATGGTAGGAGATGTCGTTCTCCTTTATTTTGGGATAAAGTGGGTGAGCGCCGAGTTGTGGGACTGGAGCTTGTTCAGAAAGCACGTGATAAGGTTTAGTTTATCAGAGACAAAATCAGTGCAGCTCAGATCCGACAGAAAAGTTACACTGATACCCGCTACAGGAAATTGGAGTTTGATATTGGTGATTATGTATTTTTGAAGGTAGCTCCATTGAAAGGGGTTATGAGATTTGGAAGGAAAGGTAAACTTAGCCCTAGGTTTATCGGTCCATTTTAGATTCTAGATAAAGTTGGATCGGTTGCATAATGTTTGCTTTGCCACTTGTTTTATCCAAGATGCACGATGTATTCCACATTTCCATGTTGAGGAAGTACGTCATAGACCCTTCTCATATTATCAGTTATTGTGAATTAGAGCTTAGTGATTCACTGGCATATGAGAAGGTACCAGTGCGGATCCTGGATAGGAAAATGCAGGAGTTACGTAACAAAAAGATTCCTCTAGTAAAAGTTTTGTGAAGGAATCATGCAGTGGAAGAGGCTTCTTGAGGGCTCGAGGAACATATCAAATAGAAATACCCGCAGTTGTTCTAAGAGGTTCAGTCTTGATCAAGAAAATGTAAGTGATTGTATAATGTTTCTTTTGTAAGTACATGTAATAATTTAGTTAGTAAGTAATATTTTAGTTTTGGGGGAAATTTTATTTTACTTATGTAATCTCCCAAGACTTGAAATGTAACCATGGTATTCCTCCGCCACAAGTGAGGATAAGTAATAAAATAAGTACACCTTTTTGCTTTTAAGGGATGATGAGTTATAGGAATAGTAAATTTCGAGGACGAAATTTTATAAGGAGGGGAAAATGTAATGACCCGAAGAATAGTGGTATTTAAATAATAATAAAGAAAGAGGAAAATGGAATTAGTAAAAAGGCGACAGTAGACTTCGTTGACGAACGCGACGAGGGTGTGCTTCGTCGATGAGGAGATACCGAGAGTGGGTTTGGACGATTCTGAATTTCGTCGACGAGGAGTGAGTTCGTTGACGAATTGTCTACATGACCTCGTCGACGAGATGACATGGCTCGTCGATGAAGGCCATAGTATAAATAGCCCTAATTTCTTGGCTGATTTTTTCTGCAGAACTTCTCTCTCTTCCTCCCTTCGGTTCTCCTTACTTCTCTCTAAGATATCGGGCTGATTTCTTGCCGATTTGAAGATCTAAAGCCACCATGACACTCATGGGAAAGTTCTCTGCATGTCTGTCGGAGTGAATCGTTGGTGTGGCTAGTTCGGAATCCATCCCAGATCCAGGGTAAGGCTTTCTACTCAATATTTAACTTCTTGACAGTTGTAGAAAGTGTAGTATGCATAAAAATACTGAAATTTAGTTCTAGGAAATATCATTTTTAGGGTGTTGAATGGGGAACCCTGCGGGTGCAGGACTATTTTTCTTAGGGGCTCTTCAGGAATCAGGTAAGGGGATAAACTAAGCTAGATGTTTTATGAAAAATAAGTATAATTTTATAGTATTGATCTCGGGGAAATATATGTTTATATAGATATATATATATATATATATATATATATATGATTATGCATTATATTGGAAAATACTGTTAAAAATGATGGTATGTTTTAGATATATATACTACCCATTTTGTGTGGCATGAGTAGAAATTATGATGAATTACTGTTTTCTGGGAACATGATAATATTATGGATTTTTATAATGAAAAATCGGTGTATGGGCTGAGAATTTTATATGATTTTCATGTGTACGGGCCAAACTGTGGATACGTTTTACTGGCGTACGGGCCGAGCTATGGTAAAATATGAAATGTCGGCGTACAGGCCGATGATTTTCATGATATATATATATGCAAAATGATGTGATGATATTAACTTAGCAAATATAAGTATGAAATATCCGTGTATGACAATTGAATTATATGTTATATGTTATCAAGACCTGGTTGACTTGGTCTAGGCTAGCATTTGCACGGTACCACTGCTATGTGTTCATGATCATCATGATATTATGTTAACGCTGCTATACAGAGTAGCGTGAGGACAGATAGTTGATGTGGTTTTAAGAAGTATGGACGCCCCTGGTGTACGGACCAGGTCTGGTAGACCCATCAGACTTACAGACTGTACTTTTGACTTGACTGTGATTGGCCAACCATTGTTCGGTCCCGCCTTTGGGCCATACAACCCAGTCATATGGGGGTAATACATGACAACAACCAGCTAACCTACCAGAGTTGTTTTGTATTATTATTATATGAGATGAATTATGCTATGAAAATCCATTATGTTCTGTCATGTTATGATTCTACATGTTTTCCCATAAATGATATAGACATATTTACTAAATATGCTAATATATATATATATATATATGTTTTTATGTATAACACGGATAAACTCATGTTGCCACACACTAGTATTAGTTTATTCCCCTTATTGAGAGGTGTCTTGCCCTTAATTATATGAACATTTCAGGAGCCCCGATAGGAGAGCGGATAAAGCTTCGCTGAGATAGATACAGCTCACCTGCCCTTTCTAAAGGGTAAGTATTTTGTTAGGGTCAAATGGGTTTTGTGAGAAGTGACCCTAGGACTCTTTTGGAATGTGTATTTCTAAATATGATGGATGTAGTAACTTTGGTATTGAGATGGATGGTATTATGTATATGATATTATGAGACGTTTATGATTTTATGTTTCCTGCTGTTTAGACTTCTGTATTGTGTTTTTTTTACGTATCCTTGATACCCACGGGTTCAGGTTGATTATGATCTGCTGGATTTATTATATTGGTTTGTATTATTTTTAAATATATATGGAAATTAAGCAGGTTGTTACAAATAGGATTCCCATAAAACTCACCATGGGGAAGGTGGGAATAGGATGACCATGTTTCATGAGAATATTTGACTTCCATAAATGTGAACACTTGCCACGTCAGATTCTTTTACTCAAATGAACATGAAAATAATATCTCATGAGCATCATTTTTTTAGAAATTTTGAAAGATGTTAGGAATCAAATTCCCCCTAAAAGTTTTTGTCAAATTTGGGATTAACTAAAAATTTTGAAATATTAGGTGTTTGAAAGGCGTAGACTACTTCTTTGATAAATGTTGGGAAGAGAAAGGGGGAGGAAATTCCTGGCGAGTTTTTTCCAGATTTATCATTCTTTTAATATAATATATTAAATAATACCCTATTTGGGAAAATATTTCCTAGAATGATGCTCATGTAATTTCGTTACTTGGTCCAGTGAGATTTGTCACGGGCAGGGCTTTGGTGGTAACACGTGGCATTGTCTTCCTGTAAATTTGGCTGGACGAAACAACGAGATTTTATTTCCAAAATAATCCGTAAGCTGATGCGTGGCAAATCTTGCTGGACCAAGCAGCAAGATTTTCTTCATCCCTTTCTCCTTCACTTTTGTGCGCGAACAGACAACAGAGGCTACACAGACAGAGAGACGGAGAGGAGTGCAGGTGACCGTTGCAGAGGGCAGATTGCAAAGGCCGGACGCGTTCCAGGTGACCGTTGCTTGCCGAACGGTCATCATGAACCTTGAGAAGTACCTATATAAACGGAGGAGATGGGGTAAGTTATATATACCGTTTGCTCATTTATTTTGAAATTGAAATTCATATTTTTGATTGAAGATTTTGTTAGTTTAATTGATCAAATTGTTAGTGTGCCTTATAAATTACTACGTAGCTCCTTCAATTTTCTGATTGAAGGCTTCATTTGGAAATGTCCAAAAATTACAAGTTAGGGTTTTTCCTAGTTCATTTAATTTGTTATGTGAAATTTAATTTTTAGTATGTTGTAATGTAGTTTTGATATTGTAATTTTGGTAATACTATTTGCTGCAAAATTAATTTATTGTAAATATCAATATAAGAGATTTTAACAATATTTTGCGAGTATGGAATTAATTATTCACTAAAAAATAAACAAAATTTATGAAATTAATACTCATCCAATTACCTTGCTAACTTGACAGTTGAAAAAATTTTTTTAGGATACTTTTTTAAACATATGACAAATTAGTTTTCCTTTTATTAATATGATTACATATAAAGAGGGGCATAGGAATAAGCTTCTATATATACAGACACATGGGTATTGTGATTTCATCGAAATTATTGACTTGTGTGTGTGTAATTAATTACTTTACATATTTTGAATCATTCAAAGCTTTGTATGAAAATGCACATAATGTAAATGCCTAAAGAAGTTAACTGAATAAGAAATGAGAAGCCAAAAATCAAATGGGAATGAATAGAATGATAAAAAAAAATGGTGATGATGTAAAGAAGCTAGCTATTATAATATTGTGAAGCAAAAAAATGCCCTAGAGAATTGAAGTCTAATTTGAATACGTGAAGAACTTTTGCTGCCAAGGAATGTTCGAAATACACGGTACACGAATGCCCAATTTGAGTTATTTTAACGCATAGTATGAGTAAACACATACGTATACCTGTTAGAATTTTTTCAAAAAAAAAAATGAAAAATATATTTTTATAATTTAAGTGAGGGTCTTAGGTCTTACGTTGAAGTTTTCAACTTAATAATATGAATAGAACCTAAAATTATATTATCTGAAAAAATAGTAAAACACTTATGATACATAAAAAATATAGTAGAATCAAACAAAATGAAATCAAATCTATCTTTCAATTTGTTCATATTTTTTAGCCAAATTTTTATTCCATTAGAATCTAAACCCATTCCATCTTGTAAAACAAACATAACACAACAACAAAGTCACCTACTAACCCCCATTAACTTTAAAAATTAAGAGACAAAAGCATCCTTACCTGAATTGACTGCACCAACAAAAGTAACTTGCAAATGTTCTTTAGAGCTATTTACATTCAACAATAGTTTGTTCGGGGTTTTACCAGCATGTAATTTTATATAATGTAGGATAGTAGGGAACCATTGAGAAGAGAAATACAGAATAGAGTTTTTTGCCATTATATGGTTTAGTAGACCTGTACCTCTAGTTTGATTCCCGCGTTTGGTTTGCCTTGTGCATAATTGGCTCTGCACTACAAATGCAGCTATTTACATATAATGCTTGACAATTTAATTACTGAGGTACTATTGCTTGACTTCTAAATTTTAAATGCAAGTAAGATCCACTAGCGCTGCAGTCTGGGTCAACTATGATGTCCCCAAAAAATGAGAATAATTTTAAGTATTAAATGGAGTGCAATTTATTGAAGTTTCTAACTATAGCGAAATATCAAAGAAATGTTACCAAGAAAGACTCTTTCGGAGTTTGGATAAGCCCCCTTCTCTGGAAAGGTAAAAAAAAAAATGTGGGGAGAGAGAGATCTTACACTTGGGACGTTGTGGGTTCGTCTAGTAGACAGGCAGACGCCCCATCTGACTTTGTTGCTACCCCTTCGATGTCATACCTATTAGACGACCTTCTTGGTGCAGAGGAGGTGGATGCACTTGCTATGCCACCTCGGTCTCGTCTAGAGTCCTCATATGCGTTATCTCCCCATTTGCTTCGCATGGATGTAGATGATGCAGTACCTATTGGCGGAGATGCTGGACATACGACACGTCGATGGGACAGGACACCAAACGCAAAGGAGCAACCAAGAGAGGGCAGCTACCCCAAAACCGAAGACGACCTCCATACGGCACGAAGCAGTAGGATCAATTATTTTTATTTCATTTGTACAACAATTTTTTTTTTTTTTCATTTGTATAGCATCGTTGTATTGTTTATGTATAATTAGGAATATTTATTCATTTTCCACAGCATGTATATGTGAATGAAAGTTGTGTATGACAGGTGTGAATGAAAGTTGTAAATGAATGTTGTGATCATTCCCACCTTCTCGATTAAAATTATTTTCTTTTAATAGTTGCATGGATTTGAATAGGTGCTCTTATGTATTGTTACCCATGGACTTATACATGAAACTTTTGAATGAAATTTGTAAACATATTGGTATTGATTGTTTAGAAAAAATGTTTTCTTTGAACAGGTACATGGATGGGATATGGTCATTTTTTAAAAGGAGACTCTGTCGAAATTTTTATACTAATTTGATACGTTGAATGTGTATGAAAGTTATGAATGAAATTTGTGAACATACTGGTATCGATTGTATAGGAAAAATGTTTTCTTTGAACAAGTGCATGGATGAGATATGGTCATTTTTTAAAAGGAGACTGCGTCAAAATTTTTACAGTAATTTAATATGCTGAATGTGTATGAAAGTTGTGAATGAAATTTGTGAACATACTGGTATCGATTGTCTAGAAAAAATGTTTTCTTTGAATAGGTGCATTGATGAGATATGATCATTTTTTAAAATGAGACTCTGCCGAAATTTTTATAGTAATGATTATTTATATAATTTGACGCCCACACCATGCTAAATGATATTATTCACATCATAGAATGTTGGTTCAACAACAAATAAAAATTATAATTTAAGTTTTGTAACAACAAATGATAAATTTATAATTTAATTTTTGTACATCAATGATAAATTAATTATATTTTAAGAATTAGTTAACGAGAACATGAGCTTGTAAGTTGTAAGGTGGATATGTATATCAAATTTTGAGCTCCAATACCTACTTAATATTATTCATATTATAGAATATTGGTTCAATAACAAATAAACAACTCAAAGTGCATGGCTGAATATGGGTAATGGGAGTCACTAGTCAACAATATAACAATCAAGCGTTATAAATATACATTAATAACAAGATTATTTTTAATTAAAACTATTCAATAACCATCATTTTAGTAGCCACAATTGCCCGAACCTACTTACACATACGACAGAGAATGAACAAGATCCTGCAAGTCATTTGTAGAAAAACCAACCTCATCTAACAACATATAGTAATGCATGGGCATTGTGGACCCCAACAAATTAAAGCAAGCAGTAAAATAATTACAATTGACATATATGATTGTAGGGCGTAAATAAATCTAATTATCCCACCTCAATAACATGTGGAAATGTAAATGGGATTCTGGATTGTTAAATAGTCAGTTTAAGAATTTGTTTATATCTCCCAACCCACAAGACCCCGGAAGATGGAAGAATAAATAAATAGTGGTGTTTTAGCTAGGCACTAGTTTATATTTGAAAACATGGTATCTACAACTACAACATTCTTTTGGACTATAGCAGAGTCCTCCCGAGTACATCTCATGTGGAGACGACCTAGTTGATCTCACAGATAAAACATGGAAGAGATTAAGATGCATTAATTTTAGTATTAATTAGAACCAATCCAACTAGTAGGTCAATATGAGAAGGGAAGATAAATGAAAACTGATGAGATAAAACCAATCCATTCCAGCATGTGCGCTTACCAGGAGGAACATTGTCTGGACACCCACCAGCTTGGAAGAACTTAGTGTGATGATTCTTCTGAGCAACAATCACCACAAATTTGGGATACCATTTCTCATCAAGGAACTTACATGCCTACACATATGAAACATTGTTAAAAAAATTTATAATCACGTATCTATTTCAAATTAATCTAAGGAAATAGTGGGGGTAACAAGTGTAAAAAAAAGACTTAGATAAGCACAAACTAGGGCCGGCCTAACCATTAGGCGACTGAGGTGTTTGCCTACCCCAAATTTTTTTTTATATAATAATATATTTGTGGGGTCCTAAATTTGTTTTTTAATTAAATAATGTTAACATTATTTATTATTCTCTGTTCCCATACATTGACTTCCCAACTAACAAATAAATGAAATTATATTTTAACATATAAAATAAATGCAATTTAATTCTTTTTTTTTTTCAAGTCTCATTAATTTCCCAACTAACAACTTTATTATGTTTATAACTATCCATTACTCTTATCTCTTTCTCTTAGCCTCTCTAAAAATATCTTTCCATCTCTCACACTCTCTCGTTCTCATCTCTCGGTCTCTCTATGATTTTTGTTTTGGCTCTTGTGTTCATTATCTTCGGGTCTCAAATTCTTTGTAATTTTCATCGACTCTAATTTTGATTTCAATGTTTGTGCATTATTTTTCTATTATTTTTACTATGAATTTTTTTTTTTCTATTTTTTCTTAGATTTTGGAAGCATTGAGGCTAGAGCATTGTATCCGGCAAGAATCCGATGTCTCTAAAGTCTTGCTTGCCGATCGATTTGCAATAATAATAATAATCAGGTTATATTTTTTCAATCTATTATTTCTATAGATTTATTAAATTTATTTTTGTTTCTTTACATAATTTGTCAATTTATAGTTAGTGTTAATTTTGAAATTTAATTATGTCAACGAGAAAATATGAATCTAAATATGAAAAATGAAGAAAGAAAAAGAAAATATTAAGGGTCCCTCATTAAATCATTCACCTAGGGCCCCATATTGTGAAGAGCCGACCCTGACACAAACACCTCTATAATTTGATCCAACTCAATGTTCAAGACTTGGTTGAACTGGGATTTGCTAACCCCATCCCTAAATCAAACAGTTAATCAACTAATGAGTGAAAATTAATCTAAGATAAATGAATAAAATAATTGATAAGCAAATTATCCTTTTAATACTTGATAACATTAATACTTTGGATCAAAAGGATAGGAATATTGATGTTATCAAGTATTAAAAGTCATATTTTTATTTCTATTTAGGCAAATAATTCAAGTAACAAAAGGAATATTTTTGGAGGGTTTTAACATGCTAGTAAGGCCAAAAGATTTTATTTGTACAATGCTGCAACTTCTCTAATATTTGCAAGATAGTTAATGAACCGTACAAGTCAAAGAGAAAATAAACAAATCTCATACACACATGATGTACAAATCTAGAAGACTACATAAAATGAGAGATGCAGTTTCATGACTTATAGAATGTATAGTCTGAATGTAGGTTGGAACTTTCAACTTTTCTAAATAATTATGAGAAGATGAGCATATATATATATATATATATATATATATATATATATATATATAAGTGCTAAAAACGACAAATAAAATAAGATCAAAGTTGAATATAATTACCTGAACAAGATGGATCAAGCACCCAGAAAATGCTTTGATCAAAGCCACTGCTGATGATCTCCACCAGTACACTTTAGCCATTAATTAATTATATCTTTAGAAGAAAGAAGAAAAAGAAGAAGGAAACGATAGTTAGGAAAGAAGCATATAATGACTGCTACGTGATTCATTTCTATTGAAGTTTGGTCATTGTACTTGAATAAGGATCAACCAATGCAAAATATATTAAAGCAAAATAATCCATTCATCTGTTGCCTCCTACTGTTAAAGACTCACATTTTAGAAATCTCATTAAGATATTATTTGACAAATAAATAATATTTGCATGAAATTCATAGTGATGACGCCAAATAAGTATCACGAATTCTACATGCACAAATTGTATGATCTACTACAATCAAGACATATAAATAAGTGACTTGGAATTCCTTATGTAGAAGTGTTGAAATAAGTGTTGGATTGGAGAAGACCTGGAAAATTATAAGTGACATTTGATTGTATTTAAATAAGTGTTATTATTAGTTTTAAATATATTTTAAATTAGAATTATTAAGATTTTAGCTAACAATTTAAATAATAATTATTTTTAATTAAAAATAAAATTGTTATTAGTATATATTTACAACGTATGATTGCTATATAAATTTATGATAAAAATAATATTTTTAATTAAATTAAAAAAAATAAATTTATTATATGTGAAAATTTAAATTAATAAATGATTATTCGCTCCAAAAATGTAATTTATTATTATTATAATAAATAAATAAAAAGGAGAACACAACAAAATTGAAACAATTCATGTTACATATTGTAGTTAAAAAGATTTTAAAAAATGACATACTTTGGATTATAAAAAAAAAAATTTGGATACATAATCAATCTCATTAGACCAAGGAGCGAGATTTAAATGGTAGCCCAATTGAGTGTTGACGCGTGATAAGAAAATCTCGCTATTTGATCCAGCGAGATTTGCTTAGGATAAAAGCTGATCTTGACACATGGCAAATCTCGCTATTTGATCAAATGAGATTTGTTTAAATTTCACTGGATCAAGTAGCGAGATCACGTGAGTGTCATTCTGAGAAATATTTTTTCGAATATGATATTATTTAATATATTATTTTAAAAGAATGATAAATTAGAAAAAAAACTCAATTATTGGCCCTGCACAAAATTACATGGGATTGAGTTTTTTTTTTTTTTTGAATTTTAATTAGTTATTTTGTAAAAGAAAACAAGAATGAAATTAGAGAAAGGATAAGATTGGAATTTGAAAAAATGACAGGAAAAGGAAAATTCCTTTTATACTAATATATACTAGTCAACGTGGTCTTTGGCTTTCGACTCATAATTGTAACAAAATAATTTTTAAAAAATAAATAAATATATTTTTTATAAAAATATTATTTTTAAAAAGTTATAAATATTTATAAATATTTTTTGAAATATGTATGAATAATTATAGAAATATTTTTAAATTATTTAATTAAATAGTTATAGAAAATTTGTTATAATTTTTATAAGTAATTATAAAAACATTTTGGAATGTTAAAAATGAAACCAACAAAGGAATGCCCAATAGACAAGTTGCCCGTTCTCATTTTTAATTTTTCGTTTTTATTTTTATTTTTTATTTTCATAATTGACAATACCAATATTTTCTGCTACACCCGATGCATTGTACGGACTGAACCGGGTATAATAAACTCCCACAAAGACTAAAGCTGCCGTGAGAGTGCCCGATCGAGGCTGTGGATATACTGACCCTCCGCGAGCGCGCAGGGAGAGAGAGAGGGATGGGAGAAGAGAAGAGGCACCAGATGATGCAGAACCTGTTTGGTGATCAGTCGGAAGATGAAGAGGAGATTGATTCTGAGCACGAATCGAACCGACAACCGGGCTATGTCTCTGTAAGATCACCAATTACGTCGAATCTTCTTAACGTGGATGACTTATTATTTGTTGTTCATGTGAAAACCGAGACTAGGTTACAGCATATTGATGAGAAAAAGCACTGGCGTTGCTCAATGTCTGTTTACCGTTTGGATGTTGAATTATAGGGTTTGGCAAATATTATACGCAACAGTATTGTCAGATTTTCGTTTAGAGGTGGACTGATGACCGAGTTTGCTTTTGATTATGGTACATTTAGTGGCCAAGAAAATTAAGGAAAATAGAAGAAAATAAAAATTCAACTCATATGTGAAAGGTTGTCATAGCTCCCGGAATATGGACGCATCAAGTCTGCCAAACTGTTGTTGTTTTTTTCTCCCGGGTCACAGACAATGGGAAAACTAGGAATCTATTTTAATTGATTCTTAATTACCCACATTTCATTTATATGAATATGTGCTTGAATAATTGTGTATCTTAAATAAAAAGGGCCCAAAACAATTAAATATCCATGTTTAAACCTTGGGTAGATTTAAGATTACTTTCTTTCCTGCAATGGCCTGGGGAATTCTTCAGTGTCAAGAATGAGAAGGAAATTTATTTACTGGAATGATGTCACCTTACTGGTTCATGTATGGGCATACATGGAAACTGTCTTGCCCAACATAATACTGATTCTATTTGAAAATGGGTTTGGAGAGAACAACATTGATAATGTGTCATGCTATCTAGACTATACCTGACTCAAACTTCACTTCATTTTATTATTTTTTTCCTGGTGTGCTGGGGGTGGGGGAGGAGGTGGTGGTGTGGAGAGGATGACTGGACCATTCTCCTTTTGCATCCAAACATTGGTTATGATTAGGGTATTGGGTGATGGGAGGAACTAAATATTACCATACAAGAGCCTGCTTCCTGCATCAGCAGCCAAAGAAAGCCTTTGTTACATCCATCTCAATTCAGCAGTTGTGAATTTGAACATTGGTTGTGAAGAGTATTAGGTGATAGGAGGAACTAAATATGATCTCCTGGTAACCTGCATGTGGGAGCTTAAATAAGCCTTGTCACATCCTTTGCTGTTCTGTAGTTGTATTAGTGCCCCAAGTTAACTTTGACTAATGCAAGCTGGAAATGCAGGAATGCAAGAGACAGCATGCCATATGAGGGGAAATACGTGTGTGGATTTGTTGGCAAATTGAGACTTATATACCAAAAAGAGAGGCTCTGTTGCCCGGATGGTGTAGATCTTGTTCAATAATTGCGACCAGAAGGAGTTGCTTTAGAGGCTGATTTTGGCCAAGATCTCAAGAAAATGGCTGAGGATTTTGTAGTGGAGATCAAACAAACATTGTGGCAATCCTAATGAGAGAGGCATACTTATAAAAGATTTTTAACCTCCCTTTGGGATTAATTCCGCAATTCAGCTATCTTCTGACAATTCCACTATCCCTAATGCCATTCAACATTTGGGGACAAGGGATATTGGAAGCGACCAACTAGAGGCCGTAAATGATGCTTTTTCTGAAGGTATTCTTGGAGACTTCAATGTTGTCTCATATAAGCATTGAATCATATTCATGCTATAGGGAGTTAGCAAATGAGGGATCTCTAAAAGCCGTGGACTCTTTTGGATGATGAGGGGGATAACCAGGTTGCTCAAGATCTTCTAAATGAGTTGGGTCTAAGCTTGGTGAATCCTAATGAAGAAAGAGTCAGGTCGGGGGCAGAGGAACTCGGGGAAAGGAAAAAGGCAAAGAAATTGGGTAGGGAGTTGCATAGGTTAGTGTTGTTAGTTAATTATGACAAAGGGGAGGTAGGTCCAAGAGGTTTTTCGAAGTTGGATAGGTTAGTGTCCTCAGCTAATAATGACAAAGGAGGTAGGTCCTTGGAGTTTTTGGTAGTGTCGAATGAAGTTTCTTTATTGGGATGTCCAGGGTTAGGGGGAGGTGGCAAAAGGAGAGTGGTGAAGGAGTTGGTTAGTAAGTTAATCCTAATATCTTGTTTTAGACTAAGTTAGGAGAAGCAAATACTTATTCTATTCAGGGGCATTTGGGACTCTAGGAGTAGAGATTGGGTGATTTTCCCTTCTTCTCGTATGGGGGAAAAATTGTCATGTGGGAGACAAGGGTAGCTTCTGTCTAGTGGGTTCTTTTCAGTTGTCAACTTTGTTGGAGCCTAGGGGGTTTAAGGTAGGGGTATATTGGTGTTTGGTTTCAGGCAAAACCAAGAACCAAACTGAACATATTGGTTCATTAATAAGGAAACCAACACTAAACCAAAACCACTGGTTTTTCAAATTTTTGGCTAGGTTGGTTAACCAGTTCGGTTTAGTTTTTAAAAGGCTCCAACCCTAGTCTTAAAAGGCTGTAGTCTTTTGTATAAAGTATAATATTTCATAACATATAGCCCGAGCCCATGAAATGTCTTGCAAATGGGTGGTAGATAGGGCTGTAGCTAAGATGGGCCCCACTGCGCCACACGTTTAACTGCTCACCACCGCAATGGAATTGTATATTTAGATGCCTTCTGTTTGACCAATTTGCCCACAAAAATCAATTCATATAGCAAGTACAGTAAAACATTCTCTAAATACCATTTGAAAGTAAATTTATAATAAGCTTTATTTTTAATTGATAAATATGTATTTCGGTTTTCTAGTTTGATTTTATAGAAAAACTGTAACTAAAATAAAAAAAATTTATTTTACCAAAAAAACAAAAACCAAAACCAAAACCAAAATAGTAAATTGAACCGAAGCTTAATTTGGTCTAGTTTTGTTGTGGTTTTCAAATTTTCTGTAAATTTTGTCCCTAGTTTTTAGTGGAGTGGTGGTTTAAGTCGGTTTATGGACAAAAATGCCTTCCTTGCTGAATTCTTTTTCATGAGTTATTTTTCGTCTTTGCGTTTTGCATTGGATGGTGGGGCAATTTCAATTTTAATCCATAACTTTATTGATAGATTGGGGGGTTGAGGGTCTCAAGAACTATGAGGAGGTTTGACTTCTTTATTGGGGACTGTGGGCTTATGGATGTTTCTTTGAGTAATGGTTGCTTTACCTCGATGGTGGAGTTGGTCAATCTTCTAATGTTGATAAACTCATAAGCCAATGGGTGTGGGAAGATGTTTTTCCTTATGTTATGTAAGAGACCCTTGTTAGACTTGCATCAATCATGACCTTGTGCTTTTATTTTCTAACTCTATGCAGTGGAATCCTAACCCTTTTAGATTTGAGAACATGTGCTTGATGCACCTTATTCTGGGAGTGTTGAAGGGTTGGTGGGGTGTGTCAACTGTCAAGTTTAGGAATGGGGCTTTGAATTGATGAAGAAATTGAAGTTTGTTAAGGTTAAGCTGAAATAATGGAATAAGAGGTTCCTAGGAATGTCAAAGAGATGATGGGGAAATAATGTGAAGTTAACCTTTTTAGCCCTAATCCCAAAGGAAGAGAGTCCAAAGAGGGTGAGGGATATTAGGCCTACTTGTTTGTTACTAGCCTTTGTAAGATTCTTTCTAAGGTCTTATCTAAGAGATTGAGAGAGATGTTGGGTGGATATGGCAACCATGGCGTAATAAGCTTTTATTAAAGACTAACAAATTTAAGATGTTGTGTTGGGTGGCTAATCAGGTGGTCGAGGATATGAAGAGGGGTAGAAGGGCGTTAATCTTTAAGCCGGATTCAAGGAAGTTTATGGTATGGTTATTTTTTTTTTTGGGATTAAGTGATGGTTAGTAAAGGCTTTGGGGTAGTGTGGAGGGAGGTGATTAGAGGTTGCTTGACCTTGACCAATTTGTTTGTTATTGTTATTTTTTGGTAATAAAAAAGGTATATTAGATTGAGAAAGAGAAATTACAACGAATGAGGGCAAGAAGTCCACCCCAAAATATAAAATAAAATAATGTGATGAAAAAAATAAAAATAAAAAAGAAAATTAACAATTAAATAAGGCATGCCCTCTTCAATCCTTTTCCTTCATAATTCATTGAACTCGTCAAGTTAGTTAACTCCTTTTGATCCTTTCTAGCTTTTTTTTTAACACCCATCAAAATGCACTTCATTTCCCCCAAGAGCCCAAAACTTTAAATCCAATTCATCCATGAATTCTTGAATTTTAAAATCCTTCCTAGAAATCTCCTCTACTGGTGTTGGTAAAATACTGTCCTTGTGCTGCAGTTCATTGCCCAAATTGGCATTTTCAAATATAGAGACCCCCTCCAACCCTTCCGAAGGGGATGGGTGTACATATGATAAGTCCCTTAAAATGTCATTGGAGTCAGAAACATATCCATGTTCCCTAATTTCATATGACAGTAAACTTCCACCACGATCAAACTCGCTAAGACCATCACTTTCATTATCTTAAATTCCCCTCCCCCCCCCCCCCCCCCAATTTCATTGCCTCCTTTACTTTGCTAACCCCATTACAAGAATTGCCCATCTTTTTCTTATCATTTATGTCTTCCATAATAACCAACTCTCCTTCTTAATTCCTCTTTAAAATCTTTGGCACTACCTCACCAAAGTGCTTTCTTTTTCTCCCTTCGGACAATTTTTTCATATCCACACCCATCTGCACAATCTTTCGATGAGTATAAACCTTGGGACCCTTACATCCCTTTGCCTTAAGCTCTGAGGCATCAGATATCTTACCCAAAACACCATCACCTTTGTAAACCTCTATTGCAGCATCCTTTTGCTCCAGAACATAATCATCGAACAAAACTCCCAAATAGTTTGAAACATGACTTTCCTTTATCACCTCTTTCTCTTTAACCCTTTCAGTACTATTGCTTCTTTCTAATGAAGATGGCAAACGCTCTTGGCCATCAAGAATTTGCATAGAAACTGAGCATTTCAAGGTAGAATTTGTACCTAGAATCTGTGACCGGTGCAAACTGCAAGTGCACAGTATCGTAGTTTTATAATATAATGATGTGTAGAGTATCGTCCTTAGGGATTGATGTCTTAATTTTATCAAGTACCGAAATTTTACTAACCTTGATTTTATTTAGAAAAATTAATAATTTTAGACTGCGAAATTTAAACAAAGCTACTTTAACTAAACTATTCAGGAGAATTTAAAACTGGATACCGCGTGTCAAATTGATGATGGTGAAAACTTCTAGGAAACCGATTTCACCTAGTTCCTCACTATGCTTTACTCATTTAGCTAATTTAACTTCGTTTTCTCTGTTTGTTAGCAAATAGCCAATTTTTCCAAAAGCCTCTTTCGATAGTCAATCGGAACCTATTTTTGTTTATTATTTAACATAAGAGTATGCAAATTAATAACGCAAGAACGCAGTAAGACCCTCGATTTTTAATGCTACGTCGGTTCATATAAGTCTTTCGATCTCTATATTTACCTACGCTGAATTATCCAAGATCTATCCTATAATCCCCCCTTTCGGTAGCAAATCACAAGACTAAAATCATTTAATTAATGGTCAGTTAATTAAAAGCATTAGGCACAGAATAACTCAAACAAACATTAATGAAAACTATTTCAGATTAGCATCAAAGAGCAAGCATAGTTCGAAACTGGCTACATCGTTTTCCTAGAATTCAAAAATTTAGTTCATTCCGAAAATTAAATCCAACATAACAGATTTTATCATATTTTCTTCAATTTGGAGCGTATGGAAAAGATCAACACTCGCCGCATCGCCGTCGCGCGTCACGAACACCCCGAACACCGCCGTTGTTCTCTGCCTTTCGATTATGAAAAGATAGTATGTTTGCGTGCTTCCAACTCTCCTTTGCTAGCTGTGTATGTATCTTCACAGCACCCCCAAAAGAAATCCACAAGAAAGCTCCAAAAAAGAAAATAATTTTTCCAAGAAACTCTGTGGTTTTGCCTCCCTTCTCTTTCTCCCCAAGAAAAATCCTTTTTTTTCTTCCTATGGTGCGGCCTCTCTTCCTCCAGCCCCTAGCGCACGCTGCTCTCTCCAAATCTCCTCTTGCACACGGCACTCCCCCCACAAGTAAACCCTCCCTTGTTGACTTTTCCATCCTTTCCTTTTGTCCTTTCTTTCTTTGCTTTTCTTTCCTTTCTTTTTTTCTTTCCATTCTTTTGTCTTTCCTTTGGATGTACCCAGCGCACACTGCCCTTATGAGATGATCCGGCTGCATGGCTGGGTCACATCTCATTTTTTGATTTTTTGATTTTCTTTTTTTTTTTCAAAGGTACATGAACTGCCCTCCTCTTTCAAGCCCACTTTCGACCCTCTTACAGTTCGTAACTCTCAAAGCTTAAAACATAAAAGATGTAGAGCTCTTTTTCAGCTTTTCTCAGAATTTTGAATCATCTCAATCGGAGCTCGTATGAGAAAGTTACACCAAGATTACGAAGAATTGTCGAAAAAATCCATAAAACGGCGTATGCTAACTTCACGTCTGATTTCTGCCTTGATGCTGCTAGTATTTTGCAAAACACAAAACACGAAAATTGTAGATTGTTTTCTTATCTTTCTACGGCATCTTGAATCATTTGAATCAGAGGTTGGATGAGAGAGTTACGCACATATTGCAAAGTACTGTCGGTTTTTTTTAGCTTCCAACAGTTGCTCTGCAATAAAAAACACCAAAATTTCATACATTACTCAAAAAAACCCAAATTTTATAAATAGAACACAATGTTAGAATATTGAGAGTAATTAGGCATTTAAATACAAAATATCATTTGCAATGCATGAATTAAAGCACCTAATTACACAATTTAAGCGCGTAATCACACCCCCCAACTAAAGTTTTGCTAGTCCCTAGCAAATAACGTGAATGCAATTTAGGGTGTTGTCATACTAATTTCAATGAATGAATACACAGGCAACACAACCATACCCTTTCACATACAGGAATATCACCAAATTACACACAAACTCATTCATACCCAATTCACGCAACTCCGAAGTAAGTCATTCATGCAAATCTCATCATTATATAGCCATTAAGAACAGTAAACTCACGTAAAATTAACCAGCGAGCACAATTCAGAGTTAATGTAGCCATATAAATTCAAGTATAAATAGGCGAAATCTTGAAGCACGTGTAATGTGTGTGACTCGTTACACCCAGGATATCTGTGGACACCTAAAGAACTGTCGCTTTGACTCGGCCTAACTGGTATACTTTCAAAAACACTCAAAAAGGATGGGTTCACTCATCGTATGTGAGGAGGAGTGTCATGATTAAACATCCCACATACTGCAAGGAACAAACGCTCAATGTATGGAGTGGACTAGTCTAAAAAGGATCAAGCCTGTTTAGGAGTTGTCGGGTCCTTCACCCTAGCATCTTCTCACCTACTCGCTATGTCCAACCGAAACCACCCTAGATCAACTTATTCACAAACTAGGCGTGAATACATCTGAGGCATTAGGCGGGTGAAGAGTCTTCATATGTGGATAACATGCGTCTTGTCCTTGACTTTTGTTGTAGTTGTGTGGAGCAGGTATTAATCTTTCACCTCTTGTAGGGTATTTCTATTTCTCTTTTTCTTTCTTCTGCTCATTTTTCAATTTCTTTCTTTTCATGGTCAATTAGGACAATCATAACACTTCTTTTATTGTTTTCATACCACCCATGTGCATTAAGCTTGAACAAGAGTCCATGAAATAAGTCTATTTCTAGGGTTGGTTCGGCCTTCACATCTTGAGTAGGCTACAAGACCTAAGTTTTTATCTCCCCACTAGATGTCACCTCTAGGCTAGCAATTCAAAAACCAAGACTAGTGTACAAAGAGTATCCAGAAAAAAATAGGGAAAGTTTTGTTTCATGAACTCTGAGTTGACGTCAAAACTCAAAAGAGCGATAAATGGCTCAACAGTACCTCACAAGGTGTCAAAGTCTCCACGGGCGCTCTCTCAGTGTTCACAAGGAACCCTAAGTGTTACAAGTCACGTGAACGTGTATTTTTTTTTTTTTTAGCCTCAAGAGATATACCATGTAGAAACAAGAGTTTATATAGCCAGATTAACACAATTGCACTACCAATCAACTTTCAATGAGTTATGATTCCTAGTTTAGCCATATAAATAGAAACTACACATAAATGACCCAATGTGTACTCCTAGGTTATATGCAAGTATATAAAGGGCATAAGTAGTGTCACGCATGGCCTAATCATCCATATTCACACATTTTTTTTTTTCAATTTTATTCAAAAATGAGAAAGATTGAAGAAAAGAAAGAAACTTCCCTGACTTATTGGTGAATCCGTCGAGGAGTTTAATTTTCAGCTCTGTACTTATGCCAAATAAACCTGCATCGAAAATCTAAATTATTCAAAAGTGCATAGATAAATAAATAAATGATAAAGATAAAGGAAATAAACAAAAGAAAAACTCTTTGGGTTGCCTCCCATAAGCGCTTGTTTTAACGTCTCCAGCTAGACGTTTCAATCTTCATCAACCACGATCACCAAGAGGAATAAATGCACAGTTCCTCTCCATTTGTTCTCCATAATAATGCTTTAATCTCTGACCATTAACTCTGAATATATTCCCTGGGAAGAGTTTTAATCGTGAGTTGAAGAGTAGAACCTGTTGTCCTGGAGCAAACTCACACCTAAGAATCTGTTTTTCATTCCACTTCTTCGTCTGCTCTTTGTAGATTTGTGCATTTTCATACGCATCACCCGAGAATGCATAGCGAAGATGCTCAGGGAATTGTTTCAAATCTAGAGATATAGGTTGTTGCATCTTTCCTTTAGAGATTACAGAATTCGTCCTTGCTACCATAGGTTCTAGCCTCCCCACACGCTGCTGTGTTGTATTCTGCTGCAAGGATTGTTCTAGGTGATCAACTTGTACATCTTTTTGAAAGACTTTTTCTACACCTTGCTGAATGACATCTACCCGAAAGCAAGTGC